>NC_053038.3:106510954-107135954 GCF_002575655.3 Aegilops tauschii subsp. strangulata | reverse complement strand
AGCAGAGGGGGAGAGAGAGGTCGGGGCCCGGCTTTTAAAGGGCCCGGCGAGGGCGGTGGCGTGGGGAAGGGGCGACCGGCGGCGTAGGTGCGGCGGACTCCGGCGAAGTCCCGCACGGGCACGCGAGGAGGGAGGCGGCGCGGTGATTGGGCCGGCTGGCTGGGCTTCGGCCCAGTTGGCCTGGTCCGGAGAAGAAGAAGTTTTTTTTTAAACATTTCGCAGACAAAGAAAATAATCAAAACGAAAAAAAATAAAAATACTATATAGGCATATAATATATCAAAATTTTCAGAAAAAGATTTCCTACAACGTGGACATTTTTGTAAAGTCAAATAAAATTCACACAAATTTTAATAAATCAAACAGTGCTGCTGCCTTATTAAAATCCAATAAAAATCATTTTAAAAATACCAAAATGATTTCAAATTTGTTTTTCTCCAATTTTCTGATGTAGGGAATCATGTTACCCTATTCTCTGTATATTTTGTTTTTGGAGAAAAATAATTTGAATAAAACTCAAATAACTCCAATATTGAAAAATAATTTCAATGGGACTTTGAATAAATCCTTTGAAACTCCCAACTCATATTTCATTTGTTTTGAAGAAGTCATATTATCTTCTCTCGTGAAAATCATTGAGTTGCCTAAAGTTTCAGAATTGGAAAAATATTCTCGAATGAAATTCAAATACTTTCAACACCCCTTTTCATTTAAATAAATGGAAGAAGTCATGTCATCTTCTCTCCAGGGTTTTGTGGTGAAAAGAATTTGAATTCATGGGAAAGTCCTTTTATTCCTTCTCATTTAACTTTCAAAAGATTTCGAATTCCACTCACTTTCAGTCAATCAATCAAACAATCAATCCAATCTATCTGTTTATGATAACATTCCAAAATTTAGAATTTTGGGATGTTACACCGCTCCAACCAGACGTACAACTGTCACAGCAGTTGGAACTGGTCTACCAAATCATTATCTTCACCAAGCCTACTGGTTCTATTTCCTCAACTCTTTCATTTCCTCATTATTGTGTTGTGTGCTTGTTCATATCTGTTTGAAGACTTTGACTGAAGACTTTCTCAATTTCCTCAGTTCAATTTCTTCAGTATGTTTGTCTTCATCCTGTTTTATCCTGTGCTTACGCTTCCTGTACTCTGTGCGTCTTTACATTTCATCATGATGACCATGCTTATGTTCTGCTATGATTGCATCTGAGTACTTATTCTGCTGCAAGTAGTTCTTCGCTTAGGAATTTCCTCACCCTGAAATTCCTTAGTGAAGAATTCATAAAAATTTCCTATTCACCCCCCTCTTCGATATAACGCACTTTCAATTGGTATCAGAGCAAGGTACTCCCTTGTTCTGTGTGATTTTGGTTTAACCGCCTGGAGTTTTTAGTTATGTCGACCGCAGGAATGAAGACTGTTTCATTCCCCATCTTTGACGGTCATGAATATCCCAAGTGGAAGGCCATGATGAAGAAGCACCTCATGGCGATGAACAGCGAGCTGCGGACCGTCACTGAGATTGGTCTTACCGATCTGTGCAAGATGGCGGAAGCTGATGACATTCGCAAGTTCACTCTTCTCAACCTCACGGCGAAGGACGTTATTTGCTCCTGTCTGTCTCAAAATCAGTTCAAGAATATCATGCATCTCGATCATGCGAAGCTTATCTGGGACCGTCTCTCTAAGGTCTATGAAGGTCATCGAACCCGTCATGATCCTTGGTTTTAGGATTTCAAGGAATCTCTCAAAGCGATGACATTCGAACCAGAATCATCATCTTCTACACCATGCCTCATTGGAAAAGGTGCTAAGGTAACTGAATGCTACCTATCCGAGTCCAGTGATGATGAATCTGGTGATGAATTTGGACCCAGCTATGTCAAACTTGCTTCCCTTGCCACTAAACAACAAAGAGCTTTGGAAAAAGTTCAATACATGCTAAATAAGAGCGATGATATGTTGGGTGAAGAAATGGATCAGTCGAAAGCTTTGGCTGAAAGTCTTCAGAGACTTCAGTCCAAGTTCGACAACCTTCAAAGTCATCATAACACTCTCTTATCTGATCATGAGAAGCTTTCTTATGAATTTATTCAAAGAAAACAAGATCTTGAAAAGATAAGGGTAAGTTATGAAGATCTTCAGAAGGAGCGTGATTCATTACTTGCTCAACAAATCAGTGCTGCTCAGGAAGAATTTGTTCCTCCATGTTTGAAGTGCATTGAACATGAATCTGCTAATTCTTCACCTGAATGTTCAAATGCTTCTAATGTTACAAATTCTTCACTTGTCTCTGCTATCACTAATTCCTCATCTGAGGACAATGCTAGTATCACTGATGATGCAGGGCTGAAGGAATTGTACATGACAGGCATGTACAAAAGCCTCAAAGGGCATCAGGCTCTTTGTGATGTGCTTAAAAAGCAGATCCTCAACAGGAACCCTAGGAAAGAGGGTATCGCCTTTGAGAGGAAACTCAATGCAGATGGGACTTACTGGAAGCCTGAGCAGTATCCCAAAACCTCTTGGTTTGCTGCAAAGGGACCTCCAGTAGATCCATCTACTTTATCTGGCTTTACATGTGAATCTCCTCATTCTGTGGATGAGTCATTTGACTCCAACTATAAACTGTTCAAAAATCAGAATGGTGAAGTATTTGCTAGATATGTTGGCACTAACTGCAGGAACGGTTCCCCTATGAAGAAAATCTGGGTTCCCAAAACGTGCCTTGAAAGTCTTCAAGTGAATGTCCTCATGACACCACCTGTGACGAATAGGAACCCCAGATCAAATTCTTCATATGGATCAAATTCTTCATATGGATCCAAGTCCTCATACGGACCAAATTCCTCAAGAGGATCAAAGTCCTCATATGAACATCATGGTGCTAACTCCTCTGTCTCGCAGGGAAGATCTAAGGTTATGAATATGAGCATTATTATTCTAACCATTATATTCATAAGTCCTCGAAGAATTTCTCTGCTTATTCATATTCTTATCCTAACTCCTCTTATGTGAAACGAAGTGGACTGGCTTCTATGCCACCTTTTTCGTATGGAGCTCGCAGAGTGATGAACTCTTTGCCACCCCTTCAGATGTGGGTTGTGAAGAAAAAGAACTAATCTCTTATGCAGGGTCAGGTCTCCAGACATGCTCAAACGTCTGAGGAATTTGCTGGAGACCTGAAAGTGCCTGATAGGACGCAGGCTAATCACGAAGAAATGAATCCTCATTTCTCACGTCCTCATACTGTTTTATCTGTTCTATTGCTTGGTGAATTGATATGATGAAATTGATGTCATATTCTTCACTGATGAAGTATATGAGTTCGTAAGTTGCACTAATTCATCTGCAGGATGATCAACCCAAGGCAAATGAGTGGGTCCTCGATAGTGGATGTACAAATCACATGACTGGTTACAAGAATCTATTGATGGACATTCCCTTATCTCCATCGCATCTGAAGCATATCCTCTTCGCCGACAAAGGAAAAAAGCAAGGTATTGGGTCTAGGTAAGGTTGCGATCATAAAGGATCGACACATGGACAAAGTCATGCTTGTCGAGTCCTTAGGATACAACCTCATGTCAGTCTCAATGCTTTGTGATCTTGATATGGTTGTCATCTTTGGCAAGTATCATTGTGTTGTGATTATGGAAGCTGACAATTCCAAAGTCTTCGAAGGCTTTAGGAGAGGAGATCTGTATATTGTTGATTTCTCTACAGGACCACAACCAGCTATATGTCTCCTTGCAAAAGCTTCTGAAGGCTGACTATGGCATCGATGACTTGGTCATGCTGGCATGAGGAATCTGCACACGCTCACGAAGAAGAAGCATGTCATTGGCATTGAGAATGTCAAATTCCTCAAGGATCACTTGTGCGGAGCCTGTGAAGCTAGAAAGATGACCAAGGCCAAACATCCAGCAAAGACTATCATGACTACCACTCGACCATTTGAATTGCTTCACATGGATTTCTTTGGTCCTAATCATTATTCTGCAGTTACAAATGATGCATCTCTATATGGCTTTGTTATTGTTGATGATTACTCTCATTACACATGGGTGCATATTGTCACTTACAAAAATGAAGTGCAGGAAGTCTTCAAACGATTTTCCTCGAGGGCTTCAACCAACTTTGGTGTGAAGATCAAGCACATCAGAAGTGACAATGGAACGGAGTTCAAGAATTTTGGTCTTGATGAATATCTTGATGAACTTGGTATTACTCATGAATTATCTGCTCCTTATACTCCTCAGCAGAATGGCGTCGTGGAGCGCAAGAACATGACTCTTGTTGAGATGGCTCGCACTATGCTTGATGAATACAAGACACCTCGTCGTTTCTGGATTGAGGCAATTGATACTGCGTGCCACATCATCAACAGGGTATATCTTCACAAATTCTTCAAGAAAACTGCATACAAACTCCTCACTGACAAGAAACCCAATGTTAGTTATTTCAAAGTCTTCGGTGCTAAATGTTGGATTAGAGATCCTTATCACAATTCTAAATTTGCACCGAAAGTACATGAAGGTTTTATGCTTGGTTACGAAAAGGAATCGCACACCTACAGAGTCTTCAACAACATTCGCCACAAAGTTGTTGAAACTGTAGATGTGCGGTTCGATGAGACTAATGGCTCGCAAAGAGAGCACCTACCTCCTGTGCTAGATGAAAAGTCACCCGAGGAGACCATCAAGTTTAAAGCTACTGAGGATGTTATTCCTACCGAAGAATCTGCTGAAGAAGTCATTCCAGAACATGAAGAACATCATGCTGATGCACCTGAGGAAAATGGTGCTGAAGAAAATGCTGATCCAAATCCTCAACGACAACCCGCTCATCCTCGTGTTGCAAACGAAGTGCAAATCGAGAAAATCATCAGCGACATCAACATTCCAGGTCCTCTCACACGCTCAAAAGCTTCACATTTGTCTAACTTTTGTGGGCACTTTGCTTTTGCCTCTATCTCAGAGCCCACTAAGGTAGATGAAGCATTTCTGGAGCATGAGTGGATTCAAGCTATGCAAGAGGAATTACATCAATTCGAGCTCAACAACGTCTGGGAACTGGTCAAATGTCCAGATCCTCGCAAGCACAATATCATTGGCACAAAGTGGATCTACCACAACAAGCAAGATGAAAATGGCCTTGTGGTGAGGAATAAGGCACGGCTTGTAGCTCAAGGCTACACACAGGTTGAAGGAATTGATTTCGATGAAACTTTTGCACCTGTTGCTAGACTTGAGGCTATTCACATATTACTTGCTTATGCTAACCATCATGATATCACTTTATATCAAATGGATGTGAAAAGTGCATTCCTCAATGGTAAGCTTGATGAAGAAGTATATGTTGCTCAACCCCCAGGTTTTGAAGATCCAAAGCATCCCGACAAAGTCTTCAGACTCAATAAGGCCCTCTATGGCCTCAAGCAGGCCCCTCGGGCGTGATATGATACTTTGAAGGAATTCCCCATGAAGAAAGGCTTCAAACCCGGTTCACTTGACCCAACTCTTTTCACTAAATCTTATGATGGTGAATTATTTGTGTGCCAAATATATGTTGATGATATTATCTTTGGATGCACTGGCCAACGTTACACTGACGAATTTGGTTATATGATGAGGGAGGAATATGAAATGTCTATGATGGGAGAATTGAAATTCTTCTTACGTCTTCAAATTCGTCAACAGCGAAATGGCATATCTATATCTCAGGAGAAATACCTCAAGGATGTACTGAGGAAATTCGGCCTGCAAGATTGCAAAGGGGTCAAAATTCCTATGCCCACAAATGGCCATCTATGCACTGATGAAAATGGTACTGACTTTGATCAAAAGGTATACCGCTCCATGATTGGCTCTTTATTGTATTTATGTGCATCTAGGCCAGATATTATGCTTAGTGTTTGCATGTGCGCCCGATTTCAAGCTACACCGAAGGAATCACACCATAAAGCCGTGAAGCATATTCTTCGATATCTAGCTCACACCCCAACACTTGGATTATGGTACCCCAAGGGCTCGGCTTTTGATCTCATTGGATATTCAGACTCTGACTATGCTGGTGATTGTGTGGACCGCAAGTCTACATCAGGCACATGCCATTTCCTCGGACGATCTTTGGTCTGTTGGTCCTCGAAGAAACAGCTGCGTATCAATGTCTACTGCTGAAGCTGAGTACATTGCTACCGGTTCTTGCTGTGCTCAATTGCTGTGGATGAAGCAAACTCTCAAGGACTACGGCGTCAACATGAAGAATGTGCCTCTCTACTGTGACAATGAGAGTGCAATCAGGATTGCTCATAACCCAGTTCAGCAGTCGAAGACAAAGCACATTCAGATTCATCATCATTTTCTTCGTGATCATGTGTGGAAGGGCGACATCTCTATTGAGCATGTAAGGACTGAAGAACAGCTAGCCGAGATCTTCACAAAGCCCTTGGATGAGAAGAGATTTAGCAAGTTGCGGTGTGAGCTAAATATCCTAGAATCTTCAAATGTTCTTTGAAAAGGACACTCATCCTAACACTTATGCAAAATTGATGACTTAGATGTGCAACACGCGAAGAAATGTTTTTCTTCAATCAATGAAGACAAACACTCTAAGTGTGAAGAAATTAACGAAGAATTTGATTCTCAGAACCCTACGACAATTGTACGCGGTGTCTGAAATCATCATTCTTATACGGTGGGACACACCACCACCAAGAGTTGAAAATCTTCAATTTGGGTTTTTCCTCATTTTTGAAATTCCTCGGTTGTTCATTTTCTTCAACTTTGCAATGTCTTCACTCTTTCCATTGTTATTATTCGTTGGCTATATATATATATCTATATATATATATATATATATATATATATATATATGAGTTTATGCGCTCTATAGCATTCACTTATTGCTATTTCTTCAAGTTGTTTTTTTGCTAAGTGAATGTGATCGGACCCTTCCCCCTCTATGCTAAACTCAACCCAGTATATTCACAAATTCTTCATGTGCGTTCTATTTGAAACTCGTTCAAAATCTTCACTGTGTCCTTGTCAGCTGAAGAATTTGCGAAAGGAACTTTAAAACTTATCTTATCCGAATTTTCGACTGTTGCCGCCTAAACCGTTCCACATCCCACGATAATACATATCTATTCACCCAGGATCTCAGACGATCGCCACCTCTCAGTACGTGGGTGACACATGTCACGCGAATGAGAAGGGTCAGGGGCACGTTCGTCCAATTTCTTCGGACGAGTGGTTTTTCACCTCGGCTATAAATACCCCTCCCCTTCCTCACTTCGTTTTTACTCCGCTCGACCTCACTCCCTCGCTCGAGCTCTCAAACCCTAGCGCCGTCGCTACTTCCATCGTCGCCGGTGAGGAAGAGCTTCACTGCCTCGACCTCGTCGCCGTCGTACTCTCGCTGGCTGCGGATTTCTTCACTCTGCCGCCGCCGTAGCTGTCTTCCTCTGCCAAGTTAGGGCGTGGAAGATCTGAACTGACGAGCTTCAATTTGTCAAGGGTAATTAAAAGTTACTTTTACTGCCCTTGTTGATTCTGAAGTTTTCCACAAAATCTTCAAAAGGTGTTTATTCTTCAAATCTTCACACACTAAACACTTCACATATCATCTGTTCTTGATCTGTTTCCCTAAGCATCATCTTTCTTCAAGATTCCTCAATTGTGTGGATTTTTAATCTATACAACTCTGGAACCTAAGACAAAGAGCGCTTAGTGAAATTCTCAAGACTCATCTGGTCAAATTCCTCAAACTTGTTCTTTTTGCAAAAAACTTCTGAGAACGCATATGACCTCTCCAAATTCCTCGCAACTATATTCTGTTCACAGGTACACATGTCCGCTACTGAATCTCTAGGTTCTCATCAACTTAACTCATTTGCAGCGTTCCTCGAAGAAAAGTTGCACACCTCTTCAGAGAATTGTATTGTTCAGATTCCTCAGCCGAAGAAAATGGCTGACGGCAAGAAACCTCAGAAGGGTGGAAAGAGACATGAGGTCAACACTGCTTTCAAAATCCCAGATGACATCTACAAGGACTATTGCACACCTATTGAGGCCAAACATGGCAAGGAGGACAAAAATCAGCGCAAGGTGCACATACAAAGGATAGAGAGGAGATGGGCATGGGAATGGAGGGAATATCGATATGTTACACCCAAGTACATGAAGAAATTCTCTCTTAACCCTCCATGCCCAAGACCTCCATTGGTACCTGGCCAAGAAGCTGATCCTACCAGCCTCAAGCGTGGTGAGGACTATCCTGATGAATGGGCTAAGCGCCAGGCCAAACTAGCCAAAATAGCTAAGGAAGCAGTGAGGAAATTTAATGAAGACTCTGCTGCTGCTGCTGCTGCCACTGCTGAGGCCTCTGCAAGCAAGCCGAAGAAGGCCATGCCAAAGAAGCCTACTCACAAGCCCAGTGCTTCAACCTCTATGCCCTCACGGCCAAGTTCTTCAAAGCCCTCATGGCCAATTCCTCAAGCTGCACTAGCCCCTCCAAAGTCCTCAGCTCCTCCGTCCAAATCCTCAGCACCTGTGCATCTTGCCTCGTGCCAAAGGACAACAGGCATCTCTATTGCCTCAGGAGCCTCTGGAAGTTCTTCAGCTCCACCAAATTCCTCAACTGGCGCCACTCTGCTGAAGACAAAGGCCACTGCTGGACGAGGTTCTCGACCAAGTCCTCACAAGAAGCAGGTTGCCTTTCAAGTGTCGTCTGATGAAGACGAAGCTGATGATGAAGAACTTGTTGCAATCATCAGGGACAGGCAGCTAAGGGCCGCTAGAGCCAAAGGCAAAAATGTGCCTCTGCTTTTGGATCCAAAATTGATCCTTGATTACATTGATCTCTGGCACAAGGACCCCAACACTCCTATGCCTGACTTCAAATTGACTCCTGGCCAAAGTCATATGTTGACTGCCTTCATTCAGGAAGAAAAATGGAAATTTGAAAAGGCCAGGCATTTGAAGAAAGCACAGTACAAAAAGGGGTGTTTCCTGAAGAAAAACGTTGTCTCTATGACAACTGAAGAACTTGTCACTATTCAATCTGAGATCAAGAAACTCAGTGATGAATTTGACGCGTACCGCGCTGATTGGCTGGGAGCCAAGGTCCGTTTTGTGAAACTAGCTGACGAATTCACCTCCAATGTTGCAGCCCCAACGCAACAAGAAATTCCTCAGGCTGAGGCATCAGCTCAGCCGACTGAAGAACATTCCAGCACTGCTGATGAAAATCAGGCTGCTGATGAAACTCAGAGTACCAGGGCTGATGACTCCATTCCAGCCGCTGAAGAAATTGCCAGGGCAACCATTAGTGTTGCGCCTGAAGAAACTGTCAGGACAGCTGTAGCTTCAACTGTTGTTCCTGAAGAAACTGCTAATGCCAGGGCAACTGCATCAGTTGTGCCTGAAGTTATTGAACCAATTTCCTCTGCTCCTCCGGCACCTATACCAATTCCAATTCTTCCCTCTGCATCAGATGCGAAGAAGACCAAGGCTGCGGAGCGTGCAGCTGTGAAGAAAAGGAAAGCTTCAATTTCATCAGATTCTTCAACTCCGAAGAAGATGAAGCCATTGACTAGCTCTTTTGAGAATCCAATTGATGCTACTCCTGTCTCATTCATGCCATCAAAGGACCTTGTTCCTTTTGACGAAGAATACGTGATCCCAAGCGGATCTGATGAAGAGATTCCTTCTGCTGCTTCGCCAGAGCAGTTGGATGAAGAAATTGAAGCGGATGCAATCCCTTCAACACCAATCGTCTCATCGCCCATGCCTCAGTTCACTGTTGAAGAGGCTGGCGTTCAAGAAATGAGTGATGTAGAAGAGGATGTGGACATTGGAAGCACTACTCCAGTGATGAACAATGACTTTTGGGAAAGTTAGCACCCCAATTCTCCTCTGTTCACACCTCCACAACAAATTCCTCAGTCCCAGTGACTACTGTTCAAATGGGATCTGAAGAACTGCACCCCACACCGTCTGTCCATGAAGAGATTCCAGCCACTAGTGCTGATGAAATTGTAGATGAAGAATTGAAGACCCAGGCTGCCACTGAAGAAGAACCTGAAATTCCTCAGCCTGCGGATCCTGAGATTGTGATTCCCGAGGTTGTGATGCAATTGACTGATACACCTCAGCCCAAGCCAAAGGATCCCTTCTCGAAGAAGCAAAAATTCAAGGCTGATGACTTCTTCAGCGAGCATGTGTTCTTCACAGACTATAATCCATATGACTCTGCTCGTCTTAGAAGGAAGCGTTTCTGGACTGCCAGCCAGGCCAATTTCTATTCTTCACCGCTTTTCAACAAAGACAAAGTCTTCGACATCGAGCATATCCTCATGTGGACATGGAATCACTGCCTTGCTTTACCCCAGTCCTCAGTGTGCTTCATGACGCAAGACTGCTCAACTTTTGCACTGACATTGTTGATTGGAATGAAGAGCTTATTCTTCAGTTCTATGCAAAGCCACACATCACAGGAGATGCCGACGATGTCAATTCTTGGGTTCTGGACTGGATGACTGAAAATACTCACTTCAAAGCACCGGCCTCTGAATTGCTTCATGCCCTGCCAATCAGTCCTCCCCTTGATGGTGCTCGTTGTCTGTACCATGAACCTGAACTCACTGCTCATTACATGCAAGTGCTGATGAAGCCGCTGAAGCCCGGTCAAGCCCCAAGAACCAAATTCCTCGTGAAGGAATTGCTCTATGTGCCAAGAACTGTCTATCGCATTCTGTCGAAGACATTTGAGTCCCATCAAAGGCCACGACTCAAATGATGAAGAAGTCGTTGGCATCATGAAGAATCTACTATTCAACATCATGCATGGCATTCCTATCAACTATCATGATTTCTTCATGAGGACTCTGGCAAATGTTGCACTCTCTCCGTTTGAGTTGAAGCCTTATGCTCCTTGGATTATGAGATTCATCAGAACAAGGTCTTTACTCAACTACAAGGCTGGTTTTCAGAATCACCTCAGCTACTTGCCCCCAATTGAAGTCCTCAAGCGGACATTTTCCTCAGCTGACGAAAAGGGCAAGGCCGCTGCTGTTATAGATGAAGGCATTCGTCCATTGGATGGTCAGTTCCGCAAAGCTGCATCTTACTCCACCAATGATGACTCTGCCACTCATGACTCTGCCGCAAATGCTTCAAAGCCAAATCCTCAAGCCACAGCTCCAAGAGTGATGACTGACCGTGAGCTTCTCCTCAGTCTTCACTAGAAGGTGGATCAAAACCACAAATGGGTTAAGCATCAGTTTGGCTCTATTCTTCACAACATGACTGCTACTCACAATGTCGTGAAGAAAAACCATTACTACCTCCATGAAGTCTTCGGTCGCACCTGGGCTGTTCTGTCACATCTATATGGTGAAGAAGATCTGAAGCAAATGGGTCTGAAGGAGGACTTTGACTGATCTGCACCACCAGCGAAGAAATTCAAGAAGGTCAAGGTTCCTTCCTTGGTGGCCAGCTCCTATTCTTCATCGCGCGAAACCGATGAGCATGAAGACTTGGACGACACTGTGGCAGGCCCTACAACAACAAACGACCCCAAAAACCCTGGCGCTCCTCCATCAACATGATATTCTTTAGGTGTGTTAGTCCTCATTTTTGATCCTTTTGGTCATTCGATGACAAGGGGGGGGATTTGAGTTAGTCTTCAATCGGATCTACATATATGGGTGTTTTTTTCTAAGTTACAACTCTCGTTCTTTTGAAAACTTAAACTCTATGGTGGCTTGATACTTCTGTTGTGTTCTTCTGCATGCTTATCCCTCGTT
Organism: Aegilops tauschii subsp. strangulata; assembly: GCF_002575655.3. NCBI lineage: Eukaryota > Viridiplantae > Streptophyta > Magnoliopsida > Poales > Poaceae > Aegilops > Aegilops tauschii. The sequence goes on along the minus strand of NC_053038.3, from coordinate 107,124,137 downwards.
AATGTTAATGCACGCATGCTGAATTACATCAGTCACCATATCTCATCATGCATTTCAAATTCTTCATATTATATGTCAAATGCGTGCATGAATTACAAGATATAGGGGAGATCTCCATGATTCTACTCTTCAAGTGTGCATTGGTTCAAAAGCAAATCCCTCACTATGCACATCTTCAGGGGGAGTTCTTCTATATCTTGCAATTAAATTCCTCAATATCAGTATTTACACTTCTTATGTTTTATCCCCGTTGAAAACTTAACCTATATTGTCATCAATCACCAAAAAGGGGGAGATTGTAAGTGCATCTAGTGCCCCTTGGTGATTTTGGTGTATTGAAGACTTATAGGTTAAGGGACTGATGCGTTTGTGAGTGTACACAGGTCTATAAGTCTATGAGGAGTTTGATATTTACAGAGAAAGTCGACCCCTAAAAATGAATATCTTCGACTGAAGACTTTGGATTTCTGAAGACTTTCTGAAGACTTTGAAAGTAAAGAAATTGGTGTGACCTTGAAGACTTGGTATTCATTCGAGGAACATGAAGCGTGAAGACGTTTGTTTTGTAGTTTCATTCTCTCTATCTTGAGTCATAGGAAACACCGTACTGTTAAAGGGGGTCGAGGAAATACTAAGGAAAAATTTCCATGTGATGCTCAACTCAAAATCCTACACCTACCAATCCCTTCGAGTGAAGCCATTGGAAATCTCATACAGTTCAGTCAATTTCTTCAGTGACAGAGACGAAGTTCTTCTGGTCTCTGAGGAATTTCTGACTGAGGAGTTAGGAATTCGCCAATGCGGATTGCCTACAAGTGAGGAACATGATAGCCCTAAGGAATTTGAGCCGCAAATATCCGACCGTTGCTGTGCTACGCGCCAACTGTCCCAAAATATCTACCCACCTAACGGTCATATCTTTAAGGGCATTTATGTCTTATCATGTCGGGCTACTCCCTAGGCTATAAATAGCCGCCCCCCTACAACCACTAGCTGGCTGCCTGCTCCGAGAGAAACTAACACTTGTCATTTGAGAGCATCCCATCCTCCGAGGACTTTGAGCGAAAATCATCAAGTGAGGAAACCCAAACCTAAACACCTACAAACCCAAAGTGATTGAGCATCACTGAAGAGATTGATCCTGTGTGGATGCGATGCTTGTTACCTTTGAAGACTGTGCATCTTCCAGACGGTTAGGCGTCATGGTCTAGAGCATCCAAGAGGAAATTGTGGATCGCCGAGTGACTGAGTTTGTGAAGGTTTGGAAGTCACCTGAACACTTACCACGAGTGATTGGGCGAGGTCTATGTGACCTTAGCTCAAGGAGAATACGGTGAGGACCGTGTGTCCTCAGGTTTAAATACCTAGCCGCTCCAACCAGACGTACAACTGTCACATCAGTTGGAACTGGTCTACCAAATCATTGTCTTCACCAAGCCTACTGGTTCTATTTCATCAACTCTTTCATTTCCTCATTATTGTGTTGTGTGCTTGTTCATATCTGTTTGAAGACTTTGACTGAAGACTTTCTCAATTTCCTTAGTTCAATTTCTTCAGTCTGTTTGTCTTCATCCTGTTTTATCCTGTGCTTACGCTTCCTGTACTATGTGCGTCTTTACATTTCATCATGATGACCATGCTTATGTTCTGCTATGATTGCATCTGAGTACTTATTCCGCTGCAAGTAGTTCTTCGCTTAGGAATTTCCTCACCCTGAAATTCCTTAGTGAAGAATTCATAAAAATCGCCTATTCACCCCCCCTCTAGTCGATATAATGCACTTTCACTCCTAATGAGGATGTCGCGTCCCATCTTAATACCTTCGTGGAATTATACTATATGCAAAAGAAAAAAGATGTGTACAATGATGTTGTGAAGATGAAATTATTTCCGTTTTCTCTGCGTGATTCTGCAAAAATTTGGTTCTCTTCTTTGCCTCGCAATAGTATCGATTCTTGGAATAAGTGCAAAGATGCCTTTATCACTAAGTATTTTCCGCCAGCAAAAATTATTTCCCTTAGAACCCAGATCATGAATTTCAAGCAACTTGAACATGAGCATGTTGCACAATCTTGGGAAAGGATGAAAATGATGCCAAGGAATTGCCCAACTCATGGGTTAAATCTTTGGATGATCATACAAAAAATTTATGCGGAATTGAATTTTATTTCTCGTAATCTTTTAGATTCCACCACGGGTGGTACTTTTATGGAAATTACTTTGGGTGAAGCCACCAAATTGCTTGATAATATCATGGAAAATTATTCACAATGGCGTACCGAAAGAGCTCCTAATAGTAAAAAAGTTAATTCGTTGAAGAAATTTCCTCTTTGAGTGAAAAAGTTGATGCTCTTATGAAATTGGTTGCTAGTAAAAGTGCTCCTGTTGATTTTAATGATATGCCTTTGTCTACTTTGATTGACCAAAATAGTGATGCCATAGATGTGAATTTTATCTCTCGAAATAATATCAACAACAATGCTTATAGAGGCAATTTTAATCCTAGGCCTTTTTCCTAGTAATTCCTCTAATAATTATGGTACTTCCTATGGAAATCAATCTTATAATAATAATAGGAACACCTCTGATCTTGATAATAATATTAAATATTTATCAACACGCAAAAAGTTTTCAACACTACCATAGAAGAAAAGTTGAATAAGTTTGATGATTTGTCTAGAAGTGTTGATAGAATTTCTCATGATGTGGAAAATCTCAAGATGAAATTTTTTGTGCCTAAGGTTTATGAATCAATTAAAGCCCTTTATGTTTCTATGGATGAAAGTAAGAAAAGAACCGCTATGCTTAGAGCTAAAACAGAATTTTTGGAAAAAGCATTTTCTAGTTATTACTTTCGTAAAAGTGATGAAGATCTTAAAATAATTGGTGTTTCTTCTACTGATTCCTTGTTTAGTAAAATTAAGATTGATGAAAAAGGGACTGGATAAGAGTCAACTTTAGCTAGAAGGCGTCCCGATATTTCGCAGGGTGAAAATCTTGTTGAGAAAATTGATGAAAGTGGGTTTGAAGAGGTCAAAACTTTAAGTAGTGATGTGCCCACTCTTTTGGATTATAAAGACTTTAATTATGATAGTTGCTCTTTGATTGATTGTATTTCTTTGTTGCAATCCATGATAAATTCGCCCCATGCTTATGAACAAAATAAAGCTTTTACTAAACATATTGCTGATGCTATGATGAAAGCGTTTGAAGAAAAATTGGAATTAGAAGTATCAATTCCTAGAAAATTGCATGATGAATGGGAACCTACTGTCAAAGTCAAGATTAAAAATTATGAGTGTTTTGCTTTGTGTGACTTGGGTGCTAGTGTTTCTACAATTCCTAAATCTTTACGTGATATGCTTAGTCTTACCGATCTTGAAGAATGCTCTTTAAATTTGCACTTGGCGGATTCTACTATTAAAAACCCTATGGGAAGAATTAATGATGTTCTTATTCTTGCGAATAGGAATTATGTGCCCATAGATTTTATTTTTCTTGATATTGATTGCAATCCGTCTTGTCCAATTATTCTTGGTAGACTGTTTTTACGCACTACCGGTGCCGTGTTTGATATGAAAGAAGGCAATATTAAGTTCCAATTTCCTTTGAGGAAGGGTATGGAACACTTCCTAGAACAAGAATTATGCCACCATATGACTCAATCATGAGGGCATCTTATGGGTCTCGAAACAAACATGACAAAACTTAGATCCTTGCTTTATACCTAGCTAAGGGTGTAAAACTATAGCGCTTGTTGGGAGGCAACCCAATGAATAAAAAATATTTTTGCTTCTTGCTTTCTATTCTTGAGGGTTTACACGATTATGCTATTGTTATGATTGTGTTTTTGTGTTTTAATTAGTCTTTGTGCCATGTAAAGCCTTTAGGATCTTCTTGGGTGATAGTTGTTTAATTTTGCTGAAAACAGAAACTTTTGCGCTCACGAAAACAATTCTTATTTTTAACCAGAGCGTGATAAAATACCAATTTGTTTTTGCAGTAGATTAATATACAAATTATCCAGGTCGTCCTAATTTTTCAGAATTTTTGGAGTTCCAGAAGTATTCGAACAAATCAGATTGCTACAGACTGTTCTGCTTTGACAGATTCTGTTTTCTTTGCATTGTGTGCTTATTTTGATGGCTCTATGGTTTTCTTTGATGAGTTTTTGCCATAGAAAAGTTGGAATACAGTAGATATAATGCAAGAATAAAATATGAATTGGTTTGATACAATACTTATAGTAGTGATTTATTTTCTTACACTAACGGATCTCAGAAAGGTTTTGTTGAGTTTTGTGTGGTTGAAGTTTTCAAGTTTTGGGTTATCTTACGATGCATGAAGGAATAAGGATTAAGAAGAGCCCAAGCTTAGGATGCCCCGGCATCCCAAGCTATGATCCAAAAGTGAGCAAGCAACTAAGCTTGGGGATGTCTGAGTGGCATCCCCTCTTTCTTCTAACGACCATCGGTATTTTACTCGAAGCTATATTTTTATTCATCACATACTATGTGTTTTGCTTGGAGCGTCTTATATGATATGAGTCTTTGCTTGTTTTATTTTGTGTTTTAAGTCTTGATTCCTTGTTGGACACACCTATTTGAGAGAGCCAAAATTATGCCATGACTTGTTAGAATTGCTCTCTATGCTTCACTTGAATTTTTTATGAGCTATGGACTTGCTCTAGTGCTTCACTTATATCTTTTTGAGCACGGTGTGCTTTAGTATTTTTGAAGAAATGCTCTCTTGCTTCACTTAGATTTATTTGAGAGTTAGTAAAATTTTCAATAAATTCTCTCTTGCTTCACTTAAATTATTTTGAGAGAAAAAAATTACGCTCATGATCTTCACTTATATTTGTTTGAGCTTATCAAAAGCAACATATGAAAATTAGTTCCAAAGTGATAGATATTCCAGAAGGATATAATAAAAACTTTCATGAAGATTATTGGACAAAATAAACTTGATTCTTAGTAATAGTTTTGAGATATGGTGATGTGATATGTGACTTATGTTGATGAGTAATTATGCTTTAGTAAGAATATTGGTGTTAAGGTTTGTGATTCCCTATGCAAGCACGAAAGTCAATTATTATGCAATGAAATTATATCCTACTTGTGGTGCATTATTCGGTGTTAATTATGCTTAATGCTCACTTATGATATTATTTGTTTCTTGGTTGGTCGCTTCTCAATCTTTTGCTAGCCTTCATTTTGCACTAAGTATGATCTCTACTTGTGCATCCAAAAACCTTTAAACCAGTTTTGCCACATGAGTCCACTATATCTACCTATATGCGGTATTCTTTTGCCGTTCTAAGCAAATTTGTATGTGCCATCTCTAATTTTCAAAATAAGCTTCTCTTTTGTGTGTTCGTACTGCTCGCGGAGCGGTGAGGGGTGGCTAATATTTTCCATGCTAGATGTGTTATTCTCACGATGAGTGTTTATTCACTTGTCATTGCACGAGAGTAAGGCAAAGGTATTAGGGATGACCAGTCCCGAAATGAAAAATGAATTTACTTTATGTTGTCAAATAATAAATTCCTTGGAAAGTGTTGGTATGGAGGGTTGGTAAGCCACAAGTATAGGGGATCGCAACAGTTTTCGAGGGTAGAGTATTCAACCCAAATTTATTGATTAGACACAAGGGGAGCCAAAGAATATTCTCAAGTATTAGCACTTGAGTTGTCAATTCAACCACACCTGGATAACTTAATGTCTGCAGCAAAGTATTTAGTAGCAAAGTAGTATGATAGTAGCGGTAACGGTGGCAAAAGTAACAGTGATAGTTTTGTAGCAATTGTAACAGTAGCAACGGAAAAGTAAATAAGCGAAGAACAATATGTGAAAAGCTCGTAGGCATTGGATCGGTGATGGAGAATTATGCCGGATGCGATTATTCATGCAACAGTTATAACATAGGGTGACACAGAACTAGCTCCAATTCATCAATGTAATGTAGGCATGTATTCCGAATATAGTCATACGTGCTTATGGAAAAGAACTTGCATGACATCTTTTGTCCTACCCTCCTGTGGCAACGGGGTCTTATTGGAAACTAAGGGATATTAAGGCCTCCTTTTAATAGAGTATCGGACCAAAGCATTAACACATAGTGAATACATGAACTCCTCAAACTATGGTCATCACCGGGAGTGGTCCCGATTATTGTCACTTCGGGGTTGCCGGATCATAACACATAGTAGGTGACTATTGAGTTGCAAGATAGGATCAAGAACTCACATATATTCATGAAAACATAATAGGTTCAGATCTGAAATCATGGCACTCGAGCCCTAGTGACAAGCATTAATCATAGCAAAGTCATAGCAACATCAATCTCAGAACATAGTGGATACTAGGGATCAAACCCTAACGAAACTAACTCGATTACATGATAAATCTCATCCAACCCATCACCGTCCAGCAAGCCTACGATGTTATTACTCACGCACGGCGGTGACCATCATGAAATTGGTGATGGAGGAAGGTTGATGATGACGATGGCGACGGATTCCCCTCTCTGGAGCCCTGAACGGACTCCAGATCAGCCTTCCCGAGAGAGATTAGGGCTTGGCGGCGGCTCCGTATCGTAAAACGCGATGAATCCTTCTCTCTGGTTTTTTTCTCCCCCGAACGTGAATATATAGAGTTGGAGTTGAGGTCGGTGGAGCACCAAGGGGCCCACGAGGCAGGGGGCGCGCCCAGGGGGGTAGGCGCGCCCCCACCCTCGTGGACAGGGTGTGGACCCCCTGGCCTTGATTCTTTCGCCAATATTTTTTATTATTTCCAAAAATAATCTCCGTGAAGTTTCAGGTCATTCCGAGAACTTCTATTTCTGCACAAAAATAACACCATGGCAATTCTGCTGAAAACAGCGTCAGTCCGGGTTAGTTCCATTCAAATCATGCAAGTTAGAGTCCAAAACAAGGGCAAAAGTGTTTGGAAAAGTAGATACGACGGAGACGTATCAACTCCCCCAAGCTTAAACCTTTGCTTGTCCTCAAGCAATTCAGTTGATAAACTGAAAGTGATAAAGAAAAACTTTTACAAACTTTGTTTGCTCTTGTTGTTGTAAATATGTAAAGCCAACATTCATGTTTTTAGCAAAGATTATGACTAACCATATTCACAATAACACTTAGGTCTGATGTTTACTCATATCAATGGCATAATCAACTAGCGAGCAATAATAATAAATCTCGGATGACAACACTTCTCAAAACAATCATAATATGATATAACAAGAAGGTATCTCGCTAGCCCTTTCTGAGACCGCAAAACATAAATGCAGAGCACCTTTAAAGATCAAGGACTGACTAAACATTGTAATTCATGGTAAAAGAGATCCAGTCATAGTCATACTCAATATAAATTAATAGTAATGGATGCAAATGACAGCAGTGCTCCCCAACTGGTGCTTTTTAATAAGAGGGTGATGACTCAACATAAAAGTAAATGGATAGGCCCTTCGCAGACGGAAGCAGGGATTTGTAGATGTGCCAGAGCTCAATTTTTGAAATAGAGATAAATAATATTTTGAGTGGCATACTTTCATTGTCAACATAACAACCGAGAGATCTCGATATCTTCCATGCTACACACATTATAGGCGGTTCCCAAGCAGAATGGTAAAGTTTATACCCCCCCCCTCCACCAACAAGCATCAATCCATGGCTTGCTCGAAACAACGAGTGCCTCCAACTAGCAACAGCCCTGGGGGAGTTTTGTTTGCAATTATTTCGATTTGATTTGCTTAGAGCATGGGACTGGGCATCCCGGTGACCAGCCATTTTCTCGTGAGTGAGGAGTGGAGTCCACTCCTCTTGAGAATAACCCACCTAGCATGGAAGATACAGACAACCCTAGTTGATACATGAGCTATTCGAGCATGCAAAACAGAATTTCATTTGAAGGTTTAGAGTTTGGCACATACAAATTTACTTGGAACGGCAGGTAGATACCGCATATAGGAAGGTATGGTGGACTCATATGGAATAACTTTGGGGTTTATGGAAGTGGATGCACAAGCAGTATTCCCGCTTAGTACAAGTGAAGGCTAGAAAAAGACTGGGAAGCGACCAGCTAGAGAGCGACAACAGTCATGAACATGCATTAAAATTAATGAACATTGAGTGCAAGCATGAGTAGGATATAATCCACCATGAACATAAATATCGTGAAAGCTATGTTGATTTGTTTCAACCACATGTGTGAACATGTGCCAAGTCAAGCCACTTGAATCATTCAAAGGAGGATATCACCATACTATACCACATCACAATCATTTTAATAGCATGTTGGCACGCAAGATAAACCATTATAAACTCCTAGCTAATTAAGCATGGCATAAGCAACTATAATCTCTAATTGTCATTGCAAATATGTTTATTCATAATAGGCTGAATCAGGAACAATGAACTAATCATATTTACAAAAACAGGAGAGGTCGAGTTCATACCAGCTTCTCTCATCTCAATCAGTTCATCATATCTCGTCATTATTGCCTTTCACTTGCACGACCGAACGATGTGTATAATAATAATAGTGCACGTGCATTGGACTAAGCTGGAATCTGCAAGCATCTGACACACAGGAGAAGACAAGATAATATGGGCTCTTGTTAAATAAACAATAATGTGTATGAGCCACTTCAACATTTTCATAATGGTCTCCCCCTCTCGACCCCCAAGGAAAAGAAAAGAAATAAAACTATTTACACGGGAAAGCTCCCAACAAGAAAAAGAAGAACAAGAAATCTTTTTGGGTTTTCTTTTTAATTATTACTACTGTAAGCATGGAAAGTAAACTAGCTAGAAGCTACAACTATTTTTTTTGTTTTTTCTTACGGTTTTTCAAACACACAAGAAGAAAGCGAGAAAAAGAAAATAAACTAGCATGGATGTTACAATGAAAAAGTATGAGCACCGACAACTAGCATGAGTGTGTGAACATAAATGTAATGTCGGTGAGAAATACGTACTCCCCCAAGCTTAGGCTTTTGGCCTAAGTTGGTCTATGGCCATGGCTGGCCTGGCGGATATCCAAAGTTATAGTTGGGGTCATACTGTGATGCAGCCTCGGGTTGCCACTGGTTGGCAATCTCCTCCGGATCCCACTGGTAAACAGACTGTCATGAAGGATCAAATTGTGGTTCCGGCTCTGGCTCTGTAGCTGATGTGGGGTTCTGGTAGGCGTGAATGATCTCCGGCGGAACAAGGTACTTGCCTGAAGATAAGTCAAACAAAGAAGGAGCCGGCAAAGTAATAATCTCAGGGCGAATTTTATCAAATATCAGTTTGTACTTAAGCGTCTTTTCCCTATTCTTAACGATAAAATCATGCGCTGCCATACTCTTATAGTCTAGAAAAACCGGGGCAACAACTTTTCTTCTTTCTCATAATGCCTAATAGGTATGTTAAAGTGTGCAGCGAGGTGCGAGGCGAAGATACCTCCCAATATGGGGCCCTTAGTACGGTTAAGATTTAACCGCTTTGCCACAATAGCGCCCATACTAAATGTGTCATCGCGGAACAAGGCATGGCACAAAATAACAATATCAGGGGCACTAAGGTTGCCACAGTTTCCGCGACCAATCAAGCATCTACTAGCAAATATTGCAAAGTAACGTAGAACAGGAAAATGTATGCTAGTAATTCTTGCATCGGAAACCTTCCTAGTTTCCCCTACAGCAATTGTATCAATAAACACCTCCACATCGTTACGATGTGGTTCCTCTATGCTACCCGAAAAGGGCAACTTGCAGACTTCACAAAATTCATAGAGGGACATCTCCTTATACTCATCATATAAATAGAAATCCACCGCAGGTGGTGACCTCCTAGCATGGAAATGAAAATTTTGCACAAAAATATTAGTGAGTAAGAGATACTGTTCGCGTTGGTCGCGGAGGAAGTCGGTGAGGCCTGCATTCTCAGCCAGCTCATAAAAATCATCATAAATCCCGACTGCTCTCAAGAAATCATCACAAGGCCATTCACACGGTCGAACTTCCGTGCTACGAGGGAGATTATATTTGGGCCTCTTATCCTCCTCGCTTTGCTTGTCCTTCGAGCTTCGGCTCGACGAGCCCCTCAAAAATCTCTTCATCATTTTTTGAAAATTTCTGAATGTTTTAGTAACTTCAAAATAAAAGTGAACCAAAATCAACAAAATTGATAGCAACTACTCCCACAAGTGCCTAGAGACTATATCATGCATTAGAACTACTTGGGACCATATAAATTCAACATGCAAGCTCAAGAACAGGGTCACCTAGGCAGCAAAATTTTGCAATGAATAAAGCACTAGAACAAAAACTAATTGGACCACTGGAGGAGTCACATACCTAAGAACAATCCCCCAAAGCAGTTTTGTGAGTGGAGCTTTGAGCTAGGAGATCGAAAATCGCAGCAAAATGAGCAAGAACTCGTGCTTGAGCTGGTTGGTGATTTCTTTGGGAGGAAGAAGGAGTGTGTGGTGGCTGGAATAAGTGGAGGGGAGCCACCATGGGCCCACGAGGCAGGGGGCGCGCCCTGGACCCTCGTGGCCAGGTGCTTGCTCCCCCTGATGTGTTCTCAGTGCTAGATATTCTCAAATATTCTAGAAAAAAACATATTTCATTTTCGGGACATTTGGAGAACTTTTATTTTTGGGGTATTTTTTTATTGCACGGATAATTCAAAAAACAGACAGAAAATACTATTTTTGCTTTATTTAATCTAGATAACAGAAAGTAAAAGAAGGGTACAGAAGGTTGTGCCTTCTAACTTCATCCATCTCATGTTCATCAAAAGGAATCCACTAACAAGGTTGCTCAGGTCTTGTTAATAAACTCATTTCGAATAACATGAAACCGGAGAAATTTCGAATAACACTATGTTACCTCAACGGGGATATGCACATCCCCAACAATAAGAATATCATATCTCTTTTTGACAGTAGGAAGAGGAAATTCAAAACCTCCAATAGTAATAGTTGGAATTTTTCCAATAGAATTTATACTGTGGACTTGAGGTTGTTTCCTCGAAAAGTGTACCGTATGCTCATTTCCATTAACATGAAAAGTGACATTGCCTTTATTGCAATCAATAACAGTCCTGCAGTATTCAAAAAGGGTCTTCCAAGAATAATAGACATACTATCGTCCTCAGGAATATCAAGAATAACAAAGTCTGTTAAAATAGTAACATTTGCAACCACAACAGGCACATCCTCACAAATACCGACAGGTATAGCAGTTGATTTATCGGCCATTTGCAAAGATATTTCAGTAGGTGTCAGCTTATTCAAATCAAGTCTACGATATAAAGAGAGAGGCATAACACTAACACCGGCTCCAAGATCACATAAAGCAGTTCTAACATAGTTTCTTTTAATGGCGCATGGTATAGTTGGTACTCCTGGATCTCCTAGTTTCTTAGGTATTCCACCCTTCAAAAGTATAATTAGCAAGCATGGTGGAAATTTCAGCTTCCGGTATCTTTCTTTTATTTGTAACAATATCCTTCATATACTTAGCATAAGGATTCACTTTAAGCATATCAGTCAAACACATACGCAAAAAGACAGGCCTAATCATTTCAGCAAAATGCTCAAAATCCTCATCATCCTTTTTCTTGGATGGTTTAGGAGGAAAAGGCATGGGTTTCTGAACCCATGGTTCTCTTTCTTTACCGTGCTTCCTAGCAACAAAGTCTCTCTTATCATAACATTGATTCTTTGATTGTGGGTTATCAAGATCAACAGCAGGTTCAATCTCTACATCATTATCATTGCTAGGTTGAGCATCAACATGAACATCATCATTAACATTATCACTAGGTTCATGTTCATTACCAGATTGTGTTTCAGCATCAGAAATAGAAATAACATTGGGATTCTCAGGTGTGTCAACAACAGGTTCACTAGAAGCATGCAAAGTCCTATCATTTTTCTTTTTCTTCTTTTTAGAAGGACTAGGTGCATCAACATTAGTTCTCTGAGAATCTTGCTCAATTCTCTTAGGGTGGCCCTCAGGATACAAAGGTTCCTGAGTCATTTTACCCCCTCTAGTTGCAACTCTAACATCAAAGTCATTATTCTTACCATTCAATTCATTGAGAAAATCATTCTGAGCTTTAAGTACTTGTTCTACTTGAGTGGTAACCATAGAAGCATGTTTACTAATGAGTTTAAGTTCACCTTTAACTCTAGACATATAATCACCCAAGTGTTCAATCATATAAGCATTGCATTTCAGTTGTCTACCAACATAAGCATTGAAGTTTTCTTGTTTAACAATAAAATTATCAAACTCATCTAAGCATTGGCTAGCAGACTTATAACAAGGAATATCACCTTCATCAAATTTATAGAGAGAATTTACCTTTACTACGTGTGTCGGGTTATCAAGACCATGTATTTGTTCAACAGGCGGCAAATTAAGACCATGTATTTCTTCAATAGGAGGTAAATTCTTAACATCTTCAGTTTTAATACCTTTTTCTTTCATAGATTTCTTTGCCTCTTGCATATCTTCAGGACTGAGAAATAGAATACCCCTTTTCTTCGGAGTTGGCTTAGGAGTTGGTTCAGGAAGTGTCCAATTATTTTCATTCGTCAACATATTATTCAATAGAATTTCAGCTTCATCAACAGTTCTTTGCCTGAAAACACAACCAACACAACTATCCAGGTGGTCTCTGGAAGCATCGGTTAGTCCATTATAAAAGATATCAAGTATTTCATTTTTCTTGAGAGGATGATCAGGCAAAGCATTAAGTAATTGGAGAAGCCTCCCCCAAGCTTGTGGGAGACTCTCTTCTTTAATTTGCACAAAATTATATATTTCCCTTAAGGCAGCTTGTTTCTTATGAGCAGGGAAATATTTAGCAGAGAAGTAATAAATCATATCCTGGGGACTACGCACACAACCAGGATCAAGAGAATTAAACCATATCTTAGCATTACCCTTTAATGAGAACAGAAATAATTTAAGGATATAATAGTAGCAAGTTTTCTCATTATTAGTGAACAGGGTGGCTATATCATTTAATTTAGTAAGATGTGCCACAATAGTTTCAGATTCATAGCCATAAAAAGGATCAGATTCAACCAAAGTAATTATCTCAGGATCAATAGAGAAATCATAATCCTTATCAGTAATAAAGATAGGTGAAGTAGCAAAAGCAGGGTCATATTTCATTCTAGCATTCAGAGATTTTTCTTTCAGCTTAGCTAATAATGTCTTAAGATCATTCCTATCACTGCAAGCAAGAAAGTCTCTAGCAGTTTCTTCATCCATAACATAACCCTCAGGCACAACAGGCAATTCATATCTAGGGGGAGAATCTTCATCATCACTTTCATCAATATTATCAGTTTCAGTAATTTCATTCTCTCTTGCCCTAGCGTGTTGTTCATCCAGAAATTCACCTAGTGGCACAGTAGTATCAAGCATAGAAGTAGTTTCATCATAAGTATCATGCGTAGCAGAAGTGGCATCATCAATAACATGCGACATATCAGAATTAATAGCAGAAGTAGGTTTAGGTGTCGCAAGCTTACTCAAAATAGAAGGTGAATCAAGTGCAGAGCTTGATGAAAGTTCCTTACCTCCCCTCGTAGTTGAGGGATAAATTTTGGTTTTCTCGTCTTTCAAGTTCCTCATAGTGATCAACGGATATAATCCCAAGTGACTCAAAGAATAGAGCTATGCTCCCCGGCAACGGCGCCAGAAAATAGTCTTGATAACCCACAAGTATAGGGGATCGCAACAGTTTTCGAGGGTAGAGTATTCAACCCAAATTTATTGATTCGACACAAGGGGAGCCAAAGAATATTCTCAAGTATTAGCAGTTGAGTTGTCAATTCAACCACACCTGGATAACTTAATATCTGCAGCAAAGTATTTAGTAGCAAAGTAGTATGATAGTAGCGGTAACGGTGGCAAAAGTAACAGTGATAGTTTTGTAGCGATTGTAACAGTAGCAACAGAAAAGTAAATAAGCGAAGAAGAATATGTGAAAAGCTCGTAGGCATTGGATCGGTGATGGAGAATTATGCCAGATGCGATTATTCATGCAACAGTTATAACATAGGGTGACACAGAACTAGCTCCAATTCATCAATGTAATGTAGGCATGTATTCCGAATATAGTCATACGTGCTTATGGAAAAGAACTTGCATGACATCTTTTGTCCTACCCTCCCGTGGCAGCATGGTCCTATTGGAAACTAAGGGATATTAAGGCCTCCTTTTAATAGAGTACCGGACCAAAGCATTAACACATAGTGAATACATGAACTCCCCAAAATATGGTCATCACCGGGAGTGGTCCCGATTATTGTCACTTCGGGGTTGTCGGATCATAACACATAGTAGGTGACTATTGACTTGCAAGATAGGATCAAGAACTCACATATATTCATGAAAACATAATAGGATCAGATCTGAAATCATGGCACTCGGGCCCTAGTGACAAGCATTAAGCATAGCAAAGTCATAGCAACATCAATCTCAGAACATAGTGGATACTAGGGATCAAACCCTAACAAAACTAACTCGATTACATGATAAATCTCATCCAACCCATCACTGTCTAGCAAGCCTACGATGGAATTACTCACGCACGGTGGTGAGCATCATGAAATTGGTGATGGAGGAAGGTTGATGATGACGATGGTGACGGATTCCCCTCTCCGGAGCCCTGAACGGACTCCAGATCAGCTCTCCCGAAAGAGATTAGGGCTTGGCGGCGCCTCCGTATCGTAAAACGCGATGAATCCTTCTCTCTGACTTTTTTCTCCCCGAACGTGAATATATAGAGTTGGAGTTGAGGTCGGTGGAGCACCAGGGGGCCCACGAGGCAGGGGGCGCGCCCCCACCCTCATGGACAGGGTGTGGACCCCCTGGACTTGATTCTTTCGCCAGTATTTTTTATTATTTCCAAAAATAATCTCCGTGAAGTTTCAGGTCATTCTGAGAACTTTTATTTCTGCACAAAAATAACACCATGGCAATTCTGCTGAAAACAGCATCCGTCCGGGTTAGTTCCATTCAAATCATGCAAGTTAGTGTCCAAAACAAGGGCAAAAGTGTTTGGAAAAGTAGATACGATGGAGATGTATCAAGGGCAACCGTGGATACGGCTAGCCATGGAAAGTGAAAGTATGGTTGAAAAAGGAATAAACTTTATTTTCTGTTTGGGAACCGCCTATGATATATCTAGCATGGAAAGTGTTGGGAACTCGAAGTCGTTTTCGTTGGTGGGAAGGATACTGTCGGATTCGGGGTTCGGCAGACCCTTGTGAGGTTCGAACTCTGGGGTGCGTGCGAAGAACTCTCTCCTCCCTATCTGCCTACTCGACGATCCCACGGCCTAACTCGACGAACCCAAGGGACAAGAGACACAACAGTTTATCCTGGTTCGGGCCACCTTGCGGTGTAATACCCTACTCCAGCTTTGTGGTGGACTGCCTCGAGGGGCTGAGGATGAACTAGTACACTGGATGAACAGCCTCAGAAGGAGAGGTGTTCTTGAGGTCGATGAGCTGGTGAGGCGGGTGGAAGTGATCCCTTCTATGGTGGTGGCTAAGTCCTATATATAGTTGCCTTGGTCCTCTTCCCAAATGTAGGCGGGAAGGGATCCCACAACGGCCAAATTTGAAGGGGAACAACTAGTACAAGCTATCCTGACAAAAGTAGTCTTCGCCTACAAAAGGCTCCGGTGGTGATGGCGTGGTGGGCTCCATGATGACCTCCATCTTGCCGTCCTGGCGGTCTTGGTCTTGTTGCACCGATATGGAAACCTTTGCTTGATTCCTCGGGACTCCGCGCCTGCGCTTGCCTCCTTAGCACCAAAGAGGAAACTGGTACACTGCGCCCGCTGGCGCCCGCCTGGCCTTGGTCATCATGGCTCACGTCATAGGAACCTCGCGAGGTGCACCTTGCATTGATATCTCCGCTCCTCAGGAGCCAGCCTAGTGAGGCCGCCCTCAGGGAAGTCTTGGTGTCGTCTGCCTGGTGAGGCTTGGCCCCTCGAGAGGGTCTTGAGTTGTTGCTACTGAAGCTGGGCCGTACTGGGCCGTTGACGGAGCCACGCCGTGGGCCGCAGACAGGCAAGTCTGGGTACCCCCATTCCCAGGACGCCGACAGTAGCCCCCGGGCCCAAGGCATGCTTGGACTTGGCTTCGAGGCGAAGCCAAAGGGCAAGGGCGGAGCGCCGCAGGCCCCCAACGCCTGCGGCCTTGGTCGATGTGTGGCGATTGATGGGACGTGGGCACCCCCACTTCCCCATGCAGCCTTGATATTCGCCGAGCTTGGCGGTCGCCATCGCCGACTCAGCTTCGTCTTCATTGCTTGCCGTGCTCTCCCTTGGCTCCTCCACCTTCTCAGCTCTGACGCCAACGCCGGTCCTCCCCTTCTGACATGTCACCGAGGTTGACGAGGAAGAAGAAGGGGAAAACCCGCGCCCCAGTTGAATCTCCACCGGCCTTCGAGCCCGCCCTCGAGCGGTCGATGGTGGTCAGTCGGGAGATGCTGGACAAGATCCGCCCGGCGCTTGCCGCCAGTTCCAATGAGTGGAATGCGACGGTGGCTTGGCCTGCTTCCTACGCCATGGTCGATATGGCAGCCACCAAGATCCCCATTCATCTCCACGCCCTCCTGACAGGCCTGATTCCCCCCTTCTCTGACTTCTTCAATGCTATAATCTCGCATTACCAAGTCCACGTGCTGCATCTGGATCCCCAATCCATTATTCTCCTTGCTATATTCGCCTTCGTCTGTGAGGCCATGGTGGGCATTGCTCCCTCCGTGGCCTTGTTTCATCATTTCTTCTTTCTTCACCTGACCGGCGCCCGTCAGTGCTCGGGGTGCGTAACTTCCCAGGCTGTGGCGGCGACGGCCGGCTCAGGAATCGACTTCTAGCTCTCGCGGTTGTAAGTGGATTCCGAAAGCGGTGGGTGTTCGTGGATGTCGGTGTGCTCAACTCCCCGCTCTTGCTCCCCCGGGCACCGGCTGAACCCAGCTCCGGGTGGGGGCACGCGAAGCTTGCCGACCCTCGGCTGGCCCATGTCTGGCGCTGGCTTACCAGGTTGAAGGAGCTTGGGGTGACAGCGCCCATGGTGGTGAAGGAGTTCGTCCAGTGCCGTATTGCTCCTCTCCAGTGCCACTCTCGACTGATGTGGACCCTTGCTGGCAGCAGGGACCCCATGAGGCTCCATGTGCCCGCGCTTCCTCCCAAGGCATTGCACACGGTGCTTGAGCTTCTGACGGGCGACCCGGAGCCAGCCACGCTTCCGGAGGAGGGTTGCCTCCGTTATTGTTGCTCGAACAAGGTGGAGTTCGTGAGGCAGATGCCCCTCTGTGACGAGTGAGGGTTGTGCCCAGCCGGACTTGAGGGGCCCCGCGAGAACCCTATCCTCATGGTTCCTCTGCCGGCCGTCCCTGCGGCGCATGCACCGGAGGTGGATGCAGGGGGGAGGGTGCCGCCGTGTGCTGCCGGGGCGGCTGCTGACGAAGCGACACAACCCGATGCTCCTGAGATGGCAGCCCCCAAGGATCGGGTGAGCCGTCCTGAGGATGCGATCGAAGAGCTGGTGCGACCCGAGGCTCCCGAGGTCGCCACCCCTGAACCTCGGGGAAGTAGTCCTGAGGTGGTGGCCGGAGAGCTGACGCAACCTAGGGTTCCCGAGGTCGCCACCCGAGGGGCTCCGCAGCCCGCCCTAGATGCTGACAACCGCGCCCCGGGCTTCGGCCAGCTGCGCCTGAACTTCGAGGCACTCCGCAAGAGGAAGGGGCCTCCCAGCTGCAGTGGTGACGCCTACCGACCGCTAAAGCAGAGGAAGTACATAGCCGTAGACGAGTAAGTACCTCTTCTTCGCGATTTTCTGCGTGTTGCATCATTTCCTGACAATAGCTCTTCAGGATCCCCTCAGCTGCGGCAGCAAGATCTCCTGAAAAGCGGCCTCCACCAGTCCTCGGCTTGCCCCTGGTCTCGAGCTCCCCCTGCCGGACCACTCCGCGAGGCGCGGGGCCTGTCCTGGAGGCGGACGCGCCGACGGGGGGCCTTGATCCCACGCTCCTGTCGTTCATCCTTCATGGTCCGCCCAGGGGTGCGGAAGGCGTGCCGAGGGATCCTCCATTGGTCATCACCGGGGGCTGGGTGATCCCGGCCCTGGCTTCGTCTTCGAGTAGCGAGGCCACGCCATCCAGTGCCTTTGCTGAGGCCCGAAGGACGGCGGGGAAGGCGCCAGCCTCCAGCCCCCCACTAGGGGCAGGCAGGCCACCTCAAGCTTCCCCAATAACCCCGGCGCGAAGGATGGACTTGGCCATACGCTAGAGCTCGCGTGCGGGCGCGGTGTCGTACGCCACGAGCTTTTTCGGGAGGCAATGGGTGCGCTGAGCCGGCTCGGAGAAGAGCTTGTCGATGTCAACGCCCGCCTTGAGACGGAGGACCTTCGGCTGGCGGACGAGTGGCATCAGTTGAAGGTGGCCATCAACCTTGGGCATCTTCAGCATGAGCGCGCCAATGTGAAGGCCGAGGTGTCCCTTGCAACCTCACGCGAGGCCTGCGCCCGGGCCTTGGAGGATGCCAGGGCAGCCGACCATCGCCGAGGAGCACGAACGAGAATTCCTGGCCTTGAACGCTACCCTTGAGCAGCAGATTGAGGCACACAGAGCCGTCTTGGCGTCAATGAGGGGAGCACCTTCCGAAGAGAAAGAGGTCCAGAAACGCGAGGAGGCGCTGATGCAAGAGGCCTCGGAGCGCAGCCTCGAGCTTGAGCGGCTGGAGATGAGGGAGCGCCAGGTGAGCATGGCTGAGGACACCGTCACCATGCAGGAAGCCAAGATGCAGGAGGAGGTTGACCGGAGGGTGGCAAAGGCTCATGCAGATCTTGCCGACGAGTACCGCCTGGCGCTGGTGTTCCTGGAGGCTGAGGCTAAGGGCAGGACCATCGCCCTTAGGACGAAACTGGATGAGGCGGAACAACATGAGAGGGCCGCTGTGGCAGCTCAGACCTCCGCCCAGGCTGACCTAGCCTACGCGCACGCTGACTTGCTCTCGCTCCAGCAATAGATTGACAGGGCCGCGTCTCTCGCGAAGAAGAACGCGGACGAGGCATGCCGTCGGCGAACGCTTTAGCGTGAGCACGCTTCTATGCTCCAGGACCTCAGGTGAGAGCCAACCGAGCCCTGAGCACTATCTGCGAGGAGAGCGCCCCTCACCCGCGTGAGGAAGTTTACACCAGCCACCTCCGCTTCTTCATCGAAATCGTGATGCGCCTGGAGGACCGTGCCGCGAGGGCTTGTGAGCTCGTTGAGGAGAGGAGTCGGGGCCTCTTTGGGCGCGCATTCTCGCGCATCTTCAGTCACCTTCAGAACCTCGATCCCCATTTCGGCTTCGATGCCGCCATAGCCCCCGTGCCCAGGGTTATCTGAGACAACTTGTCGGACTGGGTGGACGACCACGTGGACGCCCTGGTCACGGAGTTCGCGCCTGAAGAGGGTGCGGCCGTGGCGGTGGTCGGAGAAGATGACGCGGATGACGACGACATAGGCGACTCCAGCAACGACTCTGATGACAGGGACGAAGACAACGAGGTCAGTGAAGGAGGCGGCGCCTCCAGCTAACCCTGTGCTTTCTTTGCCCTAATCTGTGTAAGAAAGGGAAACTTACAGGTGGAACCCGGTGGGGTGTGAAGGTATTTTGAAAATGGGGACCCCCTTATTATGTATGAAACATAATGTATGGAATTATGGCGTGCTTTCTGTGGACAAGGCTTGAGATAGACCGTCACAAGCCCGCGGGGCTCCTGAGCCCAGTAGTTGTCACGCCTTACCTTGGCTCCGCTGGTCTTGGGCGTGCCTTGTCATCCTGGCCGGACCTTCCTCCCGAGGCAAGCCCTTGGGGGCTCGCGAGATCTGGGCCTCCTGAGAAGCCTGCGGATCCGCTTGAGAAGGCCTTGCGAGGGGCAAACGTCGGACTACGGCAGGATGCGTGATACGTCTCCAACGTATCTATAATTTTTATTGTTCCATTCTATTATATTATCTGCTTTGGATGTTTAATGGGCTTTAATATGCTCTTTTATATTATTTTTGGGACTAACCTATTAACCGGAGGCCCAGTGCCAGTTGATGTTTTTATGCCTATTTCAGTGTTTTGCAGAAAAGGAATATCAAACGGAATCCAAACGGAATGAAACCTTTGCGAGGATCTTTCTTGGAACAAACACAATCCAGGAGACTTGGAGTGGAAGTCAGAGACGCAACGAGGCGGCCACGAGGCAGGAGGGCGCGCCCCCCACCTTCGTGGGCCCCTCGTAGCTCCACCGACGTACTTTTCACATATATATACCCTTGTACCCTAAAAACATCCAGGAGAGCCACGAAACCACTTTTCCACCGCCGCAACCTTTTGTACCCATGAGATCCCATCTGGGGCCTTTTCCGGCGATCTGTCGGAGGGGGATTCGATCATGGAGGGCTTCTACATCAACACCATAGCATCTCCGATGATGTGTGAGTAGTTCACCACAGACCTTCGGGTCCATAGTTATTAGCTAGATGGCTTCTTCTCTCTCTTTGGTTCTCAATACAAAGTTCTCCTCGATGTTCTTGGAGATCTATTCTATGTAATACTTTTTGCGGTGTGTTTGCCGAGATCCGATGAATTGTGGGTTTATGATCAAGATTATCTATGAACAATATTTGGTTCTTCTCTGAATTCTTATATGCATGATTTGATATCTTTGCAAGTCGCTTTGAATTATCGGTTTAGTTTTGCTACCTCTTGAGCACTGCGTTGGTTTTCCCTTGAAGAGGAAAGGGTGATGCAGCAAAGTAGCATAAGTATTTCCCTCAGTTTTTGAGAACCAAGGTATCAATCCAGTAGGAGGCCACGCACGAGTCCCTCGCACCTACACAAACAAATAAATCCTCGCAACCAACGCGATAAGGGGTTGTCAATCCCTACACGGCCACTTACGAGAGTGAGATCTGATAGATATGATAAGATAATATTTTTGGTATTTTTATGATAAAGATGTAAAGTAAAATAGGAAGCAATAAAAATAACTAAGTGTTGGAAGACTAATATGATGGAAAATAGACCCGGGGCCATAGGTTTCACTAGTGGCTTCTCTCAAGAGCATAAGTATTTACGGTGGGTGAACAAATTACTGTTGAGCAATTGACAGAATTGAGCATAGTTATGAGAATATCTAGGTATGATCATGTATATAGGCATCACGTCCGAGACAAGTAGACCAACTCCTGCCTGCATCTACTACTATTACTCCACACATCGACCGCTATCCATCATGCATCTAGAGTATTAAGTTTATAAGAACAGAGTAACGCTTTAAGCAAGATGACATGATGTAGAGGGATAAACTCATGCAATATGATATAAACCCCATCTTGTTATCCTCAATGGCAAGAATACTATACGTGTCTTGCTGCCCCTACTGTCACTCGGAAAGGACACCGCAAGATTGAACCCAAAGCTAAACACTACTCCCATTGCAAGAAAGATCAATCTAGTAGGCCAAACCAAACTGATAATTCGAAGAGACTTGCAAAGATAACCAATCATACATAAAAGAATTCAGAGAAGATTTAAATATTGTTCATAGATAAACTTGATCATAAACCCACAATTCATCGGTGTCAACAAACACACCGCAAAAGAAGATTACATCGAATAGATATCCACAAGAGAGGGGGAGAACATTGTATTGAGATCCAAAAAGAGAGAAGAAGCCATCTAGCTAATAACTATGGACCCGAAGGTCTGAGGTAAACTACTCACACATCATCGGAGAGGCTATGGTGTTGATGTAGAAGCCCTCTGTGATCGATGCCCCCTCCGGCGGAGCTCTGGAACAGGCCCCAAGATGGGATCTCATGGGTACAGAAGGTTGCGGCCGTGGAATTTGGTTTTTGGCTCCGTATCTGGTACTTTGGGGGTACGTAGGTATATATAGGAGGAAGGAGTACGTCGGTGGAGCAACAGGGGGCCCACGAGAGTGGAGGGTGCGCCCAGGGGGGTAGGCGCGCCCCCTACCTCGTGCCCTCCTGGTTGATGTCTTGACGTAGGGTCCAAGTCCTCTAGATCACGTTCGTTCCGAAAATCACGTTCCCGAAGGTTTCATTCTGTTTGGACTCCGTTTGATATTGTTTTTCTGCGAAACTCTGAAATAGGCAAAAAAACAGCAATTCTGGGCTAGGCCTCCGGTTAATAGGTTAGTCCCAAAAATAATATAAAAGTGTATAAAGCCCAATAATGTCCAAAACATAATATAATATAGCATGGAACAATCAAAAATTATAGATACGTTGGAGGCGTATCAAGCATCCCCAAGCTTAATTCCTGCTCGTCCTCGAGTAGGTAAATGATAAAAATAGAATTTTTGATGTGGAATGCTACTTGGCATAATTTCAATGTAATTCTTCTTAATTGTGGTAAGAATATTCAGATCCGAAAGATTCAAGATAAAAGATCAATATTGACGTAAAAATAATAATACTTCAAGCATACTAACTAAGCAATTATGTTTTCTCAAAATAACATGGCCAAAGAAAGTTCATCCCTGCAAAATCATATAGTTTAGTCATGCTCCATTTCCGTCACACAAGAATGCTCTCATCATGCACAACCCTGATGACAAGCCAAGCAATTGTTTCATACTTTAGTAATCTCAAACTTTTTCAACCTTCACGCAATACATGAGCATGAGCCATGGATATAGCACTATGGGTGGAATAGAATACAATGATGGGGGTTATGTGGAGAAGACAAAAAGGGATAAAGTCTCACATCAACGAGGCAAATCAATGAGCTATGGAGATGCCCATCTATTGATGTTAATGCAAGGAGTAGGGATTGCCATGCAACGGATGCACTAGAGCTATAAATATATGAAAGCTCAACAAAAGAAACTAAGTGGGTGTGCATCCAACTTGCTTGCTCACGAAGACCTAGGGCACTTGAGGAGGCCCATTGTTGGAATATACAAGCCAAGTTCTGTAATGAAAAATTCCCACTAGTATATGAAAGTGACAAAACAAGAGACTCTCTATCATGAAGATCATGGTGCTACTTTGAAGCACAAGTGTGGAAAAAGGATAGTAGCATTGTCCCTTTTTATTTTCCCCTTTTTTGGGCCTTCCTTTTTTTATTTGGCCTTTCTCTTTTTTTTATTGGGACAATGCTCTATTAATGATGATCATCACACTTCTATTTATTTACAACTCAAAGATTACAACTCGATACTAGAACAAAATATGACTCTATATGAGTGCCTCCGGCGGTGTACTGGGATGGGCAATGAATCAAGAGTGACATGTATGAAAATTATGCATGGTGGCTTTGCCACAAATACGATGTCAACTACATGATCATACAAGGCAATACGACAATGATGAAGCATGTCATAATAAACGGAACGGTGGAAAGTTGCATGGCAATATATCTTGGAATGGCTATGGAAATGCCATAATAGGTAGGTATGGTGGCTGTTTTGAGGAAGATATAAGGAGGTTTATGTGTGAAAGAGCGTATCATATCACGGGGTTTGGATGCACCGGTGAAGTTTGCACCAACTCTCAATGTGAGAAAGGGCAATGCACGGTACCGAAGAGGCTAGCAATGATGGAAAGGTAAGAGTGCGTATAATCCATGGACTCAACATTAGTCATAAAGAACTCACATACTTATTGCAAAAAATCTACAAGTCATCAAAAACCAAGCATTACGCACATGCTCCTAGGGGGATAGATTGGTAGGAAAAGACCATCGCTCGTCCCCGACCGCCACTCATAAGGAAGACACTCAAAGAACACCTCATGTTTCAAATTTGTTACATAATGTTTACCATACGTGCATGCTACGGGACTTGCAAGCTTCAACACAAGTATTTCTCAAATTCACAACTACTCAACTAGCACAACTTTGATATCACTACCTCCATGTCTCAAAACAATCATCCAGCATCAAACTTCTCTTAGTATTCAATGCACTCATAAGAAAGTTTTTACTAGTCTTGAATACCTAGCATATTAGGATTATTTAAGCAAATTACCATGCTGTTTAAGACTCTCAAAATAATCTAAGTGAAGCATGAGAGATCAATAGTTTCTATAAAACAAAACCACCACCGTGCTCTAAAAGATATAAGTGAAGTACTAGGGCAAAAACTATATAACTCAAAAGATATAAGTGAAGCACATTGAGTATTCTAATAATTTACGAATCATGTGTGTCTCTCTCAAAAGGTGTATACAGAAAAGATGATTGTGGTAAACTAACAAATAAAGACTCAAATCATACAAGACGCTCCAAGCAAAACACATATCATGTGGTGAATAAAAATATAGCTCCAAGTAAAGTTATCGATGGAAGTAGACGAAAGAGGGGATGCCTTCCGAGGCATCCCCAAGCTTTGGCTTTTAGGTGTCCTTAGATTATCTTGGGGTGCCATGGGCATCCCCAAGCTTAGGATCTTGCCAGTCCTTATTCCATAATCCATCAAATCTTTTACCCAAAACTTGAAAACTTCACAACACAAAACTTAACATAAAATCTCGTGAGCTCCATTAGCGAAAGAAAACGAAAGACCACTTCAAGGTACTGTAATGAACTCATTCTTTATTTATATTGGTGTTAAACCTACTGTATTCCAACTTCTCTATGGTTTATAAACTATTTTACTAGCCATAGATTCATCAAAATAAGCAAACAACACACGAAAAACAGAATCTGTCAAAAATAGAACAGTCTGTAGTAATCTGTAACTAATGCAAACTTCTGGAACTCCAAAAATTCAGCCAAAATAGGAAGACCTAGAAAATTTGTTTATTGATCAGAAGAAATTGGAATAAATATTTTATCACGTTCTGGTGATTTTTAACAATTATTTTCGTGAACAGAAAGTTTCTAGAATTTTCTGCAAGATTAAATAACTATCATCCAAGAAGATCCTATAGGTTAAACTTGGCACAAACACTAACTAAAACATAAAAGCACATCTAAACAGAGGCTAGAACAAATATTTATTCCTAAACAGAAGCAAAAAGCAAAAAACTAAAAATAAAATTGGGTTGCCTCCCAACAAGCGCTATCGTTTAACGCCCCTAGCTAGGCATAAAAGCAAGGATAGATCTAGGTATTGCCATCTTTGGTAGGCAATCCATAAGTGGCTCTCATAATAGATTCATAAGGTAATTTTATTTTCTTTCTAGGGAAGTGTTCCATGCCTTTCTTTAATGGAAATTGGAATCTAATATTCCCTTCCTTCATATCAATAATTGCACCAATCGTTCTAAGGAAAGGTCTACCAAGAATAATAGGACATGAAGGATTGCAATCTATGTCAAGAACAATAAAGTCTACGGGCACATAGTTCCTATTTGCAACAATAAGAACATCATTAATTCTTCCCATAGGTTTCTTAATAGTGGAGTCCGCAAGGTGCAAGTTTAAAGAGCAATCATCAAATTCACGGAAACCTAATAAATCACATGAAGTCTTTGGAATCGTGGAAACACTAGCACCCAAATCACACAAAGCATAGCATTCATGATCTTTAATTTTAATTTTAATATTAGGTTCCCATTCATCATAAAGTTTTCTAGGGATAGAAACTTCCAACTCAAGTTTTTCTTCATAAGATTGCATCAAAGCATCAACGATATGTTTAGTAAAGGCTTTATTTTGACTATAAGCGTGAGGAGAATTTAGCACGGATTGCAACAAGGAAATACAATCTATCAAAGAGCAATTATCATAATTAAATTCCTTAAAATCCAAAATAGTGGGTTCATTAATATCTAATGTTTTGATCTCTTCAATCCCACTTCTATCAATTTTAGCATCAAGATCTAAAAACTCTGAATTTCTGGAACGCCTTCTAGGTAAAGGTGGATCATATTCAGTCCCATAATTATCAAGATTCATATTGCAAAACAAAGATTTAATAGGGGACACACCAATAACTTTTAGATCTTCATCTTTATTTTCATAGAAACTAGAAGAACACGCGTTCACAAAGCAATCTTTCTTAGCACACATCCTAGCGGTTCTTTATTTGCACTCATCAATGGAAATCCTCATGGATTTGAGAGACTCATTGATATCATGCTTAGGAGGAATAGATCTAAGTTTTAAAGAATCAACATCAAGAGAAATTCTATCAACGTTCCTAGCCAATTCATCAACTTTAAGCAATTTTTCTTCAAGCAAAGCATTGAAATTCTTTTGCGAATTCATAAATTCCTTAACACTAGTATCAAATTCAGAAGGCATCTTATTAAAATTTCCAAAAGAATTGTTGTAGGAATTACCATAATTATTAGAGGAATTAGTAGGATAAGGCCTAGGATTAAAGTTTCCCCTATACGCGTTGTTACCAAAATTATTCCTACCAACAAAGTTCACATCCATAGATTGATTATTATTCTCAATCAAAGTGGAAAAAGGCATCTCATTAGGATCAGAGGAAACACTCTTAGCAGAAAATAATTTCATAAGTTCATCCATCTTTCCACTCAAAACATTAATTTCTTCTATCGCATGCACTTTTTTATTAGTAGATCTTTCAGGGTGCCATTGAGAATAATTAACCATAATATTATCTAGGAGTTTAGTAGCTTCTCCTAAAGTGATTTCCATAAAAGTGCCTCCCGCGGCCGAATCTAAAAGATTTCTAGAAGCAAAATTCAATCCAGCATAAAAAATTTGTATAATCATCCACAAATTCAAACCATGCGTAGGGCAATTACGTATCATTAATTTCATCCTCTCCCAAGCTTGTGCAACATGTTCATGATCAAGTTGCTTAAAATCCATAATATCGTTTCTAAGAGAGATAATCTTAGCGGGAGGAAAATACTTAGAGATAAAAGCATCTTTGCACTTATTCCATGAATCAATACTATTTTTAGGCAAATATGAAAACCAAGCTTTAGCACGATCTCTAAGCGAAAAAGGAAATAGCTTCAATTTAACAATGTCATTGTCCACATCTTTCTTCTTTTGCATATCACACAAATCAACGAAGCTATTTAGATGAGTAGCAGCATCTTCACTAGGAAGGCCGGCGAATTGATCTTTCATGACAAGATTCAACAAAGCAGCATTGATTTCACAAGATTCAGTATCGGTAAGAGGAGCAATCGGAGTGCTAAGGAAATCATTATTGTTGGTATTGGTAAAGTCACATAATTTGGTATTGTCTTGAGCCATCGTGACAAGTAAGCAATCCAACACACGAGCAAACAAGAAGCAAGCGAAAAAGAAGCGAACGAAAAAGAGAGGGCAAATAAAATGGCAAGGGTGAAGTGGGGGAGAGGAAAATGAGAGGCAAATGGCAAATAATGTAATGCGGGAGATAAGGGTTTGTGATGGGTACTTGGTATGGTGACTTTTGCGTAGACTCCCCGGCAACGGCGCCAGAAATGTCTCGTTGTCGAGAGTCCAAATCTTGACTTGTCCTTGCGTAAGCCTCCCCGGCAACGGCGCCAGAAATCCTTCTTGCTACCTCTTGAGCATTGCATTGGTTTTCCCTTGAAGAGGAAAGGGTGATGCAGCAAAGTAGCGTAAGTATTTCCCTTAGTTTTTGAGAACCAAGGTATCAATCCAGTAGGAGGCCACGCACGAGTCCCTCGCACCTAGACAAACAAATAAATCCTCGCAACCAAAGCGATAAGGGGTTGTCAATCCCTACACGTGAGATCTGATAGATATGATAAGATAATATTTTTGGCATTTTTATGATAAAGATGTAAAGTAAAATAGGAAGCAATAAAAATAACTAAGTGTTGGAAGATTAATATGATGGAAAATAGACCCGGGGGCCATAGGTTTCACTAATGGCTTCTCTCAAGAGCATAAGTATTTACAGTGGGTGAACAAATTACTGTTGAGCAATTGACAGAATTGAGCATAGTTATGAGAATATCTAGGTATGAGCATGTATATAGGCATCACGTCCGAGACAAGTAGACCGACTCCTGTGTGCATCTACTACTATTACTCCACACATCGACCGCTATCCAGCATGCATCTAAAGTATTAAGTTCATAAGAACAGAGTAACGCTTTAAGCAAGATGACATGATGTAGAGGGATAAACTCATGCAATATGATATAAACCCCATCTTGTTATCCTCGATGGCAACAATACTATACGTGCCTTGCTGCCCCTACTGTCACTGGGAAAGGACACCGCAAGATTGAACCCAAAGCTAAGAACTTCTCCCATTGCAAGAAAGATCAATCTAGTAGGCCAAACCAAACTGATAATTCAAAGAGACTTGCAAAGATAACCAATCATACATAAAAGAATTCAGAGAAGATTCAAATATTGTTCATAGATAAACTTGATCATAAACCCACAAGTCATCAGTCTCAACAAACACACCGCAAAAGAAGATTACATCGAATAGATCTCCACAAGAGAGGGGGAGAACATTGTATTGAGATCCAAAAAGAGAGAAGAAGCCATCTAGCTAATAACTATGGACCCGAAGGTCTGAGGTAAACTACTCACACATCATCGGAGAGGCTATGGTGTTGATGTAGAAGCCCTCCGTGATCGATGCCCCCTCCGACGGAGCTCCAGAATAGGCCCCAAGATGGGATCTCACGGGTACAGAAGGTTGCGGCGGTGGAATTAGGTTTTTGGCTCCGTATCTGGTGGTTTGGGGGTACGTAGGTATATATAGGAGGAAGGAGTACGTCGGTGGAGCAACAGGGGGCCCACGAGGGTGGAGGGCGCGCCCAGGGGGTAGGCGCGCCCCCCTACCTCGTGCCCTCCTCGTTGATGTCTTGACGTAGGGTCCAAGTCCTCTGGATCACGTTCATTCCAAAAATCACGTTCCCGAAGGTTTCATTCCGTTTGGACTCCGTTTGATATTCTTTTTCTGCGGAACTCTGAAATAGGCAAAAAACAGCAATTCTGGGCTGGGCCTCTGGTCAATAGGTTAGTCCCAAAAATAATATAAAAGTTGTATAATAAAGCCCAATAATGTCCAAAACAGAACATAATATAGCATGGAACAATAAAAAATTATAGATACATTGGAGATGTATCAAGTTTGGCCTACTAGATTGATCTTTCTTGCAATGGGAGAAGTGCTTAGCTTTGGGTTCAATCTTGCGGTGTCCTTTCCCAGTGACAGTAGGGGCAGCAAGGCACGTATTGTATTATTGCCATCGGGGATAAAAAGATGGGGTTTATATCATATTGCTTGAGTTTATCCCTCTACATCGTGTCATCTTGCCTAATGTGTTACTCTGTTCTTATGAACTTAATACTCTAGATGCATGCTGGATAGCGGTCGATGTGTGGAGTAATAGTAGTAGATGCAGAATCGTTTCGGTCTACTTAACACACACGTGATGCCTATGTTCATGATCATGCTTAGATATTCTCATAACTATGCGCTTTTATATCAATTGCTCGGCAGTAATTTGTTCACCCGCCGTAATGCTATCATGAGAGAAGCCACTAGTGAAACCTATGGCCCCCGGGTCTACTTTACATCATATAAGTTTCCGATCTATAATTCTAGTTTACTATTTTGCAATCTTTCTTTTCCAATCTATACAACAAAAATACCAAAAATATTTATCTTATTATCTTTATCAGATCTCACTTTTGCAAGTGGCCGTGAAGGGATTGACAACCCCTTTATCGTGTTGGTTGCAAGGTTCTTGATTGTTTGTGCAGGTACTAGGTGACTTGCGAGTAGTCTCCTACTGGATTGATACCTTGGTTCTCGAAAAATGAGGGAAATACTTACGCTACTTTGCTGCATCACCCTTTCCTTTTCAAGGGAAAACCAACGCATGCTCAAGAGGTAGCAAGAAGGATTTCTTGCGTCGTTGCCGGGGAGATCTACCCTCAAGTCAAGACATACCAAGTACCCATCACAAACTCTTATCCCTCTTATTACATTATTTCTCATTTGCCTCTCGTTTTCCTCTCCCCCACTTCACCTTTGCCATTTTATTTGCCCTTTTTTTCGTTCACCTCTTTCTCGTTTGCCTTTCTTTCGCCATGGCCGAATCAAAAAGGGCTAAGGGTTCTCTCTCGGGTTTTAATACTTTGGATAGTCCCTCTGTCCTTTCTAAGCTCACAAATAATGATGCTATGGAAAGACCTACCAGGGTTATCGATGAGAGTTTGAATAATTTTGATGACGATGACCCCGAATTTTTTTGTTATTTGCTTGATGAGTCTTTGAAAGATGCTTGGGATAGGCTATTAAGGATCTGAGCCAGCTATGTGCCCCAATATCAAATTGAGATATACCTAAAAAGCTTTTATGTTGGCTTACCCTCTTCATTCAAGCAAGTTTTAGATTCTATTTTTGAAGAAGGTTTTCTTGAGGGGGATGCTATATATACCTATGAAAAGATGAAAACTATATTTGGGCACCCCATGAGTGAGAAGGTTGAATCCACCTCTCTTTCGTGCTTTTATCAAAATGAAATTATCAAAGAGATGAAGGCTAGCTTAGATGCAAATTTCCGTAGCGTGCTTAATCTTTCTTCCACCATTAATGGCCACATGCTTTCTGAAAATAGAAAGATAAATGCTATAGATAATAAATTTAATCTTTTCTTTCCCAATACCAAATATGGCAATACCTAGATCTATTCTTGCTTTATGCCTAGCTAGGGGCGTTAAACGATAGCGCTTGTTGGGAGGCAACCCAAATTTATTTTTGTTCCTTGATTTTTGTTCCTGTTTAGTAACAAATAATTCATCTAGCCTCTGTTTAGATGTGGTTTTATTTTTTAGTTAGTGTTTGCGCCAAGTAGAACCTTTGGGAAGACTTGGGTGAAGTCGTTGCGATCTTGCTGTAAAAAACAGAAACTTTAGCGCTCACGAGATTAGATGCCATTTTTTTTACTGGAGAGTGATTTTAGGTTGATTATTTTTGCAGATGATTAATAGAAAAATTCCTCACGTCCACCAATTTATTTCAGAATTTTTGGAGTTCCATAAGTATTTATTTGATACAGATTGCTTCAGACTGTTCTGTTTTGACAGATTCTGTTTTTCGTGTGTTGTTTGCTTATTTTGATGAATCTATGGCTAGTATCGGGGGTATGAACCATAGAGAAGTTGGAATACAGTAGGTTTAACACCAATATAAATAAATAATGAGTTCATTACAGTACCTTAAAGTGGTGGTTTGTTTTCTTATACTAACGGAGCTCATGAGATTTTATGTTTAAGTTTTGTGTTGTGAAGTTTTCAAGTTTTTGGGTAAAGATTTGATGTATTTTGGAATAAGGAGTGGCAAGAGCCTAAGCTTGGGGATGCCCAAGGCACCCCAAGGTAAAATTCAAGGACAACAAAAAGCCTAAGCTTGGGGATGCCCCGGAAGGCATCCCCTCTTTCGTCTTCGTCTATCGGTAACTTTACTTGAGGCTATATTTTTATTCACCACATGATATGTGTTTTGCTTGGAGCGTCTTGTATGATTTGAGTCTTTGATTTTTAGTTTACCACAATAATCCTTGCTGTACACACCTTTTGGGAGAGAAACACATGAATCAGAATTTATTAGAATACTCTATGTGCTTCACTTATATCTTTTGAGCTAGATAATTTTGCTCTAGTGCTTCACTTATATATTTTTAGAGCACGGTGGTGGTTTTATTTTATAGAAATTATTGATCTCTCATGATTCACTTATATTATTTTGGGAGTCTTTTAGAACAGCATGGTAATTTGCTTTGGCAATAAAATTAGTCCTAATATGATAGGCATCCAAGATGGGTATAATAAAAACTTTCATATAGAGTGCATTAAATACTATGAGAAGTTTGATACTTGATAATTGTTTTGACATATAAAGATGGTGATATTAGAGTCGTGCTAGTTGAGTAATTGTGAAATTGAGAAATACTTGTGTTGAGGTTTGCAAGTCCCGTAGCATGCACGTATGGTAACCGTTGTGTGACAAATTTGAAGCATGAGGTGTTCTTTGATTGCCTTCCTTATGAGTGGCGGTCGGGGACGAGCGATGGTATTTTCCTACCAATCTATCCCCCTAGGAGCATACGCGTAGTGCTTGGTTTTGATGACTTGTAGATTTTTGCAATAATTATGTGAGTTCTTTATGACTAATGTTGAGTCCATGGATTATACGCACTCTCACCCTTCCATTATTGCTAGCCTCTTCGGTACCGTGCATTGCCCTTTCTCACCTCGAGAGTTGGTGCAAACTTCGCCGGTGCATCCAAACCCCGTGATATGATACGCTCTATCACGCATAAGCCTCCTTATATCTTCCTCAAAACAGCCACCATACCTACCTATTATGGCATTTCCATAGCCATTCCGAGATATATTGCCATGCAACTTTCCACCATTCCGTTTATTATGACACGCTCCATCATTGTCATATTACTTTGCATGATCATGTAGTTGACATCATATTTGTGGCAAAGCCACCATTCATAATTCTTTCATACATGTCACTCATGAGTCATTGCACATCCCGGTACACCGCCGGAGGCATTTACATAGAGTCATATTTTGTTCTAAGTATCGAGTTGTGATTCTTGAGTTGTATGTAAATAAAAGTGTGATGATCTTCATTATTAGAGCATTGTCCCATGTGAGGAAAGGATGATGGAGACTATGATTCCCCCAAAAGTCGGGATGAGACCCCAGTCGAAAAAATAAAAAAAGAAGAGAGAGAAGGCCCAAACAAAAAAATGAGAGAAAAAGAGAGAAGGGGCAATGTTAATATCCTTTTACCACACTTGTGCTTCAAAGTAGCACCATGATCTTCATGATAGAGAGTCTCCTATGCTTTCACTTTCATATACTAGTGGGAATTTTTCAATATATAACTTGGCTTGTATATTCCAATGATGGGCTTCCTCAAAATGCCCTAGGTCTTCATGACCAAGCAAGTTGGACTCACACCCACCTAGTTTCTTTTGTTGAGCTTTCATACATTTATAGCTCTAGTGCATCCGTTGCATGGCAATCCCTACTCCTCACATTGACATCAATTGATGGGCATCTCCATAGCTTGTTGATTAGCCACGTCGATGTGAGACTTTCTCCCTTTTTGTCTTCTCCACACAACCTCCATCATCATATTCTATTCCACCTATAGTGCTATGTCCATGGCTCACGCTCATATATTGCGTGAAAGTTGAAAAAGTTTGAAAATGCTAAAGTATGAAACAATTTCTTTGCTTGTCATCGGGGTTGTGCATGATGAGAGAATTTTGTGTGACGAAAATGAAGCATGGCCAAACTATATGATTTTGTAGGGATGAGCTTTCTTTGGCTATGTTATTTTGAGAAGACATAATTGCTTGGTTAGTATGCTCGAAGTATTATTGTTTTGTCAATGTTAAACTTTTGTCTTGAATCTTTCGGATCTAAACATTCATGCCACAATAAAGAAAATTACATTGAAAATTATGTTAGGTAGCATTCCACATCAAAAATTCTGTTTTTATCATTTACCTACTCGAGGACGAGCAGGAATTAAGCTTGGGGATGCTGATATGTCTCCAACGTATCTATAATTTTTTATCGTTCCATGCTATTATATTATCTGTTTTGGATGTTTAATGGGCTTTAATTTGTTCTTTTATATTATTTTTGGGACTAACCTATTAATCGGAGGCCCTGTGCCAGTTGCTGTTTTTTTTTCCTATTTCAGTGTTTTGCAGAAAAGGAATATCAAACGGAATCCAAACGGAACAAAACCTTCGTGAGGATCTTTCTTGGAACAAACGCAATCCAGGAGACTTGGATTGGACGTCAGAGATGCAACAAGGCAGCCACGAGGCAGGAGGGCGCGCCCCCACCCTCGTGGGCCCCTCGTAGCTCCACCGACATACTTCTTTCGCCTATATATACCCTTGTACCCTAAAAACATCCAGGAGAGCCACGAAACCACTTTTCCACCGCCGCAACCTTCTGTACCCGTGAGATCCCATCTGGGGCCTTTTCCGGCGATTTGCTGGAGGGGGGTTTGATCACGGAGGGCTTCTACATCAACACCATAGCATCTCCGATGATGTGTGAGTAGTTCAGCACAGACCTTCGGGTCCATAGTTATTAGCTAGATGGCTTCTTCTCTCTCTTTGGTTCTCAATACAAAGTTCTCCTCGATGTTCTTGGAGATCTATTCGATGTAATACTTTTTGCAGTGTGTTTGCCGAGATCCGATGAATTGTGGGTTTATGATCAAGATTATCTATGAACAATATTTGGTTCTTCTCTGAATTCTTATATGCATGATTTGATATCTTTGCAAGTCTCTTCGAATTATCGGCTTAGTTTGGCCTACTAGATTGATCTTTCTTGCAATGGGAGAAGTGCTTAGCTTTGGGTTCAATCTTGCGGTGTCCTTTCCCAGTGACTGTAGGGGCAGCAAGGCACGTATTGTATTGTTGCCATCGAGGATAAAAAGATGGGGTTTATATCATATTGCTTGAGTTTATCCCTCTACATCATGTCATCTTGCCTAATGCGTTACTCTGTTCTTATGAACTTAATACTCTAGATGCATGTTGGATAGCCGTCGATGTGTGGAGTAATAGTAGTAGATGCAGAATCATTTCGGTCTACTTAACACGGACGTGATGCCTATGTTCATGATCATGCCTAGATATTCTCATAACTATGCGCTTTTCTATCAATTGCTCGTCAGTAATTTGTTCACCCACCGTAATATATGCTATCATGAGAGAAGCCACTAGTGAAACCTATGGCCCCCGGGTCTACTTTACATCATATAAGTTTCCGATCTATAATTCTAGTTTACTATTTTGCAATCTTTATTTTCCAATCTATACAACAAAAATACCAAAAATATTTATCTTATTATCTTTATCAGATCTCACTTTTGCAAGTGGCCATGAAGGGATTGACAATCCCTTTATCGTGTTGGTTGCAAGGTTTTTGATTGTTTGTGCAGGTACTAGGTGACTTGTGAGTAGTCTCCTACTGGATTGATACCTTGGTTCTGAAAAACTGAGGGGGAATACTTACGCTACTTTGCTGCATCACCCTTTCCTCTTCAAGGGAAAACCAACGCATGGTCAAGAGGTAGCAATGCGCACGCGGCAATCTTGTGGCGCGTGCACCTCTGGTCCCGAGGGGGTCCTATCCAGGTCGCCCGAACGCACCTAGCGTTGTCTGCCGACCAGCCCCCGCTCGTGGGGCACCCGCAAGGGGGGCCTAAGGCATGAGCCTCAAAAATAAAGCACGCAACCAGAACGCGATAAAATGGCTCAAACCAGAGAAAACTCCCCCCATTTTTAGGCAACACAAAAGGCCTTCAAATCTCAATCCAAAAAATGGCGAAATCGGGTTACAAAGAAAGAGGCGAAAGCCAACAGCCGCGTCCGGCACCTAGCCAGCGCGGGGCTAAGTGCTTCCACTGGATGTGAGCATAGTCATTGGGGGACAGTGTCGACGGCCAGTGCGGAGCATGGTGCTTCCACTTGGACGTGGGCGGGAGCCCCCGAGGCCGAGGTGTGGCGCTCTAGAGACTCCGGGGTGTGTACAGCCCCACTCATTATTACGTGAGAGTGTCACGAGCGGAGACCTTCATAGGCGTGAGCCTTGCTTCATATCGCCTGAAGAGGGCCCCGCCCTGCACCTCCCCCGACCACCGTTGGGGCGTCCGGAAACCAGGACGAGACCAAGGGGCAAGGGGGACGCTGGCGGTGCCCTCGGCAACCATGGGTCCTCTACCGAGGGGAAGGGCACGCCGGCGCCTCCCCCGGCAGAGGGCCTACCTCCGTTCTACGCCTTTCTCCATGCGGCGTGAGGGGGGTTTGAAAGGATAGAGAAGAGGTGTCTAGAGGGGGTGAATAGACTCTAATCAAGAAAAGTTGCAGTTTTTAATTTCCTTTAGTTGATGTGAAGTTTGAGCACAAGTTTAAACATTCACAATACATATCAAGCAAACATGCAAGCATACAAAGAGTATATGAGCAGCGGAAAGTAAAGCATGCAAGTTGCAAGAATGTAAAGAGATGGGATTGGAGTGTGCAAACGCAATTTGGAGACACGGAGATTTTTTATCGGTGGTTCCGATAGGTGGTGCTATCGTACATCCACGTTGATGGAGACTTCAACCCATGAAGGGTAACGGTTGCGCGA
Organism: Aegilops tauschii subsp. strangulata; assembly: GCF_002575655.3. Classification (NCBI taxonomy): domain Eukaryota; kingdom Viridiplantae; phylum Streptophyta; class Magnoliopsida; order Poales; family Poaceae; genus Aegilops; species Aegilops tauschii. The sequence goes on along the minus strand of NC_053038.3, from coordinate 107,087,980 downwards.
GTCCATGGATGGCTCCACCCACGAAGGGTCCACGAAGAAGCAACCTTGTCTATCCCACCATGGCCGTCGCCCACGAAGGACTTGCCTCACTAGGGTAGATCTTCACGAAGTAGGCGATCTCCTTGCCCTTACAAACTCCTTGGTTCAACTCCACAATCTTGTCGGAGGCTCCCAAGTGACACCTAGCCAATCTAGGAGACACCACTCTCCAAGAAGTAACAAATGGTGTGTTGATGATGAACTCCTTGCTCTTGTGCTTCAAATGAGAGTCTCCCCAACACTCAACTCTCTCTCATAGGATTGGATTTGGTAGAAAGAAGATTTGAGTGGAAAGCAACTTGGGGAAGGCTAGAGATCAAGATTTATGTGGTTGGAATGGAATATCTTGACCTCAACACAAGTGTAGGTGGTTCTCTTAGAAAATATGTATTGGAAGTGTAGGCATGTTCTGATGGCTCTCTCCACGAATGAAGAGTGGGTGGAGGGGTATATATAGCCTCCACACAAATCACGAAACTCAGTGGGACCGATTCAGAGAACTCGGTCGGACCGATTTGGTTCATAATGTGACCGTTAGGCATTTCGGTGGGACCGACTTGATCAACTCGGTGGGACCGATGTGCTAGGGTTAGGGTAAATCCAAAACTCGGTTTGACCGATTACTCAAACTCGGTGGGACAGATTTGGGTAATAAGTGAAACAGAATGTTGGCCAAGCAAACTCGGTGGGGCCGGTTGCAAATCTCGGTGGGACCGAAACTATTGCAACAGACAACAGAGAGTTTGCAAGCCCATCTCGGTGAGACCGAGATCCCATCGGTGAGACCGAACTGATTAGGGTTTCTGGCAGTGGCTATGTCAACTGAACTCGGTGGCTCCGGATAGAAAGAATCGGTGGGTCCGAGTTGGACTTTTTGGATTAGGACATATGTGGAAGTGAGAAAGTGGTTGAGGGCTTTGGAGCATATCACTAAGCACTTTGAGCAAGCAAGCCATTAAGCAACACCTCATCCCTTCTTAATAGTATTGGCTTTCCTATGGACTCAATGTGATCTTGGATCACTTAAAATAGAAAATGTAGAGTCCTGAGCTTTGAGCTTGAGCCAATCCTTTGTCCTTAGCATCTTGAAGGGGTTCCACATCCTCTTCTTCATGCCACTCCATTGTTGAACTTATCTGAAACATACTAGGTAGAAGCATTAGTCCAACAAGAGATATGTTGACATTAATTACCAAAATCACCCAGGGAGCACTTGTGCTTTCAATCTCCCCCTTTTTGGTAATTGATGACAACATACATCAAAGCTTTAGATAAAGATATAGAGAGCAACAAGTAAAGCTTTGGAAAGACATGTAACATGCATAGGCTCCCCCTACATGTATGCAATCATATAAATATGAAACATAGGAACATGTGAATGCATAAGCATGACAGAGTAATCCATGTGTTACATGTATCTTGGCTATATGCATCAGAGCAAATGATGTGAATATAGGAAATGTACCTTCATGCCCATGAGTCCTTCTTGCAAACAGTATGTACATCAGCAAGAAATCCTCATACACATGACTATGATGCATATACTTACCTTGTGGTCTTGAGTTGGCTTAGGAAGGAATGAACCTGAGTAAACAAGGTTAGACAACACAGATACACCTACTAGCCAGAGCAAACAAAAGAAACCACAAGAGAACCAAGACTGGGATGACATGTAGAGAGTGAGTACGGAGTACCCCATTGGGTATAGACATGTCCCCAAAGGTAAAGATATGCAATAAAATCAGAGATTTCCTTCCCTTAGATGTCTTGCTCCCCCTGAATCTTGCATTGGGGTATTGGGAGAAGATAGGGAATAGAAAATCAGAGCAAAAGAAAAAAACAACAGAGCTTGAGCTTAATGCAAGCAATCAAATATGATCAAATATGAACATGTCTTTCCCCTCTTAAAGACATGTAATTTCTCTCCTCTTGAACACCAAGCATCTGAGGTCTGAGGTTTCTTACACACACTTCCCCTGAGTATCCTCTCCCCATATATAAATGACTAAGCATAGAGCTTTGATGTGATCTCTCTCTCCCCCTTTGACATCAATTTCCAAGAAGGGCTCTTCTGGATTTTTGTGTTATTGCAGAAGGGTTTGGTCCTTGAGTCACAAAGCAAGTTGAATGTGATGCTGGTAGAGGACAAGAATCATTGAGTGGAGCTGGAGCAAAAGGACTGCAGGAATAAGTGGCAAGTTGTCTTTCCTGTAGTGAAATCGGTAGCACCGAGTTGTGTGCTTCGGTGGCACTGAGAGAATTCGGTTGGTCCGAAGAAAACAGACCAGTGTGGCCGAGTTCATCACAGTAAAACACTTGTCACCTCAGCTCACTAGGCACTTTAAGATCTCACAAGGATTTGCAAGGAATTAGCTAAAAGATTTGCAATGAATTGGATGCAGAAAATGCAGAACAAGAAGAAATGAAAAGATCTAGATGAAGAACAAATATGCAAGAGACAAATGCGAAAGGAAACACAAGAGAACTTCATCTAGAAGTGGGCGGTGACAAAGTCACCTATGTTAGAGTATATTGACTTAGGAGTCAAGTGAGATCACTTGATCTTTGGTCATACTCATCGTTTAAGCTCAAAATGGGGTCACAATTTTTCATTTAAGCTTCTTGATGTATTCACATCTTGTTGAGTTGCTTTATCCCATGACTTGGAGTAAAGCTTCTGTAAGATGGAATAGCATACCTTGGGTGGTGGTGGTGTCGATCTTGATCATGTAGTCGAACTTGTGTGGGTTGCTGAAGGTTGATGTAGCTCATCAAGAGTTGGGAGCATCACTTGGAGTTTGAGTTCATCTTCCTACATGGGTTAGCTTTGCAAGGAAGAGCACTTGTGTATCCAAAATGACAATCATACAATTTAACATAGAATGAGTCAAAGGATATATTTGAGGGGTTTTGTGCTTCCTTGACTTCAACCACAATTGTATAGAGACTTGATGATGTAGAGATTGCTCAAGATGTGAGTGAGTTGCAATCTCATGGATTTAGTTTCATCCAAGTACCTACAAGGGTTAGATAGCATACAAGGGTGCAAAAGTATCCAATACATATAGATAGCATCATGAAAGAAATATCAAGGATTAGTCAAAGACTCATGCCTTGCATGTATCCAAATGGAGTTCCTACTCCAAGTTTGAAGCATCAATGATGTTAAATTCACCTCTCAAATGGCAAAAGACTTTCTCATCAAGCGGTTTGGTAAATATATCCGCTAATTGCTTATCGGTGCGAACATGCTTAAGATTAATGTCCCCTTTGGCAACATGGTCTCGAATGAAATGATGACGAACTTCAATATGTTTAGTTCGAGAATGTTGCACGGGATTGTGAGCAATCTTAATAGCACTTTCATTGTCACACAGCAATGGAACATCTTTCACATATATCCCATAATCTTTAAGAGTTTGGGTCATCCAAAGTAATTGAGCACAACATGAACCAGCGGCAATGTATTCTGCTTCGGCGGTGGATAAGGATACCGAGTTTTGTTTCTTGGAGGACCAAGACACAAGAGATCTACCAAGAAATTGACAAGTACCCGAAGTGGACTTTCTATCAACCTTGTCTCCGGCATAGTCCGAATCGGAGTAGCCAACAAGATCAAAGGAAGACCTCTTAGGATACCAAATGCCAAAATTTGGTGTATGTATTAAGTATCTCACTATCCTTTTCATAGCCTTAAGATGACATTCTTTAGGTGCCGCTTGATATCGTGCACACATGCACACACTTAGCATAATATCGGGACGAGAGGCACATAGATACAACAATGAACCAATCATAGAGCGGTAAATTTTTTGATCAACCGGTTCACCATCTTTGGTCAAATCAAGATGTCCACTAGTAGGCATGGGTGTAGTCATACCTTTGCATTCTTGCATATTGAACTTCTTGAATAAGTCTTGGTGTACTTTGTTTGAGAGACAAAGGTACCTTCCTTAGTTTGCTTGATTTGCAAACTGAGAAAGAATTTGAGTTCACTCATCCTAGACATCTCAAACTTCTCCGACATTAGCTTTCCAAACTTCTCACTAAAATGAGGGTTAGTTGAACCAAATATAATATCATCAACATAAATTTGGCACACAAATAGCTCTCCATTGACCCTTTTAGTAAAAAGGGTAGAATCAATTTTGCCAATTTCAAAGCCTTTTTCAATAAGGAACTTGGTCAAGCATTTATACCACGCTCTAGGAGCTTGTTTAAGACCATAAAGGGCTTTGTGAAGTTTGTAGACATGATTAGGTTTCTTAGGATTGACAAAGCCGGGAGGTTGCTTAACATAAACTTACTCCTCAATTTCACCATTTAGAAAAGCACTTTTAATGTCCATTTGGTACAAGGTGATATCATGGTGATTAGCATAAGCAAGTAAGATGCGAATGGACTCAAGTCTAGCAACGGGAGCATATGTCTCACCATAGTCCATACCTTCGACTTGAGTGTAGCCTTGGGCGACTAGGCGTGCTTTGTTGCGGACGACTTGACCATCTTCATCTTGATTGTTGTGAAACACCCATTTGGTACCAATGATGTTGTGGTTGTTGTCGGGCTTCTCAACCAATGTCCATACTTGATTTCTCTCAAAGTTGTGTAGCTCTTCATGCATAGCGTTTATCCAGTCTGGATCTTCTAATGCTTCTTCAACCTTCATAGGTTCAATGCTAGAGATGAATGAGTAATGTTCACAAAAATTAGCTAAATGAGTTTTAGAGCGAGTGATTCTCCCGGTTTGGATATCATTGTAGATTTGCTCGACGGGATGATCTTTGGTGATTCTTGCTCGAACTCGTGGGAGCTTTGGCTTGGCTCAGGGTGGAACATCTTCTTCATCTTGTTCTTCTTCTTGGCCTTCTTCATTGTTGACGTTGTCATTCTCTTGTCGTGGTGGAGAAGGAGGTTGTTGATGTTCATCTTGGTGTGCTTCCTCATTTTCTTCGTCTTGGTGTGTCCCACTTGTGGATGCTTCCATATCAATTATTGGTTCACCTTGTCGTGAGGTAGAAGCTTCCACTTGGACGGACGAGGTACTCTCCTTCACCTCCGTTGGACGAATCTTGCCAATAGACAAGTCTTGGATTGCTTCCGAAGGGTCTTTGTCTCCTACATCAATTGGCAATTGCTCTACCTACGAGCCGTTAGATTCATCAAACTTCACATCTACCGTCTCTTCAACCTTTCGGGTGAAATTGTTGTAGACATGATAAGTGTGAGAGTTTGAGCCATAACCAAGTAGGAAACCTTCATGAGATTTAGGAGCAAATTTAGAACGACGATGCTTATCAAGAATGTAGCATTTTGAGCCAAATACTCGAAAGTATCCAACTTGGGGTTTGTTACCGGTGAGAAGCTCGTATGTCGTCTTGCCGAGTAGCTTGTGAAGATACAAGCGATTTGTTGCATGACAAGCTGTCTCAACCGCTTCCGCCCAAAAGTGTTTTGGAGTCTTGTACTCATCAAGCATCATTCTTGCCATCTCAATAAGAGTCCGGTTCTTCCTCTCAACGACTCCATTTTGTTGAGGTGTACGTAGTCGAGAACTCATGTGAAATCCCCTCTTCGTCAAGAAAGGTATCCACATTTGCGTTCTTGAACTCCGTTCCGTTGTCGCTCCGAACCTTCTTGATCTTCACGTTAAATTGATTTTGGGCCTTCCTAGCGAAGTTTTTGAAGATCTTTTGGACTTGTGATTTGTCATCAAGAAAGAACACCCACGTAAATCTTGAAAAATCATCAACTATGACTAGTACAAATGAGTTACCACCGAGACTCTTGTAGGCATTTGGACCAAAGAGATCCATGTGAAGTAGCTCGAGTGGTCTTCTCGTGGTCATGATGTTCTTCGCGCGATGACTTCCTCCAACTTGTTTCCCTGCCTGACAAGCACTACAAAGTCTATCCTTGTCAAATATTACATCTTTTACTCCAAGGATATGATCACCTTTAATAAGCTTATCAAGATTTCGCATACCCACATGACCTAGCCTTCTATGCCACAACCAACCCTTAGAAGATTTAGCAATTAAGCAAGTTCTAGGTTGAGCCTTTTTAGTGAAATCAACAATGTAAAGATCACCTCTACGTATACTGGTAAAGACCATTTTACGATTGTCTCTACGAAACACTTGGCAATCTACTTCAGTGAATAGGACATTGAAACCGAAATTAGCAAGTCTAGAAACTGAAAGTAAATTGTACCCAAGAGATTCAATGAGCATGACATTTTGTATGGAGCTATCATGTGAGATGGCCACCTTACCGAGGCCAACCACCTTACCCTTTGAGTTATCACCAAAAGTGACATATTTTCGAGGGCCGACATTTTCAGCAAGCTCACGGAACATATCTTTATCTCCGGTCATATGATCAGTACATCCACTCTCAAGGACCCATTCCTTTCCTCCGGCCATGTAGCCGCGAAGATTTGCCATAAGACCAAAGTGTGTCATCGCATCATCAAGATCATAGTCACTATCCTCATCCTCATCATAGTATCCATGTTCAACATCATCTTGTGATTGATCAATTCCTAGAGAGGGTAATTCATTAGACAAATGATCATTTCTATGATTATCTTTATGAATTCTAATAGCTTCAGAAATAATATTGCTAATGATCCCAACATCTCCTATGGCACGCATGAGATTGGTAAGCTCAAATAAACAATCACCAAAGCTAGGATCACTTGAATTCATTTTACTCAAGGCAATAGACTTATGGAGAATTTCATCAAAAAAATTCAAGGAATAATTTGGAAATCGTTCCTCAAGAAATCTCCATATTGTATAGGCACAATCAAGAGTAGGTAAACTAGCAATCAAATTTTTGGGCAATCCTCTAATGATAAGATTTATGGTTCTAAGATTGTGAATCATGTCAAGATCCTCTTCGGGTGTAGGATGCAAAGGATCAATATGAGGTGCACAAGGGCTAGTAATGTACTTGTTCAAATGATATTCATTGAAAATCTCAAGCATTTCATTTTTCCACTCATGAAAATATTCTCCATCAAGAATAGGCACTCTACGTCTAAGACTCCCCAAAGTAGACACATCCATCTTCCTCCAAAGGTGTTTAAACCAAGGCAATGGAGACCAAAGCTCTGATACCAATTGAAAGGATCGAGAAGAGGTGTCTAGAGGGGGGTGAATAGACTCTAATCAAGAAAAGTTGCATTTTTTAATTTCCTTTAGTTGATGTGAAGTTTGAGCACAAGTTTAAACATTCACAATACATATCAAGCAAACATGCAAGCATACAAAGAGTATATGAGCAGCGGAAAGTAAAGCATGCAAGTTGCAAGAATGTAAAGAGATGGGATTGGAGTGTGCAAACGCAATTTGGAGACACGGATATTTTTTATCCGTGGTTCCGATAGGTGGTGCTATCGTACATCCACGTTGATGGAGACTTCAACCCACGAAGGGTAACGGTTGCGCGAGTCCACGGAGGGCTCCACCCACGATGGGTCCACGAAGAAGCAACCTTGTCTATCCCACCATGGCCGTCGCCCATGAAGGACTTGCCTCACTAGGGTAGATCTTCACGAAGTAGGCGATCTCCTTGCCCTTACAAACTCCTTGGTTCAACTCCACAATCTTGTCGGAGGCTCCCAAGTGACACCTAGCCAATCTAGGAGACACCACTCTCCAAGAAGTAACAAATGGTGTGTTGATGATGAACTCCTTGCTCTTGTGCTTCAAATGATAGTCTCCCCAACACTCAACTCTCTCTCATAGGATTGGATTTGGTAGAAAGAAGATTTGAGTGGAAAGCAACTTGGGGAAGGCTAGAGATCAAGATTTATGTGGTTGGAATGGAATATCTTGACCTCAACACAAGTGTAGGTGGTTCTCTCTCAGAAAATATGTATTGGAAGTGTAGGCATGTTCTGATGGCTCTCTCCATGAATGAAGAGTGGGTGGAGGGGCATATATAGCCTCCACACAAAATCTAACCGTTACACAGAAATCACCAAACTCGGTGGGACCGATTCAGAGAACTCGGTCGGACCGTGGTTCATAATGTGACCGTTAGGCATTTCGGTGGGACCGACTGGATTAACTCGGTGGGACCGGTGTGCTAGGGTTAGGGTAAATCCAAAACTCGGTTTGACCGATTACCCAAACTCAGTGGGACCAATTTGGGTAATAAGTGAAACAGAATGTTGGCCAAGCAAACTCGGTGGGGCCGGTTGCAAATCTCGGTGGGACCGAAACTATTGCAACAGACAACAGAGAGTTTGCAAGCCCATCTTGGTGAGACCGAGATCCCATCGGTGAGACCGAACTGATTAGGGTTTCTGGCAGTGGCTATGTCAACTGAACTCGGTGGCTCCGGATAGAAAGAATCGGTGGGGCCGAGTTGGACTTTTTGGATTAGGACATATGTGGAAGTGAGAAAGTGGTTGAGGTCTTTGGAGCATATCACTAAGCACTTTGAGCAAGCAAGCCATTAAGCAACACCTCATCCCTTCTTAATAGTATTGGCTTTCCTATGGACTCAATGTGATCTTGGATCACTTAAAATAGAAAATGTAGAGTCCTGAGCTTTGAGCTTGAGCCAATCCTTTGTCCTTAGCATCTTGAAGGGGTTCCACATCCTCTTGTTCATGCCACTCCATTGTTTAACTTATCTGAAACATACTAGGTAGAAGCATTAGTCCAACAAGAGATATGTTTGACATTAATTACCAAGATCACCCAGGGAGCACTTGTGCTTTCAGGGTTCTGCCCCGGGGCTCCACCCGCGCTGCCCCCAGCGCGCTCGTCCTGCCGGGGGCGGGGACACCGCGCTGGGGTCTCCTGCCGCTGTTGTGGCCTGGTTCACCTGTGGTCCATGGTTAGCGTAAGCATGCCCCTGGGGTATCGGCGTACCCTGTGGTTGTCGTCGTCGAAGGGTTCAGCGAAGCTTTCGGGCGGCTCATGGAAAGCCCCTGCCTCCAGCGTACCTTCTACCCAGCTCGGCTCGGGGAACGAGCCGGGGTCTTCCTCTGGCGTGTACCCCAGGTCCACCATGCGGGGCACGTAAGCTTCTGGGGCTGATGCGCCGGAGCCTTCGCCTGAATGCCCCACACCTTGGGGCATCAGGGCCTGCACCTGACCCCGGTGGCGGCAGGGCGGCGCTCGAGCGCTGCCCCACAGGGGACCGCCAGAGCTCGCTCCGGCCGCGGGAGGTGCGGCAGCGGCAGGATGAATGGCGCCAGGGGCCGCGTCGTTGTTGTCAAATCCTTCGGGTGCTCTGGGGTGTGGACGGGCGCGTCAGGGCCCCGCACGCGCTTCTGCCACTACCTGAGGCGTGGATAGGGAGCAGAAAGGCGCCGCACCCCTGCAGGCGGCGTCGAGTAGTTCAGCGACATGCTCTAGCAGGGCGTCACGACCGCCCTCCGCCAACCTGCAACGCAGTGCTACCTCTTGAGCACTGCGTTGGTTTTCCCTTGAAGAGGAAGGGTGATGCAGTAAAGTAGCGTAAGTATATTTCCCTCAGTTTTTGAGAACCAAGGTATCAATCCAGTAGGAGATCACGCACAAGTCCCACGCACCTACACAAACAAATAAGAACCTCGCAACCAACGCGATAAAGGGGTTGTCAATCCCTTCACGGTCACTTACGAGAGTGAGATCTGATAGATATGATAAGATAATATTTTTGGTATTTTTATGATAAAGATGCAAAGTAAAATAAACGGCAATAAAAATAGCTAAGTGTTGCAAGATTAATATGATGGAAAATAGACTCGAGGGCCATAGGTTTCACTAGTGGCTTCTCTCAAGAGCATAAGTATTACGGTGGGTAAACGAATTACTGTCGAGCAATTGATAGAACTGAGCATAGTTATGAGAATATCTAGGTATGATCATGTATATAGGCATCACGTCCGCGACAAGTAGATCGAAACGATTCTGCATCTACTACTATTACTTCACACATCGACCGCTATCCAGCATGCATCTAGAGTATTAAGTTCATAAGAACAGAGTAATGCTTTAAGTAAGATGACATGATGTAGAGGGATAAACTCATGCAATATGATATAAACCCGATCTTGTTATCCTCGATGGCAACAATACAATACGTGCCTTGCTGCCCCTGCTATCACTGGGAAAGGACACCGCAAGATTGAACCCAAAGCTAAGCACTTCTCCCACTGGAAGGAAGATCAATCTAGTAGGCCAAACCAAACTGATAATTCGAAGAGACTTGCAAAGATAACCAATCATACATAAAAGAATTCAGAGGAGATTCAAATATTGTTCATAGATAATCTTGATCATAAACCCACAATTCATCGGATCTCGACAAACACATCGCAAAAGAAGATTACATCGAATAGATCTCCAAGAAGATCGAGGAGAACTTAAGAGAGAGAAGAAGCCATCTAGCTAATAACTATGGACCCGAAGGTCTGAGGTAAACTACTCACACATCATCGGAGAGGCTATGGTGTTGATGTAGAAGCCCTCCGTGATCGATGCCCCCTCCGGCGGAGCGCCGGAAAAGGCCCCAAGATGGGATCTCACGGGTATAGAAGGTCGCGGCGGTGGAAATAGGGTTTTTGCTCCGTATCTTATGTTTCCAGGGTATATGGGTATATATAGGAGGAAGAAGTACGTCGGTGGAGCAACGTGGGCCCCACGAGGGTGGAGGGCGCGCCTGGGGGGAGGGGGTAGGCGCGCCCCCTGCCTCGTGCTCTCCTTGTTGATTGCTTTACGTAGACTCCAAGTCCTCTAGATCACGTTTGTTCTGAAAATCACGTTCCCGAAGGTTTCATCCCGTTTGGACTCCGTTGATATCCTTTTCCTTCGAAACACTGAAATAGGAAAAAAAAACAGCAATTCGAGCTGGGCCTCCGGTTAATAGGTTAGTCCCAAAATAATATAAAAGTGTATAGTAAAGCCCATTAAACATCCAAAACAGAATATAATATAGCATGGAACAATAAAAAATTATAGATACGTTGGAGATGTATCACGCAGTAGCTCTCGTGCCACGATGATCGCGGCCCGCATGTTCGCCAGCTCCCGACGAGTGTGTGGCACCGTTGCCGTGGCGTAGCCCAAAGATCATGCGGTGGCGCGCGTATGCCGAGGTGCGAGGGCGGGCGGTGTCGGGCCGCGCCGCCCACGTCCGGCGGGGTTGGGCGGTGCGCGAATCGCCTGGAGCGCGGAGTGGAGGTCTTCCTGGGTAGATGACATCGCCCGGGCGGGCCTAGCGGCCCAGCGCCCGGTATGAGCCCCCTAATCATCGGCCATCGGGGCTGTGGGGTGATGACGGACTGGCCGGAAGAAGAGAGGCTCTGACGCACCCCTACCTGGCGCACCAAATGTCGGATTCGGGGTTCCGCAGACCCTTGTGAGGTTAGAACTCGGGGGTGCGTGCGAAGAACTCTCTCCTCCCTATCTGCCTACTCAACGATCCCACGGCCTAGCTCGACAAACCCAAGGGACAAGAGACACAGCAGTTTATCCTGGTTCGGGCCACCTTGCGGTGTAATACCCTACTCCTGCTTTGTGGTGGATTGCCTCGAGGAGCTGAGGATGAACTAGTACACTGGATGAACAACCTCAGGAGGAGAGGTGTTCTTGAGCTTGATGAGTTGGTGAGGTGGTTCGGGTGGAAGTGATCCCTTCTATGGTGGTGGCTAAGTCCTATATATAATGGCCTTGGTCCTCTTCCCAAATGTAGGCGGGAAGGGATCCCACAACTGCCAAATTTGAAGGGGAACAACTAGTACAAGCTATCCTGACAAAAGTAGTCTTCACCTGCAAAAGGCTCTAGTGGTGACACCATGGTGGGCTCCGTGATGACCTCCATCTTGCCGTCCTGGCGGTCTTGGTCTTGTTGCACCTGTTGGAACACGCGGTACGCTACGCTAGCGCCAAATAAAATTTTCTACCGCGCACCCAAGATCATGTTGCTGGAAATAGATCACGGGATCAGGTTTACCACTAGACGCGCAGCCACCGCAGCGGAAGTAGAGTTGGTGATGCGTGTAGCCGATCTCCCGGGCCGTCTCCTCCTAGCGTCGCCGATCTCCCGAACAGCGAAGACCCGTGAAGTGTGATCTCCCGCGAACAGCGCCTCGTGGTTCCCTCGAACGGTTCGTCCAAGCACCGCAGATGCGATGCCTCCAAGGTATCCACAAGTGCGGGGTGTAGTGGTGGGCGGCGGACTGCTAGGTCCGGTTGCACGTCATGGACGTGGGGAGTGGCGGTGGCTAACCAGGGTTCAAAGGATTAACCCTAAGTGGTGCGCCCACTCCCCTTTATATAGACCTCCGAGGTGGGCTCAACACTTGAGCCCACTAGGAGTCCACATCCATTTTCCACTCGGATCCAATCCGAATGGGCTGCATCCCCTTAAGTGTGCGACCCTATAGGTTCACATACGCATTGACACGACCAAGTTGATAGTTGGTAGCGGCTCCTAGCAGAACGTGCAAACTCCCATGTGTGCGTAAAGTCGTTTGACGAACCTCGACAATGTGTCATATGCAACATTCCTTTTGCCTCACGATATTTGTTGTCGATCTCAAGGTGAGTACTTGTCACCCTTGTGATAGCTCGACCTCTCTTCTCGAAACCGTGATACAGATTCTCGAACTAGGTTAACACTTAACCCAAGTCGCATGGCCATGCTTTATGAATCTGATCACTCGAGAGGGCCCAGAGAATATCTCTCCAAATAGGAGGGGCAAACCCCATCTTGGTCAACCATGTCTCGCGGCATGTCTCACGACTCACCCGAAAGCTACCTTTATAACTACCCAGTTACGGAGTAGCATTTGATAGACCCTAAGTGACTCGATCCTCATCCCGAGAACATGTGAGGACCTCAGGTTTAGGACATGGCATAGACATTGTACTTGAGACTAACAGATGAAAGTCTCTCGATGCGTCTCAAAGTGGGTCTGTCCGACTAGGTGATCTCCATCCCCGAGTCCATACTATCGGTTTAGCATCTCCATGCACATGACTTGTGAAACATAGTCATCAACCGAATCATATACTAGTCAAGGATATGTGTCCGCATAACCTTATAAACTAGGGACACTACAAAAAAAAGACACATCCGTGACATTTTGGGCCGAACGAAAAAAAATTCTGTCATACATATGACACTTCTATGACGATAATTGTGACAAAACCCGGTATGATCATAGATGTGGTGGGCTCCTACTTCTATGACAAAAAATCATGACAAAAATGGGCTTTTCATCCTGGGCGGGCCGGAGACGCAGCTACATGACATTCTTTGGGCCGTCCATGACGGAAAAAACCATGGTAGAAGCGAGGGCGAGGAAAATTTCGGGGAGTTCCCGGTTACGGTGGGAGGTCGGGGGCCGAGCGATGCGCGTTTCTCTCGTACACGTACGCGCGTGTGTGCGAGGCATTGGCTCTAACTGAACACGAGCGAGGCGTTGGGCTCTAACTGAACCCGAGCGATTGCACTGCAAGCTACGCGTTACTGAACCCGAGCGATCGATCGATGGCTGTTAACTGAACCCGATCGAGCGATTCCTTTGCTACTGCTGCTAACTGAAGCCGATCGATGCTGCCTCTGGGATGAACAGTGAGCGTTGCGGGGGGGGGGGGGGGGTTTGGATGAACAGTGAGCGGTGGCACTGCCTCTAGATGAACAGGACCCCGTGGTGTGGTGGAGGGCTGGATGAACAGTAGACGGTGGAGGGGTGCCCGTGGAGGGGTGGTTGAACAGGACCCCGTGGTGTGGAGGGCTGGATGAACAGTAGACGGTGGAGGGGTGGTTGAACAGTAGCCGGTGGAGTAGCGCGCGGTGGAGGCTGGATGAACAGGAGCCCGTGGAGGCTGGAGGAGGTCGACGGTAGCCTGTGGAGGCTGGAGGAGGTCAATGGTGGAGATGAACAGTATCCCGTGGAGTCCCGTTTTGTGGTACGCCACACCCCTCCCGATCAACAGGACCCCCGTCTCGACCGTAGGAGGTCCGTTTCGTCCATTTTGCGGTACGCCACACCCCTCCCGATCAACAGGACCCCTGTTTTGCCGTAGGAGGTCCGGTTCCTCCGTTTTGCGGTATGCCACACCCCTCCCGATCAACAGGACCCCCGTTTCGACCGTAGGAGGTCCGTTTCCTCCGTTTTGCGGTACACCACACCCCTTCCGATCAACAGGACCCCCGTTTCGACCGTAGGAGGTCCGTTTCGTCCGTTTTGCGGTACGCCACACTCCTCCCGATCAACAGGACCCCCGTTTCGACCATAGGAGGTCCGTTTCCTCCGTTTTGCGGTACACCACACCCCTCCCCATGAACACGACGCATTCCGTTGCCTCCCCATGAACACGACGACGACGCTGTTTCTCCGTTCCGATCCAGCCATGTACACGAGCCCTGGCCGTACGTATGCGCGAGTAGGCGTTCGAGACCCCGCCCGTATGTACACATATGTGGCCGTATTTTCTTTCTTGCACCCTGGCCGCTGTACGTACGTGTACATGCTACATGCGCACCTCTACTACGACACGTACGCGCCTCTACTACGACACGTGCGCGCCTCTACATCCACCAGTATATATGTGCATACACGTTCGCGACCAGAATGACAACGCTACGTACGCTTCGACCAGGTGGGTCCCGACTGTCAGGCACTTCCTTGCCTGCGAAGATGTAGCTGGTGGGTCCCAGCAGTCAGGGGGTGAATCTATTTTTTTGCCCGGACGCACTTCCTTGCGTGCGAAGATGTAGCTGGTGGGTCCCAGCAGTCAGGGGGAAACGTTTTTTCACGAAATACAGTGGCCCGTCCGGTGGGTCCCAGCTGTCAGGCGGAGGAATCATTATTTTCCGCGTAATAAGGAGGCACTTCCTTGCTGCGGCCGTGGACCCAGCTGTCAGCCTCTCCACGTACAGTCCACGTCCGATGGAAGTCGTTCCTTGCCCACGTTGACCACGCCGCGCCGAGAGCACCAGGGCGGTGGACGACCGCGAGGCCTAGGAAGGGGACGACGGGGAGCCGGGGAAGACGCGGCAGTGAAAGCCCGCGCGGAGTGGAGTACGAGGGTTCACTGGTTCGGCTGCGGTGTGAGGCTGCCGTCGCCGCCGGGCCTGGCCAGCGGTGGGAATAGTAGGGGGCGGTGAGGCCTCCGCAGCAGCACAGCCGACCACGGGAGGCAGGAGCATGCGGCACGACCGGCGCTGCTTTGGGCGGCTGGAGCAAGAAGACCAGAGGTTGAAGAAGCACTACGGCCGTTGGATGGACATCGTACGGTCACTGGAGCTAGAATCGTTCATATTGACTAAAGTTCACAAAGCCCCCGTCCCAGTCAACTTAGTAGGCCCACAAGTCAGCCTCCCGCCATGGTGGGTCCTAGCTAGCAGGGGGAGTATTCATTTTTTGTGCGTAATAAGTAGGCACTTCCTTGCGTGCGAAGATATAGCTGGTGGGTCCGAGCTGTCAGCGTATTTTGCACGTAATAAGGAGGCATTTCCTTGCGTGCGGCCGTGGACCCAGCTGTCGGCCTCTCCACGTACAGTCCACTTCAGATGCATGTCGGTTGTTGACCACGTTGACCAGGCCGCGCCGAGAGCACCAGGGCGGTGGACGATGGCGAGGCCTAGGAAGGGAACGACACGGAGGCAGGGAAGACTCGGCAGTTGTTTCCCACGCGGAGGGGAGTACGACTGTACGAGGGTTTACTGGTTCGTCTGCCGTCGCCAGAGAATAATAGCAGGTGTGGGTGAGTAGAGGGATGGCTAGGCCAGCGATGGGAGTACGGTGGGGCGGTGAGGCCTGCGCGGCAGCAGAGCCGGCCGCGGGGAGGAGGGAGCAGGCAGTCCCGCCGGCGCTTGTTTGAGCGGCTGGAGCAGGAAGAGCAGAGATTGAGGAAGCACGACGGCCGTTGGATGGCCATCCAATAGTCACTGCTTGTGCATCAACCTTTTTTTAGGAAAGCCTCAAATCTGTGGAAAACAGCATACAGCCCATCTGCCATTATTTCTAATAATTTACAGCCCATTTGCTAATTATTAAGGTTTTTTTGGAGCCCATATTCTTTTTGTTAGCATTACAGCCCATATTGTGGCCACGGTTAAATTTTTTTACGAAATTTTGCATATTTCGGTGCAGTCTGAACTGTTTTTAATCCCGAAATTTCGACTGACATTCAAACTGATTTTAAAAATAAATGAATATCAATATAAAATCCAATAAATTCTCCACGCATAAAAATTAATGTAATTTAAAATCTCGAAATGAAAAAAAAGATATTTGAAACTAATTGCCGGTTTGATGTGTTTTAAAAATGTACAGCCCATTTCTCATTACTGATGGGCCATTTTCTCGGCCAGCCGAATGAAAGCTCTCCTCATCTTGAAAGATTTGCAGCCCAACAGGCCTGACAAAGCGACTTACTTGCCAAATCACAAAAAAACTGGGTTGTGGCCGTGGACCCAGCTGTCAGCCTCTCCACGTACAGTACTCTTTCGATGGAAGTTGGTCCTTGACCACGTTGACCACGCCGCGCGGAGAGCACCACGGCGGTGGACGACGGCGAGGCCTAGGAAGGGGACGACGTGGAGCCGGGGAAGACGCGGCAGTGGAAGCCCGCGCGGAGAGGAGTACGAGGGTTCGCTGGTTCGGCTGCGGTGTGAGGCTGCCGTCGCCGCAGGGCCTGGCCAGCGGTGGGAATAGTAAGGGCGATGAGGCCTCCGCAGCAGCACAGCCGGCCACGGGAGGCAGGAGCATGCGGCACGACCGGCGCTGCTTTGGGCGGCTGGAGCAAGAAG
Organism: Aegilops tauschii subsp. strangulata; assembly: GCF_002575655.3. NCBI lineage: Eukaryota > Viridiplantae > Streptophyta > Magnoliopsida > Poales > Poaceae > Aegilops > Aegilops tauschii. The sequence goes on along the minus strand of NC_053038.3, from coordinate 107,071,168 downwards.
ACCAGAGGTTGAAGAAGCACTACGGCCGTTGGATGGACATCGTACGGTCACTGGAGCTAGAATTGTTCATGTTGACTAAAGTTGACAAAGGCCCCCGTCCCAGTCAACTTAGTAGGCCCACAAGTCAGCCTCCCACCATGGTGGGTCCCAGCTAGCAGGGGGAGTATTCATTTTTTTTGTGCGTAATAAGTAGGCACTTCCTTGCGTGCGAAGATATAGCTGGTGGGTCCGAGCTGTCAGCGGCGGTAACATTTTTTTCGCGAAATACAGAGGCCCTTTCGGTGGGTCTCTGATGTCAGGTGGAGGAATCATTATTTTGCACGTAATAAGGAGGCATTTCCTTGCGTGCGGCCGTGGACCCAGCTGTCGGCCTCTCCACGTACAGTCCACTTCAGATGCATGTCGGTCGTTGACCAGGTTGACCAGGCCGCGCCGAGAGCACCAGGGCGGTGGATGACGGCGAGGCCTAGGAAGGGAACGACACGGAGGCAGGGAAGACTCGGCAGTTGTTTCCCACGCGGAGGGGAGTATGACTGTACGAGGGTTTACTGGTTCGTCTGCCGTCGCCGGAGAATAACAGCAGGTGTGGGTGAGTAGAGGGATGGCTAGGCCAGTGATGGGAGTACGGTGGGGCGGTGAGGCATGCGCGGCAGCAGAGCCGGCCGCGGGGAGGAGGGAGCAGGCCTAGACGAGGCAGCCCAAAACCACGTTCAACACTTGCCAAAACTTCGTCCCTCGTTTTCTCTGTGTTTCGCACACTCGACATTGTGTGGGCATTTTGATTGTGCATCATATGAAGATGTGCTATGCATGAATGTTGATCAGCATGATGTTAACTGGCTGGTAATTCCATTTTCGACCATGGATAAAACTTCCAACATGATGTTAACCCTGTTTGAAAAGGCCGTGTTAATATAAATGCTCTGCCTCTGAAAGTTGCAGTTTCTTATCTGAAACTGAACTTGCAGTTTCTTATCTGAAACTGAAAATTGCAGTTTCTTCTCTGAGAATCACATTGTCTGCACTTTTATACTCCTATGAAACTACATTTTTTAAGTGCTAAAAATAGATCTCTAGAATTCATAAAATACTTCATATGCTCAATACTGCAAATCTGAAATTCAGAAGACATTCATATCTGAAAGTACTCTCAAAATACACAACACAAAACACAATTCACAACTTGCAAATACTGACAACCCTAAGCTCCTCCTGACAATTCACAACCTGCTCGACTATTGGGCTGGGGGGGCAGCCCCCTCCTATTCCTCGGCGGCAGACAGCCGCCCTGTGAGACGATGTGAACGGCGAGGGAGACGATGGCGGGGAAGCGTCGTCGGCCAACTGCTTTTCTCCTCTTGCAGTTGGGTTCGGTCGACGAAGACTCCACCGGCTCGCTCTGGCAGGACACCCTCACAAACGGCACCCTGTAGATGCTCGATCCTTCAATCTCTGGTGTATGCTCCATCTGGGATCGATACTCCCACCACCGCTCCCTCACAATCGAATTCGGTGAATCTGTTTGCTCCATGGCCCAGAGGAGCAGCTCTATGTACTCCGGCGCGACTCCCTCCGGGAGTATCACCGCCTTTTCGCTATGTTGCAGATATTTGGCCATGGATGTCACCGTCGCCGCTAGTTGGTCCTTGTTGTCAAACCAAGACTGTATCTCCAACATCCTACCTAGCTTCACAGGGTCGCCGTCTGTGATCCTCACGTATCGGTTGTACTCCTCCATCGATCTACTTCTCCACAGCACCTTCACTCGCCGGCGGTGGTTTTTGAATGGAAGAGGAGAGGAGCAGCGCTGGTTTTGGATTAGAACGGGAGAGGAGCGATGCTGGTTTTGGACTGGAACAGGAGAGGAGGGGCGGTGGTTTTGAAATGGAAGAGGAGAGGAGCGGCGCTGCATTTAGATTGGAACAGGAGAGGAGCGGCGGTGGTTTAAGAGGAGAAGAGTGGAAGAGCGGCGCTGGTCTTGGATGTATTTTTTTGTTGTTTTGCATATTTTGGGTCAAACTTTGACCACGTACTGTATTTGACAAGCAAAATGTGAATGCATGTCACCAAAAATTGTATCGTTTGGTTCGTATCTGAATGTACTTTCAAATTATATTATTTTTGCAACGTATAACATATATTTTATGTGCGAAAATCATGGTCAATTATGACCCAGAATAAAAGGGAGACTAGTTAATGTGGGGTCGCTTTCTTAATTGAAGGGTAATTGATTTTGATTTTGATCCAGTCACAACGCGCCGGCCCTCTCGTCCAATCCTAAATCGCTGCCGCACGCTCCTCTCCCTCTTCTCCATTGCAAAACCACCTCCTCTCCTCTCCATCATCTCCATTACAAAACCACCGTGTCGCCTCTCCCTCTTCTGATCTTCTCCATTGCAAAACCACCTCCTCTCCTCTCCATCATCTCCATTCCAAAACCACCGTCTCGCCTCTCCCTCTTCTGATCTTCTCCATTGCAAAACCACCTCCTCTCCTCTCCATCATCTCCATTCCAAAACCACCGTCTCGCCTCTCCCTCTTCTCTATTGCAAGACCACCGTCTCTCCTCCCATCTTCCAAAGCTAGCACCGGACCACTCAGAAGGACATCTATGGAGAGGATGCAGCAGCGAATCAGGCAGATCGCCGGCGGTGACCAGGCAAAGTTAGCCAGGTTGAAGGAGTCCTTAGTTGGTTTGACAATGAGTGGGAGATTTCGAGGACGGTGCGGGCCATGTGGCAATGTATGCGAAAGAGCGAGACGGCGGCAATGAGGGCGGCGATGTACATGTACTCCTCGGCGCCAGTCACGCCGCAGTCGTCCGAGTTCATCGAGTATCTTCTCTGGGCGATGGAGCAGACAGATTCGCCCGAGGCAACAGTCAGGCGGAGGTGGTGGGCGTACAGGTCGAAGGTCGAGCACCCAGAGGATAACGAATCGATCGAGTATGGTGTGTTGTTCGTGAGGGTGCAGAGCCAGCTGGAGCCACATGAGTATTCGTTCTCCCACCGCAATAGGAGGCCGGATGGCGCGACGTCGCTTCCCCGCCGTTCTCCACGGTTCCCTCGACGCTCGCCTCGTTTCAACGGCGGCGGTAGGGTTTAAGGTAAGCTTCGCACTAACCTAATCTTCCACCTGCTCATGCTTACAATCAGTGTGACAGCTAATGAAAATCATGCTTACAATCAGTCTCCGAGTACTATGCCAATCACCCTAAAATAGCTCTGGACCTTTGGGTCAAAGTTGTGACACAGTGTACAAAAAAAGAAAAAAAGATTGGTGCTTCTTTCAGAAAAGAGTACTCCCTAGAAAACCGCCAATATAAGCTACTAGTATTTGGTTAGATGATTTGCTGCCAAGAAAGATCCGTCCACAGAGAGCGCCACACATCCCACTGGTGGTGGTGGATGCCAATGCGTGCATGCAGCATGGTTGGTGTCGGTAATTTTTATTTGGCACACCTCGCACTCTACATATATGCCGTTTCCATATGTACATTTGTGCAGTTCCACCAAAATGCAGCTGAATAACTCTGTTTGCACAGATAATGAAAAAGCGTGATTACATTATAGTGGCACTAGTTGATGAAACACACAAAATAAATAGAAGAAAATATTGCGATAGTATCATAGTATGCATTGCTGCGAGGGCGAGATGGGCCCTGCGACGCCTCATACGGTACGCCTCATACTGGACATCGTCCCAAGTCTCCCAGATACACCTTCTGCCAGTGATGAACATCAGTGTACAGCGGTAGTACAAGGAGGCGCCTTGAGACATTCAAATCTCTATTTTTGTACATATCAACTAAAATTAAGCACCCCAGTTTGCAGAAACGCTTAAACATTAACAATGGGACTAGTTGATGAAACATACATTAACAAAGAGAAGCACTTTCTTTATCTACATTGGAAATGAAATGATAGAGATGACACTCGCTCTATTTTAACTGTATTATTACTTCATTTTATCAGTGACACTAGGGTCGAGCAGGTGGCAAACGAGGTGTACCGTGCGTCGCAAGGATGGAGGCCGGGGGTGCTTAGACTGGGATGCTGAAGCTGGCTCTTTCAGTCACCAACATGGATGATTCAATTCATGGGACCTTTTGGTGCAGTTCACCTAAAATGAAGCAATGTCCCGTGAGCTAGCAGCTTCTTCTTCAATTTTTTTAAGAAAAGGGCTCCAACCCCGGTTCCATTTCCATCAGAAAACGAAACCCACGGAGCTTCTTCTTCATTAGTTGCAATAAAATTGAGCAACATCAAGGTTGGTTGTGAAGCTCCTGGAATGCTCAACTATAATTTGGATATCATTTGTGCAGTTCAACTAAGATCGAGCGTGAAATGTATATCTCTGTTTGCACAAAAAAGGTGGAAAGGAGGGTGACTAACAAGTGATGAAACATGCATCAAATGAAAAGAAGCATGTTCCTTATCTGAATGGCAATCCTACAAGGACAGTAGCAATTTATAAAGCACTTGCATTGCTAGATATTAGTGTGGGCATTAGGATTAACTATGACAACCATTAAATACGACATTACTTTGGGCACGGGAGAGTAGGCGGACCAGGACAGTTGCATTTCTAACGAAAAGAACCAACTTATCTTAATGGGAAATTTTAGCAGGACATGTAAAGAAGTGCCATTGATTCATATTACTGGAGGCATTACATTGAAAACAACATTGGTTTAACGTGTCCTTACTTTTAACAGTGTGACTGCTACATTTTACCAGTGGCATTACATAAGAGTGGCTCGGGGCAACAAACATCAGAACAGGATATCTGGGTTGGTCCCATTTTTGTTCGGTATAGCCACCTTATACTGTGTGAGGCTAGCAAATCTAGTGCTGGACTTACTCCGTTGACTTGTCCCCCAGTCCCCACTTTCTTTCCTTTTTCAACCAATAGATCGGGTTTATATTGAGTTTGTACCGCGTTTCCCTTTATTTCCCTATTAGACCTAGAGACCAGTTGGATAGCCAGTCTCTGCTACTTTTCACCCCCATTATTTCCTCTTTCGATCAAGTCCTAGATTCAGGTAACAAATCCTCCCCCACCCCCACCCTCTTTCTTCCTTGTTTGAACCAAGTAGTACTAGATTCGAGTGCATGAACTAGTTTTACCTCTTAAACGTAAAAAAATAGGTGGTTTTCGAACAACCGATCGATCCTATCTACGAGGGGGGCTGAGAAATAGTAAAAGATACAAATGCAGCATCGTAAGGAGCTCGGGAAGTAGAGCAAGGCCGGTTTCGAAGGAAGTTATACCTGATGGTCGCCGGGATGTCGCTAGGTGGGCGGCGGGAGGCCGGATCTGCCCACACTACGGCAACGAGGAAGAAGGGGTCGGAGGCCCTCCCTCGCCAGCGGTGCTTGGGAGAGAACAGCAAGGCAGGCTGATCGGGACGCGCCCAGCAGTGGGTAAGAGCCGTCGCCGAGGACGACCGCGTGAACGTTGCACCTTCTCACCTTTCCCGGCGGAGAGGATCCGGCTAGATCTACGACCAGCGGTGAGCAGAGAGAGAGAGAGTGTGGCCACCGCTGTCGTGTTTAGATCTGGAGAGGCCGAGACAGTGTGAAGAGAGCAACAGTAGCAAGCAAGTGCGGAGGATCCTGCCTATATAGTGGAGTAGTACTAGTTTTCTTTTGTCTACAGGAGCCGGCTTGACCTCGTCAATGACTATCGAGAAGTCTTCATGCACGTGGCCCGGAGGCGCAGTTGTCGTCATTTTGATCTGAAGCGCCGGATTATAACATATAACACGAAAAAATGCCACATGACAAGAAATCATAACCTCACTGCCCAAAGGAGACAACATGAATCCCGACAGACAAACTAGACGAGGAACAAAGCTCAAATTAAAGATAACTCGTAGAAAAGGGGTCCGTCGATAGATGTCCTAATTAACATAGCCGGCTTGATGTAGATGGCAGCCGAGTAGTCACTGTTCGTGCATGTGCCCCCAATGACTAGCCCAACTCAGTTGTCGCTGTTTAACCCTCGCAGTGATCCGAAGCACATGACACCTAATTTTGCGAGATGACAAGAAACTTTTTTTAGATTTCTCACCACAACTACAGCCATGTACAACACAGCCTACACGATATGTAGACGATAGCCGATCCAGGCATGTCTGCTGGAGTCTGGTCACATGCATGGACGAACTGATCTTCCGTGTCTTGCAGGGATCGTCCAGGCACCAACGTAGTACAACACTTCTCTAGTACTATCACTCGTCTCCCTCTTCTATTAAGTCACCCGACTTGCGGGGCCGGGGAGTGTGCCTATGGTTGGTTCTCAATTACCGTCCCACATGTGTGTGCAAACGCAATATGACGCGCGTTCCATTCGGAGAGCAGCGTGCCAGACCGACTGACCGTCTGGGGTGCGACGCGAACGCGACGGGCGTGCTGTATACTCCGTACATGTGTACCGCCGTTTTCTAGACGCTTTGCTCCATGGCGCGGGCGCAATCCATGGATACAAAATTAGTACACTATATACTATTTAAAAGTCGAGGGCGGGGCTTTTCCTGCACGGTAGGCGGCGGGGCAGTTCCGCCTAGTCGGTTCGACAGAGACGCGAGAAGACAAGGGAGACCCCTACCCTAGGGTGCCCTAGGTAGCTGCCGCATGCATCATTGTTTTCTCTTTTCTTTATGCTCTTGCACCCTAGAGTGAAATGATGGTTGCTTCATCCGTCCAGCTTAATGCGCGAAAGGTGGGGCTTTGTGATTTGACCCCTCATCGCTTATTTTCTACTACTGCGGCGCTACGACCGGGGTGCCTCCAATTCCAACCGCTGCTCCGAACTGTAATTTGGTGCATCGCACGTGGAACAAGACGGTGGATGAGCCACATGTCGGCCAAAGGGGTCCTGTTAAGTGTGTCGCCATTTCGTGTGCGGACTGACCCTGCTTGAGTTGCTACGCCAACACGACAGGAGTAGCCTACCACTTGGTTTTGCTCTTGGTGAATCCCGACTATATTGATCTAAAAAGATACGTGCTGAACTACCCTCTCCGTCTCGGGTTTTTTATTTTTAGGCGTCTCGGTTTATAGGGCCTGCACGTAGTTCTAGGTCATCCATTTGACTAACTAAATATGAGTTACTATGTCACAAAAAGTATATCATTGGATTCTTAAGCGGATGTAGTTGTATTTAAAAGTCGAGGGCGGGGCTTTTCCTGCGCGGTAGGCGGGGCAGTTCCGCCTAGTCGGTTCGATAGAGACGCGAGAAGATGAGGGAGTAGGCTGCTGCAAACGTAGGCCTGTGTGATTTGACAGCGAGTTACTGCTGGACAGGTGGGGCCCCGTGATTTGACTTGCCATTATCATTTTAACTGCGGCGCTACGACCGGCGTGAGTCTCCCGATTCCTGACCACCTCCATACAGGTGCCTCTCCCAATGCTCCACCATGTAGTAGAGACTGGCTCTTGCATGAGAGCCCACTTCTCCACTTTTTCCTTGCCTCTCTTTCCTCCACATATGCAAAAATGCCATGTAAAGCGCACTATTGTACTTACTTTTACTTGCTCCTATAGGTGCTTAAGCTTGCCACATAGGCATAAAGTCTGATGTGGCAAGTTAATCAAGAAGAGAGAGACTAGTTTGGTGACCCAAGGAAGAAACGGTGCTAAGCGCGTGTACCTAGGTGAAAAGACAATTTTGAGTCTATAGCTAATTAAATGAAGCAAACTTAGCAACACCATTTCATTGGAAGAGGTCACTCCTTGGCAAATGAAATAGATACTAGTACTCCCTGTGTCCCATAATATAAGAACGTTTTTGGCACTACACTAGTGTCAAAAACGTTCTTATATTAGGGGACGGAGGGAGTACGAAGAAAGAGATAGAGAGGAGTAAAAAATTACACTTATAGCCAACCTTGTTGTAGTATGAGTGACTAAGAGATGACTATGTATGGCATGCCAACATCAGATAGCCTAACGCACCGTGTTAAATCTCCAAGGGCGCGACCGCGCGAGCGACGCGGCGGTCGTGGTAGGCGCGACCATGATACGGGCTGCTGGCAGCCCTTGGATCTGAGATCAAACGGTCGCATGCTAAGTTGCTGAAAATTTGCAGAATAACCCTCCAGGATAGGATATTCACCCATAGGTCTAGAATCACGCCATGCAACCGTTCAATCTCAGATCCAAGGGCTCTTGGAAGCCCGTATCATGGGAGAATGGAAAGCCACTACCCTGCCGTTCGCACGCTGGCAGTTCGCTCCTACTCGTCCCCGCACATCCTTCAATACTACGGCAGTTCGCTCCTAGTCGTCCCGTCCATTCACATTACGGCAGTTCCACTAATCCTAACCCTCCTCCCAAATCCATGGCGTCCCAAATCTCCATGATCAGCGGTGAGTACAAGGTTAGAACCATCACCGGCGATGAGTTCGACATCATCTACACCCGTTCTTCCGCGACGGTGAAAGGATGCCTTTCTCGCTTTAGACGCATGTTCGAAGACTCAGATGATGAGTGGGTCGCTGGGCTAGATGTTGAGTACACCACAGTCCTGGGACGAGAGAAGGATCTAAAGGACGAAGAGAGGAAGAAGCCCGCCGTGATCCAGGTTTGTGTGCATGACTTATGCTTGGTCTACCACATATGCCATGCCGGTGTTGAGTGCCAGGATTTTAAGGACTTCCTCGAGAGCAACCTAGTCAACTTCGTTACTGTAGACTTTGGTAACGACAAAGAAGTCCTACGTCAGATAGGCCTCGTTGTAGGCAACACCTATGACCTCCAGAAGAATCGGCTGGTGTCCTCTCGCCAGCCTTCAATGTTGACCCTGGCAGGAGCCATGGTTCATCCTTCGTACGATAAACTGGAGAAACCTCCATACACGTTTCATCGTCATGCATGGCAGCGGAATGTACTAGATATAGACCACATCCACTATGCTGCAATGGATGGCTACCTTTGCTTCAATATCTACAAGGGTTGGATGAAGAGCAACAGCCAAGTGTGCGGTTCAAGCAAAGAAGTATCAGCCAAGAGGAAGAGGGACAAGGACGAAGTCGAGGACGTGGACGAGGACTCCGAGTAAGGTGGCAGTGTCGTTGCTCATGGTGGTTCTAATGCAGTGTCTACCGGAATAGTTGCAAAGTTTAATTTCAGGTGTGCTTAATTTAATTTGAGGGGTGTGTTGTGCTGAGCCCCCAGCAGAACTATGTTATGTTTCTTCTCGTTACTTTAACTCTTCAGTACGTACATACTAGTATTTCTTACATTTCACCTTTTAGTTGGTATAGTACTACCACTCGTTTCTTCACATTATATACATACAATATATATGGCCAACATCATATAGCCAGCAGTTTAGTTGTTAAAGAATTTCAGGGTGCTTAGTTTTGTCAAAGAATTCCAGGATGCTTAGAGGGTGCTTGGATCCAAGGGACTTATTTTAGTCTGACTAAAAATAGTCTCTTTAAGAGGCTAAAGTTCCAAGCACCCCTGACTAAAGAGGGGCTAAAACTAGTCTTGAGACTAAATTTTTCTAGTCAGGGGTACCCCTACTAAAATGTGGATTAGTCCTCTCTCTACTCATTTAACTCCTCTCCTTTAACACAGGCGAGTTCTGGATTGGAGGGTTTGGAGGATAATAAATGCTCATTAACTTGATTTTAGCCTTTTTAGTATTTGGATCCAAGCATGGGTGAGGCTAGCATGTTTTAGTCCCACTACTTTTAGTCATGGGACTAAAACGTATCCAAGCACCCTCTTAGTTTTATTTGAGGGGTGGGTTGTGCTGGACACCATTATTGTGACTAGCCTTTTTAATAGTACTATATGCATAATTTGGCGACGAGCGCTCTCTATATGTACCACCTTTTTTAATGTCAAGTTTTGCTCCATGGCAATCCATCGATACTACTGCTGTACAAAAGTATACATTTTTTAAAAGGCTAGAGGGCGGGGCAGTCTAGCTTGGTCGGTTTCACGAGAGGCGAGGGCCTTTGTGATTTGACTGCTTGTATAAATGCGGCGACGACCTAATCGAGGAGGAGCAAAGAACCGTGCGGTATACTCAAGTTTTCCACTGGAGTAGTACTGCGACGGAGGAGCACGAAACACGGCAGCCCAGTGCCATATGGCGATAAAGAATGATCTAATTTGCTAGTCATCTCATTGTTAGCATTGTTCTATTCATTCCCTCAAAAAAACATTGTTCTATTCATGCCTCGCAGAGAACGTGACACGTGCGGCGAAACACCCGAAGCAAAAGATGAAACACAGGAGCAAAAGAAGAAGGAAGATTATCACCCCAAATGATCTAATTCGCCGCGGAGTCGTAACTGCTTCTTCATCGCCTCCACGACCTCCATCTCCTTGCGCGTCTCCTCCGCTATCTTCTTCATTCCGTCCATGACGCGGGATTTCTCGACGCGAGCCTTCATCATCTATTCCACGGCCGCATTACGTACCTTGACAGCAGCCGGGTGCTCGATGCGGAGCTTTGCCAACTCCTCCTTTTGTTCCATGACGAGGGCCTGCGGCATCTTCATCGAGGAACTACTATTCTCATGCAGCTTCTTCCAGCCGGCGTTCTTCTCCTTCAACAGGTCGATCTCGTGGCAGAGCTTCGCCTTGTCCTCCTGAAGTTGCAGGATTTCGCCGGTCGCCTTCTTCTCCGAGGCAATGCTCTTCTTCAGCAGCATCACCAAGCCGGCGGTCAACTCCCCCTGCTGATTGAGCTCAGCGGGCATGTCGTCGAGGCTCTCCTTCAGCAACTCCATCAAGCCTTGGATGAACTCCTTCTGCTTATTGAGCTGATCGGGCATGCCGTCGAGGGATAACGACTCCAGCTCCGCCGGCTCGGCATGTTCGCCTCCGCGGCTAGGGCGCTCCTGGGAGCCATCGCCTGCCCGTGAGAGATCTTTCGAGGTCTCTGCGTGGCGGCGAGCCCTCTTTTTTTCCGCAGCCTTGGTTGCCGCTCCCTTGTTACGAGTAGTTCTTGACCTAGAGCTCTGCTCACCGGCCATGGCAACGACGGACGAAGAAGAAGCACTTATGAGGAGGAAAGGTAGAGTAATTTTCGGTTAGGTAGTTCCCCTTTTTATAACCTAAGTACTAGCACTAGTACTAATACCTGCATAGTGGGAACACGTTCAGGTTTGGTACGTACTAGTAGGTGTGAGCAGGCTTTTGAATGTGATGGGAACAAGGTAAAGATTAATTGATGGTTTTGGTTTCGAGGCCCGAAACGGCTCCCGATGAGTTTAGCGGAACATAAATTTAAGTACTACACTGCTCAAATGCGTAAATATTATGTTACTGTCAAAAATTGGCACAAAATACGAAGGAGACCAATGGAAGTACTACTAGCAACCCACGATTTAACTACTCGCATGCACGCAGTGGAGTAATAATGTCTTTCTTCCGCCCTCACGTCCACTCAATTTGCATGCGCTGTATTAATTGACCATCAATGAAGTGAACGACTTTGCACGCGTCAAATTATCACATGGGGTGGAACTTGGTACAAAATTGCGTCCGCCCGTGTACCCGCGTGTGCGTGTGAGGGAATGAGTGCGTGCGTGGCGTGCGTGCACATCTTCGCTTCATGCATGTACCGCCAGTATGGCTCAGGGAGGACGAGTACATTCTTCTGGAACCAGCAGCACGTCACTGTGATCAATCCACGCAAGGAGGTCGCGACAACGCCTCCACATGTGCCACGTGGCTTCATGAACTGTAAGAGAGACACTGTGTAGCGTGCCATTGGTATTCTAATTTATGTGTTTTGCACATACTCGAAGTACTAGTAAGGTACACGTGCATTGCACGCATCAGATTTTGCAACCAAATTATGAATAAATACCACACTATAGCATGTAAGCTCTGAGTCATATATGCCTGATGTAGCCCTTCGTTTAATTCTTATAGTTCATCTCATTCAAAATCAATTAGTTTTTATAAAAAAGCTAAGAACGCGGGAATAGGAAAAACATGGGATTATAGTGGAATGTCGTCTTGAATCCTACAGGATTGTACGAGTGTTTGATTGTGCATAGAAAAAACGCAGAATTCTTTCAAAGAGGTTTGAGTGGATGGGATGTTTCCTATGAAATCTAGTGCAAATGAATCATATGGAAAAATTCCTATGGTTTACAATCCTACGAATCAAACAACCAAGATAGGAAAAATTCCTAATGATTAGAATCCTCCAAAATTCCTTTGAGAATCCTTTGAATCAAAGAAGCCCTTAATCTATTTTATGATTCATGGAATTGTGCGTTGTAAAGCATAAAGTAAAAACAAATAATGGCAATTCAACTAGAAAAAAAGTTTGGGCAGTTATGATACAGAAGATTCTAGAACAAAAGAGAACCACTGTTGTTTTGAGGTTTGTGCATTATGCTTAAGTTCAACCATGGAGTCTGCTAGATTGTACATGTGGCAAAATCCGGTGGGGGGCTAGAAGATGGTGCGAGGGGCCGAGTGGAGTGAGACTATGAAGGAATGCACAAGTGCGAGATCCATATTTAGAGAGAGGGGGCGAACACGTGCGCTGTTGCGCGCAGTGGCGGAGCCATGAAAAATAAATGGGCTAGGGGGCCAAGCATTGCTAATCCTTTACGAGGAGGGTCAATTCATGAACTTAAACCATTTTTAGCAGCAATTGTCTAATGATCACATTCATATTAGCCTCGATATATAGTGATGTTAGGGGGGAGGGGGGCAGGGCCCTTACTGCCCCCTGTCTTCTCCATTGTGCACGCGTCTGAGAGATGAAGCGGAAGGCATGGATGATGAGAGGGGGACGTTGGATATATAATTAATGTGGGTGTATTAGCTATATATGTTAATCCTATATAGAGAGGTATAGATTGATCGATGTGGACGTGAGAAAGAGGGTGAGACCTCACTAGATATATCGATTGATCGGTTTGTGTGGAAAACTATGAAAGACCTAGCTATATACACACATACATAGAGGAACATCGATCGTTGCGCATGCACGCGTGAGAGATAAAGAATGCCCGATATGATGGAGAGGGGGATGTGTGTGGGTGTGTGCCTTCATGGGAGACCGACCTGAAGAAAAAGATTGTATGCGTGCGATGGATAATGCCGACTGGTAGTGTGTGTGCATGCATGCACAAGAGAAAGTTAGTGGTACAATTATAAAAGAGAAGACTACTATGTGGGTGTAAAAGAATAGGTGAGGTCATAATCAATGTAAAGTTGAATTCAAATATTTGAATAAGAGATCCTGATGTTCGAAACCTATGCATGCATGAATATAACGGGGATCTGCGCTGTGTGGTTTGGAAACGAGCATGTTGTAATGTATACACATTGAACAAGGTCAGACTGATTTGAATTTGAGATACCGATGGCAGACATCATTTGGCCACGTCGCATCCGTGCATGGACACACTATTCTAATTGGAGATGATAGGCGGCTTTCGCATCACATATCTATATCTATACCCCTATATATATTATATTTTATATTTTTTTATAGTGTGTGCGGGTAACTTTAACTTTGAAAGATGGTCGTTGGATGAGGCGAATCCGATGGTCCAAAGATGGCAAATTTTAGCACCACTGGCCGTTGGATATCATCTAGATTCCACCAGATTTCGCCACATGTATAATCTAGAAGACTCCATGGTTGAACTTAAGCATAATGCACAAACATCAAAACACAAGCACTTCTTATTTGTTCTAGAATCTTCCATATCAGAATTGCCCAAATGTTTTTCTACATGATTTGCCATTATTTGTTTTTACTTTATGTCTTACAGCGCACAATTCCATTAATCTTAAAATAGATTAGCTTTCTTATAAAAACTAGATGATTTTGAATGAAATGAACTATAAGAATTAAACGAACATCTACATCATGCATATATGACTCAAAGCTTGCATGCTATAATGTGGCATTTATTCATAATTTGGTTGCCAAATCTCATGTGTGCAATGCACGTGTACCTTACTCTAGTCTAAATGGTGTTTGTGTGTGTGTTGTGCGTGTTGAGGTGCAAATTGTCTTTTTTTGGGTACACGTTAAGCTTGTTCTTCCGAAATTTCAAGCCGCGCCTTGTTATGCCGAAAATTCAAGCTAGCGTCTTTGTCTATCGTGCTGCGAAACTCCCGCCTCTTCAACCTGCGCCTTGTTAGCCCGAAATATTTAAGATATATCTTTGTCTCGTTGTGCTCCGACAACTCCCTCCATCTCAACCCGCGCCTTGCTATTCCGAAATTACAACGCGCGCGAAAACTCCCACCTCCTGTGAAATCCCGACACGCGAAATGCCCGTGGTACCCCTGAACCGAAAGAACCGCCTCAAATCGGTGGGGGTACTTTCGTAACTTACCCCACATTTCGGACAAGCGCGTCTCTAAGCCATGGTTCCCCACTGCCATCCCATCCGCCCACCCATTCATACACCGAGGCCGCGAAAACCCGCGACGAAACCCCACACCATGCTCCGTCCGCCACCCAGCCGGAGCCTCTTCCCCGATGACGTCGTCCACAGCAACACCTCGACGTCCCTCATCCACCGTACCGGATGAGAATCCATCGTCGATCTCATCGTCCCGCCGGTTCAGCCACCCCGTGCTCCACCCCCAAGGAGCTGCCCCGACGTTCCCCTCGTCTTTCGCGCCACCTCCATTCCCACACCGTCGTCTTCACCTGCACCACCGGAAGAGCATCATCATCACCGTTTCCTCGGATGAAGCTGCGACCTAATTGGCGCCACCAAAGAGGTTGTACACTAATCGCCGCATTTTCTTCTTGATTCGATCTCACGGTGCTGCCGGCGCTCGGTCCCGAGCCGACACGGTGCGGTTCCATCCACGGCGGCGTCGCCGGCCACTTCCTCCACGGCGTCGCTCCCTCGGCGGCAACGTCCACATCAGTAGGAGTTTCTGCTGCTTTAGCTCTCGCTTGCGCTGCTGCTCTGCTCTTGCTCTCGGTCCCCTGCCTGGTCTGCTCTTGCTATTGCTCTTGCTCGCGCTGCTGCTCTCGCTCTTGCTCTTGCTTGCGATGCTGCTCCGATTTAGCTACACTTTAGTCGACTGAATCGACTTTTGGGTCAGCCGATTAACAGGGGGTGGGGGGGCTCGCGGGGGTGAAGGAAGAACCAGCCGCAGCGGGGAGGGGGGCTCGCCGGAGAGGTACCCCACTATCTATCTTAGGGTTCACGATGGGGGCGGTGGTCGCCGGCGGTGGAGGGGCGTTGGCGGGGCGGTGGTGTGGGATCGCCGGAGAAAAAGCTCGACACGGGGGGGCCTAGAGGGATGGCCGGGGCGGCGGCGGACCGGCGGTGGGGAGTGTTTTCGGGGCGGGCTGGGCGACGCACCGCCGGCCGCGGGCGGCGGGGGGCTGCTGTTTGGCCGGTGGTGGCTGGCGGCTCAGGGGGGTGGAGGTTGAAGATGAACCGCAGGCCCTTGATTTCGTATCCAACGGCTGCAAAATTGACTGACCAGAGATGAAAAAGTCAGTCAACCGACTTGTAGCCTCACCTTGCTAGTGCGTTCAGTTTTGACAGCAAAATTCAGTTTCGACAGCAAAATTCAGTTTCGACAGTTAAGTTCAGTTTCGACAGTTAAGTTCAGTTTTGACAGTTAAATTCAGTTTCGACAGTTAAGTTCAGAGATGAGCAGCTGATGTATTTTACATCTAGCACTTTGTGGTTATGTATTTTACGTCATGTATTGGAGATGCTATTAGAATTCCACTCAGGTTAACGTTGTTCGTTGTCTCTCTTGTCCTGCTTCAGCCTCGGCGTCGTACAACTCACCGGAGCTGCTCCAACGACGAAACCCTCCATCACAGCGGAGCAGTACCTCGGGCTCCATCTCCAGACGCCTAAGATCTTCTTCCCCTCCTCCGACAGCAAAGTCAGCCGGAGCATCCTCACTGGCCAACCCAATCACGCTGAGATCGACATGGCTTCGCCAAAGAGGTTGTACACTTGTTGCATCTCTTTTTTACTCTACATGTTATATATATTGTCCACTGAGCACTCGTAGTAACGGGAAATACGATTATTTTATCCTACTATATGACAAGCAGTGAGGTACCAGGCAACTTAGCTATCCGTGATGGACTCTCTTGAACGCCATCATTATTTATCTCTGCGCGTTTGAGCTGTGCATTTGTCGATGGGCCTGGGTGTTGAGCTAGTATGGCAGTGGCCTGGGTCCAAAGTAATAGAAGTAGCACAAAAACATTTTTTTAGTGTAGGATTTTCCTTGCTCAAGCCTGCCTACTAGAATCGCCAGTGCTTGAAAGGGAAAGTGAATGAAAAACATCGGAATTGGAAAGTTTCCTATGGTACTACTTTTCATGAATTTGGTGCAAAGGAATGGAGCAAAGGAAAACTGTAGGATTTGTTCCTTTAGTGTCTCCTTGAAAGAAAAACCGTAGGAATTCTAATTTCCACTTCTCCTCCTTTTCATATTCCTATTCATCAAGCACAAGACTAAGAGATAGTAGCATAATAGCATTATAATCGTACATTTTCTTGTGGTTTGACTTAATCTCACCATGCTTTTTTGCATCCTGTGATCTTCCAATTGTTGTGAATCAAACACCCAGATTGGCAGAAATCCTGTGTTTTTAAATTCTCTGTTTTGCACGTGCATTCCTATCCTATTCCTGTCTATTTCCTATCCCTGCATTGTTAGAATCCTCAAATTCAAACAAGCCCTTACTCAATTACTTCTGTTACAGATATGTGTCAAAGAAAACCTTGTGTGGTTTGTGCTGCTCCTGCGGCGCTGTGTTCCACCCCAGCTCAGCTGCTCCAACGACGGAAGGGTTCACCACATCAGGGATCCGCTCTCCAGACTGTCTTTCGCCGCCTCAGATCTTCTTCCCCGCTGCCGGCAGCCACGACAACTACATTACCATCATCAACTGAGCAGATGACCTTGAGGACTACACGGGTCCACAAGAGAGGTCGCACTCTTTCGTGTCTGCTTACGTTATGCGTCGCTTAATATGATGACATGCTACATTATCGTCGTGTTCACCTATTAGACTCCGAGTCAGGTCCAAACTAATGCTGAAACTTGAGTTTTTAAATGGTTGTGGGGTACATATTGGGGCAGCAATCAGTACTATCTGTCTACTATCTGGTTAATCTCCGGTGTCTACTATGAGTTTCATGTTGGGTGCAAACAAACATTAAAGGAGCCATTATCTGTATTTGTTAACTAAAGCTATTATCTGCCTGCTATCATTGGTTTTGGGTCTATCCACAGTTTGCTACCATCACTCTGGATTTGTGCATGCACTCCTTACATAATCTCACTATGTTTTATTCCTATGCATGCCAGTTATTGTACACAATGGAACTGATCATGTAGAGCAAAAGAGACGAGCCTTGCGTGGCAATAAAATTTCATGCAGACGTCGTTCCATGGTGGGCGCAAAGGCAGCCCCCCCACCCATTTCGGATCGTAATCAAGAGGAAGATAACTGTTCTGAGGGGGATTCAGAAGGAGAAGACCACTCCTATTTACCCCATGAGGTCTTCGCTCTAACTTGGCATGCTGATGTTGGTAATATCATGCATATGGTGCCTTGCATTGCTTACTGTATACATTAAAGATGTCATCTGCTTAGTTTAGACATGCTTTGTGTCAATGCCATCTGTTTAGTTTCTTTATCGTATATGTGAATCATGCAATGCCATCTTGTCTAGCCAGGCATCATATATGTGAATTTTGCAATGCCACCCTGGTTAGCCAGTCATCTTATATGTGAATTATATCATGCCATCATTTTTTTATTCGTGTTAAATTTGTCAACAATTTTAGTACATTCAATTACTCTTCCTGTGCATCAGCCATTCGGCACGGTCATGGAAAAATATGGAGTGGAAACAAGGTCTTCAGAGCAGACAATGCTATCTGACGAAGTGCATGTCTTGCTGGTTACCGATAGCTCCTCAGAGGAGGATTCAGAGACAGATGACCAGTCATATCCCCCCCCCGAGGTGCATGCCCTAACTTGGCAGGGTTATGTTGCTCATATCGTGCGTATGGTATCTTGCATTGCTATGTCATTTGCTTAGTTTAGACATGCTTTGTGTGAATGCCACCTGTTTAGTGTCTAATTACCATATATGTGAATTGCGCAATGCCATCTTGTTGCAAGACATTATATATGTGAATTATGCAATGTTATCTTGTTGCAAGGCATTATGTATGTGAATTATGCAATGCCATGCTGTTTAGGCAAGCGTCATATATGTGAATTATATCATGCCGTCCTTTTTTTGTATTTCTCATTGCTTTTGTCGACAATGTTTGTATATTCAACTGCTCTTCCTGTGCATCAGCCATTTGAATTGGTGATGGAGAAATCTGGAGTGAAAACAAGGTCTTCGGAGCAGACAATGCTACCTGCTGAAGCAGATATCTTGCTGGTTACAGATAGCTCTTCAGAGGAGGATTCAGAGGTAGATGACCAGTCCTATTATCCCCCTGAGGTGTATGCTCAAACTTGGCAGGGTTATATTACTCATATAATGCATATGTTGTATTGCAATGCTTAGTTTTTACATCATATACACAATATTGAATGCCATCTCCTTAGTTGACACATCATATATGCGATTGCCCTCTGCTCACTTCCTTAGTATATAAATCATATATTTGAATTATGTCATGCCATGATGTTTACATAGACAGCATGTATCTGAATTATGGCATGCCAACCCATTTTCTAAAGACATAATATAGTTATATCATCTCATCCTGTTTACATAGTCATCATATTTTAAATTATGTCATTCTATCCGTGAATTATATCATGCCATCATGTTTCCATCGACGGCATGTTTGTGATTTATGGCATGCCAACCACTTTAATAGACACAACGTATAGTTATATCATGTCATCCTGTTTACATAGTCATCATATTTTGAAGTATGTCATTCTATCATGTTTAGTTAGCCATCATACATGTGAAATTGTGTCATGCTATCCTGTTTAATTAGCCATCATATATGTGAAATTATGTCCTGCTATTCTGTTTGCTTAGACAACATAAATGTGAATTATTTCATGCCCTGTTTTCTTCCCTACTATCCATTGCACCTGTCTATCTTACAATGTCTGTACATTCAATTACTTTTCTTGTTTATCAGCCATTTCAATTGGAGGGAGTGATAGCAGTATCTGTGGGAGTAAAAACACGGTCTTCAGAAAAGATCGTGCTACCTGTCGATGCAGATAGAACCACGGTTGTACTTGCCCAAGAACCAGCCCCACCACACATAACCCACACTCATGCAGATTGTACCCCTACCCAGTTGGACAGAGAACCAGCTACACCCCTTCTAACCCCAACCCCAGCAGATAGACACCCAGTTCCCGTTGACACAGCACCATCTCCACCACAGAGCACCCAAACACGAGCAGTTAGTAAGGCAACTGCAGTGCCCAAATCATGAGGACCACCACTCCGAACCCGAAGTCAACACTTAAAGCAGAAGAAGAATTGTTCTCAGGTCAGGTTCCGTAGCTATGGTTCATACTACTTTGCTCTTGCATCACTGTATTTACCGATACCAACTAATTTCAAATTTGAAGGATGCAATTGAAACTCCAATGGCGCAACAGGTATGTTTTAAACCTGTTTCTTCAACGTGTTTGGCTGTTTGCTGTTGTAACTTGCTCTATGTTGATTTCAGTTTCAATTGAATAAACAGTTATGTTCTCGTGCCATGCATATTATAAGTGTTGTTATTGCTGTGTAGTTTCCCACACTTATATTCTGTCTATGCTGCTTTGTCTTAAATAGATATGATTCGAACTGTATCTATCTTGATTTGGCAACATAAACTAGAATGATATAGACCATACAGTGACCATACTACATAGATATATGTTTGTTTCATGCTGTTATCCTGTCCACCTTACTATAGAACTGGTTTACCAAAATGAGTTTCATATACTACATTGTAAACCTGAGATGTGTTTGTTTGTTTCTCTTTTAGAACGCGGATAAAATATTGGAGAAGAGTACCCTGTTATGCAATGGTAAAGGAAGTAATGCAGATAAGGTTCAAGATAGTGAGACATCCCTGTTGGTCTCCAAGAAAGCTGATAAAAACTATATTGAAGACACTGAGACAACCCCAAAGTCCTGTCTTGATGTAGTGTTCGAGTTACTGGCTACCACTGCTGGCACCAGCTCTTCGAACTCATTGCCTGAATCAGTTCGGCTTCTTGAGTCTCAACTTAAGTTGAAAGACATCGATCAGATGTTATGCAACAGAAAGCCAAAGGACTGAGGAAGTCCCTGCAGAATTCAGATGCATACTTTCTAGTGCAACAGCAAGCGCTGGAGGACTTAAGCGCCAAACAAGAGAAAGTTAATAAGCTTGCTAAGCATCTTGCCAACATTATGGGTACCCAGGATATTGTTTCTTGAGCTCTTCTAAAGTGGTTTCAGTTCTGGACTTGTTTTGCTGCGGCGTTTATATGCTGCTGTGTTCCCTATATTTGTACTGGTGGCGAACTTTGATGCCCAGTGGATGTAATATGTGTAATAGCCGTGATAGCCTAGTGTAAGTTGCTTGCTTATTTATTTCCTTGTTGTCTTGTTTATTTGTTTGCTTGTAGTCAGTGTAGTTCTTTTTCTGCGGTTTGCTAGTGGCTGCAATAACCTATTTTTTAAAACTAGGCCACAATAACCATGGGCTAATATTTACTGCAGTGACACTGGGCCTCCTACGGGCCGTAGAAACAGTGGGCCTTCTACGGGCCGTAGAAACAGTGGGCCTTCTACGGGCCGTAGAAACAGTGGGCCTTCTACGGGCCATAGAAACAGTGGGCCTTCTATGGGCCATAGAAACAATGGGCCTTCTACAGGCCGTATCATCAATGGGCCTTATACGGGCCGTATGATCGATTGGCCAAACATGGGCCAAACAGACCGCATTCTGGCCGTAAACGGGCTAGAGTTGGAATCGTCCGTTCATGGGTCGACCATAACGGGCCATCGTTAATAGGCCGTATTTGATGACGCTATGAAAATGGCCCAACGTATTAACGGACCACAAACGGGCCGACTGTAACCACGGGCTGAATTTGGCCCACAAGCAGAAAATGACAGTAACGGGCCGTAAGTAAACGAGTGCTGGAAAATAGCCCAAGAATAAATGGGCTCTGAGAAGGCCGAAAGATAACATGGGCTGGAAACGGCCCAACGGAATAACGGGCCGTTAATGGGTATAAAGTGATACATTGTTCTTTATGGGCCAGTTTCACCACAGGCCGTTAATGGGTGTAAAGTGATACACTGTTCATTACGGGCTAGTTTCACCACGGGCCGTTAATAGGCCAAGAGTTACATAGGGCCTCATATGGGCCGAAAGATGTCATGGGCCATACATGGGCCAGAAGTGAAAACGGGCTGGAATCATATTGGATGGCCTAGATGATGCTACTGGGCCTAATTCAAATAGGGCGTAACAGGCCTTGGGTTAGCGGGCTGTAAATGGGCTATATGCGAACAGGCCGTTAACAGGCTTTCCATGGGCCGGCCCGCCACCTTTTGACCAAGTCAAACGGGTCGGCCTTTTCACAGGAATGGGCCTCTGTTGGGCCGTGCCACGTGTCGTCGTATCATAGGCACCTTCTGTCCAATGAGTGGATGACATCTGTCCCATCGATGAGCCGACACGTGTTTCCTCCAGCCAATGATGATTTTACATGTGGAAAATCCCCATTGGTCGGGGCTGTTAACGGGTTATCGGATCCAAAACCCGACCTGATAGCTTAACGGCGTTCCGTTACGGTGGATGCCACGTGTCGGTCACCCTTGACGAAAGCACTTCTATGACGCGCGATTTATCGTCATGGAAGTGGACACTTCCGTGATGATAATTTTGGTAATGTCATGGAACACTTCTACGACAGCACAGGTATGACTATCTTGATTCTGTCATAAATTTGTCATGGATGTACATGCATGACAAAAAACGCGACCTACTGTGACAAACACGTATCATCACGGAAGTGTATTTTTTTGTAGTGGGACCATTAGAACAATCATCATAGAATACATAGTGCAAGTGCATCTAGTGCCACCCCTAGATGGTTTTGGAGTATTGACGACAAACTTGGTTGAGGGACTAATGTGTTTGTGAGAATTGCAAGATAACACAGGTAGTAGTCCCATATTGATTCGGTTTACCTACCAAAGATGACCCCTAAAAATGTGTGAAGACACTGAAGACAATGGTGGTCAGTGAAGATATTCACACTGAAGATTATGACATGAGAAGACATCGCGTGAAGACTATGGAGTGCGATGACATAGTTGTTTCGTAGTTTCATTTTCTTCTTTGTTGAGTCATAGGAACCACCGTACTGTTAAGTGGGGTCCAAGTGAACAAAGTCAGAGTGACTGATGTGATGCTCAACCAAATCCTATGTCTTCGAGCGAAGACAATGAGAGAAAATTTTATCCAGAGCTGGATGAGTCAGCTTTACTTGTAGCCCAAGTCAAGCTGTTGCGTGTGTTTGAAATCTGACCGTTCGACACGTGTCAGTTCCTTAGTGACCCAGGGTCATTTTGGACATATCAGGCTGGGTTGCCTCCTGGCTATAAATAGCCCACCCCCTACACCATAAATTGGTGGCTGCTCAAAGTTAGTGCACGGCTTTTGTCGTTTGAGAGCAACCCACCTCCGAAGCATTTGAAAGAGAGATCCTTGCGAGGATAAAACCTAAAACACCCAGAGCCAAAGAGTATTAGGCATCACTGAAGTCTTTCTGTCCGCGTGATCTGAAGACTTGTTACACTTGAGGACTGTGAATCCTCCAGCCGGTTAGCCGTCGCGTTCTGAGCATCCAAGAGTCATTGTGGATTGCCAGTGAATGAAGTCTGTGAAGGTTTGGAAGTTTACCTTGAAGACTTACCAGAGTGATTGGGCGAGGACTAAGTGTCCTTAGCTCAAGGGGAATAAGGTGAAGACGCGGTCTTCTGAGTTGAATCGCAGCCTCCCTAACCAGACGTACAGTTGTCACACCAACTGGAACTGGTCCAACAAATCCTTGTCCTCACCAAGCAACTGGTTCTATCTTGTACCTCTCTTTACATACAGTTTGTCTTCGTGAAGTCATTGCCTTCCTGTCTGATCTGATTGTCTTCACTAAGTGAAAACTGTTGTTGTTTGGCTCCATACTATCTTCCATCCTGATCCATACTACTTAGCTGCTAATAGTCTTCTTGCTTTCACTTCATTGCTTACTTGACTATGGTCGGTCTAGTGTAGTCTACCTTCCGCTGCATATCAACAGGTTTATTTCTACTGTTTGTCTTCAAAGCCCCCGTGTTTTGAAGACTTTCATAAAAATCACCTATTCACCCCCCTCTTGTCGATAACTAGCACTTTCAATTGGTATCAGAGCAAGGTGCTCCCTTGTTCTGTGTGATTTGGTTTAACCACCTGGAGTTTTAGCTATGTCGACTGCAGGGATAATCAAAGTCTCTGTTGGGTGCCCTGTCTTCAATGGCACTAATTACCCCTACTGGATGAATAAGATGCGTATGCATCTTGAAGCCATTGATGTCGACCTCTGGTATGCCGTCAAGAATGGTGTTCCCAAGGTCGGTGAAGGTGTCTCCGCTGCTGATGTCAAGAGGTTCATTCAACTGGACTCGACTGCCAAGAACATCATCTGTGGTCATCTGACCAAAGGACAGTATGGTCGTGTGAGTGCTCTGGAAACTGCAAAGCTAGTCTGGGACTGGTTCTCCAAGGTCAACGAAGGCATCTCAACCTAGAGAGACTCAAGGATCAGTGTTCTTTGCAATCTCTTCAACCGCTTCAAGAGAAATGACAATGAGAATGTCCACCTCACATTTGATCGCCTCACTGATATCACAAATGAGCTTCATGCACTCTGCGCCACTGAGATCACCAAGCATGAAATCATCAAGACACTCTTGAGATCGCTTGACAGCTCATTCGACACCCTGGCCCTGATGATTCAAGAATGCCCTGACTTCAAGACTCTCGATCCATCTGACATACTTGAGAGGCTCAACACACCTGATTTCCAGTTATCTGAGAAAAGAGATATCTATGGTCCCAACTATGGCCGAACTCGCGCTTTGAAGGCAAAGTTTGTTTCCTCATCTGAAGAAGAATCTGACAGTTGTTCTAAGGATCCCGAAGACATTGGAAAGGAGCTTGCTATGCTTGTGAAGAAGTTCCAGAAGTTCACCAAGAAGAAAGGCTTCGGAAAGTCTTCAAGATCCAGCTCAAGAAATGATGAAGCTTCCCCTCGTGACCACAAGAAGAGACCATGCCACAAGTGCAAGAAACCTGGTCACTACATCTCTGAGTGTCCACAGTGGGACAATGAGACCAAAAGAAGAAGAAGTGCAAGGAATATGATTCTGATGACAAGAAAGAAGAGGAAAATCCTCAAAGTCTTCTTCAAAGTCTTCATCACACAAGAAGAGCTCATCTGGCAAGGCTCGTGTGTTTGTTGGCAAGGAGATGGATTCAGAGGAGGAGTTTGCTTCTGAGGAAGTAGAGGTGGAGTCTGAGGAGGAGTCTGATTCAGGCGTGGCAAGCATGGCTCTAGCCACTGCTTATGTTGCCAAGTCCATCTTCAACACTGAAGACAATGGCCCCGTCACCAACGATGATGCTAATGATGAGGATGACTCTGCTCCCACCTACTGCTTCATGGCACGTGGTGCCAAGGTAAACTCACGTGATGCTTACTTTCAAACATCAAGTGAAGATGACTCTGAATGTGAATCTAAACCTAGCTACAAAACACTTGCTAAAATTGCAACTGAACAACAAACTGCTATGGAACATATTCAAAACTTGTTAGACAAAAGTGATGACCTGTTGGACGCGGAAATGACCCGATCTCAGTCCTTAATTGAAGACATCCAAAATCTTCATGTTAAGTACGAGGAACTTGAAAGTCATCATGAAACGCCCTCAACAACTCATGAAAAGCTTTCCTACGATTATCTTCAAAGGAAGCAAGAACTTGAGAACTTGAGAGAGGCTCATGAAGATCTTCAAAAAGAGAATGAGTCACTTCGCGCTCAATAGATCAGTTCCGCTCAGGAAGGATTTGAACCACCATGTCTAAAATGTCTTGAGCGTGATAACGCTGTCTCTATTGTTGAATGTTCTACTGCTGCTACTGTTGCAATATCTTCAACTGCTGATGTGGTAACTAACCCCTCTACTGAGGATACCACTACTATTGCTAATGAGAATGCCAGGTTGAAGACATTGCTTGAGACAGGAATGTACAAAAGTCTCAAAGGGCATCAGACACTATGTGATGTCCTCAAAAAGCATATTCTGAACCGAAACCCTAGGAAAGAGGGTGTTGGGTTCGAGAGGAAAATGAATGTTGATGGTTCTTACTGGAAGCCTGAGAAGTACCCCCAAAACCACATGGGTTGCTGCAAAGGGACCTTCAGTGGATCCATCTACCTTATCTGGCTTCACTTGTGCTAACCCGATTATCATTGATGAATCCTTTGATGCAAACTATAAACTGTTTAAAATTCAGAATGGTGAAGTGTTTGCCAGGTATATTGGTACTAACTGCAGGAATGGGACACCTATGAAGAAGATCTGGGTGCCCAAAAGTTGTCTTGAGAATCTTCATGTGAATGTCATCATGACACCACCTGGGAAGAAGACAAACCCCAGACCAAAGGCTTCATATGGTCCAAAGGCTTCATACAGACAGAGGACTCGCCAGAGTCACCCTAACGCCAATGTTTTGCAGGGAAACCATACTCAAAATTATGAATATGAGTGGGTTTCGTCAAACCGCTATGTTCATAAGACCAAGAACTATTCTGCTTATTCTTATGAGTATTATTCACCACCTGCAAGGCTATTTGCTAGGGCTCCAAAGCCGAAGTTCTCAGATGCTGCACTTAGACTCATTGCTTCTAAGCCACCCCTGAAGATGTGGGTGGTTAAGAAAAAATAACTCTCTTTTGCAGGGAAAGGTCTCCAGCCAGAAATCAAAGGCATCTGATGCTTATGCTGGGGACCTAAAACATCTTGTGGGGCGCAAGATAAAATGCCCAAATGGTGTTACTATGTATTTTGTTCCAGGATTCCTTGACAATCATCCTGTTTATCCTAACCAAGATCTGAACTTTCATAATCCACTTGTTCGTCAAATGTTTATGCTTCGGAACACCCTTGGTGAAGCCTATCCCCCAAACTGCACTGTAGGGTATGGCACCAAAGGCTTCAGAATGGATTATGGACAGTGGATGCACTAACCACATGACTGGTGATCGAAGTCTTCTAATGGATTCAACCCTACGTCCATCTGACAAGAGTCACATCACATTTGTTGACACTGGTAAAAGCAAGGTATTGGGTCTAGGTAGAGTTTCAATCTCAAAGGATCAGCACATGGATAAAGTGATGCTTGTTGAATCCCTTGGTTTCAACTTAATGTCTGTCTCAATGCTTTGTGACTTGAACATGATTGTGATATTTGGAAAATATCGTTGCCTTGTGCTTATGGAATCTGACAAATCTCTAGTCTTTGAAGGGTATCGAAAAGATGATCTGTACATGGTAGATTTCTTAGCAGGAACACAGTTGGTCGTATGTCTTCTAGCAAAAGCTTCAGAGTGCTGGCTCTGGCATCGGAGGCTAGGGCATGCTGGCATGAGGAACTTGTACACACTCGCGAAGAAGAAACATGTCGTTGGCATCGAGGGCGTCAAGTTCAAGAAGGATCATCTGTGTGGTGCCTGCGAAGCTGGAAAGATGACTAGGGCCAAGCATCCCTCGAAGACAATCATGACGACGACTTGTACCTTCGAGCTGCTTCACATGGACTTATTTGGCCCTACTCACTACTCTACCCTTACTACCACTGCTTGCCTCTATGGCTTCATCATTGTTGATGATTACTCTAGATATACATGGGTGCATATAATTCTCTACAAGAATGAAGTGCAGGATGTCTTCAGACGATTCGCCAATCGTGCCATGACGAACTATGGCATCAAGATCAAGCACATTAGAAGTGACAACGACACATAGTTCAAGAACATTGGCCTCGATACTTATCTTGATACATTGGGCATCACTCATGAGTTCTCGGCTCCATACACACCTCAGCAGAATGGTATCGTGGAGCGCAAGAACAAAACCCTCATTGAGATGGCACGGACGATGCTCGATGAGTACAAGACTCCAAGGAAATTCTGGCCTGAAGCTATTGACCTTGCATGTCACGTCATTAACCGTGTTTATCTTCACAAGCTTCTTAAGAAGACATCATATGAGCTACTAACTGGTAAGAAGCCAAACGTCTGTTACTTCAGAGTATTTGGTGCTAGGTGTTGGATCAAGGATCCTCATCACACTTCAAAATTTGCACCGAAAGCACATGAAGGTTTTATGCTTGGTTACGGAAAGGATTCGCACTCCTACAGAGTCTTCAACCTCTTTCACTATAAAGTGGTTGAAACTGTGGATGTGCGGTTCGATGAGACTAACGGCTCGCAAAGAGAGCACCTGTCAAATGTGCTAGATGAAGTCTCACCTAGTGAATCTATCAAGCTGATGGGTACTGGAGAAATCATACCTTCAGAGGCTCAGGCTGAAGAACAAATCATCATTTCTGCACCTAATCAACCCGAAGACAATGCTCAGCCTGATGTCAATGCTGAAGACGAAGACAATGATCAGCAAGGGCAAAGTCTTCGTCCAGTTCATCCTCGTGTTGCAAATGAAGTACAGATTGAGAAGATAATTGATAGCATCAATGCACCCGGTCCACTCACTCGTTCAAAAGCAACACAGCTAGCAAATTTCTGTGGGCACTTTGCATTTGTCTCTATATCTGAACCCAATAAAGTTGTTGAAGCCTTCATGGAACTAGAATGGATTCAAGCTATGCAAGAAGAGCTTCAATAGTTCGAGCTGAACAATGTGTGGGAATTGGTTAAGCGTCCTGATCCTAGCAAGCACAATATCATAGGCACCAAATGGATCTATTGCAACAAACAAGATCAGCATGGTCAAGTTGTCAGAAACAAGGCTCGTCTCGTTGCTCAAGAATACACTCAAGTTGAAGGGATTGACTTCGATGAAACATTTGCTCTGGTGGCTAGGCTGGAAGCCATTCGCATACTGCTAGCCTATGCCAACCATCACAACATCCTCTTGTACCAAATGGATGTAAAGAGTGCTTCTCCCAATGGCAAGATTGAAGAAGTGTATGTTGCACAACCACCTGGCTTTGAAGACCCAAAACATCCTAGCATGGTATACAAGCTCAACAAGGCACTATATGGCCTCAAACAAGCCCCTCGCACTTGGTATGACACACTCAAAGACTTCCTGAAGAGCAAAGGCTTCAAACCTAGTTCCCTGGATCCCACTCTCTTCATGAAGACATGCGATGGTGAACTGTTTGTATGCCAGATCTATGTGGATGACATTATCTTCGGCTGCACTGACAAGAGATACAGTGATGAGTTTGGACACATGATGCAAGAGCAATATCAGATGTCCATGATGGGTGAGCTGAAATTCTTCCTCGGTCTTCAAATCCACCAGCAGAGCAACGGCATCCTCATATCACAAGAGAAATACCTCAAAGATTGCCTGAAGAAGTTTGGAATGCAAGACTGCAAAGGGTACACGACGCCAATGCCAACCAAAGGTCAATTGGGTCCCGACGATAATGGTAAAGAGTTTGATCAAAAGGTATACCGCTCTGTCGGATGTGGGGTTCCAGCAAACCCTTAAGGTTCGAACACTGGGGTGCGCGCGAAGTCTTTCCCTCTTACCGATCTACGCCCTAGCTTGCTAAGATCTCGCGGACGAACTCGACGAACTCGCAACACAAAGAGACATGGGATTTATACTGGTTCGGGCCACCATTGTGGTGTAATACCCTACTCCAGTGTGGTGGTGGATTGCCTCTTGGGCTGATGATGAACAGTACAAGGGGAAGAACAGCCTCCTGAGGTTGAGGTGTTCTTGTGCTTGGTGACTTAGCGGGTGAGAGATGGATGAACTGCTCGATCGTCCTCCCCTACTGTGGTGGCTAGCTCTACTTATATAGGCCCTGGTCCTCTTCCCAAATATTGAGCGGGAAGGGAGCCAACAACAGCGGGCAAATTTGAAGGGGGACAGCTAGTACAAGATATCCTGACAAAAGTGGTCTTCGCGTGCAAAAGGCTCTGGTGGTGACGCCGTCTTGGGCTCCACGATGACCTCCGTCTTGCCGTCCTCCTAGTCTTGGTCTCGCTGCACCGATATAGCAACCTTTGCCTGATGCCTCAGTACTCCTCGCCTGCGCTGGCCTCCTTAGCACCAAAGAGGAAACAAGGACGCTGCACGCGCTGGCGCCCGCCTGGTGTCGATCGCCATGGCTCACGTCACGAGAGCCTCGTGAGGTTCGCCCCGCCTTGATATCTCCGCTCCTCGTGAGCCTGCCTGACAAGGCCACTCCTGAGGAGGTCTTGCGTCGTCTGCCTCGCGAGGGTCTTGGATGCCTTGTTGATGAAGATGGGTCGTACGGCCTGCTGGCTTAGCCACGCCATGGGCCGCAGGTAGGCAAGTCTGGGGACCCCCATTCCCAGGACGCCGACAGTAGCCCCCAGGCCCAAGGTGCGCTCGGGCTTGGCTTCGCGGCGAAGCCAAGGGTCAAGTTCGGAGCACCGCGGGCCCCCAAAAGCCTGCGGCCTCGGTTGACGCGTGGCGGTTGATTGGACGTGGACGTCTTCGCTTCCCCATGCTGCCTCAGCAACTGCTTGACCTGACAAAAGACTGGCGCAGGCAGCACTTGCCTTCACTGCTTCTTCCTTGCCTCGCTCCAGATCCCCTTTCTTGCTCTTCGCCACCGCTACCTCCAGATCCGCTCCAATCTTATCCTGCGGCCGTGATCCATGGCGCCGCGCAAGGTCAAGACTTCCTCAACACCGGCTTGGTATGAGCCGGCCCTTGAGGCGCCCACTGTCACGGAGAAGAGCCTCGCCTCCGTGCGCCTGCTGACGGCGGGCGATAGCAATGAGTGGGGGGAGACCGAGCTCCGGCTTGCCTCCGACGTGCCGGAGCCCGAGGAAAGCACCTTCTTCCCCTTCTTCTCGAGTAGTGTCGCCGTCGGGTTGGTTCTTCCCTTCTCTGATTTCTTTTAGGAAGTCCTTGACCACTACGGGCTACAGGCGTTGCATCTTCATCCCAACTCTGTCCTCCTCCTGTCCATTTCCGCCTACTACTGTGAGGCGTACCTGGGTGTGATGCCGTCCGTGGCGTTACCGCGCCATTTCTTCTTCCTTCGTGTCAGCGAGGGTCACATCTCTGGATGCGCTAACTTCGTCGCAGCCGGCAAGGCCAACTCGATCTCGAGCACTGAGAAGAGGGCCGACAACATTCAATCCAAATGGGTCATGATGGACGCCAAACGCGCCGATCCGCGTCTGGTGTTGCTGACGGTGGCGCCCTCTTCCAACGGGGAGTGGCCCAAGGCGGAGCTTGCCGATGAGCGGGCATCGTTAGTGTTGGGGCAGATGGTGACCGACTTGAAGCCGGGCAATGCGAGGGCGGCCAAGGTGACGGGGGTCATGCTCCTGAGGGAGTTCTTGACGCTGCGAGTTGCCCCGCTCCAGGCGCGCGCACGCCACCTGTGGGAGCTTGAAGAAGAGGGAAACAAGACCTGCCTGAGGCCGGGGGACCTGCCTGACGATGAATTGGCCGCTGTTTTGCGCCTCATAGTTGGGGACAATCAGGAGTACATGCCAAGCGCCTTCGTTCCCCTGTTCCAGCATAGGGATCGGGAGGAATTCGTCGCCTCCAGGCCGACCTTTGACGCGCGTGGGCTGGTGCCGCCGGCGCTCCCAGGAGCCCCTGCGGCATCGAAACCGGTGGAGGTGTCTTCTGACGAGTCCCGCGGGGAAGGGGAAGAGGAGGTGGACTCGGAGAAGACTCTGGAAGAGGTGGGTGAGACTTCCCCTCTGAACAAGGCCGAGATCCTCCGTGCCCTTCCTGACGATGCCGAGGCTGATGCCCGCCAAGGGGGGAGGGAGCAGCCCCTCATCCCGACGAGGAGCAGGTCATCGCTGGTCCCTCGGGATGCTGCCCCCGTCTCGACGCCGCCTGAAACTACCTCCAGCCCTCCTGCTGCGCCATCTTCTGCCCCCGGAATCCGCGCGCCTACTTCCCGGGCTCCGCAACTTTCGGGCTTCAAGCTCCCCAAGCGGAAGGTGGAATACGTCGCGATGGATCGGTAAGTGCCTGGAGCTTCGTCTTGTCCCTGCTTGTTCTTGTTATTTCCTGACATTCACTCTTGGTTGACCAGGCTGACGCCCTTGGCGAAGAAAAGGAAAGAGGACACGGCGGCCGCGCCTCCTTCCGTGGAGAAGGGAGGCAGCAGCACTCGCACTTCCCCAATCCAGTCGCCCTCGCGAGGCCAAGAAGAGCATCGCCGTGGGGAGTCAGCCCCCATGGCCCCTCTGGCTCCTGAGGTGCCGGCGTCTGGCTCGGGTGAAGAGGTCCCAGCTGCTCCGGAACCCGTGATCTCCCAAGCCCTGGTGACAATGTCGCTTCCTCCCACTGCTGCACCTCTGCTCCCTGGTTCTTCTGCTCCTGCTGCTGCTCTAGAACATGCTCTTTTGGAGATGACCCAGCTGCAGGTGGATCTCCTGAGCGCGGACCCACTCCTTGTGGCCGGGCGCCTGGAGCTGGCCTCAGGCTGGCTCCACTCCGACTTGGCTGTTCGCGCGGCGCTGAGCCAGGCCGCTGCGGCTTCTAAGAAGGAGAAGCAGAGTGCCGCCAATGCCGCAGCCGATCGTGAGACGGTGTTGAAAGACGCCAAGGCCGCCCGTGACCGCTGCCAGGTGCTGGAGGACGAGTTTCAGAGCCTGCGCGACAAGCACGCTGAAGAAGCACGCTGCCATCAAGCGAAGGAGGAGGAAATGAAGGCCCGGAAGGACGCCATCAAGAACCGTGATGCTGAGCTGGCGGAGTCGGGGAGGGCGCAGGCCGCTGAGCGCAACTGGTTGGAAGAGTTGGAGCGGAAGGCGAAGACGAGGGAGGCCTATCTCGACGCCAAGGCACGAGTCCTGACCGAAGACCGCGCGGCTTTTGCCGACCTCGAGAAGAGATCTCGCGAGGCACTGAAGACGCTCTACGAGCACGGCTTGGAGAAGTTGTTGGCCACCGATGAGGACGGCCCCGCCCGGCTGCTTCCTCTCTTGGTGGAGGCGCTCGAGGAAGTCGTTGATGGCGTTGGTCCCATGGCGGAGGCAGAAGCTCGTGTCCTGTCTTCAGCTGCATTGACCCGCGTCTTCAACCACCTGCACCTTCGCGACCCCAAGGCTTGTCTTGACGAGCTGCTGGAGCATGTGGCCAAAGATCAATACGAGGCCACCGCCGCAGCCGTGCAAGGTCAAGTGGAGGCCTTGCTGAAGAAGTTCCGCGGCTTTGTCTCCGCTCCTCTGTCCAGCGATGTCGCCGATCCTGCGGCTGGTGGTGAAGGTGAAGACAACGTCGCTCACGAATTAGCACCTTCCGCAGGTGATGGCGGTGCCCGGGAGTGACCTGCGGCTATTCTCCCGTTTTGTTCCTGCAACATGCATTAGGCCTCATGGAGGCGTTTAGACTTTTCATTTGGTATCGTGAGAACAGTGTGTTTGTAATATTTGCTTCGAGATTTTGCGATTTCCTTCCTATTTGCTTTGCGTTCTGCGTCGGCAGAGCCCGGCCCCGCGCATACCTCAACCGCCATTGGGCCGACCGGAGACCAGGACGGACCAAGGAGTGAGGGGCTACGCGACCAGTTAGGCTCCTGAGTCACGATGCTCAGGAGTCCCCCTTGACGCGCAAACAGCTTTATAGGGAGAGTTCGCAAGGATAGATTAATGTTCTACGTCGGCAGAGCCCGGGCCCGCGCATACCTCAACTGCCATTGGGCCGACCGGAGACCAGGACGGACTAAGGAGTGAGGGGCTACGTGACCAGTTAGGCTCCTGAGTCGCGATGCTCAGGAGTCCCC
Source organism: Aegilops tauschii subsp. strangulata (assembly GCF_002575655.3). NCBI lineage: Eukaryota > Viridiplantae > Streptophyta > Magnoliopsida > Poales > Poaceae > Aegilops > Aegilops tauschii. The sequence goes on along the minus strand of NC_053038.3, from coordinate 107,038,132 downwards.
CTTGACGTGTAAACAATTTCCATACCTGCCCTCGCCGAGGCATCGGGAGGGGTGCGCGACGCCCAGGTCCGGGAGACCTGGTTGGGTGGCGTGCGCTTGGGTGCGACCCGAGTGGGTGCGACCCGAGCGCAGCCCCCGTGCCCAGCCCCCTCGCGTGGCTCTCCCGAGGGGAGGCGTTGCGGTGAGGCTAGACGCTGAGCTCTGGGCTCCCTGAGGTTGGTACGACCGTGGGGCCGCCCTCAGTTGTTTATCACCAGCGCGGAGCATAGTGCTTCCGCTTGTGCACGGGCATAGCCGCTCCTCGGCAGTGTCAACGGCCAGCGCGGAGCATGGTGCTTCCACTTGTGCGTGGGATGGGGGCCCCCTCCGGGAGGATCCCCCAGGGCGTGTACAGCCCCGCCCTGACACGTGGCTTGCACGGCAGGGCTGCGAGGTGTATCTGGGCACTCGTGAGCCAGCGCGGGACTCACGAGGCCCTACCTCAAGGCGGGTTGCGCCTGGTCTTGAGTCTTGGTGACTGTGTGTTCCTGCAAGGCGGTTAGATGCAAGCACTCTATGTCCTCAGGTCCCGGCCCTCGAGCGAGCTTAGCCGCTGCCGGTATGCCAGGTCGCGATGCCGTGGTCAAGGCCAGGGGGTGAGGGCTAGAGAGCCAGTAAGAGATCCTAAGTCGCGATGCTCAGGAGCCCCCCTTTTAACGTGCAAGCGAATTGCATAGGATGAACAGAGCCGTGGCGGGTGGCGATCGAGCAGGCGATCACCGTAAGCAGGATAATCATGGAAAGCAATTCAACTTGGGTAAATGCAGGGAGATACATGCCACTGGGTCCGGCCCGAGCGGCTTGGGGATGATGCAGCCCGAGGGGCGCTCCCAGCAAGGTAAGCTAAAGACATAAACAAAGGGATACATGCCATAGGGACGGACCCATGTGGTCTGGGAATGATGCAGCCCGAGGGACGCTCCCAGCTAAATGAGCTTGGAAGATGTCACCTGGTTCTGTAGACGAAGTAGAGTTGGTGCAGCTGAAGGCGTCAATCAAAGAAATGACTCCTCATGAGCCACCGGAGCCCTGAGCCTCGGGAGGCTCTGGGGGCTCGGGAGGTTCCCTGAAGACTGTCTCCATTTCCTCCAGGACGGCGTGGTACCTGGCCACCTGAGCTGCCAGGACACGCTGCATGTTGCGGTGATAGGCTGACGCCACGCTCGGCAAGCCGAAGGGCATGCAAACGTAGCTATGTGGCGGGCCCTCGCAGGGGCCCACACACGAAGGCCAGAAGCGCTCCTGAGATGCGGCCATGTTGAGCCCGGGGACATCGATGCAGACACGCAGCCCAGCATCCTCGCCAGGATGGGGGGCTGCGCCTCGCGAGCGGCTGTCGCCGCGCATGGCTCTTGCGTCTTGCAGTTCCTGAGTGGTCTTGGTGATGAACTCCTGAGTGGTGGGCACTCCTTGCCCTGTGCTCTCCTGAGGAACACGTGCTGTGAAGCACGCCTCCAAGTGGTGCCCAAACGCATCCCTCATGAGGTTGGCAAGGTCTGAGGCCCTCCAGAAGAGAGCCCCCGAGCCCTGTCCGAGGAGGGCGCCGGGCGCGCCTTCCTATGCGATGGAGGGAGGCGCCCCTGGGACAGACGCTGATCCTGATGAGGCTCCTGCCGCGACGCTATCCTCCTGAGGTCCTGCGCGGCGCAACTGCTTCTTCTTGGGGATGGCCTCCAGAGGGACTTCACTTCTGTTGTCGGGGTCATAGATTGTTGCAGCTTGGAAGGCGCGCTCAAGGGAGCACACCGCATCTCTCTCTTCACATGGGACCGTGATGATTCCTCCGCTTCCCGGCATATTGAGGACATTGTAGCAGTGGTGGGTGACTGCCATGAACTTGGCCAGGGCCGGATACCCGAGGATGGCGTTGTACGGTAGGCGGATGTGCCCGACGTCGAAGTCGATGAGCTCGGTGCAGTAATTCTTGCGCTCTCCGAAGGTGACAGGCAGGCGGACCTGCCCTATCAGTGTGGTGGAACCGTCGGTCATTCCTGAGAAAGGTTTGGTAGGCTGGAGCTGCTCGTATGGCACTTGGAGGTTGTCGAACATGTCGACGGACAGGACGTTGAGCCCTGCGCCGCCGTTGATGAGGGTCTTGGTAACCTGCACATTGCTGATGACTGGGGAGCACAACATCGGGAGGGCGCCGGTGGTGGCCGCGCACTTGAGTTGATCTGCCGAGTTGAAAGTGATGGTGCATTGGGACCACTTGAGCGGGCGCGTGGCCTCGAGCTTGGGGAGCACCGCGTTCACCTCGCGAGCAAACTATTTGAAGATGCACTGAGAGGCTGGGGCCTGGGCGCCGCCCAAGATGCAGGCGATTGCGCGCGGCTCCTGGAAGCCCCTAGCCCCCTTGTCCTGATGGTGGTCGTTGTTCCTTCTTGGCAGCGGCAGCGGGGGAAGACCGGCGTTGCCTTGGGGGCGATCCTCACGAGGCTGATCCCTCTAGGAGCCCTCGCGAGGATGGTCCTGCCAGCGGTCCTCACGAGGCCTGTCGCGCCATTCCTGGCGCGGGCCACGGTCGTCCCAGCGTCCGCCTCCATGTCCTCCTCCACGGCCGTAGCCCCGGTCGCTGCGCTCGGGGCGTCAACCGAAGCGTCCTTCTCGTATGGCTTTGAGCTCTTGACAGTCGCTGGTGTTGTGGGTGTTCAGGTTGTGGAAAGCGCAGAACGGTCGACTATTCTTGGATGACTCGGGCTGATCTCTGCCCCGCTTGGTGTCGGCCTCCGCTGCTAGCACCGCAGCCTCCTTGTGCTTCACGTCCTTGGCCTTGGCTTTCGTCTCCTCTGCGCCCGTGTCGGAGTAAATGGCCACGGGTAGCCTAACCGACTCCCCCTAGCTCTTCAACTCTTTATCAAGCCATTCAAGCCTTCAAGCATACGAAGCACAGGGCCGCCTTCCCCCGGCCGACTATCCCCAGGGCCGACTTCCCGAAGGCGACCCAGTCAGAAACCTTCCCCAAGAAAGCTACGAGATGTCCGACTCCAGGAAGCCGGCCCCAAGAGGACCGACTCCCAGAAGCCGGCCTTGAAGAATGCCGACTCCCAGAAGCCGGCCAAGACCGCACCCACCAAGACTGCGTCCACCTAACGGTGATAAGACGGGACGTGGCTGCAGTGCGGCCCACTACCCCCGAATCCCGGAGCCGGCATGGCCACAGGGCGCCGTACGGATCAGCATCTCCCGTCCGGCGCGGCACTGTAGCCATGTTGACCTCGACGTCACCCACGACAGACGCCAGTACGGCCCGCGGGTGGCGGGCCCCTTTAGCCAAAGAGACGCTCAAAGGCGGCCCGGCCTCCCCTAGTCGGTCGGGGGCGTGGCCGGCTCCCAATAGCCGGCTACCTCCCTCCCTCGAAACACGAGCCTCATTAAGGAGACAAGACGAGGTGAGGCTACAGTGAGAGCCCGCAAGGCGGCGGCGCTGTAGCCACGCTTACCTCGAGCCCTCGTCATCAGGGGCGAGGCAACAGTAACCAGCCGCCGACAAGACCGCCAGGCGGTGGGGCCGGCCTGTCGACCAAGAGGTCGGCAGCCGGCGGGACCCACCAGTCGGCGGGCCCCAATGGCCGGCAGAGAAGCCGGCGAGCACGGACACTGACGGCTGGGACCCGCGCCCAGCCGGATTACTATTGTACCCCTGGGGGGTAGGCCTATATAAACCCCCTGGGGCACCCATGCAAAGGGTTGGTCTCATAGAATTACACACACCACATAGAGAGAAAAGGAGAGCTAGCCTTGCCCTTCTTCTCCCTCTAACCCGACAGCTCAAGGAGCGTTTGTAGCTACTCATTTTGATCTAGTGATCATGCGGAGACCCCGCAGAGCAGGACTAGGGGTGTTATCTCCACGGAGAGCCCCGAACCTGGGTAAGATTCGCCGGCGTGCATGTCTTCGCCTCATCCCGTTTCCAGGCAACGGCGATGTCTTACTGGCTCCCACAATGATAAGCCACCCGTTGGCATATGTCGCACCTACCACCTGACAGCCCGCGGTTGGCAGCTCAAGGAGAGAGAGGCGCCCCTCCTCAGCTCTCGCGCACTTGGTCGCCAGGTTGAACAACTCCTGAGATGTGCAGAGCTCCTCGTGGATAGCGAGCTCTTCCTTCATCTTGACGTCGCGGACACCGTCAGAGAACGCGGAGATGATGGCCTCGTCCGTGACCTTGGGGGTCTTGAGGCGGGTGTTGTTGAAGCGCTGGATGTACTTCTGGAGGGTCTCTCCTGGTTGTTGCTTGATGCGGCGCAGGTCGCCCGCGGCCGGCCGGCGGTCGCGAGTGCCCTGGAAGTTGGCGACGAAGCGGTCGCGCATCTCGTCCCAGGAGGAGATCGAGCCGTGCTGCAGGTTCAGGAGCCAGGAGCGGGCTCCATCCTTGAGAGCCATGGGAAACCAGTTCGCCATCACTTTCTCATCGCCGTTGGCCGCTTCGATGCTCAGCTCATAGAGCTGCAGAAACTCCGCGGGGTCGGCGGTGCCGTCGTAGCGAGGAGGCAGGTCCAGCTTGAACTTGCCTGGCCAGACGACGCTACGCAGCTCGGGGGTGAAGGCGCGGCAGCCGGCCGTGGTTGCTGGGGCCCGCTTCAGAGGTGGAGCTTGGTCTTGACGAGGTCCGCGCGGCGCCGCCGCGGGCGGCGCGCGGTCTTGACGAGGCGGCGCGGGGAGTGCAGGTGCAGCTTCTCTCTTCGCGCGGGCATCGGGCGTGGTGGATCACGCCGCAGGGCCGCGTGCCTTGGTGCCAAGGCACCGTCTTGGGGCAGAGGTGGTGGAGGCGCGCCATGAGCCTCATCGCCCGTGGCTGGTTGAGGGGGAGGTAGAGAGAGGGACGGCGTCGGGGAACCCCCTGCGGCGCGGACGAGCTCGGCAACGCGGTCGAGCCACTCCTCATAGAGGTCGTCGACGGGGCGGTAGCACAGGAGTTCGTTCGCGGCGAGGAGCGCGGCCCGCGCCTCCATGGGAGCGCGGCGTGCATGAGACGAAGAACCGGCCGGGGTCATCGACGGAGTGGCGGTGCGGCCGTCCTGCCGCACCGAAGGATGCACCGAGGATGCCTGCTGCTCGTTCCCCGCCGGACCGGTGGCAGCGTTGGCGGCGGGAGACGGAGAACGACGAGGTGGCCCGCCGGCGGGAGCTGTCTGAGCAACGCGGGCGGTGAGGGCAGCCCGACGCTCAGCTCAAGCACGGCGAGCGTCCGCCATGGAGACGACGGGGCGACGGAGCGATGAACTGATGGAAGGGAAGCTACGGCGCACCCCTACCTGGCACGCAAAATGTCGGATGTGGGGTTCCGGCAAACCCTTAAGGTTCGAACACTGGGGTGCACGCGAAGTCTTTCCCTCCTACCGATCTACGCCCTAGCTTGCTAAGATCTCGCGGACGAACTCGACGAACTCGCAACACAAAGAGACACGGGATTTATACTGGTTCGGGCCACTGTTGTGGTGTAATACCCTACTCCAGTGTGGTGGTGGATTGCCTCTTGGGCTGATGATGAACAGTATAAGGGGAAGAACAGCCTCCTGAGGTTGAGGTGTTCTTGTGCTTGGTGACTTAGCGGGTGAGAGCTGGATGAACTGCTCGATCGTCCTCCCCTACTGCGGTGGCTAGCTCTACTTATATAGGCCCTGGCCCTCTTCCCAAATATCGAGCGGGAAGGGAGCCAACAACGGCGGCAAATTTGAAGGGGGAAGCTAGTACAAGCTATCCTGACAAAAGTGGTCTTCACCTGCAAAAGGCTCTGGTGGTGACGCCGTCTTGGGATCCACGATGACCTCCGTCTTGCCGTCCTCCTAGTCATGGTCTCGCTGCACCGATATAGCAACCTTTGCCTGATGCCTCGGTACTCCTCGCCTGCGCTGGCCTCCTTAGCACCAAAGAGGAAACAAGGACGCTGCGCGCGCTGGCGCCCGCCTGGTGTCGATCGTCATGGCTCACGTCACGAGAGCCTCGTGAGGTTCGCCCCGCCTTGATATCTCCGCTCCTCGTGAGCCTGCCTGACAAGGCCACTCCTGAGGAGGTCTTGCGTTGTCTGCCTCGCGAGGCTTGGCCCCTCGTGAGGGTCTTGGATGCCTTGTTGATGAAGATGGGCCGTACGGCCTGCTGGCTTAGCCATGCCGTGGGCCGCAGGCAGGCAAGTCTGGGGACCCCCGTTCCCAGAACGCCGACACGCTCCATGATTGGTTCTTTACTCTATTTGTGTGCATCTAGGCCAGATATAATGCTTAGCTTTGCATGTGTGCCCAATTCCAAGCGGCACCAAAGGAATCGCATCACTTAGCAGTGAAGCGAATTCTTCGATATTTGGCTTACACCCCAACACTAGGATTATGGTATCCAAAGGGCTCAGAATTTGATCTAGTTGGATTCTCAGATGCTGATTATGCTGGTGACAAGGTTGATTGCAAGTCCACATCAGGCACATGTCACTTTCTTGGACGATCTCTTGTCTGTTGGTCTTCAAAGAAGCAGAACTGTGTATCCCTCTCCACTTCTGAATCTGAATACATTGTTGCTGGATCTTGCTGCGCTCAGCTTCTATGGATGAAGCAAACTCTCAAGGACTATGGCATCCACCTGAAGCATGTTCCACTCTACTGCGACAATGAAAGTGCCATCAAGATTGCCAACAACCCAGTTCAGCACTCGAAGACAAAGCACATTCAGATCCGTCATCACTTTCTCAGAGATCATGTAATGAAGGAAGATATTGATATCGTTCACGTCAACATTGAAGAGCAATTGGCAGATATCTTCACAAAGCCCTTGGATGAGAAAAGGTTTTGCAAGTTGCGGTGTGAGCTAAATATCTTAGAATCCTCAAATGTCCTGTAATTGGACACACATCCTAACGCTTATGCATGTTGATGACTTAGATGTGCAACACACAAAGTAACGTATGTCCTTAATCAATGAAGACATACACTCTAAGTGTGAATTCATTAACGTGGAATTTGACTTCGGAGCGCCACGATAATTGTGCGTCGTGTCTGGGTCTAATACTTCCTATATGGTGGATAACGCCACCACCAAATTCTTATTGGAGTGTTTCTTTTGGCGTCATGGTTGCGTAGTCTTCGCATTTGGTTTGTCTTCAACATTGATTTGATTTCGAGGTTTATCTTCGCAATGTTGAGTTGGTCTGATATATATATATATATATATATATATATATATATATATATATATATATATATTTGTGCTTTGTCCTCTACAGCATTCACTTATAGCTATGTCTTCATACTTGAATCTTTATTGATCTAAGTGAATGTGATCGGACCCTAACCTCTTCTGTGCTTCTTCCTCAAACTCTATCTGTCCAAATCATATGCATTCTATTGAAACCTGTTGATTGTCTTCTCTGAGCCCTTGTCAGCAGAAGACAAAGAGACAAACATTTAAATCTATTTTTAATGCCATATCCTTTTTGCCTGAATACCGGAGAATGTGGAACGACCACGCGACAATCCAGGCATGCGTGGGAACATGGAACAACTTCCAATAAGTTGCATGCAAGCCACGTGTCCTTCAGATGTGAACCGCCAGGGGCACCTGCGTAATTGCGTTGTGATGCCCTCTCCTTATAAATACACACTCACCGCGGTCAAATCTTTTCTTCCACCTCCCCACCTTGCACAAACCCTAGCGCCTCCGCTAGCTCACGTCGACGTTGGAGACGAAGTGCTTTGCTGCCGCGACTTCTTCGACATCGTCCTCACGCCGGCCGCGGACCTCGTCCTCTCCGCCGCCACAGTAGGTGTCTTCCGCCGCCAAGTTAGGGCACGGGAGATTGAACTGCTCGGCCTCTAACTCTGCCTCGTCTAGCAGTTCGTCAGCGATAATTAAATCTCACTTTTTACTGCCTTTTTGATTCGTCAAATCCATCCACTTCAACCAAAAGTGATTTCTACACTTCCAAATCTGGATCCGTCTTTATCTGCACCTCATATCATGCTAAGTATATTCACTTATGCTTCATAACTAGTTAGATTCCTCACTTGTACTTATTCATGGATTCGTACAAATCTGGAACCAACTCTCTTCAAATAAGTGAATGTCTTCGCACTATGAGGTCAATGTCTTTAAACTGATTTATCTTCAAAATCTTCTGAGAATGCATATGACCTCTTCCCCTTCCCTCGCACCTCTAATGCTGTCACAGGTACATGTCCGTGGGAGAATCCCTTAGTTCTCATAGTCTGCATTCATTTGCAGAGTTCTTACAGCGTCATGCACTCACCTGAAGCCAGTTCCTGTCTGACCAGCAAAAGGAAGCCATTCACTGTCTTGAAGCTGTTCAGTCTGAATATAATGGCAACAAAGAAATCAGCTAGAAAGGGAGGCAGGCAGCGCCGTGGAGACACAGCTAAGGATTTACCTCCTGAGCTATTTGAAATGTACAAGACAGATCCTGGGGAAAGCTATGGCCAGCGCAAGACCCGAATCCAATGGATTCGAAGATATTGGGCGGAAGAATGGTTCAAGTACAGATTTGTGACTATTGAATAAAGAACGCCATCAAGCGCCCATGGGGAGATATTCTGTACAGAAATCTGCAGTCCAAGTCCAAGTCTGAAGCCATTGCTCAAGGCTTCTACCCATGCATGGTCCGAGGACCACAGCCTGAGAATGCTGATCCGACATCAATGCTATGGTGTCGCGAAGACAATCTCTTCAAGCGCAATTTTCAGTTTGCAAAGGAGTCAGTGGCTAAGAACAAGAAGGCATTCGGGCTCGACTTCAACCCTGGTCCGTCGCTCCGAGGGATGATGGCACCCGTGATGCAAATCCCAATGTCATCGGCCCCTTTGACAGCTTTGATGGCCTTCTCTCTCACATCGCAGCTCAGAGGGCCACAGTGGATCAATCTGCTGATGACGCTGACTCTAAAGACGCGCCGTCACCACCAAAGCCGCAGAAGAAGAAGAAGAAGAAAACAAAGGCTTCGAAACCCCCTGCCTCACCAAAAGCTTCGCGTGTGAAGCCATTGGCCACTGCACCTCCTGAGCCCAGTGTGCAATCTGAAGATCTGTCTCGTGTCTCCAAGAAGACGGAGAAGACAAAGAAAACCAAGCAGCCCAAGAAGATTTCTGTGCATGAACTAACTCCTGCTGCCGTTCTGCGCAATGAGGATGACACCATTGATCTGTCCAGTGATGAAGATCTTGGTGATGATGCCCTTGAGCTACTGATCAAGAGCAAGCAAGAGGCGGAGATCTTCAACGATCAGCCTCTCTTTGATGTTGATATACTAAATAACTTCATTGATGAGTGGTTCGACGACCAGAGCATTAGCATTGATGATCTTCAGCTTCCTGTGGACATCAGCGTCACCTTCCATGGAGCCATTTCCAATGAAGTGGCTCTGGCTCAGAAAATTGTTGAAATCAAGAACAAAATTGATTATGAGAAGGCTCACTTCAAGAAGAACATGGCCAAGCTCGGTGTGGCAGATGTTCAGACCTTCAAGAAGATGTTGCATGATCTCAAGGAACAGTTTCACAAGAAGCGTGAAGAAGCAAAAGGTTCAAGAGAGCGCATGAAGTACTTTGCGCAGAAATGTGTTCAAGCACACAATGAGGCTGAGAAGCGCAAGGCTCTTGGGCGTCCTGGCATCGACCCCAAGATGGCTGCCAAACAAAAGAAGAAGTCTGCTGATGCCCAAAGTGAAGCATCAAGGCAGGAAGAGCCTCGCATTGTCTTCCCTGCCAGCATGACAGGCTCGAAGCCTAAGGTCCCCTCATCAGCTTCAGAATGCTTCTGATGATGATGATGCACCATCGAAGAAGAAATTGAAGACAAAGTCTTCAAAGAAAGAGCGTGTTGCGGCCTTTGAACCCCTTGTTGTTGAGCCCATTTTTGTAGCCCGTCCAGCCTCCACCAACCAAGAATGTCGCCTTGTGATTCACGAGCCTGCTTTCACAAAGGCTTCTGAAGATGAAGAAGTTCCAGCTGTTGACCCCACCACAGCTGAAGACATTGGTCATGAAGACAATGTAGAAGATGATGAAGTCCTTCCTCAACTTGAGCACCAAATGGTATCATCGCCTGTTCTTATGAACAACGAACTCATCAGCATTGGTCGTCCATTGACGCCAATTGCTTAGGATGATTCATGGGACGATCGCCCTCAACAAGACACCCCCATTCATGATGAGACACCCAGAACTCCACCACCTCAAGTCACCACTCCAGTGCTTGAGGACGACAACTACATGGTGCAGACCACTCCATCACCACAGGCATCGCCAGCTTTGCGCAGGCTTCGCAAAGGCCCTAGGCCACAGGTCACCATGTCGAGCATTCCGAAAGGGGAAGCGCAACAAAGCTCAGTAGCACGTCAGTGTTTCCTGAAGCCACCCCTACTGCGAATGTCTCTGAGTCTGACACTAAAGCTGCTGAAGACACTCCGGCTGCATCAGCCGATCAAGATCAAGAAACAAGAGAAGAAGGAAGAGTTGCCACACCCCCTGCCACTGATCAAGTCATTCTCGAGGAGAATGTGACTATGCCCGACCCTCCTGTTATTGAAGAAACGGAAGTTGAACACACTGAGGCTGCCACAAACAACGTACTGACGCCAATAACATTGTCATGGCCGAAGACAATGTGGAGCCTGAAGCAAATGTGGTGCCTGAAGCTAATGTGCAGCCTGAAGCCAATATCAGCACTGAAGCCAGTGTTCCACCTCCTAGGCCTCACACCATTGAACAAACATTTGATTGTGGGTAGCTGGTCACTGTGAAATGGCCTATCTTGGTTCCTCCCACTGCTCCCGGACCACAGTATGACTACCATGTGGAGCAGAGGCCTCAGGTTCAGAAGCCAAAGCCAAGGCTGCCTAGGCTCCAGGTGCTACAACATCGCCAGGATCATTCAGCGTCACCAGCTTCGAGCACACAACATCTTCTTCGACAGTGCCAAGAATCCTTACTCGAAGCCAAAGATCTCTTCTAATCAATTCTGGAGCTATCAGCAGCGCAACTACTACTCCTGCATCCTATACAATCAAGAGAGAATCTTTCCACACATGCGTCTTGATTGTGAAGCTATTGCTAGGCTGCCCTGTCTGGAAGAAGCCTTGATTGCTTCAGGGAGGTTGGTCTTCTATAGTTCGTCACTGACAAGGAGCACTGGAATGAAGAGCTTCTGCTGCAGTTCTATGCCGCCCTTCACATTCGTGGCTACAACAGGGATCCGAAGACATGGATCCTTGAGTAGATGACAGGGGATGTGCACCATGAAGCCAAAGCTCAAGACATCATCGAGCTTACTTCCCTACCCACTCCAGGTGAATTGTATGAGCCTGGTTGTCAGCTTCACCGTAATAAACTGCAGAGTATCTTTCAGAGGCCTGAACCCAATATGAGTCAGATGCTCAGCATGATGAAGCCACTACCCCAAGATGCTGAATACCCCAAAGAATTCTTTGTCAAAGACCTTGAGTACTCGCCTCGCATAGTTTATCATATTCTGAAGCGTACTCTATGGCCCATCAAGGGACACTCAGCTGAAGCCAAACTTGAAGGGGCCATGAAGACTTTGGTATTCTATATCGTTGTCGGATGTGGGGTTCCGGCAGACCCTTAAGGTTCGAACTCTGGGGTGCGTGCGAAGTCTTTCCCTTCTACCGATCCACGCCCTAGCTCGCTAAGATCTTGCGGACAAACTCGACGAACTCGCAACACAGAAAGACACGAGATTTATACTGGTTCAGGCCACCATTGTGGTGTAATACCCTACTCCAGTGTGTGTGGTGGTGGATTGCCTCTTGGGCTGATGATGAACAGTACAAGGGGAAGAACAGCCTCCTGAGGTTGAGGTGTTCTTGTGCTTGCCGGACTTGTGTGAGTGAGGACTTGATCAGAAGAGATCTCCCCCTACTGTGGTGGCTAGTTCTACTTATATAGGCCCTGGTCCTCTCCCCAAATATTGAGCGGGAAGGGAGCCAACAACGACGGGCAAATTTGAAAGGGGACAGCTAGTACAAGCTATCCTGACAAAAGTGGTCTTCGCCTGTGAAAGGCTCTGGTGGTGACGCCATCTTGGGCTCCACGGTGACCTCCGTCCTGCCGTCCTTCTAGTCTTGGTCTCGTTGCACCCATATGGCAACCTTTGCCTGATGCCTCGGTACTCCTCGCCTGCGCTTGCCTCCTTAGCACCAAAGAGGAAACAAGGACGCTGCGCGCGCTGGCGCCCGCCTGGTCCGATCGTCATGGCTCACGTCACGAGAGCCTCGTGAGGTTTGCCCCGCCTTGATATCTCCGCTCCTCGTGAGCCTGCCTGGCTAGGCCACTCCCGAGGAGGTCTTGCGTCGTCCGCCTCGCGAGGGTCTTGGATGCCTTGTTGATGAAGATGGGTCGTACGGCCCGCTGGCTTAGCCACGCCGTGGGCCGCAGGCAGGCAAATCTGGGGACCCCCGTTCCCAGAACACCGACAGTAGCCCCCGGGTCCAAGGTGCGCTCGGGCTTGGCTTCGAGGCGAAGCCAAGGGTCAAGTACGGAGCACCGCGGGCCCCAAAAGCCTGCTGCCTCAGTCGACGCGTGGCGGTTGATTGGACGTGGGCGTCTGCGCTTCCCCACGCTACCTCGGCAACTGCTTGACCTGACAAAGGGCTGGCACAGGCAGTACTTGCCTTCATTGCTTCTTCCTCGCCTCGCTCCAGATCCCCTTTCTCGCTCCTCGCCACCGCTACCTCCAGATCCGCTCCAATCTCATTCTGCATCTGCGATCCATGGCGCCGCGCAAAGTCAGGACTTCCTTAGCACCGGCTTGGTATGAGCCGGCCCTTGAAGCGCCCACCGTCACGAAGAAGAGCCTCGCCTCCGTGCGCCTGTTGACTGCCTCCGATGTGCCGGAGCCTGAGGAAAGCACCTTCTTCCCCTTCTTCTCGAGCAGTGTTGCCGTCGGGTTGGTTCCTCCCTTCTCTGATTTCTTTTATGAAGTCCTCGACCACTACGGGTTGCAGGCGTTGCATCTCCATCCCAACTCTATCCCCCTCCTGTCCATCTTCGCCTACTACTGTGAGGCGTACCTGGGCGTGATGCCATCCGTGGCGCCCTGCGCCATTTCTTCTTCCTCCGTGTCAGCAAGGGGCACATCTCTGGATGCGCTAATTTCATCGCATCCGGCAAGGCCAACTCGATCTCGAGCACCGGGAAGAGCGCCGACAACATTCGATCCAAATGGGTCATGATGGACGCCAAGCGCGCCGATCTGCATCTGGTGTTGCCAACGGTGGTGCCCTTTTCCAACGGGGGGTGGCCCAAGGCGGAGCTTGCTGATAAGCGGGCATCATTAGTGTTGGGGCAGATGATGACCGACTTGAAGTCGGGCAACGCGAAGGCGGCCAAGGTGACGGGGATCATGCTCCTGAGGGAGTTCTTGACGCTGCAAGTTGCCCCGCTCCAGGCACGCGCGCGCCCCCTGTGGGAGCTTGAAGAAGAGGGAAACAAGACCCGCCTGAGGCCAGGGGCCCTTCCTGACGACGAATTGGCCGCTGTCCTGCGTCTCATAGTTGGGGACAACCAGGAGTACCTGCCAAGCGCCTTCGTTCCCCTGTTCCAACGCAGGGGCCGGGAGGAATTCGTCGGCTCCAGGCCGACCTTTGACGCGCGCGGGCTGGTGCCGCCGGCGCTCCCAGGAGCCCCTGCGGCACCGAAGCCGGGGGAGGTGTCCTCTGACGAGTCCCGTGGGGAGGAGGAAGAGGAGGTGGACTCGGAGAAGACTGTTGAAGAGGTGGGGGAGGCTTCCCCTCTGAGCAAGGCCGAGATCCTCCGCGCCCTTCCTGACAATGCCGAGGCCGACACCCACCAGGAGGAGAGGGAGCAGCCCCTCATCCCGACGAGGGGTAGGTCGTTGCTGGTGCCTCACGATGCCGCCTTCGTCCTGACACCTCCTGGGGCTGGCTCCGGCCCTGCCTCCGCACCGCCTGCCGCCGCCGGGGCCCGCACGCCTGCTCCTCAGGTCCTGATGCTGTCAGGCTTCAAGCTCCCCAAGCGGAAGTATGTCGCCGTGGATCGGTAAGTGTCTTAAGCTTCGCCTTGTCCCTGTTTGTACTTGTTATTTCCTGACGTTCGCCCTCGGTCAATCAGGCCGGCGCCTTCGGCGAAGAAGAGGGTATGGCGGCCGTGCCTTCCTCCGCAGAGAAAGGAGGCAGCAACGCCCGCACCTCCCCAACCCGGTCGTCCTCGCGAGGCAAGAGGAACATCGCCGTGTGGAATCAGCCCCCATGGCCCCGTTGCCTCCAGAAGTGCCAGCGTCTAGAGTGGTGGATGAGGTCCCAGCTGCCCCGAAACCCGCAATCTCCCAGGTCCTGGCGACGACGTCGGCTCCTCCCACTGCTGCACCTTCACTCCCTGGTTCTTCCGCTCCTGCTGCTGTTCCAGAACGTGCTCTTTCGGAAATGACCCAGTTGCAAGCAGATCTCCTGGGCGCGGACCCAGGCCTGGTGGCCGGGCGCCTGGAGCTAGCCTCTGGCTGGCTTCACTCTGACCTGGCGGTTCGCGCGACGCTGAGCCAGGCCGCTGCGGCTGCCGAGAAGGAGAAGCAAAGTGCCGCCGACGCTGCAGCCGATCGTGAGACGGCGCTGAAAGACGCCAAGGCCGCCCGTGACCGCTACCAAGTGCTGGAGGACGAGTTGCAGAGCCTGCGCGACAAGCACGCCGAAGAAGCGCGTGGCCGCCTGGCAAAGGAGGAGGAGGTGAATGCCCGGGAGGACACCGTCAAGAACCGCGACGCTGAGTTGGCGGAGTTGGGGAAAACACAGGCCGCTGAACGCAACCGGTTGGAAGAGCTGGAGCGGAAGGTGAAGGCGAAGGAGGCCGATCTTGACGCCAAGGCGCGGGTCCTGGGCAAAGACCGCATGGCATTTGCCGACCTCGAGGAGAGATCTCGCAAGGCGCTGAAGACGCTCTACGACCACGGCCTGGAGAAGCCGCTGGCCACTGATGAGGACGGCCCCGCCCAGTTGCTTCCTCCCTTGGTGAAGCCGCTCGAGGAAGTCGTTGATGGTGTCGGTCCTATGGTGGAGGCAGAGGCTCGCGTCCTGTCTTCAGCTGCATTGACCCGCATTTTCAGGCACTTGCACCTTCGCGACCCCAACGCTTGCCTTGACGAGCTGCTGGAGCCTGTGGCTAAGGATGACTACGAAGCCGCCGCCGCAGCTGTGCAAGGTAAGGTGGAGGCCCTACTGGAGAGGTTCCGCGGCTTTGCCTCCTCACCCTTGGCTGGCGATGCCGCCGACCCTGCGGCTGGTGGGTCAGGTGAAGGCATCGCTACCCGGGATGGAGCACCTTCTGCAGACGACGGCGGTGTCCAGGGGTGATCTGCAGCTAGTTTCCTGTTTTGTTCCTGCAACATGCATCAGGCCTCGTGGAGGCGTTTAGACTTTTCATTTGATATTGTGAGGACAATATGTTTGTAATATTTGCTTCGAGATTTTGCGATTTTCTTCCTATCCGCTTGTGTTCCGCGTCGGCAGAGCCCGGTCCCGCGCATACCTCAACCGCCATTGGGCCGACCGGAGACCAGGACGGACCAAGGAGTGAGGGGCTACATGACCAATTAGGCTCCTGAGTCACGATGCTCAGGAGTCCCCCTTGACGCGCAAACAACTTATAGGGAGAGTACACGAGGATAGATTAATGCTCTACGTCGGCAGAGCCCGGCCCCGCGCATACCTCAACCGCCGTTGGTCCGACCAGAGACCAGGACGGACCAAGGAGTGAGGGGCTACGTGACCAGTTAGGCTCCTGAGTTGCGATGCTCAGGAGTCCCCCTTGACGTGCAAACAATTTCCATACCTGCACTCGCCGAGGCCTCGGGAGGGGCGCGCGACGCCCAGGTCCGGGAGACCTGGTTGGGTGGCGTGCGCTTGGGCGTGACCCGAGCGCAGCCCCCGTGCCCAGCCCCCTCGCGCGGCTCTCCCGAGGGGAGGCGTTGCGGTGAGGCCGGACGCTGAGCTCTGGGCTCCCTGAGGTTGGTACGACCGTGGGGCCGCCCTCAGTTGTTTATCACCAGCGCGGAGCATAGCGCTTCCGCTTGTGCACGGGCATAGCCGCTCCTCAGCAGTGTTGACGGCCAGCGTGGAGCATGGTGCTTCCACTTGTGCGTGGGATGGGGGCCCCCCTCCGGGAGGAGCCCCCGGGGCGTGTACAGCCCCGCCCAGACACGTGGCTTGCACGACAGGGCTGCGAGGTGTATCTGGGCACTCGTGAGCCAGCACGGGACTCACGAGGCCCTACCTCAAGGCGGGTTGCGCCTGGTCTTGAGTCTTGGTGACTGTATGTTCCTGCAAGGCGGTTAGGTGCAAGGACTCTACGTCCTCAGGTCCCGGCCCTCGAGCGAGCTCAGCCGCCGCTGGTATGCCAGGTCACGATGCCGTGGTCAAGGCCAGGGGGTGAGGGCTGGAGAGCCAGTAAGAGCTCCTGAGTCGCGATGCTCAGGAGCCCCCCTTTTAACGCGCAAGCGAATTGCACGGGGTGAATGGACCCGCGGTGGGTGGCGATCGAGCAGGTGATAACCGTAGGCAGGTTAAGCATGGAAGGCAAATCAGCTTGGGTAGATGCAGGAAGATACATGCCACTGGGTCCGGCCCGAGCGGCTTGGGGATGATGCAGCCCGATGTCACATCCCTAGCTTCTGGTAATGCACTAGGCTAGCCTCATGTGTGCATCATGTTTAATCTTGAAAGAAAGTTGAAATGGGGATGACAGAACCCCCAGCACCCCCCCTGAAACCAACTAGGGTTTACTAAAATTGGTTTCAATGAAACCAAAATTCCTTCACAAAATGTTCATCATTTCTGGATTGGGCTAAAACCCCTGGCAAAAATGGTGCACACTTTTCTAGCACATTTTGGATTTTTGAATTAAATCATAAGTATTTGAATTTGGACATTTAAATTCTATAAAATATTTTAAATGTCCAAATAATCTTGAAAGCATTTGAGGGCTGTTGGAAATAGTTTCAAAAGTGCCCACAATTATTTTCAGGATCTTACAAAACGAATTAGTATTTTTACTAATTCAAAACAGAGAAATAAAATAGAAAACAGAAACAATTAAGTAAGAGAGAGAGAGAAGGCCACTGGGCCACTCACCTGGACCTACCTGGCTGGCCCAGCTGGTGGCCTAGCCCACCAGGGCCCATGCCAGTCATCCTCTACCTCTGCCAGTAGGCAGAGGAGGGAGACAGCGCACGCACGCGCCGTGGCGACAAGCCACCTCCCTGCCTGCATGTGTCCCTCGCCACCGCCATGCCTGAACCGCCTCCCCGGCCTCCCCTCGACCGCCCTAGACACCGCACTTTTTCCTCTCCGCCTCTCTCTCGCTGTTCCCCACCACAGCCGAGCGTGCTCGCCGCCGCCGACCGCCGCAGCCATGGCCACCGCCTTCCCCGCGCCTCTCCGACGTGTTCCCGTGCTCCGCCCTGACCTTCTCTTCCTCCTCACCGAGCCGCGCGACGCCGGAAGCCCTAAAACGCTGCCAACGCCGTCTTCTTCAACCTCGCTCCGCCGAGATCGCCGGCGACCGCACGCCGTCACCAACCCTTCCCCGAGCCCACCGAGCTTCTCTACGTGACCGCTGTGAGCCACTGACCTTCCCCCTCCTCTTCTTTTCTTTCCTCGTGCGCCGTAGCGACTGCACCGCGCTCACCCGCACGCGCCGCCGCCCACGCTCATCGCCGGTGACGCTCCGGTGACCATTTGGTCCCGGGCATGCGCCCAACACGCTCCCCGCATCGCGTAGAGCCTTCTTAGCACCTCGCCGTGCTCATTTGCGCACCGCAGCCCCATCCCCGCTTGCACCCGAGCTCCGGCCGCCGCAAACCTCGTCGCCGGCGCTGCTCCCGGCCACCCCAGCCTTCGCCACCGCCACCGTTGGGTGCGCCACTCCACCCTCTTCCCGTAGCTGCTCCCTGCGCGCCAAAAGAGCCACTGTAGGTGGATCCCGACGCGCTCCGCCGCGTCCGGCCTCGCCGGCGGCTAAACGCCGGCGGGTTGACCGCTTTGACCGGCTGGGTTTCACCCCGTCTGCCCAGGGGTTTGACCCTCTCTCACACTGACATGCGGGCCCTGCCGCTAATTAATCTAGTTTAGGTTTAAACTTAATTAGTTTAACCTAGGTTAGTGCCAATTAAACTAGGTTAGTTTAGTTAGCCACTGACACGCGGGCCAAACTGGTCAGGTTTGACCTGGACCGGCCCTGTTGACCGCTGACATCACAGTGATGTCATGCTGATGCAGTAATTCTTTCTGGAATTTAAATAAATCTTGAATGATTTATTTATTTCAGAAAATGTTATAAACTTCTAAAAATCATATAAAATCAACCGTAACTCAGAATGAAATAAGTTATATATGGAAAATGATCAGAAAAATCCAATCTATCCATCTGTACTGGTTTCATGCATGTTAGAGCAACTTAACCTTGCTGTTTAGGTCAAACATGTTAATGCACTTATATGAACCCATAACTTGAGTTTGTATTTGAATCTTTGGTTCAAATAAGCTCAAAACCTTCTGGTTGTAGTTGCATTAGCCCAACACACTCATATTGCCATGTCATGATCATGCATCATATCGTGCATTGCATTGATTGTGTTTTCTCTCTGTTGCCGGTAATTGTCGCCTCTCAGTAGACGTTGCTTCGATGATGTGATCGATGACACCGATGGAGAACTATACTATCTTCGGAAGTGCCAGGCAAGCAAACCCCCTTGTTCATTCTGATACAATCCCACTCTCTCGCTCCTGCTCTCTTTTACTGCATTAGGACAACAACGTTTTAACTGTTACATGCTGCGGTAGTTGAACCCCTTTCCTCTGCATGACCTGTCATTGCCACAGTAAATAGATGAAACCCACTAGCATGAGTAGGAGTTGTTTGAGCCCTGATGTGCCTACTCATTCATGCTTGTTTGTCATGCCTGCTATTGCTTAGAGTTGTGTCAGGTCTGATTCATCGGGGATGGATTGGAATGTGGTGAGCATGTCCTACTGTGTGAGAGCTAAGTGTGTGAACACGATTTGGTAAAGGTAGCGGTGAGAGGCCATGTAGGAGTACATGGTGGGTTGTCTCATTCCAGCCGTCCTCAGGAACTGAGTTCTGTGTTTGTGATCCATGAACAGTTACTACCACACATTGGGTTCCGGTAACTCGACCCCTCTCGACTTATTAATCAACATGATCTCTGTCCAGGAGTTGCAACTAGTTTCTGGTGTTTGTAGGTAGTGCTAGTAGTCTACTAAGTGGCACCCGGTACGGGTGGGCTTGGGACAGACTAGGCACAGTGGCCCGGTGTACCAAGTGGCACCCGGATGGTGGGCTTGGGAACCCTGCACACATCGTTTGGGGCCGTGAGCGACACCCCGGCCGGATCTCCTTGCGGATGGAACCCGAATAGGCGATAAACCTGGACGAGAGACTTGTGTGGTTAGTCAGGTCGTGGCCGACTCCCTTGCCAGGCTTCCGCTTGAAGGTTGCCGAGATACACGACGTGTACATGGTGGTAAGTGGCGAGAGCATGTGTGAAGAAGTACACCCCTGCAGGGTTAACATCATCTATTCGAATAGCCGTGTCCGCGGAAAAGGACTTCTGGGTTGCCTGTACAATTCATAGACAAGTGAAAGTGGGTACTCTAAAATGCGCAAGATAAGCGTGAGTGCTATGGATGGCGTTCTCGTAGGGAGACGGGAGCGGATCCATAGTGGTGTATTGATATGGTGAATATGTGGACTCGTGTGCGCCACCTCAAAAGAGTTGCTTGCAGTAGTAGTTCAGGTTAGCCACTGAGTCAAAGCTGGCTTGCTGCAGTTAAACTCCACTACCCCCTTTGTTGATACCGATGCATATGTAGTTAGTTCTGATGTAAGTCTTGCTGGGTACATTTGTACTCACGTTTGCCTATTTTATGTTTTGCAGAGAGACGTCAGTCTCGCTAGTAGTTCCGTGTGGACTTCGACGTTTAGCTTGATACCTCAGCTACGATCTTGTGCCCTCGGCAGGATCTGGTAGATAGTCAGGCTTCTCAGCCTTTTTCATTTGTAGATGTCTATACTCAGACATGTTAAGCTTCTGCATGTGCTTTGACTTGTATGCTCTGAATGTTGGGTCATGAGACCCATGTTTGTAATATCTCGCTCCTCAGAGCCTAATGAATAAGTACTTGGGTCGTAGAGTTATGTTGTGATGCCATGTTGTATTTACACATATCGAGCATATTGTGTGTATGATTGAAATGCTTGGTATGTGTGGGATCCGACAACCTAGTTGTTTATCCTTGGTAGCCTCTCTTATGGGGAAATGTAGTCTTGTGCTTCCATGAGCCATAGTAGTCCACTACAGCCCGGTTCACCGGAGTCCTGCTAGCCCAGCACTACTGCTCCGGAACACTTGACTGGCCGGCATGTGATTCACTTCGTTCCTTTGTCTGTCCCTTCGGGGAAATGTCACGCGGTGACATCCGGAGTCCTGCCTAGCCTGCTACAGCCCGGGTTCCCGGAGTCCTCTTAGCCCAGTGCTACAGCCCGAATTCGCACGCTGCTGACCGACATGCTCGATGTTGATTCATGTATGCCTGTCCCCGTAAGTTAGTGCCACTTTGGGTTCACGACTAGTCATGTCAGCCCGGGTTCTCTGTCATATGGATGCTAGCGACACTATCATATACGTGAGCCAAAAGGCGCAAACGGTCCCGGGCCATGGTAAGGCGACACCCGTGGGAATACCGTGCGTGAGGCCACAAAGTGATATGAGGTGTTACCGGCTAGATCGATGTGACTTGGAATCGGGGTCCTGACACCTTTGGTATCAGAGCCTGACTGCCTGTAGGATTACCAAGCCAAACTGGTCGAAGTTGAGTCTGGAAATGCTTTAGTTATATAAGGGAATTGATTGTGGAAGGGAACGTAGCTCTTTTTTACTCCTTTACCTTATGCCCTTCTGATCTGAGTCATCCTCTTCTTTTCTACGGGGATTAGGAACTAGGATTTCTCATCTTTCTATCAGGATCACGTGTTACTAATCCGTAGACTCGTAGGATTGTTGGTCTCAATCTTCAGTTCAGTTTCTACTACTTTTAGTATGTTGTCAGTTGAACCAGAACCTTGATATGATGTTGTTAAGTGACTATGCAAATCCTTGTGAATGTCTCAAATCTTTTTCTGAGCATTTACAGCTGTTATGCTGTCCGAGTTATCCCAGGTTTCTAAAGAATCTGATGCATTTGCAAATCCTTCCTCCCAGTTTCTGATGTTCTTTTGGGCCAGATTAAGCGGACTAAACGGTCTGTTGCGGTACTCCCTTGCCTTGACATATATGTTGGAATTATTATTATGACCCTAGGTTCCTTAGGGGATCATCTAGTAACCTAGCTATGTTTTGTGTCCCAGTGTGATGATTCTGGCCGTCATTCTCGAAAGCATCCCGTGATGCCATTTAGTTAGTAGGCATTCTACTCCTGGGTTCTTGAACCTGAGGTTCACCCTAATTACTTCATGTTGTTAGTGTTTGCTAGTTCCTTTAGGATATTAGTCACCTTTGCGATAGTCCTCGAGGTCCGTGGTATTCTCCTTCTTCCAAATACCATGAACTGCTTATGGCAGAACTTCTCTTGAACCGAAAGATCACAACCAGAGTGCTCTTGACGAGTTCTCCATTCACATTGTGAATCTGCCAGTCCTTCTTCTTCTGCATGGGTTATCCGGAAGAAATATGTTGAACTTGTTCGACATACTAATCCATGCATCCACAACTCAGATAATCATATGTTCTTTTGGGTTGTCCCTCTTTAGTTGTATTCCGACCTTCATCTATCAATTGATAGTCAAGGGTATGTGTGCGATCGTGTTCGTCGATGCCTATTATTCTTGTGGTCTGTCAAGCCATTCTATTCCGGAATGACTAGGAGAAACAAACTCCGGTACCTGATCCATATCTAGGATTGGGTCAAAGTAGTTGTATTCCACGGATCAAAATGCCAATCCAGTTTTTGTTCTGTTCTACCTTGGAGTGTTACCATCTTTATGTCAAGAGTGTCATGAGAATTGCACCACCTCTTATGAATTCTTGATTTAGTGATACTCCTTGCCATCATCGTTCATTCCTCGGTCCCCGTGTTATTATAACCGGAATACCGACAAGTGAATTGTGATGTGTGAAATCAATACTCCTAGCAACTGTGTTGCTTGGTAGTTAAGGGCCAATAATCTTATCCTTAGCGTGTTGATTATTGAATCATCACCCTAAGGTTTATCGTGCTACCTAGTCCTTATTTCCGATGCACTTTTCGATCAATGAGTTAGGATAGTGTCAAACTTTGCTTATTTGATCATATCGTCTTGCCCTGAAAAGCAAGATTGTTCTCGAACTTAGTAACATATCGGTGGTTCGTGATGTTCCGAATATCTTCTCGGAAGTATTACCAGGTTGTCACCTGACCGCTATGTTGAGTTCGTGATCATGTTGGTTTTCCTCCAAACCACCCATTCTCCAAGAATCTGTGTTGGATACCCCTGAACTAGTTGATTAAGCTAAACAACAACTTGGAGAGTTGGAAGATAAAAGCTTGTCCGACTTAGTTCATGTTAAGGGATATCTTTTGTGTGTGCGTGTGTGTGTGTTGAAGAAAGATGATAGCTCCATCGATTGGTCCTCGTGATCAGTTGTTGGATCTATTGCCTTGTCAGAACTTTGACTTGAGTATGGGCTATCGTCAAGTCAAATCAGAACCAACGATGTTCATAATGTTGTCTTACTCGTGGTTGATCCCTCGAGCATACACCATTACATCTTTTGGTCTGACCAATGCTATCACCGTGTTCACATGATGGTGGAAGTCCAGTGATATGGAAATTCCGATGAGTTGCTATTGAGCCCATCAGCAGCATCTCATCTCCTCCATGATTCATGTTGAACATCAAGCTAATGTTGGAAACTTTTGTAAGCATTATATTCATGTCCCGTTCATGAAATACATGTTTGGTGTAAGAAGTGACTTCCTCCAAGTTCACGTGCATTAGGTGCAAGTTGCCGCCATGAATTCGAGAAAGATTGTTTTTGCTTCCTCCGGAATCATCCCAAGTCAGCCATGCACGTGCAAAGTATTATGTGGTATGTTAGACTGATCATCTTCGTTACATATGAATTCCTAGCACCCAAGCTACTGATTGAATTGTTCAAGGAAAAGAAGTCTAGCGCGCGTAAAGACTTCGAAATCCTTGATGATGGATCCTAACCAGAACTCGATAGTGTTTTATTATAAGACTATTATGTGGTCATTATTGTCTTGGACAACATGTTCACAGGTTTGTAGCAGAACCAGCTCATGTTTTGGAGCTTGCTATTGTAGTTCACTCCCTGAGAATCTCGCAACGTCATCTCGTCGATTTGTGTTGCAATCTTTCATTTTTTTCTCTCTAGACTAGATGAGTCTGGAATATCCTGACACCAACCAGATCTGAATCTCAGGCAGATATGATGGTTGGAACATTCCCAACATCTACTTTTGTTCCCAGCTTGCACCGCCATTGTGCCAATTTCCATGGGCTGCCCTCTCAGTAATTGTTGTTTAGGATCACCTTCAAGAGTGGTCCTACCATGGGTCCCATCCATTTCCGATGACAAGCAAAAATCTTTCCCTGCGTTGTCGTCAACAAGGTAGTCCACATCATCCATTCTAGTCCGAGTATGTCATTCTTTTGAACTCCTTCAAATGATCGATTTTGATTGCCTTAGGTTGGCATAACAAGTCTCAATGATCTATGTATCAAAAGTAATTCTTCTTGCCACTTAAGGGAATAATTCCATGAGTCACCTTTCCTAAGGTGCCCTGTTAGGGAATCATGGCGATTATTTCCTCGCTATCTTGAAACCATGCACCAT
This sequence comes from Aegilops tauschii subsp. strangulata, assembly GCF_002575655.3. Lineage (NCBI taxonomy): Eukaryota > Viridiplantae > Streptophyta > Magnoliopsida > Poales > Poaceae > Aegilops > Aegilops tauschii. Next base: position 107,014,213 of record NC_053038.3, on the reverse strand, counting down.
CTTCTAAGCATGGAATCGTTGCCTTCTAATCTGAACCTTCGTCACCTGCTTCTTTCCATCGCCCCTCATATGTGTTTTGCCCCTCAGCTCAAGAGATGTTTCTACGTCTTGTTCCGTGGGTTGATCCTATGATCATTAAGATGATCCATTCCTGTGGAGTTATCTTGCTCTTCTGTCCCCGTGTCGGATGAAGTTCTCAAAGCAAGATGTCGAGATCAAGATGATGCAATGAATCAACATCCTCGAGAAGGACAGTTGGATCATGAAGATCGTGTTAGCTTTGCGTCCCCTCTGTCTTCTTACCACACGTCTTGAATCTCAGGACGAGATTCTTGTTTAGTAGGGGTGAGTTGTCACATCCCTAGCTTCTGGTAATGCACTAGGCTAGCCTCATGTGTGCATCATCTTTAATCTTGAAAGAAAGTTGAAATGGGGATGACAGAACCCCCAGCACCCCCCTGAAACCAACTAGGGTTTACTAAAATTGGTTTCAATGAACCCAAAATGCCCTTCACAAAATGTTCATCATTTCTGGATTGGGCTAAAACCCCTGGCAAAAATGGTGCACACTTTTCTAGGACATTCTGGATTTTTGAATTAAATCATAAGTATTTGAATTTGGACATTTAAATTCTATAAAATATTTTAAATGTCCAAATAATCTTGAAAGCATTTGAGGGCTGTTGGAAATAGTTTCAAAAGTGCCCACAATTATTTTCAGGATCTTACAAAACGAATTAGTATTTTTACTAATTCAAAACAGAGAAATATAATAGAAAACAGAAACAATTAAGAGAGAGAGAGAGAAGGCCACTGGGCCACTCACCTGGACCTACCTGGCAGCCCACCTGGCTGGCCCAGCTGGTGGCCTAGCCCACCAGGGCCCATGCCAGTCATCCTCTACCTCTGCCAGTAGGCAGAGGAGGGAGACAGCGCACGCGCGCGCCGTGGCGACACGCCACCTCCCTGCCTGCCTGTGTCCCTCGCCACCGCGACGCCTGAACCGCCTCCTCGGCCTCCCCTCGACCCCCCTGGACACCGCACTTTTTCCTCTCCGCCTCTCTCTCGCTGTTCCCCACCACAGCCGAGCGTGCTCGCCGCCGCCGACCGCCGCAGACGTGGCCACCGCCTTCCCCGTGCCTCTCCGACGTGTTCCCGTGCTCCGCCCTGACCTTCTCTTCCTCCTCACCGAGCCGCGCGACGCCGGAAGCCCTAAAACGCTGCCAACGCCGTCTTCTTCAACCTCGGTCCGCCGAGATCGCCGGCGACCGCACGCCGTCACCAACCCTTCCCCAAGCCCACCGAGCTTCTCTACGTGACCGCTGTGAGCCATTGACCTTCCCCCTCCTCTTCTTTTCTTTCCTCGTGCGCCGTAGCGACTGCACCGCGCTCACCCGCACGCGCCGCCGCCCGCGCTCATCGCCGGTGACGCTCCGGTGACCATTTGGTCCCGGGCATGCGCCCAACGCGCTCCCCGCATCGTGTAGAGCCTTCTTAGCACCTCGTCACGCTCATTTGCGCACCGCAGCCCCATCCCCGCTTGCACCCGAGCTCCGGCCGCCGCAAACCTCGTCGCCGGCGCTGCTCCCGGCCACCCCAGCCTCCGCTACCGTTGGGTGCGCCACTCCACCCTCTTCCCGTAGCTGCTCCCTACGCGCCAAAAGAGCCACTGTAGGTGGATCCCGACGCGCTCCACCGCGTCCGGCCTCGCCGGCGGCTAAACGCCGGCGGGTTGACCGCTTTGACCGGCTGGGTTTGCCCCGTCTGCCCAGGGGTTTGACCCTCTCTCACACTGACATGCGGGCCCCGCCCGGCTAATTAATCTAGTTTAGGTTTAAACTTAATTAGTTTAACCTAGGTTAGTGCTAATTAAACTAGGTTAGTTTAGTTAGCCACTGACAGGCGGGCCCCACTGGTCAGGTTTGACCTGGACCGGCCCTGTTGACCACTGACATCACAGTGATGTCATGCTGATGCAGTAATTCTTTCTGGAATTTAAATAAATCTTGAATGATTTATTTATTTCAGAAAATGTTATAAACTTCTAAAAATCATATAAAATCAACCATAACTCAGAATGAAATAAGTTATATATGGAAAATGATCAAAAAAATCCAATCTATCCATCTGTACTGGTTTCATGCATGTTAGAGCAACTTAACCTTGCTGTTTAGGTCAAACATGTTAATGCACTTATATGAACCCATAACTTGAGTTTGTATTTGAATCTTTGGTTCAAATAAGCTCAAAACCTTCTGGTTGTAGTTGCATTAGCCCAACACACTCATATTGCCATGTCATGATCATGCATCATATCGTGCATTGCATTGATTGTGTTTTCTCTCTGTTGCCGGTAATTGTCGCCTCTCAGTAGACGTTGCTTCGATGATGTGATCGATGACACCGATGGAGAACTATACTATCTTCGGAAGTGTCAGGCAAGCAAAACCCCCTTGTTCATTCCGATACAATCCCACTCTCTCGCTCCTGCTCTCTTTTACTGCATTAGGACAGCAACGTTTCAACTGTTACATGCTGCGGTAGTTGAACCCCTTTCCTCTGCATGACCTGTCATTGCCACAGTAAATAGATGAAACCCACTAGCATGAGTAGGAGTTGTTTGAGCCCTGATGTGCCTACTCATTCATGCTTGTTTGTCATGCCTGCTATTGCTTAGAGTTGTGTCAGGTCTGATTCATCGGGGATGGATTGGAATGTGGTGAGCATGTCCTACTGTGTGAGAGCTAAGTGTGTGAACACGATTTGGTAAAGGTAGCGGTGAGAGGCCATGTAGGAGTACATGGTGGGTTGTCTCATTCCAGCCGTCCTCAGGAACTGAGTTCTGTGTTTGTGATCCATGAACAGTTACTACCACACATTGGGTTCCGGTAACTCGACCCCTCTCGACTTATTAATCAACATGATCTCTGTCCAGGAGTTGCAACTAGTTTCTGGTGTTTGTAGGTAGTGCTAGTAGTCTACTAAGTGGCACCCGGTACGGGTGGGCTTGGGACAGACTAGGCACAGTGGCCCGGTGTACCAAGTGGCACCCGGATGGTGGGCTTGGGAACCCTGCACACATCGTTTGGGGCCGTGAGCGACACCCCGGCCGGATCTCCTTGCGGATGGAACCCGAATAGGCGATAAACCTGGACGAGAGACTTGTGTGGTTAGTCAGGTCGTGGCCGACTCCCTTGCCAGGCTTCCGCTTGAAGGTTGCCGAGATACACGACGTGTACATGGTGGTAAGTGGCGAGAGCATGTGTGAAGAAGTACACCCCTGCAGGGTTAACATCATCTATTCGAATAGCCGTGTCCGCGGAAAAGGACTTCTGGGTTGCCTGTACAATTCATAGACAAGTGAAAGTGGGTACTCTAAAATGCGCAAGATAAGCGTGAGTGCTATGGATGGCGTTCTCGTAGGGAGACGGGAGCGGATCCATAGTGGTGTATTGATATGGTGAATATGTGGACTCGTGTGCGCCACCTCAAAAGAGTTGCTTGCAGTAGTAGTTCAGGTTAGCCACTGAGTCAAAGCTGGCTTGCTGCAGTTAAACTCCACTACCCCCTTTGTTGATACCGATGCATATGTAGTTAGTTCTGATGTAAGTCTTGCTGGGTACATTTGTACTCACGTTTGCCTATTTTATGTTTTGCAGAGAGACGTCAGTCTCGCTAGTAGTTCCGTGTGGACTTCGACGTTTAGCTTGATACCTCAGCTACGATCTTGTGCCCTCGGCAGGATCTGGTAGATAGTCAGGCTTCTCAGCCTTTTTCATTTGTAGATGTCTATACTCAGACATGTTAAGCTTCTGCATGTGCTTTGACTTGTATGCTCTGAATGTTGGGTCATGAGACCCATGTTTGTAATATCTCGCTCCTCGGAGCCTAATGAATAAGTACTTGGGTCGTAGAGTTATGTTGTGATGCCATGTTGTATTTACACATATCGAGCATATTGTGTGTATGATTGAAATGCTTGGTATGTGTGGGATCCGACAACCTAGTTGTTTATCCTTGGTAGCCTCTCTTATGGGGAAATGTAGTCTTGTGCTTCCATGAGCCATAGTAGTCCGCTACAGCCCGGCTCACCGGAGTCCTGCTAGCCCAGCACTACTGCTCCGAAACACTTGACTGGCCGGCATGTGATTCACTTCGTTCCTGTGTCTGTCCCTTCGGGGAAATGTCACGCGGTGACATCCGAAGTCCTGCCTAGCCTGCTACAGCCCAGGTTCCCGGAGTCCTGTTAGCCCAGTGCTACAGCCCGGATTCGCACGCTGCTGACCGACATGCTCGATGTTGATTCATGTATGCCTGTCCCCGTAAGTTAGTGCCACTTTGGGTTCACGACTAGTCATGTCGGCCCGGGTTCTGTCATATGGATGCTAGCGACACTATCATATACGTGAGCCAAAAGGCGCAAACGGTCCCGGGCCATGGTAAGGCGACACCCGTGGGAATACCGTGCGTGAGGCCACAAAGTGATATGAGGTGTTACTGGCTAGATCGATGTGACTTGGAATCGGGGTCCTGACACCCGAGGGGAGCCCCCAGCAAGGTAAGCTAAAGACATAAGCAAAAGGGATACATGCCACAGGGACGGACCCATGCGGCCTGGGAATAATGCAGCCCGAGGGGCGCTCCCAGCTGAACGAGCTTGGAAAATGTCACCTGGTTCTGTAGACGAAGTAGAGTTGGTGCAGCTGAAGGCGTGCGTCGAAGGAATGACTCTTCACGAGCCACCGGGGCCCTGAGCCTCGGGAGGTTCTGGGGGCTCGGGAGGTTCCCTGAAGACCGTCTCCATCTCTTCCAGGACGGCATGGTACCTGGCCTCCGGAGCCGCCAGGACACGCCGCATGTTGCGGTGATAGGCTGACGCCACGCTCGGCAAGCCGAAGGGCACACGAACGTAGCTGTGTGGCGGGCCCTCGCAACGGCCCACACGCGAAGGCCAGAAACGCTCCTGAGATGCGGCCCTGTTGAGCCCTGGGACGTCGATGCAGACACGCAGCCCGGCATCCTCGCCTGGATGGGGAGCTGCGCCTCGTGAGCGGCTGTCGCCGCGCATGGCTCTTGCGTCTTGCAGTTCCTGAGTGGTCTTGGTGATGAACTCCTGAGTGGTGGGCACTCCTTGCCCTGTGTTATCCCGAGGGAAACGTGCCGCGAAGCACGCCTCCAAGTGGTGCCCAAGCGCCTCCCTCGTGAGGTTGGCAATGTCTGAGGCCCTCCAGAAGAGAGCCCCCGAGCCCTGCCCGAGGAGGACGCGCCTTCCTATGCGACAGAGGGAGGCGCCCCTGGAGCGGGCGCTGATCCTGATGAGGCTCCAGCTGCGTCGCCGCCCTCCTGAGATCCTGCTCGGCGTAGCTGCTTCTTCTACTTGGGGAGGGCCTCCGGAGGGCCCTCACCTCTGCTGTCGGGGTCGTCGATTGCTGCGGCTTGGAAGGCGAGCTCGAGGGAGCACACTGCATCTCTTTCTTCACATGGGACCGTGATGATCCCGCCGCTTCCTGGCATCTTGAGGACGTTGTAGCCGTGATGGGTGACTGCCATGAACTTGGCCAGGGCCGGGTACCCGAGGATGGCATTGTACGGCAGGCGGATGTGTGCGACGTCGAAGTCGATGAGCTCGGTGCGGTAGTTCTTGCGCTCTCCGAAGGTGACAGGCAGGCGGACCTGCCCTATCGGTGTAGTGGAGCCGTCGGTTACTCCTGAGAAAGGCTTGGTAGGCTGAAGCTGCTCATACGGCCATACGGCACCTGGAGGTTGTCGAACGTGTTGACTGACAGGACGTTGAGCCCTGCGCCGCCATCGATGAGGGTCTTGGTAACCTGCACATTGCTGATGACTGGGGAGCACAACATCGGGAGGGCGCCGGCGGTGGCCGCACACTTGAGCTGATCTGCCGAGTTGAAAGTGATGGCGCACTGGGACCACTTGAGCGGGCGCGTGGCCTCGAGCTTGGGGAGCACCGCGTTCACCTCGCGAGCGAACTGTTTGAAGATGCGTTGAGAGGCTGGGGCCTGTGCGCCGCCCAAGATGCAAGCGATTGCACGCTGCTCCTGGAAGCCCCCAGCCCCCTCATCCTGATGGTGATCATCGTTCCTTCTTGGTGGCGGCAGCGAGGGAAGACCAGCGTTGCCCTGAGGGCGATCCTCACGAGGCTGGTCCCTCCAGGCGCCCTCGCGAGGATGGTCCTGCCAGTGGTCCTCACGAGGCCTGTCGCGCCACTCCTAGCGCGGGCCACGGTCGTCCCAGCGTCCGCCTCCATGTCCTCCTCCACGGCCGTGGCCCCGGTCGCTGCGGTCGGGGCATCGACCGAAACGTCCTTCGCGAATGGCTCTGAGCTCTTGACAGTCACTGGTGTTGTGGGTGTTCAGGTTGTGGAAGGCGTAGAACGGTCAGCTATTCTTGGATGACTCGGGCTGATCTCTGCCCCGCTTGGTGTCGGGCTCCACTGCTAGCACTGCCGCTTCCTTGCGCTTCACGTCCTTGGCCTTGGCTTTCTTCTCCTCTGTGCCCGCGGCTGGCAGCTCGAGGAGGGAGAGGCGCCCCTCCTCAGTTCTTGCGCACTTGGTCGCCAGGTTGAACAGCTCCTGAGACGTGCACAACTCCTCATGGATAGCGAGCTCTTCCTTCATCTTGATGTCACGGATGCCGTCTGAGAACGCGGAGATGATGGCCTCGTCCGTGACCTTGGGGATCTTGAGGCGAGTGTTGTTGAAGCGCTGGATGTACTTCTGGAGGGTCTCCCCTGGCTGTTGCTTGATGCGGCGCAGGTCAGCCGCGGCCGGCGGGCGGTCGCGGGTGCCCTGGAAGTTGGCGACGAAGCGGTCGCGCATCTCATCCCAGGAGGAGATCGAGCCGTGCTGCAGGTTCAGGAGCGAGGAGCGGGCACCATCCTTGAGAGCCATAGGGAACCAGTTCGCCATGACTTTCTCGTCGCCGTTGGCCGCTTCGATGCTCAACTCGTAGAGCTACAGGAACTCCGCGGGGTCGGCGGTGCCGTCGTAGCGAGGAGGCAGATCGGGCTTGAACTTGCCTGGCCAGGCGACGCTACACAGCTCGGGGGTGAAGGCGCGGCAGCCGGCCGTGGTTGCCGGGGCCCGCCTTGGAGGTGGAGCTTGGTCTTGATGAGGTCCGCGCGGCGCCACCGCAGGCGGCGCGCGGTCTTTACGAGGCGGCGCGGGGAACGCAGGTGCAGCTTCTCGCGGCCGAGGGATTTCTTGGCAGCTTCTCTCTTCGCGCGCGGGCACCGGACGTGGAGGATCACGTCGTGGGGCCGCGCGCCTTGGCGCCAAGGCACAGTCTTGGGGCAGAGGTGGCGGAGGCGCGCCATGAGCCATATCGCCTGTGGCTGGCGGAGGGTGAGGCAGAGAGGGGGACGACGTTGGGGAGCCCCCTGCGGCGTGGACGAGCTCGGCGACGTGGTCGAGCCACTCCTCGTAGAGGTCGTCAACCGGGCGGTAGCGCAGGAGCTCGTTCGCGGCGAGGAGTGCGGCCCGCGCCTCCATGGGAACGCGGCATGCGTGAGACGAAGAACCGGTCGGGGTGAGCGACGGAGTGGCGATGCGGCCGTCCTGCCGCACCGATGGATGCAGCGAGGATGCTTGCTGCTCGTTCCCTGCCGGGCCGGTGGCGGCGTTGGCGGCGGGAGACGGAGAACAACGAGGTGGCCTGCCGACGGGAGCCATCTGAGCAACGCGGGCGGTGAGGGCAGCCGGCGCTCAGCTCGATCACGGCGAGCGTCCTCCATGGAGACGACGGAGCGGCGAACCGACGGAAGGGAAGCTACGACGCACCCCTACCTGGCGCGCCAAATGTCGGATGTAGGGTTTCGGCAGGCCCTTAAGGTTCGAACTCTGGGGTGCGCGCGAAGTCTTTCCCTCCTACCGATCCATGCCCTAGCTCGCTAAGATCTCGCGGATGAACTCGACGAACTCGCAACACAGAAAGACACGAGATTTATACTGGTTCGGGCCACCGTTGTGGTGTAATACCCTACTCCAGTGTGTGTGGTGGTGGATTGCCTCTTGGGCTGATGATGAACAGTACAAGGGGAAGAACAGCCTCCTGAGGTTGAGGTGTTCTTGTGCTTGCCGGACTTGTGTGAGTGAGGACTTGATCAGAAGAGATCTCCCCCTACTGTGGTGGCTAGTTCTACTTATATAGGCCCTGGTCCTTTCCCCAAATATTGAGCGGGAAGGGAGCCAACAACGGTGGGCAAATTTGAAAGGGCACAACTAGTACAAGCTATCCTGACAAAAGTGGTCTTCGCCTGCGAAAGGCTCTGGTGGTGACGCCGTCTTGGGCTCCATGGTGACCTCCATCCTGCCGTCCTTCTGGTCTTGGTCTCGTTGCACCGATATGGCAACCTTTGCCTGATGCCTCGGTACTCCTCGCCTGCGCTTGCCTCCTTAGCACCAAAGAGGAAATAAGGACGTTGTGCGCGCTGGCGCCCGCGTGGTCCGATTGTCATGGCTCACGTCACGAGAGCCTCGCGAGGTTTGCCCTGCCTTGATATCTCTGCTCCTCGTGAGCCTGCCTGGCTAGGCCACTCCCGAGGAGGTCTTGCGTCGTCCGCCTCGCGAGGGTCTTGGATGCCTTGTTGATGAAGATGGGCCGTACGGCCCGCTGGCTTAGCCACGCCGTGGGCCGCAGGCAAGCAAGTCTGGGGACCCCCATTCCCAGAACGCCGACAATCGTCAATGGCATCAGATTCAACACCCACGATTTCTTCATCAGACAACTTGCTGCATCTGGGATTGATCTGTTTGGCCTGAAGTTCTATGCTCCATGGGTGATGCGCGTGATCAAGCTCCATTCTTCTGTTGACTATCAGCCCTCAGCGCGCAACCATCTTGTCTTTCTACCCGAGGTTGATCTATCCGTTGAAGCCATCTACCCCCGAGCCTGTCAAGGAGCCGCTATATCTTCATAATGCTGATCATCAAAGCTTCACACAGCCAATGGAGGGAATTCTTGTTCCTAATGCTGCAACTCCTGCTTATCCTCTGGCTGGCAACATGCGTGTGCCCCATCATGCAAACACCAAAGCCACTGACAGTACAATTGCTCAAAGGCCTCGGAAGCGTTCTCGTGTACTCAATGACCGAGAGCTTCTTGTGGCCTTACATCAGAAACAGGATAAGCATCATGACTGGCTCAAGCGTCAGATGCAGAGTATCTTGGTGGATGTCAATCGCATTCGGAACTTGGCCACCAAGAACTCGTTTGTTGCCCATGAGGCCTGTCGGCGGTCCTGGAAGAGTCTCACACTACTCTGTCCTGAAGCTGATCTTCGCGACGATGGCTTCACTGAGGACTTCAAATTTGACTCCAGGCCTCCCCAAAATGCAAGTTGGCGTCGCACTCCCGCAATAGAAGATTCTGAGTATTCATCTTCGGCTGCAACTATTGTTGCGAGAGTCGTTGATGAAGAAGACGATGCCACTTCACCAACCATGGCTTCACTGCATCTCGACACTGCATCAGGGCCGTCTGCACCACCGAACTCCAGGGTCGACCCTGCACCTTCATCTACTCTTGATGGGAACGAGTAGATACTCTATGTCTTCAAACCTTTTTGGTCATTACTAACAAAAGGGGGAGAAGCTTATGAGTTGATAGTCTTCAAGCGGGTCCTTATGGGTGGTTGCATTATTTTTGCTAAGTTTTTACAACTCTCGTCTTTTGAAACATTTGGTTCTCTGAGTTGTAACACTTAAACTCGATGGTCGTCTGCTACTTTTTTGCCACTTTGTGATGCGATGATAAATCCCGCATGAAGTCATTCCGCAGACGTCCATTTTTCATTATGCATGTCATTATCTTCGCTATCTTTTTATATGCATGATTAATTGTCTTCATAAGTTGAAGAGGATCTCCACAAAGTAAAACCTACCATGTGCATTTGCATTCAAAAGCAAACTACATATATGCACATCTTCAGGGGGAGCCTTTCACTTCTTATGAAGACAATGCCTGAATTCTTAACTTTCACATACTTTTATCCCCATTGAGAACTTCAACCAGTTTGTCATCAATCACCAAAAAGGGGGAGATTGTAAGTGCATCTAGTGCCACCCCTAGTTGGTTTTGGAGTATTGACGACAAACTTGGTTGAGGACTAATGTGTTTATGAGAATTGCAGGATAACACAGGTAGTAGTCCCATATTGATTCTGTTTACCTACCAGAGATGACCCCTAAAAATGTGTGAAGACATTGAAGACAATGGTGGTCAGTGAAGATATTCACACTGAAGATTATGACATGAGAAGACATCGCGTGAAGACTATGGAGTGCGACGACATAGTTGTTTCGTAGTTTCCTTTTCTTCTTTGTTGAGTCATAGGAACCACCGTACTGTTAAGTGGGGTCCAAGTGAACAAAGTCAGAGTGATTGATGTGATGCTCAACCAAATCCTATGTCTTCGAGCGAAGACAATGAGAGCAAATCTTATCCAGAGCTGGATGAGTCAGCTTTACTTGTAGCCCAAGTCAAGCTGCCGCGTGTGTTTGAAATCTGACCGTTCGACACGTGTCAGTTCCTTAGTGACCCAGGGTCATTTTGGACATATCAGGTCGGGTTGCCTCCTGGCTATAAATAGCCCACCCCCTACACCATAAATTGGTGGCTGCTCAGAGTTAGTGCACGGCTTTTGTCGTTTGAGAGCGACCCACCTCCGAAGCATTTGAGAGAGAGATCCTTGCGAGGATAAAGCCTAAAACACCCAGAGCCAAAGAGTGTTAGGCATCACTGAAGTCTTTCTGTCCGCGTGATCTGAAGACTTGTTACACTTGAGGATTGTGAATCCTCCAGCCGGTTAGGCGTCGCGTTCTGAGCATCCAAGAGTCATTGTGGATTGCCGGTGAACGAAGTCTATGAAGGTTTGGAAGTCTACCTTCAAGACTTACCAGAGTGATTGGGCGAGGACTAAGTGTCCTTAGCTCAAGGGGAATAAGGTGAAGACGCGGTCTTCTAAGTTGAATCTCAGCATCCCTAACCAGACGTACAGTTGTCACAGCAACTGGAACTGGTCCAACAAATCCTTGTCCTCACCAAGCAACTGGTTATATCCTTTACCTCTCTTTACATACAGTTTGTCTTCGTGAAGTCATTGCCTGCCTGTTTGATCTGATTGTCTTCACTGAGTGAAAACTGTTGTTGTTTGGCTTCATACTATCTTCCATCCTGATCCATACTACTTAGCTGCTAATAGTCTTCTTGCTTTCACTTCATTGCTTACTTGACTATGGTCGGTCTAGTGTAGTCTACCTTCCGCTGCATATCAATAGGTTTATTTCTACTGTTTGTCTTCAAAGCCCCCGTGTTTTGAAGACTTTCATAAAAATCGCCTATTCACCCCCCCCTCTAGTCGATAACTAGCACTTTCACATAGTTCCACAAACAAGTCACATACTTATTGATACATATCATTGATGATGTTCAAGGACAATACAAAGGACTCATGAATACATATGGAAATATCATCATAACATGATTGCCTCTAGGGCATGTCTCCAACAGCACCGATATGGAAACCTTTGCTTGATTCCTCGGGACTCCGCCCCTACGCTTACCTCCTTAGCACCAAAGAGGAAACTGGTACACTGTGCCCGCTGGCGCCCGCCTGGCCTTGGTCATCATGGCTCACGTCATATGAACCTCGCGAGGTCCACCTTGCATTGATATCTCCACTCCTCAGGAGCCAGCCTAGTGAGGCCACCCTCAGGGAAGTCTTGGTGCCGTCTGCCTCGCGAGGCTTGGCCCCTCACGAGGGTCTTGAGTTGTTGCTGCTGAAGCTAGGCCGTACCGGGCCGTTGACAGAGCCACGCCGTGGGCCGCAGGCAGGCAAGTCTGGGTACCCCCGTTCCTAGGACGCCGACAGATACACCTCCCAAAATGTTTTTATCTCTAAGTTTTTCGCTTTGAGCTCTGGCACCTCTACAAATTCCTACTTCCCACTGCGAAGGGCCTTTCTTTTACTTTATGCAATTTTTATTTTTGAATTTGAGTCTCCATCTTCTCTTATAAAAGCACCAACTAGGAGGCAATATGATCGTACTTGAGTATTGGGTGTAGCTAATATGCGAGTGTGTTTCATGAGTGGATCAATGATTGAGCATGATGGGCTAGGGATAACTTATTTTAGCATTGATATTTTGAAAGACATGGTTGCTTGTTGATATGCTTGAGTATTTAAGTTGTCATGTCAAAACTAGACTATTGCTTTGAACAATATAAAAGTCCAAATGTCCATGCTATAAAGAAAAGAATATGGTATGACATGTTAGGCATCATTCCACATCAAGAATTCTGTTTTTATCACTTACCTACTCGAGGACGAGTAGGAGTTAAGCTTGGGGATGCTTGATACGTCTCCAACGTATCTATAATTTTTTATTGTTCCATGCTGTTATATTATCAATCTAGGATGTTTTATAATCATTTTATAGTCATTTTATATCATTTTTTGGTACTAACCTATTGGCATAGTGCCAAGTGCCAGTTGCTGTTTTCTGCATGTTTTTTACATCGCAGGAGATAAATACCAAACGGAGTCCAAATGCAATGAAACTTTACGGAGTTTTTTTATGGACCAGAAGACACCTAATGGGCCAAGGCTGCGCCTGGGGGTGCTCCGAGGAGAGCACAACCCACCAGGGCGCTCCAGGAGGCCCAGGCGCGCCCTGGTGGGTTGTGCCCACCTCGGGTGCCCCCCGGACCACCTATTTGCTCTATAAATACCCCAATATTCCAGAAACCCTAGGGGAGTCGACGAAAATCAATTCCAGCCGCCGCAGAGTCCAGAACCACCAAATCCAATCTAGACACCATCTCGGATGGGGTTCACCACCTCCATTGGTGCCTCTCCGATGATGTGTGAGTAGTTCTTTGTAGACCTTCGGGTCCGTAGTTAGTAGCTAGATGGCTTCCTCTCTCTCGCTGAATTCTCAATACAATGGTCTCTTGGAGATACATATGATGTAACTCTTTTTGCGGCGTGTTTGTTGGGATCGGATGAACTTTGAGTTTATGATCAGATCTATATTTTTATATCCATGAAAGTATTTGAGTTTCTTTGATCTCTTTTATGCGTGATTGCTTATAGCCTCGTATTTCTTCTCCAATATTTGGGTTTTGTTTGGCCAACTTGATCTATTTACCTTGCAATGGGAAGAGATGCTTTGTAGTGGGTTCGATCTTACGGTGCTTGATCCCAGTGACAGAAAGGGAACCGACACGTATGTATCGTTGCTACTAAGGATAAAATGATGGGGGTCTATCTCTACATAGATAGATCTTGTCTACATCATGCCATCATTCTTATTGCATTACTCCGTTTCTCCATGAACTTAATACACTAGATGCATGCTGTATAGCGGTCGATGTGTGGAGTAATAGTAGTAGATGCAGGCAGGAGTCAGTCTACTAATCTTGGACGTGATGCCTATATAATGATCATTGCCTGGATATCGTCATGATTATTTGAAGTTCCATCAATTGCCCAACAGTAATTTGTTTACCCACCATTTGCTATTTTTCTCGAGAGAAGCCACTCGTGAAACCTACGTCCCCCGGATCTCTTTCTCATATTATTTGCCTTCGCGATCTATTTTATTTGCCTTTTATTTTCAGATCTATTAAACTAAAAATACAAAAATACCTCGCTGCGTTTTATTCCTATTTATTTTATTTGGCATTCGATCTATCAATCCACTACAATTTTATTCACGTCTGTTTGCCTATCTTGAGGCGTCGTTACCCGAAAAGGGATTAACAACCCCTTTAACACGTCGGGTTGCGAGGATTTGTTATCTGTGTGTAGGGGCTGTTTACGTTGTGTTGCTTGGTTCTCCTACTGGTTCGATAACCTTGGTTTCATATCTGAGGGAAATACCTACCGCTGCTGTGCTGCATCATCCCTTCCTCTTTGGGGAAAATACCGACGTAGCTTCGAGCCACATCATTCAGTTCCATCTCCTGCATAAGGATTAGCTAGCAGTTGTTCTATCATACCCGAAGGAATTTCATAACCAATATTTTCAGTAGGTGCAGTAGGTTGAGGGGAAACTAATTGTGCTTCTGGTCGAGGTGAAGATACCCCGAACAAACCCCTCAAAGGATTGTTTTCCATAGTAACAAGTGACAATAAATTTCAGCACACTATATAAATGTTTTCCTTACCGATTTCCACTTACCAAGAGCGCTTCACTCCCCGGCAACGGCGCCAGAAAAGAGCCTTGATGACCCACAAGTATAGGGGATCAATCGTAGTCCTTCCGATAAGCAAGAGTGTCGAACCCAACGAGGAGCAGAAGGAAATGACAAATGGTTTTCAGCAAGGTAATGTCTGCAAGCACTGAAATTGTCGATAACAAGTTGTTTGGAAACAAGATAATTTGTAACAAGTAACTAACGGTAACGGTAAATAAAGTGCAGCAAGGTAGCCCAATCCTTTTGTGGCAAAGGACATGCCAAAACGGTATCTTATAATAAGCAAAGTGTTCTTGAGGATACATGGGAATTTCACCATGTCACTTTCATCATGTTGTCTTAATTCGCGTTCGCTACTTTGATAATTTGATATGTGGGTGGACCGGTGCTTAGGTGCTATTCTTACTTGAACAAACCTCCTATTTATGATTAACCCCCTCACAAGCATCCGCAACTACAAGAAAAGTATTAAGATAAAATCTAACCATAGCATTAAACTTTTGGATCCAAATCGTTCCCTTACGAAATAGCGCATAAACTAGGGTTTAAGCTTCTGTCACTCTAGCAAACCATCATCTAATAACTACTCCACAATGCATTTCCTTAGGCCCAAATATGGTGAAGTGCCATGTAGTCGACGTTCACATGACACCACTAAGGGAATCACAACACACATATCATCAAAATATCGAACACATATCAAGTTCACATGATTACTTGCAACATGACTTCTCCCGTGACCTCAAGAACAAAAGTAACTACTCACAAATGATAATCATGCTCAAGATCAGAGGGGTATTAAATAGCATAATGGATCTGAACATATGATCTTCCACCAAATAAACCATATAGTAATCAACTACTAGATGTAATCAACACTACTAGTCACCCACAAGTACCAATTTGAGGTTCCGATACAAAGATTGAACACAAGAGATGAATTAGGGTTTGAGAGGAGATGGTGCTATTGAAGATGTTGATGGAGATGTCCCTCCCCAAGATGGGAGAGTTGTTGGTGATGACAATGACGATGGTTTCCCCCTACGGGAGGGAAGTTCCCTCGGCGGAATCGCTCCGCTGGAGGGCAAAAGTGTTTCTGCCCAAGTTCCGCCTCGAGACAGCGGCGCTTCGTCCCGAAAGTCCCCCTCTGATTTTTTTTCTAGGTCAAAATGACCTATATACCAGAAGATGGGCATCGGAGGTGGGCCGAGGAGGGCACAACCCACCAGTGCGCGCCCTGGTGTCTTGTGCTCACCAGGGTGGCCCCCTCATTTACTTCATTATTTTTCATATATTCCAAAACAATTCTTCGTAAAATTTCAGCTCATTTGAAGATGTGCAGAATAGGTAACTCTGACGTAGCTTTTTCAGGTCCAGAATTCCAGCTGTCGGCATTCTCCCTCTTTGTGTAAACCTTGCATATTATGAGAGAAAAGACATTAGAAATAATCAAAAAAGCATTATTATATATAAAAACATTGTAAATAACAGTAGGAAATCATGATGCAAAATGAACGTATCAGTGTACTCTCTCTCACCCCGCTGCAATCTCTACTTAAACATGGTGTTTGATTCCGATGATGTGTTGCATCTCTGTTATGTGTGAGTAGTTTCTTCTTGTCCTATCGTTAATTGTGATATGCTATGGTTGATATGAGTTGTATGTTATTTTGGTGTTGTCCTTTGGTGCCCATCATCTCGCACAAACATGTGGGGTTCCCGCTGTAGGGTGTTGCAACATGTTAATAATTTGCTTATAGTGGGTTGTGGGAGTGATAGGAACCTAAACCCGAGTTCGCGAATTGTTGCTTATGGGATTAAATGGGATTTAGAACTTAGTGCTATGGTTGTGGTTTACCTCAATCGTTGCAGATGCTTGCTAGAGTTCCAATATAAGAACATATGACTCAAGTACAAAAAGTATATTAGCTTAGGCTTCTTTCTTATAAGTATGATGAGTATCACTATCGTTTCATATCCAGTTATCTAGGGTCAATCATTTTCTTTTTTGTTCTTTCAAAACCATTTACTTCATTATCTTTTATTAACACAACACCTACTCTTTTATTATCTCACAAAGCTATTTTTTTATTCTCGTAAAGTAGTTTTATCCCTTTGTTCTAGGTAAAGCAAACATTTAGTGTGTGTAGAGTTATATCAACGTTTGACAGAACCTGAGAGAATATTAATTATACCTTTAGCTCCTCGTTGAGTTCGACACTCTTACTTATCAAAAATGCTACAACTAATCCCTTACACTTATGGGTTATCACGGCGGCTCCACCTCCTCAAATATCACATCATCCAAATCTTCATCCCCAACCCTATTTCCTCCATCATCTCTGTTACTGCCATGTACTCTACCGGCGCCTTTGATCCAGAAGCTTTGTTCGACATGCGTGACAAACCGAGGCCGAACTTGAACCTACGAGTTTTTCCGCGGAACCCTAGATTTCCCTATGCCCGTCAGAACCCCAACCAAGACCATGCAGCACTACAAAAGAGCGCCCCTTGATCAGTTTGAGCCGTGTAGAATGGGGGAGAAGACACAAGGGGAGGATAGTCTCTAATGTCGGTAGGACGCCGCTGAGAGTAGAGAGAACCCTAACTCGAGGGGATTGATTCTTTTTTTCAGGGGATTGAGCGAGGGGATGGGCAAACACGCAGCGGCCCAGGCGCCCAGCCCATCTTCAACTCGGCACTTTCATTCTTAGGCTGCCACGCAGAGTCGCAGACCCGCTTCACCCGTTTCTTCCCATCTTTTTTCCCTCTCTTCCCCATTTCAAAATTTCCAGATCCACCTAGGGTTTGCGCCTCCTCCCTCCGCCCCCATCACACAAGCCGCATCGAGGGGGACGACGCCGACCTCGGACCGTCGGAAGCACCATGGAGAAGTACGAGAAGTTGGAGAAGGTCGGGGAGGGCACCTACGGCAAGGTGTACAAGGCGCAGGACAAGGCGACGGGCCAGGTGGTGGCGCTCAAGAAGACCCGCCTGGAGATGGACGACGAAGGGATCCCGCCCACCGCGCTCCGTGAGATCTCCCTCCTCCGCCTCCTCTCCAGCTCCCTCTACGTCGTCCGCCTCCTTGCCGTCGAGCAGGCCACCAAGGGCGGGGGCGCCGGCGGTGGAGGGAAGCCCGTCCTCTACCTCGTCTTCGAGTTCCTTGACACTGACCTCAAGAAGTTCGTCGACGCCTACCGCCGTGGACCCGCCCCTAAGCCGCTCCCAACGCAGGTCGTCAAGGTAGCGATTTTAATTCGTTTTGAGGCTGATTTGCTCTGCTCCACTTGGCTTTCCGCCGATGCTACGTCGGCTGAGTCTTGGGCGCTTCCTCTGAGTTTTGCATCGGAAACGTGCAGAACATTGATATGCAGTCAGAGCGAACTACACTGTAAATTTTAATTCGTAATTGACATGATTAATCTTGACAATAAATTGAAGAAATGAAAACATTGAACCATTTTAAATGCCGATGAAATGTGAAATCAGAACATCATATGGTAGTATGCGTTTGTAGTTGGTTTGAATTCGTCAATAATTATTCAAACTCTACTACTCTAGCCTACTTGCAGGAGACTAAATTAGGAACTAAGAAGTGCTATAATGGATGAAACTCAATGTCGACTGCTGCTGGCGTTCTGTATTTTGCATACACTCAAGTACAAATTAGGGGGCCCTCCAAATCTAGAGCATAACTTTGTTGGTAGCTTTGGAATCAATTCATCTTTATGTCATTATTTTGAGGATGCTATTGTTAATTTTCATTAGATAGCAGATGGCGGACTCCATTTTAATTTTGATAGGTCTGTTTCGGGCCAATAGATAACTTTCTTTACTTTCTTGTAGAGCTTTTTGTATCAGTTATGCAAAGGAATTGCACACTGCCATGGCCATGGTGTTCTTCATCGGTTAGACCTTTGTTTTCTGATTTATGTTGCTGTACTTATCGGCCCATACAATTGCAATTGTTGCTGATGTGATTTGTGATTGTTCCTCTTTGATATCATAGGGATTTAAAGCCCCAAAATCTCTTGGTTGACAAGGAGAAGATGATACTGAAAATTGCAGATCTTGGGTTAAGTAGAGCTTTTACTGTTCCTATGAAAAGCTACACCCATGAGGTACTGATTACTCGTCTATTCATCTGTAAAATTGGACAGTGAACACTAGTTCGACATAATTTATCAGCATGGTTTAGTATGTTCCTCAGTCCTATTCCCTGTTTTTTCTGTTGTAGATCGTGACGCTTTGGTATAGAGCTCCTGAAGTACTGCTTGGAGCAACACATTACTCAACCAGTGTTGATATTTGGTCCATCGGATGCATCTTTGGTATGGCAATATTCCTTAATTTTGGTCTATGTTATTGAATACTGCCTCTGGACTGGTTTACAAGCCCCTCTCGTACTTAAGCCTAACTTTGACCACCAATTTAGTGAGAAAATTATAAGTTACATGCATTAAAAATACACCATTGGATTCACATTTGAAAGAAGCTTTCATTGCATAATTTTTGTGGCATATAATTGTACTGAAACAGAAAGCACACCTGTACAATCACAGCAAAAATACACTAGGGAATTGATGGTCACTCCTGTCTATATGAAATAGTAGATGAGTGGTTTTGTGCTTTAGATCAGTGGAAATTGCATCTGCTCGAACGAAGGTATTACCATAGCAGCAATTCTAAAGCCTTCAACGTATGAAGTATTGCAGTTTAAGAGTCAACTACCAAGATCTTAAGCTCCAATTTCACATGGGCCTCATGCCTTTGCATTTCTGGCCGACTCCTTCAGTTTTTCCTTGCTCTCCTTAACTTACAAGATGACATATTTTCCACTTTTGATTGAATCCCCCTCCCCGCCCCCACCGTTTGATGTTTATACTCTTTATTATTCTGTACAGCCGAGATGGTCAGAAAACAGGCTCTTTTCCCTGGTGACTCTGAGTTACAGCAACTGCTTCACATTTTCAAGTATTTCTCTCTCTCTCTCTCTCTCTCTCTCTCTCTCTCCTGCTTCTCATTAGTACTGAGAATATGTATTTGTCAACTTATCATGATAAAACTACTTTTCTTAGTTGCAAGAATATCATGCTAGTATTTTCAGAACAATCTTATTTATTGTACTGTTCTGTTGAAAAACATGCCGGATTTTCCATGAGGTGATGCTTGCCACAATCTGGAAACATAGCAAAACTTGTCCCAATTTGAGATGGTGGACTTTATCAAACTGTTCTTTGTCAGACTCTGTCTGCTCCAATAACTGAGAACTTCTGATTCGAATTAGCACCAGTGCGACATACATTATGTCGTATTTTATTAGTTAATATTTCTTCTATCAATTTATATTGTACATGCATTCAACCATTAATTAAAAGTGCTCCTTATCAGGCTGTTGGGAACTCCTACCGAGGAGGATTGGCCTGGAGTAACTGCTCTGAGGGACTGGCACGAGTTTCCTCAGTGGAAAGCACAAAGATTGACGCGTGCAGTCCCTACACTGGAACCAGAAGGAATTGACCTGTTATCGGTACGCTAAAAAGCTTAAATGCTAGCCCTTCATTCTCTTCACTGGAAAATCATCTCCAACTCAACAAATTCAAGTTATGGGGATATGCTTAACCATCCATTCTCTGTCATTTGTCTGCTATCTTATGATGTTAATTCTGCTGAACATTATTTTGATGCACTTGAGTTGAGTTTTCCATTCATATGCCAAGGCTGCATCAAGTATGTCTAGCTATATGGGCTTACATTTCCATGTCTCGTTCCTTGCAGAAAATGCTCCAGTTCGACCCGGCGAACAGGATCTCAGCCAAAGCTGCGCTAGAGCATCCCTATTTCAACAGCCTCGACAAGTCTCAGTTCTAGCTGTTCTAGCTACCGTGTGATTTTTCTCAACTTGGTGTGTGTGCTCTGCTCGCCAACTTGTTCCGCCATGAGATCGATGCTGAAAACGCACGAAACCATGTTTCATCTACCTACAATCAGCAACGGCGTGTTGCTGGTAGTTGGCTCCCATGAGCGCCCGTCTCCTAGACCTCCAGCACTTGATTTGCCTTGAGAATTATTGACTGAAGATACTTGTTCAGATCATGTAGGAGTTTTATTTGCTCTGTACGGAATTGTTTGATGAGATGGGTTTGCGGACAATAGACATTTGTGTAGCATAATAAGGTAGTACTGGTATTTGTTAAGAAAATGTTGCTTCATGACAAGTGAAGTTATTTGGAGCTGCGAAGTGGTGAGAGGCGTGTGTCCGTGGAAGGAGCTAATAGTTAGCATTTGATGTGGACATTTAACATAAAGCATGATTCTGGCGGGGACATATGGCCAGCCAAGGCGCGGGAACTGTAATGAGCATATCCAAAAATACAAGCCATTTCTATGAGCTGGCCGGTTTAGCAAAAGTCATGCTAAAATTACACACCACTTTGCCAAATTGTCATGCTAAAAAGGACTATGAACTTTCGTCTGCCTTGTTTGAGGTATAGGGTTGGATGCCAGCTCCCGACCAAATGTTTGTGGACGCCCCTGGACATATCTGTGGACATTTGGGGGCTGGTTTGGTGAACCGCAGAAGAAGTCCTAAGGGCAACTCCAACACACGAATGCATTTTGTCTGTTTAGATCTTCGCTGAAAGAAATCACAGACCAATGCACGGATACAAATTCATTTTTGTGTCCATGTGGATGCAAATCTGTCTTAAATTTGGGCCGGGTTTGCATCCACACGAACAAGAGATGCTCGGTGTCTGCCCTATAGTCCTTTCAAATATGGGGGTGGCGGGGGGGGGGGGGGGGGGGGGGGTCTCCCTCTCTCCTCTCTCTGCCCCCAGCCGCCTGATAGTGCCCAACCCTAGCCATTGTTGCCGCCGGCCATGCCTCGGAAGTGGACGCCCCGAGCGCACTACCACGAGCCCGGCTCCTCCTCAGGTCGCCGCTGCGTGGCGACCTTGACCATGACGCCACCTGTGGCCGCTGCGCGTCGGGAGGAGTCTACGTCGACGTCGAGCAGTGCCAGCGGCACTAGGATCGGGCCATCTTCGTGTTGTGGCTCGACGTCCACTTGCCCAACGGGGGGTATCTCAACCCGAAGAGGGTCTCGGTGCCGGCCGTCCCCGCCTCCAGTCGCGCGCGCGAGCTCCTCATCCTCGACCCGACATACGACGTCGACTAGCCGAACTGGGACACCTGGTTAGTGGACGAGCATGATGCGCGCCGCCGGTCCTTCTTCGCCACCGCGTCAAGTGCTCCTAGTCCACCAGTGGCAGTTGAGGGGGAGACAGGTGAGGCATCCGACGAGGCCCACAAGAAGGCCGACGAGGATGTCTGAGCTCGAAGAGTTCGCCAAGTGGCCGAGCCTGGCATCGATCCTGGCCCGGAGCAGCCGGAGCACGCGTTGGAGTTGGATTTGCTCCCAAGATAAGAATGCAAATGTCTGGATGATAATCAAAAGACCCAAAGAAATGCTTGAGATTTGAAGAAATTTCAAGCAGGCAACCTATGAAGGTTTTTTTTCGTTCCTGTTAACCAATTCTGTTTGCGCGGTAACCAATTCAGACGCAACGGCACCACGCTGTGCGGTGCTGTCCACGTACGTACGGTACCGTCCATCGTCAACAGCTCGTCAAAGTTCCCTCCCCGGACTTGCCTAGGCCATCGCATCCTCATCCTCGCATGGGCATGGGGTCCCCTAAATCGAAATCGAGCTCCCCCATGGCGTCCTCCAAGCCCCCCACGCCGTCCTCCGCGAGCAACCACCAGGCGCGCCGCCGCCGCCGCCGGTGCCTCCTCGCCACGGCGGCCGTCCTGCTCGCCCTGGCCGTCGTCCTCGCCGTGCTCTTCCTCACCGTCCTCCGCGTCCGCGACCCCACCATCCGCCTCGTGTCCACCCAGTTCGTGGGCGCCGCCCCGCGCTTCGCGCTCCTCCCGACCCCGTCCCTCCGCCTCAACCTCACGCTCCTCGTCACGGTGTCCGTCCACAACCCCAACCCGGCCTCCTTCACCTACGCCGGCGGGGGCCACACCAACCTATCGTACCGCGGCGCCCACGTCGGGGACGCCCAGATCGACCCGGGCGCCGTTCCGAGCCGCGGGGACGCGGAGGTCCGGGTCGCGCTCACGCTGGAGACGGACCGGTTCGTCGCCGCCGGGGACGTGAGGCAGCTGGCCGAGGACGTGGAGAGCCGGGCGATGCCGCTAGACGCCGCCACCACCGTCCCCGGCACGGTGCTGCTGTTCGGCTTGTTCAGGCGCAGCGCCGTGGCATACTCCGAGTGCAGGCTCGTGTTCGCCGTCATGGAGATGCGCGTCCAGAGCCACGAGTGCAACAGCAGCACCAAGCTCTGACCCGATGATCGCGGAATTCCGATGATCGCCGGATCTCGCCGGAGAAGATTGGGTGCGAGGCATGGCCGTGAAGGAGGCGCCACGTGCAGCCACGCTAGCGCACAGGGGAGTTTGGTGTGCCCCTGTGCGGTTACACGTTCGATACAATGGAGGATTGAATTTTAAACAGCGGATTCCCGCAAAATCGATGCGTGTGTTCTACACGTTCGTGCGAGATTGGGGATTTGTATCTGATCGAGAGAAGTGCATATTTCAACCCTGAACTTTTGCCTTAGTCTAACTTACAACCCCGAACTCTAATACCGTCTAAATTACAACCCCAGCTCTCAAAACCGGCCAGGATTCAACCCTTCCCTCTCTGTTGACCGGTTTTGACCTGGTTGACCAGTTTTGACCAGTCAACAGGTCCAGTCAGCATGCCACGTCAGCAAAAAATGCAAAATTTCCAAGGAAACAATCTGTAAAATCGAAGAAAATCCAGGAAAACAAATAAGAAATCCAATTTCCGAAAAACAGGGAAAATAAAAAAGAATTTCCAAAAAAATCCAGAAAAACCCCAAAAACTCAAATTCCCAAAAAATATATTTCCGGAAAAAACAAAAATACAAAAAAAATCATTTTTTATTTTTCCTAGCTTTTTTCACGAACAATTTTTTTGGAATTTTGCTTTCTCATATTTTTTCCCTGGTGTTACATATTTTTATTTACCTTTTCTTGAAATTTTGAAAAAAAACTGACGTGGCATGCTGATTGGACCCGTTGACTAGTCAAAACTAGTCACCCCAGGTCAAAACCGGTCAACATGGAGAGGAGGGTTGAATCCTGATCGGTTTTGAGACCTGGGGGTTGTAATTCAGACGGTATTGAAGTTCGGGGTTGTAAATTAGACTAGGGCAAGAGTTTGAGGTTGAAATATGCACTTCTCTCTATCTGATTTGACGATAAGCTATGACTTGAACATAATAGTGTAGTTTTTCTTCTTTTTGTTAGGAAATCACCGAGGGGAGAATTCTCCCACGTGAATATATATACTGCTCAAAAGCTGCCAAAGACCATAGTTATCCCATGATTTTGGTTGATCCAGTTTATAAGAAAAACCGACTCAAAAACCTAAACAAGCTGGTCTTATTTATGAGGAAAACCGGATAAAAAACAATACAAATAGCAAGGGAAAAGAATATTAAAAAATAACACTCAGGACAAGGCACGCTTAGCTAGCAGACATAATGACACACGTAGATGTGGAGTGTCGTCGAGGGATACTAGACTTTGCAAGCAGCCTAACGCACCGCATTGGCGTATGTGCCGAGCTCCATGACACAACTCAAAAGCACCCACAATCAACAAGTACAATTGAACACGAACCTCTACTTGGTGCTCCGCCATAGAAATTCGGAACGATTAGCAAGTTCGAGGAGGCATCTTCCGCCGTCAATGGGCAAAGATAAACCGAGATATCACCAAGAGCGCGAAGCTTGCCGCAACACAACGACAGCCACGAGAGGGTCTTGAGCATGCACAACAACATCGGCGAGGCACCTTCACAAGGGAAAACAGACGGCCGTCCTACGTCGCCAAAGGCACGCCACCAAACCCTGAAGAACACCACCGAACAATCACCATCGACCCCAATGCCACGGCCATCAAACCCACAACAAACATGCACCACACCAATCAACAGAGCCAACCCCCAGACAATGCCTTCAAGAAAGGGTGCGACGCGGGATGTGTCACCATTGTCTGTTCCGAGCACACCTAGAGCAGGATTTTCCCTCGAAGTCTGGTTGAGAATGAAGCCACCATGACAGCGATGCTTCCAAAAAAGTTAGCAGTACCCACACGCGGCGCCACCATCGGCTCCGGACGGAGTAGGACTTTCGCCTAAGAGAGCACAAAAAAAAGACACCGGTAGATAAGGCTTTTTTTTAAGGATACATCAGTAGATAAGTTAAATGCATGCATGCAACCATGCAGCACCACAAAGCAGAAAAGGTGCACGGGAGCCTAAACCCTAAACTCTAAACCATAGCAGGAAAAAAAGCAAAACTCTAAACCATAGCAGGAAAAAAAGCATAACTCTAAACCATAGCAGGAAAAAAAGCAAAACATTATTATGTCAGAAGTGGGGTTTGAACCCACGCCCTCGTAAGAGGACCAGAACTTGAGTCTGGCGCCTTAGACCACTCGGCCATCCTGACGTTGCTGTTGTTTCACAAACAATAATCTATTTATTAGTAAAGCTATTACCTGGCTCGTTGATTCAGTGAGCATTGCAGTTTTCTGATGTAGACTCACATCACAATCACCTTCCAACCATCATTCCAAAAATAGAAAAGAAAAAATTGAATTTCCAGCCATCCTTCATCCTCAAAGGCATGATCGGCCTGACTGCTTCCTGAAAATTTGCCCGTGGGAATCAACAAGTAGAGCTTCCTGAAAATCAACGGTGAGCCGTCCAGAAATACTTGTCGAAGAAATAGATGTATCTAGGCTTATTTTAGTTCTACATACATCTATTTTTATCCATTTCTACGACAAGTAATTCTGGACGGAGGGAGTATTTTTTAAGAACATGACTAGTGGGCAATGACACTATCTCTTTCAAGCATGCACAGAGTATGGACCACATCTGCAAGGAATCAACAAGACTATTAGCAAGAGAAAATTATTTTACATGCGTAGAACATACGAGACCGACTTCAATCTTCAGGGAACGCAGTTACGCAGATAAGCATACTTTGTTCTTACAATGCGCCTCAACTCACTAAATCTTCAGCGGCAGAAAGTACCAACCAACGAAAGCATGCCTCGCCGATCACAAACACGTGGCGGCGTCATTGTTTTCATCAACAGGCGCGGCACATTCTCGCCACAGATGTCAGTGAGAGATCATGGAAGCTTTGTGACGACGAGTGGCATGCCGAACCCGGGCTCGATGGTGAGCCGGAACAGCGGCGCGTGCCGGTACCCCGGCGACGGCGAGAAGGCGAACTTGCTCAGCAGGCGAACGAGCACCACCTTGAGCTCCACCATCGCCAGGTTCTGCCCCGCGCAAATCCTGGGCCCGTGCCCGAACGGCAGGTACATGTGCGACGGCTCGCACGCCGCCGCGGCACCGTTCGTGAACCGGTCCGGACGGAACTCGCCGGCGTCCTGGCCCCAGACATCCTTGTCGAGGTGCAGCATCGCGACGGCGGTCTGGACGATGGTTCCCCGCGGGATGTTGAGGGCGCCAAGCTTGAAGTCCGTCAGCGCCTCACGCACGATCAACGACGCCGGAGGGTACAGCCGGAGAGTCTCCTGGATCACCATGGTGATCTAGAAAGAGAATGCAATGGTTATGCCGACGGCGAGCCAGTTTCTTCAACGCTGATTGATGCATAACGGGAGGGATGCTTTCTCACTGTTTTCAGTCGCCGGAGGACATCGACGTCGAGCTTTGTGCATCCACGGCACACCTCTAGAGCCTCGGCGCGGGCACGGTCCTGCCATGACGGGTGCGTGGCCAGTAACATCAGGCACCAGGTGGTGGTTACAGCTGCAGTCTCGTGCCCAGCAAAGTAGATGTTCTTGCAGTTGTCGACGATGTAGTCCTCGGCGCTGCCACCGTAGCTGGCCGGGCAATGCCGAGAGCTGTTGACAATCGAGCGCAGAAAGCTGTTATGTTTAGTCTCTATGCAATCGTTGTCGTCGTCGTTGTTTCTGCTGCTGCTTCCGCGGCTGTGTTCCTTTGCGACATCGAGGATGAGTAGCCGAACTTCTTGCTCCAGCTTTTGTATCTCTCGGTTGGCCTTGGTTGGCAAACACTTCCTGTAATCAACACAACAAATTATGAAATAAGTTTCATCTTTTAATTACACCTAGTTGTGAGTTGTGACATCCTTTATCCCATTTTATTATTTTCGCCGAACTGCAAAGCCAGATCCCCTTGTTAGGAAGACATGGCAGCTGACTGACAAATAACTGGGAACTAGCAAGATGCCCGTGCATTGCACGGAACATCAAGATGCATTTTTTTTTTACAAAACACCTGTTGTGATTGACCCATGAGGGAGTAATCTCATGTGTAAAAACTAATGATATCTTGAGAAAGAGGAGAGATAAGGTGAGGAGGAGTGGGGCGTGGTGGTGATTGGTGGTCGGACTGAGCGGAGGCATGGGGATGGACGACGCTGGCAGCGGCCATCATGCCAGATTGTTCGAGAGGCTTTTTTTTTAATTGCTCAACAATGAGGTTGTGGAAGATAAGGATGAACGAGGAAAGACCTTATTTGCGAATGTGAAGAGAGGTGCGAGTATCTTTTTGCAAAATTATCATAGTTTGCTTTCTATCCGTCAGATATAGATCAGACGGTCTATATTGCAAGATGACAGGCACACCATCATCACCAACTCGGGTTTTTATAAGAGTAGAGAAATAGTAGTAGTTGGAGATATATACCAAATTAGGGAAAAAGATCCATCCGATTCAGTCAAATTCTATGAAATCGAGTCAGCTTTGCTGAACAGGTGCTGCTAGCTGTACAACTGCACCATACTGCTCCTGTTCCATATCGGAGTACACCCCCAGCGAATTCGAACCTGAGTTGTCTGCCTAGTCAACTGTCTTGTCAATTAAATAGGGTAATAGATTAAGAGCCGTCACAAAGGTCACAACTAAGGAGTAAAATGTGGCAAAATTTTGTAAATAAGTTGTCACAGTTCACAAGATCGCAACTAGCGGATAACTCCGGAATTTACTCTTAATTTTATGACAAGACTGGACTAAACTTTGCACTATGGCAAAACATTCTCTAAATTTGAACAACCAGACTATTTTGAAAAAAAAAACATTACGATATTTACATCACAATTTCAGCAGTTCCTGTCTAATGAACGAGAATGAACCTTATTTACCCAAATCCGTTTAAAGACTTCTGAACGGACATTCATGCACAAATAGTCAAATATGCAGGTGAAGAATCACATTTCATCTATTTTTCTTTACTTTTTCTCATTATGTTAGATATTGTATACTCACCACACTGCAGATAATCCAACCAGTGTATCTTGCTGAGAAATCGCCTTCTGAAGCTGCCTGAGCTTGTAGAATATTTCTTCCCCTGTTGTGAAATCGCTGCCAAAGCATGCCCTGGCGATTACGTCCGCTGAAAAATTCCGCAAATAACCATCCACATCTATCTCTCTACTCCCTCCTGCATCATCAAGCATGCTCTCCCATGCTTCTAGCAGTGGGACAGAAGCCTCCCCTATTAGTTCTATCATGACCTGCAAACATTATTCTTGTAATTATAATGATTTTTTGCAAAAAATTAACTATAATGCTTGATCATGTTCTTAGTATTTCAACTCATATTTAAGCATTATCTTAAGCAGTTCACAGCACCTTAATCTTCTCCATGAAGAACTCTGGTGCAATGACCTTCCTTTGGTAGGCCCATATATCGCCATTTGATACCAAGATGCCTTCGCCAAAGAGCGGTTTGCGAGATTTCTGTATATAAATAGGCTTCCCGAGCTCAGATGATGTACAGTGGCTCATGTCCTTGACCATGCCGGGGTCAGATACAAACAGAATCTCCACAGCTCCTGTTGAGTAGTGGAATACCGAGCCTATTCCAATCTCACAATCCAATAGCATTGCCATGAGAAGAATGAACCAATATAAGGAATACAGCATGTATAAGTATTATAAATACCATTGACATAAACCAAATAGTTATATATTAAATATATGTTAGTAGCTCATTATATTTGGCAAGTATTTTTCTACAATATACTTCCGACTAGACCAAATTTCTTAGTGTATAGATTAGCTAGAAACACATGGTCTTATGCATTAAAATGAAACAGCATATAAATAAAAAAAATCCAGCATTTTTAAGCAACAAGCCAACTACTGGTCACGCATTTTGTTAAGGCGTAGTTGAACAGCATTTTGATAGGACAAAACAAAAGATCTATAAAAAGCCACTTAGCTCTCATAGGATGCCAGATTCCATGGGAAGTATTATATCACTAACCAAAATACTACGGAGTATTACTGTACAAACAAGTTTAGGGTGAACAAAATATTGTTATATGATCAGAGTTCCAATGTTCAAGAGTAAATTCCAACATCAAGAGAAAGCTTCTAGCTTTCTACGACCTGAGTTGTTCCTGACTTTTGAGAGACCATCCTACAAACCCAGCTAAGGTTGATAAGGATGTTGTTTGCCACTGAACTATGAGTGACACTGCACAGTGCAGAACATGTAACTCAGTATAATGTAGCTTTATCTTTTGGACGATACGGTTGCTAGGGTGGATGCCTTACATTAATGAAATTTACGAAGCATAAAGAACAACAGAGAACAGAGGCCATATACAAGATAGTGTTGTAGGCTTTGTGTTGTGGCGCTCTCATGCTGAATATTAGAAAGATTGATTGGTCACCCCAACAAACTGTAAAATATGAACTTTGTGATCTTATAGTCTCATATCACAAGAATAAAAACATCCATGAGCCATCTAATCAATATCATACTAGAGGTGAATTCTAAGCAAAGAACATGTGTTACAGTTAAAAAAAAGACCAAACAAAAGGGTGTGGTTTTACTGCAGAGAAAATTCATGCATGGATTGAACTTTTGACTACATACCATATGTTTCCCTCCAGATAAGGAAGTGAGGGAAGAGGGTGGATATGTAGTTACTGGTGTCTTGCTTCTGCGCAGAAACGGCCTCTTGCCGAATTCTCTTCATCTCCTGGGTGTTGCCATAGAACAAAGTAGGCCTGGGACCCCTTACACCCTGCTTCCTCAGCTTCTTTCTTAGCCTCTCTGGCCTCATCCATAGTATGTCCCAGATGTATAACAGAGGTAACCCAAGAAGTATGGGAAGAAGCAGAGCTAGCAGATGAAGTTTCTCCATGAGACAGACAGAGTAGGAGAGAGAGGGGAGACTTCTTGTCAAATATATACGATAAGTGGCTACCTTGTTCATGTCCAACTACTACATAGTGCATTATGCAATCCAGTAGATTCTCATCGGTTTTGGGACTCGAGGATATGAATGCTATTTTGTCTTGTTCAGTTTTTGATTCTTTATTATCTTGCTTTCAGGTCTTGGCATCTACTGACAGTATTCAGCCCAGTTGACTTTTTAGTAATATACATGTGTCGTGTATGTTGATTGATAGGTTCTCCGTTAGCGACGCAAAGCATAATTTTAAACAAAGGAGAAAAATTTGTACCTGGTCACCAAATGATAAGAAGAAAAAAAAACATTATTACTTACAACAATGGACTCTTGAAGGCTGAGTTATCAGATGGAAAAAGCCTCAAGGCAAGAACAAAAGAAAGCACGGTTAGAAATTTGAGAGTTCATTGATTGATGCAGCTCAGCCTCTGTTGAACTGTGTAAAGTAGTGAGGAAAATAGGTGACCGAATCTGGTAACAACTCACGTTCTGTTCTGTTCCACAGATCAAACCTTGTATCAACCTTTTTACAGAGAAAAATACCGGCAGCAATCACGTTCTGTTCCACAGTTCAAACCTTGCTGCAGGTCGAAATGAGACTCTTCCCAGCTGCACATCATACTTTTGTATCAACATTTTTAAGAACCATACGCTATGATGATTTAGAGAAGCATAGGTAAGTTGTTCAACACCATAGTTACCAAAACCGATGTTCTAAACCAGCCGTCGTGGGAGGACCAACATCTGCTTCATGGCGATGCGTAGCTAAGTTGACCAAAGCTCCTGGCTGTGGGAATGTGCCCTCAGTGGATTCAACACTCGCGGCCCTGGATCTCGGCCTTCCTTCGCCGTCTTCTTCTGTCCTGGTAATCACCTCCCTGCGAATAGATCAAATGCTGCGAGAATCACTGATAATGAGAGATCAATCGGCTACGAGGTTTACCCGGATGAGATGGCGGGAGCAACTAAGAACGGCGATGTCGATGAGGAATGGGAATCGCAGATGAAGCGGAGGACCGCGACCAAAAAAAAACGCAACGACGGACGGAGTTTTTTTTAGGGCGGACGGAGTGAGAGGTAGCAGTAGAATGGTTTTTTTTTTTTTTTGAGAAATAGTTTTTTTTTTGAGAAATAGTAGAATGGGGTTTGGGGGACTTGGAGAAGCAGCGTAGCGAGAGTGGGCCTGCTCGAGAAATCTCAGCCCATTGCCATTGAGATGGCTCGGCTCGGCCCGGCCCGGCAGGGCCCACCTTCGTGCCTCTCTCTCGCGCGCGGTCGCGCCTGCTGCGCTGCTGCCACTCCTGCGGCTGCGCCTCCCCCCCACCACCGCCCACCAGCCGTCGGGCGAGGGGGCCCCGCGCGGCTCGCCTGCCGTCTCGCCTCCGGGCACGACCGTGCCACCATGGTGGTGGTAATCTTCTCTTCTCACTTCTCCCCCCCTTGGGCACTCGCAGCCCAGGTTAATTTGTATGGTCACGTTTCCTGACTGCGAAAACGGCTAGGTCTTGTCGCTGGAATTCGCCATGGCACTCTTAATTCAAAATCGATCTCATCTACTAGTAAATGGATTAGCACCGTCACAATGTAGCTATAACTTTTTTCTCAAATGGGCGTCATTTTGTGTCAATGTAGCTATCCTTTTTCTTTTTTGAGAAGTGTCACCGTAGCTATCAGAGGGCGAATGATGAGTCCACAATAAGAACGGGAAATTCGATGTGTTGATGGCCTTATGTTATGTATGACATGTCAAATTATGTTGTCTAAGCTGCGTGTTGTCCATATGAACTCCCAACTCCAACAACATTACTGAATGAACGAATTAGGCTAACCATAATGTTGTCTTTGCACACCGAGTATAGTTCATTTTTTGGGGGACTTTCATTCAGAGTTAGGCGTGACTTTGGCAATAAAAGAGCGTTTAATTAGTTAAATAGGTATTATTCGCCATAGAAGAGTGTTTAATTGGTAAAATAGGTGAATTTCGCCTTAGAAAGAGTGTTTGACGTTTCATTGGCTGAATTGAGTTAGGTCCAGTCAATAATATTTTATCTACTACTCCCTCTAAAAAGTCTTATATTAGTTTACAGAGTTAGTACTTGTCTACTTCTAACCCTTAACAGCAAAACAAAAGAGACCACCCGGGTACAGATACATGTGTTCATATGAGTGTGACTATCTTCAGTGATTTTCGGGTGAGTGTATCTGCAAATTGACAACCAAGTGATAAAGAAGTACTGTAGGATCTTTCTTTTCTTAATCTTTTCGTTAATTGATGAATTCTCCATGGTATTTTTTTTTCTTTCTCTACTAGACGTAGTGTCCCAGTAATGATGTGTGCACGCTTGGGGTGATAACGTTACAGTGTAGGATGACCAGTGGTTATTGATTTTGTTGTACCGTTTGCAGGCCCTTTTCTGAAGCATGTGACCGGTGGCGGTGCAGTGGGTTCGGCATAGTATTATTGCAGATGATTGCCAATGCGCAGAATGATGAGATCATAGCTCCTGTGCTTGATGAACTGCTACTACTTGAGAATACTACTGCCAATAAAGGGGGGTTGTGCGATTCAGCAGTGATTTGAACCCCTCTAATCGGTCCCAGTGTCCATGTGTATGCAAGCGTTTCTGGCTGCCTGATGGAGGAAGTTACCGGAAGATAGATAAACTCATGCGCCATATTGTTATGCATGAGCAGGAGTTCTGAGATATCTAGCATGTTTCAAATCTAGACAGATAGACATTGACCTGTAAATTCTACCAGAACAAGGCAACATTTGATGGCACAAGCTTGATGCCTTGATCACGCTCATTTTCTCTGCAGGAAGGACGATGGCACTATATATGCTCTTGGAGAAAGTGGAGATCGGCCATTGATAGGTCTAAGATTTCATGTGCAGGCATAAAGAAAGAGCTGAATTGTACTGCGACATCAGAACATATGGCACTAGTTAATTACGGGGGCACGCGCTGCGATGCCTGAACATATTGTACTTTAACATCAGACCATAGATGGGAGAGGAAACACCTGGGGAAGGGCAGCATAGAGGAGTATATCAAAAGTAGAGCAGCAGACGCACTTGCTGCTGTACTTGGAGGGCATATACAATACGCCGTGGCACGAGGGGAGCATCAGTGCAGCTAGCTTGATCTCTCCTTTTAAGGGCTTCCTTTCTTCCAGGCCACCATCACCACACCAGCATGTGAAAAGGCTATTATTGCCCTGAATTTGCAGATACCCAAACATGTATTGTCAGGTCAGTTCCTCCCCCTCCCTATGTTAAACCTGCACTATGTTGATGGTGTAAGATGTTGCTAGTCGTAATGCTAAGTGCATCGGTGTGTCCAATATTCTGGTGGCGACTAACATGCTTGCAGTGATCTCATTTTCTTTTTAAGAAAATTAGAACAAGATATGTGCAGCGGTTGATTAGAAGAAACATAATAACCACATTGTTACTCTTGTATAAATTTCAAACAAAAACTTAGGCATTAGTAATAACTGGTGAGTATTGATTATTTAGGTAACTTTCTGCCAACGGGACACACCTAGATATGCAATTAGGAGAATATAAAATGATGGTGGAGATCACAAAGCCGGGAGGCATGACAAGTTCCAAGTATCTTTGTGCTTGCTTTGTTGGGGGGTAATTTAAGGTTCTGTGTTGACCTTAATGGAAAGCCTATGACCCTAGCTATGCATATTTTCTACACACCGTAGCCTGTGTATTCTAAAGAGCTAGGTAAGGCGCACGATGATGGCCTAATTGAGCCCTAAGACAACCCTTGCAATATGCTGGTGAGAAACTCTGATTTAATTAACAGCCCATGCATGCATGATTAGCAAAGCCTCTGAATTGATCATCAAAGCCAGCACAAGAAAAAGGCTCTGCCACTAGAACAGCGATCTTAGCTGAATGTTTGGAAAATAAAATTCACGAGTGGGGAAGTAGTACCAGAATCTGGATTATTGTTGACGGTCTGTTCATATTCCTGATGAAGCTGATGAGAGATGAGGGAGCTCCCTTCAGTCCAAGCATGGAGGAGGAAAGAGAGAACAATCTCCCGCTGCATTCGCTCATTCGCACAGTACATATTGTAACATACTGGTATGCCCTGGACTAGTCTCATATCTACTGTGTGCTCGAGTGAATGAGTCGGCAGCTCGTTCAATCCCCGCTACCTCCCATGAGTGGACTGAAGTGAGCTCCCTCAAACTAATACATCATCATCCTCATCATCATCATCATCATCCTCATCCTGCTGCTGCTGCTCCTGCATTTTTCCAACAAAAAACTAGCTAATGGCTCAACAACTAATACAACAAATAAGTAATTTGTACCCCCTCTGTAAATTAGTATAAGACCTTTTAGATCAGATGGAGAACTGCAAGTAATATTGATGGTGCTATATATATAACTGCATCTACACAGAGTATTCGAGAGGGAAAGACTGCATCTAAAGAGAGATATAGCCGTCCGTACGGGTAGACAGAAGATTTTTTCCCCAGGAAAAATCGCATTATACCATTAGATAGGCTTAGAACGTTAACAACATGGTTATGCATGTACTGATGAAATCAGGTGCCTTTTTTTACATCAGCTGGTTAACAGTCTTGCATGGCCACTGTTTAATAGAAAATAATTAAGGAAATAAGATATCTATCTACGCAAGCTAGCTACAAAGAATTAACTTGGTGTCCTTGATAAACATGCACCAGAATTGGAAATCTTGAAGGAAAATGGGTTTCCCCAAGAAATAACAGAACAACCGGCTAATAAATGACTTCAAACAAAGGGCACAACCAAGTTAAGATTCTGTTTGTGGAGGAATGAATTAGAATAAGCTATATGTGAATACATGAAAATTAGACTAAATAGATCTAATTGACAAACATCAGCTAGCCTAATTTCTCCTCGGCAGGAACCAGTTGGCTTAAGTTGCCAGATAATAAAATCCACTAAAGATAATAGATTGTAGCATGAAGCTACCTTAATTCGTCCGCTCAAAGAAATTGTGCACTACTAATTTCCACAGGAGATGGTATTCAAAACAGATGTAGGTCTTGCAGAAAGTGTACCAGGGTATGTTGATCATGATCTGAACATTTCAATCAAAGATTCTAAAGGAGAGGTCACTGGGAAAACACCGCGCCGCAAGTCAATCAGTACTCAGCTCTTAATCTTGCAGAAGAACTCCAATTAAAGTCGAAAACCCTAATCTCATGTTCAGAACTTCAGATCGACACAAAAGCATGGCGAAAAGCACAAGAGAGAAAGAAACAACAATAGGCTTATATACTGAGATTGATGCAAGATCGATCCAAGCAATACAAACACATCCCATGAACCTATCATCAAATCACTATGGACAGTAAAGGTAGATGGAGACAGACAAACACATGTGGGCTATACACGCATGCCCATATCGCATGCAATTCCCATGCTCTCCTATCTAGAAGGGAGCAAAACAAAGCTTCAGATCAGGAATGAGCCTACCACTTGCATCAGTAAATCAAGAAAATAACACCAAGCTAATCCCACTCTTTTGCTTTCGTAAGCCCCGCAGAAGTCTAAAAGCACATACTTGAGATCTAGGACATGATGAAGAACATGACCGATCAATATGCGACATATTTAGCAGTGAGTTGTGGTGTTCAGAAAAGCTAGATCTAGCCAGACCGACATGCGGTAGATATAGGAGCCAGGGAAGAGACCAGGGGTGATGAGATAGAGGTGAAGAAGGAGGTATATATTGGGAGAAGAATGGGTCTGGTTTGTTGTTTTGCATCTTGCAAGAGGGCATCTGCAGGAAGAGATGCTCAGTGGAAGTAGGTGGTGTCTGGTGTTTACCTGTGTGGTGTGGTGCTCTATAAATTAGTCCTTTGTTGTGCCTAATTTGCTAATTGCAGCAGGTTGACCACTTCATTTCCTCTAGCTAAAACACTTGTCATTCTTTTGGGATTTTGAGAATAATAATGCACTAATGATATATGAGTTAAGTGCGCGGTTGATACAGTTTAATATGGCACCGACAGGCAGCTCCCAAGTTTAATATAGATATTGCTGACCAGAGCATTTCATGCCTGCCTTAGGCTCCATCTCGCACTGTGGTGTATCATGATAATTTTTTGACAAAGGGCGTTCTTTATTGACTCGTGATGTCGCATCAAGTGGACACAAACACAACGAGTACATACTCGACCTTTGCACGACTAAGGATGCACATGGCAAACAAGAAAAAGGATGGAAAAAAAAGGACCGATAAGGTTCTGGGCTGCAACAGAGCATCAAAGTGCTACCACCGCTGTTGACAATACCTGCACGACGACAAGGTTCCCCAACAACAATGCCTTTCAGCAAGGAGACGGTGCATGAACGACGTCGCTTGAACCAATCACATAGGCCAGATCGTGGGTTTTCACCTAGAAGAGAAAGATCGAGTAAGCTCCATGTCGTGCCTTCAACAAGAGAGTGTAAACTGCCACTGCAATACTAGAAGAACTAAGACATAGGGTTTTGACCTCGAAACTTGCGACCTGGTACTCGAAGAGCACTACCATAGACGAAGTGCCCTGGGTTGCCGCCACCAACTTGCAAGAGAAGAAGTCATGTTAATTGTAATGTCTTGATCAGCAATGGAAACGCAGATCAGAGTGAACTCCACATGTCGGGCATTTGCTGAGACGCCAGATCTGCCAACGCAGACAACATTGAGCATGCTAGTACCTGCGCCTATGTGTGGCACACCCCGACCATCACCAAAACACAATGGATATCCATTGGAGACTACCTGTCGTGTGGCGCGTGGCGGGAGGCATGGGGTAGCATGGCGTGTGAAGCCCGATGGCCAAGTTGCACGCTCCACCGCCTTCGGCTCAATTGGGCACTCCACCGCCTATACCCATGTCGATGGATGACAAGTTGAAGGAGTCCGGAGCCAAACAAGCTAAAGAACATGCACTCTCCCGTCACACCGGCTGGGAACCAAGACGGGGAGCCAGACATGACCTGATCAAGCCGGCCGAGATCCACCCGGCCAACGCCCAAACGTGACACATTGCGAGTCACCGTCGAAACACCCACCAACAGTGGCGTGCCTCCCAAGCGGATGAGAGTTGCACTTAGCCACTGCCCTTGTTGGAGACCACTGGATCGTAACCATGCCGCCTGCCTTGCCGCCGCCGCAGTTGCCGAACATGGGGAGGCCAGATCTGGCCGCCCTCAAATCCACACACTGTAACACAACCACGCCTCCACCGACCTACAAGCCAGCAAGGTTGCGACCGCAGCGCGCACCCCAGAGCCAGCCAACTCTGTGCCCACTACTGTCGAAGCACTACCTGTGCCGCCAATGCGCCACCGAAGACCCGCGAGGGTGCCATGCTTCCAAATCTCCATAGGGCCGAGCGCCACGCCGCAAGAGAAAGCCCCGCCGCTGCCATCACCGCATGGCCTTTGCCTGAAGGTGACTACTGGCGGCGGCAAGGGGGAAGGCGCATGTGAGGGGGGCAGTGGTGGCGCAATTAGGGTCCCCACCCATGTCACCTAGGGCTAGACGACACACGGCCTCAGGATGGGTGGTTTCGTCTCGAAAAACCCAGAGGCTTTCTCACTTATCCCGCCATATTACGATAATCTCGTTTGTCTAACTAATTTTGCGTATTTTACCTTTTGACTAATCAACTTTTACATGTGTTTGTGACCATTTTGCCACGGTATTTAGTAAGATAAGTTTAGAACAAACACACTTCAGCAACCGCAACCCCAGCGTTGGCCTTTTTGGCTTTTTGGCACGGGGATCACCACTAGGTCAGAAATAAAAGTACCACCTCCGTCTAGGTTTATTAGTCTCCGTCGTATTTAGGGTCAAAGTTTGACCACATATTTAACTAGCAAAATGTTAATGCATGTCACCAAAAATTATATTGTTATATTTGTATTTGAATGTAGTTTTCAATGATATTATTTTTACCACATGTAATTTATATTTTATTAGTTAAAATTATGATCAAAATATGAATTAAAATATGAGAGGGACTAGTAAACCAGGACGGAGGTGGTATCTTACATTCTTAAAAAGTTGGTCACAATTCTCTCAACATGTAAAGTGTCCACCTCAATATCCCTACTAAGGCCATGCATTTAAGTCGTCTCTCCCACTAAGCCATACAAAATCTGTCATAAACGAACGTCCCCACTAAGGCCATGCATGCATTTAAGTCTTCTCTCCCACTAAGTCATGCAAAATCTGCCACATAAGTGAACTTATAAATTAGAATTATTTTTGCATTAGTTTGTGCATGTAACGCTGCCAAATCATACATGCATGTTAGTCATCACATTTTTTGTTTGAAATGATATTTTTAACAGTAATTCAAAGGTTTATACTCTATTTTTAGCGACTTTTTTTATTGATTTTCAAGCTTATATTTTTTTCATTAGATTTAGTTATTTTGTAGCAACTATTTACGCATTTTTTTGACAAAGTTACTGTAGCAACGCGCGGGGTATCATCTAGTTTCACAAGAAATGGCAGACTCCATCAAATCAACACCTCAGTTTTTGGATATCATCCTATTTTCCTCCTGTGGGAAATTGCTTTGGGTTTAGGGATGGTGTGCCCTCCTTTGTAATCTGAGATAATACTCCAAATACTCTCGCAAAGTTCATCTGTGAAGTAAACAAACATGCAAAATCATTTTCAAAATCATCCTTGCGACCGAGATAAGAAAAAATAAGAGTCAATCGTGAACAGTGCACCCTGTTTTAAAAGATTAAATCTCAATGTCCACGGTCTAAGATACTAACCTTCTATGGGAATTATGACGGAAACTAGAACATGGGAATGGTATGGCAAGAGCCAAGAAATGTCAAGAAGGAAATACTTGGGGAATAGTATCTGCTCTCAGGTTAAGGCCAGGTTCGCTGACTCATCTTGATGGGGAGATCTCAAAGTAACAAGCATCTACCTGAACAGAACAGTAGAAAAGTACATGTTTGTTATGGTATCACACTTAGTTTTTGCCATGATTGCAAGTTATCTTAATGAACCACTGAAGTTACTTCCTTTCATCTTTAAACATTTTCAGTGAGTAGATGCTGTTTTCAGGCGAAAATATAGAATGCACTTCCTCCGTTCACAAATATAAGATGTTTTGGATTTCAATATGGGCTACATACGGACTGAGATGAGTGAACAAACACAGTAAAACGTGTTTATACTAGCAAGATGCCCGTGCGTAAGGATGAACGAGGGAAGTCCTTATCTGCAAGTGTGGAGAGGTGCGGGTATCTTTTTACAAAATTGCCATAGTTTGCTTTCGATCCGTCAGATATAGATCGGACGGTCTATATTACACGATAGCAGGCACACCATCATCACCAACTCGGTCTTTTATAAGAGTAGAGATACATCCAGTTCACAAAAAAGTTGAAACATCTTATATTTGTGAGCGGAGGGAATAGCATTCTCAAGTTTCTTGTCTTCTATTATGAAGAACATTAAAGTTGGGTGTGCTTTGTGCTGATGCCCCGACAGACTATTTTATCTTGGTGACTTGCTGCTCGTTGTATATGGACATGTTGGTTGAAAGCCTATTTCGAGAAGAACTTTAAAGTTGGAGAGAATGGAGATGGATTCAGCTGACCCATCAGGCGGATCAAGTGTCTTGGCTTTTGGAAAATCTGGAAAGTTTTCTGTTAGGTCTATGTGGAAGTATATTCACAGGCAGGGTTTCAGACCATACTGTACACACATTTACAAAGCAGCAAAAAAATCCAGTGAAGATGTTCTCACTTTTTCGTGCAAATGAAGATTAAAAACTACAGCTAGTGAATAAGAAGCTGAGACGGTGCAAAGTAAAGATTCGTTTCATCTATTCGGTATACGATCTTATGAGTTTCACTTCGTAGCGATGTTCAAGATTTTTCTGATGATTGTCAGCATGCATTTCCCCCCTGGATTACTAAACCCACAGAAGATAATTCTCTTCACAAGAAACCATTGCAGCAAGAACTGCATTTTGAATGAACTCAGTCACAGTTGTTGTGTTCCTTACATAGGGTTGTCTGTTCACATTTTATGTCTGAACCCGTCTAAGAGAATGGACAGCAGCAAAGATGAAAGGAGAGAGAAACAACACTCAGATGCTACACGTCTAAATAATCACTGGAAGCAAATCAAAGTACCCTAAAACAATGGCAAGATAGATACCCTACAGGTTGGCGTGCGAATAGAAAAAACTTAAATGGAACAAATACAGAAGCAAACACCCCCTATGGGACCACCCGCTCTCTAGTTGTCGACGACAAGCTTCCGCCGCTTGTAGCTGACCATCACCTCGCCCTTGATGCCGACGACCATCGCATTCCAGTCGTTCTCTGGGAACGGTGAGACCAGCTCAAACTCAAAGTTCCTCAGGAGGTGTGTCCATATCGCCTTGATCTGCAGGTATGCGAAGGGCTCACCCAGGCACCCGTGCCTGCCACCCCCAAAGGAGATGTACGAGAAGGCACCCGCAACCTTGTCCTCCTCCCTCCCAGCTGCAAACCGGTCAGGGTCATACGAGTCCGGGTTCTTGAAGATATGGGGGAGCCTGTTAGCGAAAGCAGGAGATGTTGCGACGATGTGGCCCTTGGGGATATCAAACTCTTTGCCTTCCCTCGTGGTCACGCTGAAGTCAGAGTGTGATTGGCGAAGCAGCATGATCAGCGGCGGGTGGAGCCGGAGCGCCTCCTTGATGCACCGGTAGAGGACATCCATCTCTGCCAATATGTCGTGATCGATCTTGTCACCATGCCTCTTCATGACCTCCTTCTGCTCCTCAACAGCCTCTGCAAAGTACTGCTGGAACTTAAGCAGGTAGGCCCCAGTCCAGGTTGAGGTGATCGAGCTAGTGTGCTGTCCAGCAAACAGGGCTGCAATAAGTAGCCCAGTCACCTCACTTTCTGTGGTCTGGCGGCCATTCTTGTACTTGGAATCAATGAAGCACTGCAGCATGTCTTCCTCGGACTGTCCAGAGGCCTTGCGGGACTTGATGATCGTAGCAAAGATCTCCGCCAAACGTGTCCGTGCCTGGTCACGGCGACGGTGTGCAGGGATTGGGAGGTAGGGAAAGATGACACTGATTGGCTGCATCCCATTGTCAAGATCATGGAAGAGAGCAGAAACATCATCAAACAATTTTTCTCGCACTTCCCTTCCCAACAAGCATCGGCTAGCAGTCAGTATGATGAGGTGCTCCAGTTCATACTTCAGATCCACAGTGCCGCTTTCTCCCCACTTTGAGAAGTACTCCTGCAGGTGGGTTGGATTTGCAAATGATATTAATCACCCAAAAAAATGACCAGAACAAACGAACCTATACAACAACAAAAATAATTGAATAGCACATATGACTTATCTTGACAAACAAATTAAATGCTAGCATGGAAGAATAGCAAATGTTAAATCAAATGTGGAGCAACTGATTGACAAGATGATCCATGTTATTTGTGCAAACTCTTTGTTTACTATTAGCATGACAATGATTTCTATAGAAAAAATATCATACTGGTCATATAGCAGCATAGGCTGTACAGAAAATGTAGCAAACCTTGTCATTGTAAATAAGGGTGACAATCAGTATTATGAAACTAGTTGCAAGGGAGGTGAGGTTCTGCAGATGTCCCGCCGCATTATGTGTATAGGAGTACAATAGTTAACCATGATGTTCATGTTAATGCTTACATCTACATAACCTTGTTCTGTTTCAGCACCGAGTTCATAGGGAGTCCTTAAATGCAGGTCTGAGTGAAGCTTTATAAAAGGTTCTGACCAAAAGTGCACACTTACATACAACTTTGCGGGACAAGCTACACGATTGTTTGTTGTGCAGGATGCCAAAATTGGACCAAACATAGCATGCCACGTTGATAAACTGCGACGATAAATGCTAGTACTTACAGAAATAAATAAATGATTTCCACTGCATGATTCTAGTATCATACTAGTAAATAGCATCAAGTTATCACCTTTCAGACACAAAAATGCTTGCAAAACAAGCAACTAGGTACTGAAATAACAAGCTTAAGTTATGATAATCCAGTGCAAATATTGCATTAGAGAACCTGCCGAAAGCATTAACTTCTCTTACTCACCACGGTTCGCTACAAGTGAATTACGTACCAAATATTCCCTTTGATCCAGAAATCCAGATATATCAAACCTATGCATGCAAGACATTATTCTAAGTTCTAATTATACATACGCGAAATGCATATTTGCATTCAAGCGAATACTAGCAATCGAGCGGACCACTGGAATCATCTAAATCCCCACTGATATTTTATCTTCGATTAACATAAGCATCGGCAAATTAGGCACATCAAACATCCTACATCTTCCTTTGCTAGGGCATTCCATAGTAAGGAATAGGATGCAAGGTGCCATAAGAGGTCCGGTGTTCCCCTCTGACTATGATACACTCGTTCAAACCCAAGAAGAAGCATCTCACTTGAGAATTACCAGCAACCACAACAGGGGCGGAGCTACAGGCTGTCCAGGGTGGGCCGGGAATTTTGTACAGGCCTATATATCTATGGATATTGAGATGGGCCAGTATAGCTCAGTAACACTCTGAACCAGCGTCCCCAATTCCCCTAAAAAAATATACGCACCACGCACACGCAGCCATGCACTGGAGACCCCGACGCCCAGCCGCCCCGTAACCACCTCCGCCTACCTCGCTACCCTGGCTGGTCGCCGGCCAACCAGCCTCCCAAGAGGCTCCTCCGCTCCTGCCTCTTCGTCGCGCCCGCAGCCTGCCCAGCGCTCGGCACCAGCAGCGCCACCACCCCCGGCCGCGACCCTGCACTGCCCCGGACGCTTGGCTCCCCTGCAAGCCGGTGGCAGCCGCCTATTCCACACTCCGGCACTCGGATCGGCCTGATTTGAGGTACAATTACCCAATTTTTTATTTAACCATTTAGGGTTCGCTATTTGTTGTGTCGTGCACTGTCCAGTACTCCTATAGTACATGAGCATGAACAAGCACACACATAATTTAGAATTTTAGCATTCTGTTCAATTGTATCAATATGATTGATGTGAAGTAATTTTTATTGCTGAATTTATTGAAGAATAAAGAGGACTGGATATATTTCAAAACTTTTTCACAGACATGCTATGAAGAATTGAAGATGATTGATAGTCTTTTGGATGATTGCCTAGTCGCATACATTGAGCTGGATATTTTTTGAGGTAACATAGTCTTCTTCCTTTTTTGACATGAACATAGTCTTTTTAACTTCTCTAGGTAGAAGACTATGTAGGCCTTGGATGAGTGATAGTCTTTCTAAGTTAATAGAACCGGACAGTCTTTTTAACTTAAAAAGGCTATCCGACTATGAAGAACTATGATGTACTATGTAGGCTACTTTTATGAAAAATGAGACTTGAATGAGAATTTTAATGTGTTTTGCACGATCATATTGATCTATTTCTATGTGGTATTTTCAATTAGAGCATCTCCAAAGCGGATCCTCAAACCACCCATATCCGTCCAGACCGCGCCGTTCAAACGTGTTTTGCCATCCAACGCGGTCACGTATCCGTCCACTCGGAGATGACCTTAGTTCCAATGCTCACATGCCATATTTGATTTGAAAAAAAAAAAGACGGACCACCCTGGTGTCAAATGCTAGCTCCGCCACTGAACCACAACAGCATCACTGAGAATTCCAAAACAGGGGAAGGAAGGAAGAGAATAAAGCTCACCTCGGCCTCGGCAACCATCTGGTCGACGTAGCTGCGGAGCTTGTTGGCCCTGAGCGCCTCGGTGAAGAACCTGAACTGCTCCTGCCTGACCTGGTAGTCGACGTCGAAGACGACCCCGGGGCCGAAGGTGGGGACGTTGAAGCGGTAGACCTCCTGCTGGCTCATGTCGGACTCGTTGCTCTTGAAGAAGTGCGCCGAGACGTCGGGGCCGATGAGGAAGGTGATCCGGCGGGTGAGGATGGGGACGGTGAAGACGGGGCCGAGGCGGGCGTACTCGGCCCGGATGAGCGGGATGGGGCCCCGCAGGAAGCGCAGGAGCCCGCCCACGACGGGCGCCCCCGGGATCGTCGGCGGCGCCCGCTTGCCGCGGCCGCCGGAGCCGAGGAGGACCCTGAGGAAGGCGACGGTGGCGAGCAGCAGCGCGGCGCCGGCGAGGAGCCACTGGGGCTGGGCGTCCGAGAGGAGATCCATCGCCGTGGCCTGGTCCGGAGCAACCGGCGATGTTCACGTGGGTTAGATCACAGAAATGGATAGTAAGAGGGTGGGAGGAGCTTCGGTTGTATCGAAGACAAGACGCGCTGGGTACGCACCTCGTCCGACGCACGATTGGGGGGCGGCCGGGCGGCCGGCGAGACGGGGTGGAGGGAGGATGTAGATCTGGGAGAGTGGAGTGGCGGAGAGGGGTTTATATAAGTGGGAGGGAGCAAAGATTCCTCCGGGGAGGGGAGGGGAGGGGATCGGGACGGGATGGGGTTTACCGGGGGCGGAGCGGAGCGGAAACAGGAGGGGAGGAGTGGTGGTGGAGGAGGATGAAGGATGCACGCACAGTCTGCATCCCGGGCCCCACATGGCTGTCTCTTGTGCGTGTCTGCTAGCTTTGCTCCGCTGTTTCTAGTCACCCAGGGGGGCCAGGTGGACCAACTGATGTGTTGGGGGGAACCGGACGCTTCTACTACTTGTGTCCACTGTCGCCTTTTCCTAGCAGTAGCACTAGCCGTCACCCAAGGTTTCCCTCCTCTCTCTTGTCCGGCAGCCTCGTCGGCAGCCAGAAGGGTGGAGACCCACCCCATAGGTAGCCAGGGAAGGGGCTGTTTGGTTCCCAGCCACGCCTTACCACACTTTACCACACCTCATCTTAGGTAAGTTTGATCAAATTAGTTAGATGTTTGGTTCTAGCCACACCTAAGACAAGAATATTTTTATAAGCAGTGAACCCCACATGTCATAGACACAAAAAGTGCCACACTTTACCACACCTCATCTTAGGTAAGTTTGACCAAGTTAGGTAGGTGTTTGGTTCTAGCCACACCTAAGACAAGAATATTTTTATAAACAGTGAACCCCACATGTCATAGACACAAAAAGTGTGGCAAGATTC
This sequence comes from Aegilops tauschii subsp. strangulata, assembly GCF_002575655.3. Taxonomy (NCBI): domain Eukaryota; kingdom Viridiplantae; phylum Streptophyta; class Magnoliopsida; order Poales; family Poaceae; genus Aegilops; species Aegilops tauschii. The sequence goes on along the minus strand of NC_053038.3, from coordinate 106,969,546 downwards.
CCTTAGGCAAGCCAAAGTGTGGCTAACAATTTGAGCAACTCAAGTAAGGCAAGTGTGGCAAGTGTGGCAAAAATCATGTGGCAATATATGGCAAATATAGGGGCTGTTTGGTTTGTGACTATGGTTGCCACATGTTGCCACACCTAAGGTTAGGCAACTTTGATCAACTTAGGAGGGTGTTTGCTTCAATCCTTACCTTAGGCAATATACTTTTAGCCACACTAGGGCCTCACATGGCATACACTCAAAAAGTGTGGCAAGATTCTCTTAGGCTTGCCAACTTGTGGCTTTTATTTTGAAGAACTAACCTTAGGCAAGTGTGGCAAGAAATGTGTGGCAAAATGTGGCATTCCTAGGCCTAGAACCAAACAGCCCCATATAGTCACAATCCAAACAGCCCCTCACTCCTTTCATTTTCAGTTTTACTACTAGGTTCTTATTTCTTTTGAGGCATCTACGGCCGTCGGACTAGGCGGCCCCTCAAACGTCCGTGGACCGTCAGGTTAGTATCCGGGTGTGTTCGTTTTGACTTCCTATTTGTTCGTCCATGCACTCATGTTTTTCACTTTTTTCCTTATAGGTTCGCTCACATGCATATGATTGGTGAAGAAAGAGAGAACGAAAAGAAATAATAAAGAAAGGAAAAAGGATGCTCCATGGTGGGCCGAATCATACGAGGAGGATGCAGGACCACTGACAGGACACTCTTCATACTCATCTTATATACGAGGCCAATATGAGAAGGCCAGACAACCCGGGCATTTAAGGAGCTTTGAGGGGTCCAGTTAGGTCAACAAAAATATTTCTCTCTCATGTTCGGTCGGTGGCCTTACGTCCGCCCGATTAATTTGGGGAGTCCTGCTCTAGATGCTATTAGTTTTGATTTTGTGGTGGGGTCGGCGAGATTATGGCGACGAGGACACTTCCTCTTAAATACTTCCTTCGTTCGGAATTAGTTGACGCGCAAATGGATGTATCAAGCACTAAAATGCACCTAAATACATCCGTTTGAGCGTCATCTAATTTCGGACGAAGGGAGTAGTTACAACCCACTAAGGGCATCTTCAACGCTGATCTCCAAATTTTCTCCCGCATCTGTCCGCGGATAGGGGGTACCAGTCCATGGACATGGATGTGGGAGCCAGCCATCCAATGCTACCCGCATACATTTCAAACAAGGTTTAAACAAACCAGACATAATTCATGCAAACCCGGCAAATTTCCATATAAACCGAAACACATTCATTGCGATTAGGACATTTTTCATTAAAAAAGAGAGCGGTCGAACCTAAACCTATCCTACGGCGACGCCTGTCATCCACTTCCTTTGTATTCCACATCGGCGACCACGTCCTCACCGTCTCCATGAGCGCAGACGGGGTTTAAGACCCGTGAAGTGAAGGTCCGGTCTCCAGCGAGGAAGAGTAGGACATGGGAGACGGACCGGCCCACTTGGGACATAAGGCCCTGCCACCTCACACGCCCTACTCATCCCCAGAGGAGTCCGCGACATGTCTACCGCCTGTGCTGGTGGACGTGAGGTCGATGTCGCACTATTGGTGGGGGGACGCTGACAACCAAAATAGAATGCATTGGATGGCATGGTGAAAATTGTGTGGCCGAAGTGCAAAGGAGGTATGGGGTTTAGAGACATCCACTATTTTAATTTGGCTCTTCTAGCAAAATAAGCATGGAGGTTAATAGATAATCCAGATTCTTTGTGTGATGCTGTTCTGAAGGCAAAGTATTTTCCTGGTGGAGATTTGCTCAATGATAAATTAGGAAAGGGAGCTTCCTTCACTAGGCAAAGTATTATGGCAGGGGTGAACACTCTGAAACATGGGTGCATCTGGAGAGCGGGTGATGGGCAGAAATCAATATATGGGATGACCCATGGATTCCTGGTTCATGTAACATAAAAGTTGTTATTGTACATGGCAACCATATCATATCAAAAGCAAAGGACAAGATTGATCCTAGTACTAACCAGTGGGATGAGGAACTAGTGAGGAAAACCTTCTGGCAGGTGGAAGTTCACCGAATCTCAGCAATTCTACTTCTCAATTATGATATGGAGGACTTTGTTGCATGGGGTATGACAAAAAAATAGGTTTTCCATGAAATCAGCATATTATGTTGACTGGGGTCACAAATTTGGGGGCAACCTACGTCGACCAAATGGACAAGGAACAATGCAGGTCGGAAGTGTGTGGCAAAGAATTTGGAGCTTGGACTGTTCGGCAAAGGTAAAAATATTTGTCTGGAAAACTCTTCATGGAACTTTACCTTGTGGCGTTAATCTTTCAAACACGCATTTTAAGGTATCACCACAATGCCATGCTTGCAGAACAGGGGCTGATACTACTTTACACGCATTGTTCAGTGTCCAACAGTGATGCAAGTTTGGAAGGAACTTGGACTGGATAACATTATTAGTAATGCATGTCTAATTGATAGAGCGGGAGAATGTGTGCTGGGATATCTCTTGGAGTTTCAAAAATAGGAGACATTTGTGTTAGGGCAAAGGAAAGTGCATGAAATAATAGCTATCACTTGTTGGTATCCATAGTGGGAGAGAAGGAAGCTCCGCCATGATGAGAAAATTCAAAATGCCCAACAAATTGCAGCTTCGGTCCGAGTCTTGGCATCAAACTACACTTTCTCAGCGCAACCAAAAGCCAAGAGGAAATCAGGAGGATGGATGCTACCTCCTAATCGACATGTGAAGCTCAATGTGGACGCTTTATGTGATCCGGACCTTCTTAAGGGGATAACTGGTACAATAATTCGAGATGGTAGGGGCAAATTCATAAATGTAGGGAAGTGGAAAATTAACTTCTATTATGATGTGCTATCTAGTAAAGGCTACTGTGTTGAGATATGGTCTTTGCCTAGCACAAACAATTGGTTGCAACAAGGTTATTGTCAATTCAGATAATCTTGAGTTTATCAGTACGATGAATGAAGGAGGACGATCTACAGGTCCAGTGGCTGCAATCTTGGATGATTGCTATCATATAGCGTGCAGCTTCCCTTATACCTAATTTGTGCACTGCCCTAGAGAGGTTAATTATGTTCCTCATGTATTAGCAAATTTGGTTAAGGGTCTGTCTTGTAATAGTTTTTTGTTGAGTCTCCTAGCGAGCTCATCCCTCTCTTATTAAGTGATGTAACACTGGTTGAATCGTAAATAAAGAGTGGGATATGATTTAAAAAAACCCATGCTTTGAGGTCATCATAAGTTGTGGGGGTAAAGAAACTTCCGTCGTGGGCATAAAATATGCCATACTTTGGCAATATGTGGTGTTACCATTATTCTTTAGTAAATTGCATGTTCGTAAAGAAACGTTTATTGTGGGTGTCAAATATGTCATGCTTTGGCAATATGTCGTGTTACCATTATTCGTCGGTAAATTGCATGTTCGGGTAAAGAAACTTCTATCGCGGGCATAAAATATGCCATGTTTTAGCAGTCTACGGTGCTACCATTAACCTCGATGAATTGCTTATTCTTTTCCATAGTTACATTTTTTGAGTGATTTCAATCAATATTTGAATAGTACTCCCTCCGTCCCATAATATAAGAGAGTTGTTGGCAAATGACATGCTTAATGTTGGCTTTTTCTTTAATATTGTATCGATATCTTTAGTTATCTTCTGACCAAATGTAGGATCACGGAAATGTTCAAGTCCATTTTATCTTGAATAGATATCACTAAAGGTTTATATTGTTTTTATTTGACAAGGGTGATAACTAAAAGCATTGTTTTCTTTCCTCTGGATAGAGTTCTCGACATTTTTTAAGAAAACGAGGAGGACCCCCGGCATGTGCATCTAGACGATGCATGCAGCCACTTTATTAATTATTCACAAAGACCTTACAAAGAAATACAACAGTAAGTCTGAAGCCACCGTCTAGGCAACAACTGTCGCTACTCCTATCCAGTTGATGCAGGGATGCTGATAGTCAGGGCCTAATACCCAACAGACCTCGCAACCAAACCTATCATCTAAGACCTGAGGCCCCAATCAAGCCACTTGCCGGGTATAGGCACAACTGGTCCGGCGCACTCTCAGAGACCGCCGCCGCCAACTGCCACCACTCCATCTTCAGAGTTGTACTGACGCATCAACCTTGCCCGGTCTAGCTATCGTCGACGCCACCACGGCGCCAAACGACACCACCTCCCTGCGTGCGAACTCCTGAGCACGTCGCGGTCGCCGCCGGTACACCTCAGCACCATGCCGCCAAGTACCACCAGCCGACACAGCTTGAAGTCTTTGGAAGATCTGTCGTGCATAGCACCTGCCGAACAGGCATGACAAAGCGTAGCACCTGTCGGCCACGCATGACTTGACATTTTCACCGAAGCTCCGTGCAAGACGAAGCCGCTCCACCTCCTGCCTCTATCTTCCAGCGCTGCTCCACAAACGATGCTCACAAGAGAGAAACGACGCCGCAATGCCACCATCGTTCGATCTGGAAGACCAGATCCTAGGGTTTTCCTCTGAGCAGTACGAGTGGGTCGACAGTAGTCACATGACGATGCCTTCATCAAGGTAACGACGCGGAACACCGCCATCACCCGTCGTCGGCTCGGTTTTCACCGGCAACTACGTCTCCCCAACTTGTAGGCAGTACTAGATGACGGAACCCGGGATCCGAACACCCAGTCTCAGGCCGACCACCTTTGACGGAAGTGATGACCACCACCATCGACTGCACCGGTCAGAATAGATCTGATCGGAGGTGCCGCCGATGAGACCACCAGGCCCTCCATGCCGCCGTCGCCGATCTGAATGTAGCATGCACGCCACCGTAGCCAAGCAGGCTGCCGCCGCCTGAAGGGCCAGCCGCTGCGCCCGTGACTGGGCTGCCCGCAGCGCCAAGCCGTCGTCGTTCGAGGACGGGCCGGCCTCCCGCCGCCTGTCGCAGCTATCCGTCGCGCCGTAGAACCCAGATCGGCAGCGCTACCACCCGCCTTGGGATCCGCCCCCACCCCGGAGACGCGTGAGAGAGGAGATTCCCCGCCACCGCCATCAGCCCCCGGGCTTAGCCCGGCGACGTCCTCCGGCGGTGGCGGAGGGAGAGGAGGAGGGAGTTCGCGGCGGCGGCGGCTAGGTTTCTGGGCTCCACCCGAGTCGCTCTAGGGGGAGGGTGACGCGGGGATTGAGTTTTCGACATACTCCTCAATATGAATTTTTGCTTCTAGAGATTTTTGTAACAATGAATGAGTTATCTTCTAGTTGAAATAAGTCTCTTCTGCCTTCCCCTACCCCGATGACGTTCAACCTGACGCCAACGAAGGACCTGTGAAAATGCGTTTGTCCCTAAATGATCTTTTGGTGCGATGACAATATGGCCGGTGGGACTAATGATGATCACTAGGTTTATCCTGGGTCATTGGTCGCTTCAAAACAGGAAAAATGTGTGGTTCTTCGATAACTCGAAGTTTTGTTTTGGTTTATTTGAGGCATATGATCACCGCGTTATTAAAAGGGTCGAGATGCTCTGATGAAAAGGGTGGAAACATGCAAACATATACACCAACCCTCCCAAGTTCATCCACCATAAATATGCCATACTCTCCCTTGGTATGTGCCCATTGACTACATACCCTGTGCACATGGGGTACAAGGCTCGTGCACACGGGGACAGTGTTAACTCTTTGGACACCCCATGCACATGGGCCTCCTCCCCGTGTACACAGGTTGGGGCTGGACCTCTCTCAACACCACGCGCACATGTGGTAGAGTGGTTTTGCCACTGGATACCTCATGCACACGGGGTCCTCAGGCAGCCAACGGCTACATCTTGAGGAGGGGTATAAAAACCCTTATCCTACCTCCAACCCCAAGCCTAATGTCTTGTGAGCCTTCCACCATTGCTACACCTTGATTTGCTTAATACTCTCGATCCCTTCACCGAAATTTGTTGATACTTTGGGATTTGAGAGAGCAAGACTTGCTCTACACTTTGACCAAACCAATTTGTATTCCCTATTCATTTTCTTCATCAACACCTATTACTCTTGGAGTTTGGGTTCCTGGTCAGTTAGGAGTCAAGGCTCGTAAGCTTCCTTGTGTGTGGTGTGCTTCGATAAGTTTATAAAGGTGTGGTGGTCGTCTTCAAGACCAACAATGAGTGATTTGAGCCTCATTCGTTGGGGGTGAATCGTACGGAGAATACAGTGAGCCACTTGGTGGTTGTGGAGCTTTGACTTCAACATCCCTTCAATGACAATTAGCACTCCTTAAAGAGTGTGAACTTAGTAGAGATAAATCTGTTGGAAATATGCCCTAGAGGCAATAATAAATTGGTTATTATTATATTTCCTTGTTCGTGATAATCGTTTATTATCCATGCTAGAACTGTATTGATAGGAAACTCAGATACATGTGTGGATACATAGACAACACCATGTCCCTAGTAAGCCTCTAGTTGACTAGCTCGTTGATCAATAGATTGTTACGGTTTCCTGACCATGGACATTGGATGTCGTTGATAACGGGATCACTTCATTAGGAGAATGATGTGATGGACAAGACCCAATCCTAAGCCTAGCACAAGATCGTGTAGTTCGTTTGCTCAGAGCTTTTCTAATGTCAAGTATCATTTCCTTAGACCATGAGATTGTGCAACTCCCGGATACCGTAGGAATGCTTTGGGTGTACCAAACGTCACAACGTAACTGGGTGGCTATAAAGGTGCACTACAGGTATCTCCGAAAGTGTCTGTTGGGTTGGCACGAATTGAGACTGGGATTTGTCACTCCGTGTAAACGGAGAGGTATCTCTAGGCCCACTCGGTAGGACATCATCATAATGTGCACAATGTGACCAAGGAGTTGATCACGGGATGATGTGAGTTACGGAACGAGTAAAGAGACTTGCCGGTAACGAGATTGAACAAGGTATCGGGATACCGGCGATCGAATCTCGGGCAAGTAACATACCGATAGACAAAGGGAATTGAATACGGGATTGATTGAATCCCCGACATCGTGGTTCATCCGATGAGATCATCGTGGAACATGTGGGAGCCAACATGGGTATCCAGATCCCGCTGTTGGTTATTGACCAGAGAACGTCTCGGTCATGTCTGCATGGTTCCCGAACCCGTAGGGTCTACACGCTTAAGGTTCGATGACGCTAGGGTTATAGGGAAGGTATGTACGTGGTTACCGAATGTTGTTTGGAGTCCCGGATGAGATCCCGGACGTCACGAGGAGTTCCGGAATGGTCCGGAGGTAAAGATTTATATATGGGAAGTCCTGTTTTGGTCACCGGAAAAGTTTCGGGTGTTATCGGTAATGTACCGGGACCACCGGGAGGGTCCCGGGGGTCCACCAAGTGGGGCCACCAGCCCCAGAAGGCTGCATGGGCCAAGTGTGGGAGGGGACCAGCCCCAAGTGGGCTGGTGCGCCCCCCACCAAGGCCCAAGGCGCAGGGAGAGTGGGAGGGGGCAAACCCTAGGTCCAGATGGGCCTTAAGGCCCACCCTAGTGGCGCCCCCCCTCTCCTCCCCTTGGCCGCACCCTAGATGGGTTTGGGGGCTGCCGCCACCCCTGGGGAGGGAACCCTAGATGGGGGCGCAGCCCCTCTCCTTCCCCTATATATACTGGAGGTATTTGGGGCTACCAGACACGCGAGAACGTCTCTCTTTCGGCGCAGCCATACCCCTCTCCCTCCTCCTCCTCTCCCGCGGTGCTTGGCGAAGCCCTGCGGGATTGCCACGCTCCTCCATCACCACCATGCCGTTGTGCTGCTGCTGGACGGAGTCTTCCCCAACCTCTCCCTCTCTCCTTGCTGGATCAAGGCGTGGGAGACGTCACCGGGTTGCACGTGTGTTGAACGCGGAGGCACCGTTCTTCGGTGCTCAGATCGGAATCAACCGCGATCTGAATCGCTACGAGTACGACTCCCTCATCCGCATTCTTGCAACGCTTCCGCATCGCGATCTACAATGGTATGTAGATGCACTCCCCTTCCCCTCGTTGCTAGATTACTCCATAGATTGATCTTGGTGATGCGTAGAAAATTTTGAATTTCTGCTACGTTCCCCAACAGTGGCATCATGAGCTAGGTCTATGCGTAGTTTCTATGCACGAGTAGAACACAAAGCAGTTGTGGGCGTAGATGTTGCCAATTCTTCTTGCCGCTACTAGTCTTATCTTGTTTCGGCGGCATTGTGGGATGAAGCGGCCCGGACCGACCTTACACGTACGCTTACGTGAGACAGGTTCCACCGACTGACATGCACTAGTTGCATAAGGTGGCTAGCGGGTGTCTGTCTCTCCCACTTTAGTCGGAACGGATTCGATGAAAAGGGTCCTTATGAAGGGTAAATAGAAATTGGCATATCACGTTGTGGTTTTACGTAGGTAAGAAACGTTCTTGCTAGAAACCTATACAAGCCACGTAAAAACTTGCAACAACAATTAGAGGACGTCTAACTTGTTTTTGCAACATGTGCTATGTGATGTGATATGGCCAGAAGATGTGATGAATGATATATGTGATGTATGAGATTGATCATATTCTTGTAATAGGAATCACGACTTGCATGTCGATGAGTATGACAACCGGCAGGAGCCATAGGAGTTGTCTTTATTTTTTGTATGACCTGCGTGTCATTGAATAACGCCATGTAAATTACTTTACTTTATTGCTAAGCGCGTTAGCCATACAAGTAGAAGTAATCGTTGGCGTGACAACTTCATGAAGACACAATGATGGAGATCATGATGATGGAGATCATGGTGTCATGCTGGTGACAAAGATGATCATGGTGCCCCGAAGATGGAGATCAAAGGAGCAAAATGATATTGGCCATATCATGTCACTATTTGATTGCATGTGATGTTTATCATGTTATGCATCTTATTTGCTTAGAACGACGGTAGTAAGTAAGATGATCCCTTATAATAATTTCAAGAGACGTGTTCCCCCTAACTGTGCACCGTTGCGAAGGTTCGTTGTTTCGAAGCACCACGTGATGATCGGGTGTGATAGATTCTAACGTTCGAATACAACGGGTGTTGACGAGCCTAGCATGTACAGACATGGCCTCGGAACACATGCGAAACACTTAGGTTGACTTGACGAGCCTAGCATGTACAGACATGGCCTCGGAACACAAGAGACCGAAAGGTCGAACATGAGTCGTATAGCAGATACGATCAACATGGAGATGTTCACCGATGATGACTAGTCCGTCTCACGTGATGATCGGACACGGCCTAGTTTGACTCGGATCATGTATCACTTAGATGACTAGAGGGATGTCTATCTGAGTGGGAGTTCATTCAATAATCAGATGAACTTCATTATCATGAACATAGTCAAAAGGTCTTTGCAAATTATGTCATACGCTTTAGTTCTACTGTTTAAGATATGTTCCTAGAGAAAATTTAGTTGAAAGTTGGTAGTAGCAATTATGCGGACTGGGTCCGTAAACTGAGGATTGTCCTCATTGCTGCACAGAAGTCTTATGTCCTTAATGCACCGCTCGGTGTGCTGAACCTCAGCGTCGTCTGTAGATGTTGCGAAACATCTGACATACACGTTTTGATGACTACGTGATAGTTCAGTGCGTAATGCTAACGGTTTAGAATTGTGGCACAAGAGACGTTTTTGAAACGTCGCAGAACATATGAGATGTTCCGAAGACTGAAATTGGGATTTCAGACTAGTGCCCACGTCAAGAGGTATGAGACCTCTGACAAGTTTCTTAAGCCTGCAAACTAAGGGAGAAAAGCTCAATCGTTGAGCATGTGCTCAGATTGTCTGAGTACTACAATCACTTGAATCGAGTGGGAGTTAATCTCCCAGATGAGATAGTGATGGTTCTCCATAGTCACTGCCACCAAGCTAGTAGAGCTTCGTGATGAACTATAACATATCAGGGATAGATATGATGATCCTTGAGCAACTCGCGATGTTTGACACCGCGAAAGTAGAAATCAAGAAGGAGCATCAATTGTTGATGGTTAGTAAAACCACTAGTTTCTAGAAGGGCAAGGGCAAAAGGGATACTTCATGAAACAGCAAATCATTTGCTGCTCTAGTGAAGAATCCCAAGGTTGAACCCAAACCCGAGACTAAGTGCTTCTGTAATGAGGGAACGGTCACTAAAGCGGAACTACCCTAGATACTTGGTAGATGAGAAGGCAGGCAAGGTCGACAGAAGTATATTGGATATACATTGTATGAATGTGTACTTTACTAGTACTCCTAGCAGCACCAGGGTATTAGATACCGGTTCGGTTGCCAAGTGTTAGTAACTCGAAATAAAAGCTGCGAAATAAATGGAGACTAGCTAAAGGTGAGATGACGATGTATGTTGGAAGTGTTTCCAAGGTTGATGTGATCAAGCATCGCATGCTCCCTCTACTATCGAGATTTGGTGTTTGCGTTGAGCATGATTGGATTATGTTTATCGCAATACGGTTATTCATTTAAGGAGAATAATGGTTACTCTGTTTATTTGAATAATACCTTCAATGGTCTTGCACCTAAAATGAATCTCGATCGCAGTGATACACATGTTCGTGCCAAAAGATATAAAATAGTAATGATAGTACCACATACTTGTGGCACTGCCATTTGAGTCATATTGGTATAGAACGCATGAAGAAGCTCCATGTAGATGGATCTTTGGACTCACTCGTTTTTGAAAAGATTGAGACATGCGAACCATGTCTATTGGTATATATGCATGAAGAAACTCCATGCAGATGGATCGTTTGGACTCACTTGATTTTGAATCACTTGAGACATGAAAAATCAAACCACATGGGCAAGATGACTGAAAGGCCTCGTTTTCAGTAAGATGGAACAAGAGAGCAACTTATTGGAAGTAATACACTTTGATGTATGCAGTCCAATGAGTGCTGAGGCATGCAGTGGATATCGTTATGTTCTTACTTCACAGATGATTTGAGTAGATGCTGAGTGTATTTACTTGATGAAACACAAGTCTGAATTATTGAAAGGTTCAAGTAATTTCAGAGTGAAGTTGAAGATCGTCGTGAACAAGAGGATAAAATGTCTGTGATATGATCATAGAGATGAGTATCTGAGTTACGAGTTTGGCACACAATTGAGACATTGTGGAAAGTGTTTCACAATTAATACCGCCTGGAACACCATAGTGTGATGGTGTGTCCGGACATCATAGCTGCACCCTATTGGATATGGTGCATACCATGATGTTTCTTATCGAATTACCACTATCGTTTATGGGTTAGGCATTAGAGACAACCGCATTCACTTTAAAAGGGGCACCACGCAATTCCGTTGAGACGACACCGTTTAGAGAAACCTAAGTTGTCGTTTCTTAAAAGTTTGGGGCTGCGATGCTTATGTGAAAAAGTTTCAGGCTGATAAGCTCGAACCCAAAGCGGATAAATGCGTCTTCATAGAATACCCAAAACAGTTGGGTATACCTCCTATTTCAGATCTGGAAGCAAAAGTAATTGCTTCTAGGAACGGGTCCTTTCTCGAGGAAAAGTTTCTCTCGAAAGAATTGAGTGGGAGGATGGTGGGGACTTGATAAGGTTATTGAACCGTCACTTCAACTAGTGTGTAGCAGGGCACAGGAAGTTGTTCTTGTGGCACCTACACCAATTGGAGTGGAAGCTTATGATAGTGATCATGGAACTTCGGATCAAGTCACTACCAAACCTCGTAGGACGACGAGGATGCGTGCTACTTTAGAGTGGTACGTGATCCTGTCTGAGATATCATGTTGTTGGACAATACTGAACTACGAGCTATGGAGAAGCGATGGTGGGCCCATATTCCGACAAATGGTTAGAAGCCATGAAATCCGAGATAAATGGATCTTTAAGAAGAAGACGGACATGGACGGTAATGTTACCGTCTATGAGGCTCGACTTGTGGAAAAGAGTATTTTCACAAGTTCAAGGAGTTGACTACGATGAGATTTTCTCATCCGTAGCGATGCTTAAGTCCGCCGGAATCATGTTAGCATTAGCTGCATTTATGAAATCTGGCAGATGGATGTCAAAACAAGGTTGTATGTGATACAATCAGAAAGGTTTTGTCGATCCTAAGGATGCTAGCTCCAGCGATCCTTCTAAGGACTGGAGTAAGCATCTCGGAGTTGGAATGTACGCTTTGATGAGATGATCAAAGATTTTGGGTTTATACAAAGTTTATGAGAAAATTGTATTTCCAATAAAGTGAGTGGGAGCGCTACAACATTTCTGATAAGTATATGTGAATGACATATTGTTGATCCGAAATGATGTAAAAATTTCTGGAAAGCATAAAGGGTTGTTTGAAAGGAGTTTTTCAAAGGAAGACCTGGATAAAGCTGCTTACATATTGGGCATCGAGATCTATAGAGATAGATCAAGACGCCTGATGATACTTTCAAAGAACGCACATCTTGACATGATTTTGAAAGAGTTCAAAATAGATCAGCAGAGAAGGAGTTCTTGGCTGTGTTACAAGGTGTGAGTATTGAGTAAGACTCAAGACCTGACCACAGCAGAAGAGAGAGAAAGGACGAAGGTCGTCCCCTATGCTTTAGACGTAGGCTCTATAGTATGCTATGTTGTGTACCGCACATGAAGTGTGCCTTGCCATGAGTTGGTCGAGGGGTACAATAGTGATCCGGGAATGGATCACATGACAGCGGTCGAACTTATCCTTAGTATCTAGTGGACTAAGGAATTTTCTCGATTATGGAGGTGAAAAGGAGTGCGTCGTAAAGGGTTACGTCGATGCGAACTTTGACACTAATCCGGATGACTCTCAGTAGTAAACCGGATTCGTATAGTAGAGCAGTTATTTGAAATGGCTCCAAATAGCGCGTGGTAGCATCCACAAGATGACATAGAAATTCGTAAAGCACACACGGATCTGAAAGGTTCAGACCCGTTGACTAATAACCTCTCTCACAAGCATAACATGATCAAACCAGAACTCATTGAGTGTTAATCACATAGTGATGTGAACTAGATTGTTGACTCTAGTAAACTCTTTGGATGTTGGTCACATGGTGATGTGACCTATGAGTGTTAATCACATGGTGATGTGGACTAGATTATTGACTCTAGTGCAAGTGGGAGACTGTTGGAAATATGCCCTAGAGGCAATAATAAATTGGTTATTATTATATTTCCTTGTTCGTGATAATCGTTTATTATCCATGCTAGAACTGTATTGATAGGAAACTCAGATACATGTGTGGATACATAGACAACACCATGTCCCTAGTAAGCCTCTAGTTGACTAGCTCGTTGATCAATAGATGGTTACGGTTTCCTGACCATGGACATTGGATGTCGTTGATAACGGGATCACATCATTAGGAGAATGATGTGATGGACAAGACCCAATCCTAAGCCTAGCACAAGATCGTGTAGTTCGTTTGCTCAGAGCTTTTCTAATGTCAAGTATCATTTCCTTAGACCATGAGATTGTGCAACTCCCGGATACCGTAGGAATGCTTTGGGTGTACCAAACGTCACAACGTAACTGGGTGGCTATAAAGGTGCACTACAGGTATCTCCGAAAGTGTCTGTTGGGTTGGCACGAATCGAGACTGGGATTTGTCACTCCGTGTAAACGGAGAGGTATCTCTGGGCCCACTCGGTAGGACATCATCATAATGTGCACAATGTGACCAAGGAGTTGATCACGGGATGATGTGAGTTACGGAACGAGTAAAGAGACTTGCCGGTAACGAGATTGAACAAGGTATCGGGATACCGACGATCGAATCTCGGGCAAGTAACATACCGATAGACAAAGGGAATTGAATACGGGATTGATTGAATCCCCGACATCGTGGTTCATCCGATGAGATCATCGTGGAACATGTGGGAGCCAACATGGGTATCCAGATCCCGCTATTGGTTATTGACCGGAGAACGTCTCGGTCATGTCTGCATGGTTCCCGAACCTGTAGGGTCTACACGCTTAAGGTTCGATGACGCTAGGGTTATAGGGAAGGTATGTACGTGGTTACCGATTGTTGTTCGGAGTCCCGGATGAGATCCCGAATGTCACGAGGAGTTCCGGAATGGTCCGGAGGTAAAGATTTATATATGGGAAGTCCTGTTTTGGTCACCGGAAAAGTTTCGGGTGTTATCGGTAATGTACCGGGACCACCGGGAGGGTCCCGGGGGTCCACCAAGTGGGGCCACCAGCCTCAGAAGGCTGCATGGGCCAAGTGTGGGAGGGGACCAGCCCAAGGTGGGCTGGTGCGCCCCCCACCAAGGCCCAAGGCGCAGGGAGAGTGGGAGGGGGCAAACCCTAGGTCCAGCTTGGCCTTAAGGCCCACCCTAGTGGCGCCCCCCTCTCCTCCCCTTGGCCGCACCCTAGATGGGTTTGGGGGCTGCCGCCACCCCTGGGGAGGGAACCCTAGATGGGGGCGCAGCCCCTCCCCTTCCCCTATATATACTGGAAGTATTTGGGGCTGCCAGACACGCGAGAACGTCTCTCTTTCGGCGCAGCCATACCCCTCTCCCTCCTCCTCCTCTCCCGCGGTGCTTGGCGAAGCCCTACGGGATTGCCACACTCCTCCATCACCACCATGCCATTGTGCTGCTGCTGGACGGAGTCTTCCCCAACCTCTCCCTCTCTCCTTGCTGGATCAAGGCGTGGGAGACGTCACCGGGCTGCACGTGTGTTGAACGCGGAGGCACCGTTCTTCGGTGCTCAGATCGGAATCAACCGCGATCTGAATCGCTACGAGTACGACTCCCTCATCCGCGTTCTTGCAACGCTTCCGCATCGCGATCTACAATGGTATGTAGATGCACTCCCCTTCCCCTCGTTGCTAGATTACTCCATAGATTGATCTTGGTGATGCGTAGAAAATTTTGAATTTCTGCTACGTTCCCCAACAAAATCCGCGTCCTCGAGTCGTTTGCGGTTAATTCATTCACGTACCTTACTTGCCTTGTATGCTTGTTGACCGAAATTGCATAGGAGTACACGGCGACCACATCCACTGAAATCATGCGCATCCAGTCGCATGGGGATCCGAGCCCACTAAAATAGATTTGTATTCTCAACTTTCCAGAATTGTATTCTCTTTATCTCTGTGCCGTATAGAAGTGAAGGAAATATGCCCTAGAGGCAATAATAAAGTTGTTATTTATATTTCCTTATATCATGATAAATGTTTATTATTCATGCTAGAATTGTATTAACCGGAAACTTGATACATGTGTGAATACATAGATAAAACAAAGTGTCCCCAGTATGCCTCTACTAGACTAGCTCGTTAATCAAAGATGGTTAAGTTTCCTGACCATAGACATGTGTTGTCATTTGATGAACGGGATCACATCATTAGGAGAATGATGTGATGGACAAGACCCATCCATTAGCTTAACATTATGATTATTGAGTTTTATTGCTATTGCTTTCTTCATGACTTATACATGTTCCTCTGACTATGAGATTATGCAACTCCCGAATACCGGAGGAACACCTTGTGTGCTATCAAACGTCACGATGTAACTGGGTGATTATAAAGACGCTCTACAGGTGTCTCCGATGGTGTTTGTTGAGTTGGCATAGATAGAGATTAGGATTTGTCACTCCGTGTATCGGAGAGGTATCTCTGGGCCCTCTCGGTAATGATCATCACTATAAGCCTTGCAAGCAATGTGACTAATGAGTTAGTTACGGGATGATGCATTACAGAACGAGTAATGAGACTTGCCGGTAACGAGATTGAACTAGGTATGATGATACCGACGATCGAATCTCGGGCAAGTGACATACCGATGAGAAAGGGAACAACGTATGTTGTTATGCGGTTTGACCGATAAAGATCTTCGTAGAATATGTAGGAGCCAATATGAGCATCCAGGTTCCACTATTGGTTATTGACCGAAGATGTGTCTCGGTCATGTCTACATAGTTCTCGAACCCGTAGGGTCCGCACGCTTAACGTTCGATGACGATTTGTATTATGAGTTATGTGATTTGATGATCGAAGTTTGTTCAGAGTCCCGAATGAGATCACGGACATGATGAGGAGTCTCGAAATGGTCGAGAGGTAAACATTCATATATTGGAAGGCTATATTCGGACATCGCAAAGGTTCCGAGTGATTCGGGTATTTTTCCGGAGTACCGGGAGGTTACCGAAACCCCCCGCGAGAAGTTATGGGCCTTATGGGCCATAAGAGGGAAGCACACCAGCCCACAAGGGGCTGGTGCGCCCCCCCCCTTGGGTAGGAGGCCGATTAGGACTAGGAGAAGGGGGTCGCCCCCCCGCCCCTTTTCCTTCTCCTCTCCCTTCCCCCTTTCCTACTCCGTGTGGGAGGTGGAATCCTACTAGGACTAGGGAGTCCTAGTAGGACTCCACACCTTGGCGCGCCCCCTAGGGCCGGCTGCCTCTCCCTCTCCCTCCTTTATATACGGGGGCAGGGGGCACCCTAGAACAGACAAGTTGATCTTTAGTCGTGTGCGGTGCCCCCCTCCACAATTTTACACCTCGGTCATATCGTCGTAGTGCTTAGGCGAAGCCCTATGCCGGTAACTTCATCATCACCGTCACCACGCCGTCGTGCTGACGAAACTCTCCCTCGGCCTCAACTGGATCAAGAGTTCGAGGGACGGCATCGAGTTGAACGTGTGCTGAATGCGGAGGTGCCGTACGTTCGGTACTTGGATCGGTTGGATCGCGAAGAAGTTCGACTACATCAACCGCGTTACTAAACGCTTCCGCTTTCGGTCTACGAGGGTACGTGGACACACTCTCCCCTCTCGTTGCTATGCATCTCCTAGATAGATCTTGCGTGATCGTAGGTTTTTTTTTGAAATTACTGCGTTCCACAACAGTGGCATCTAAGCCAGGTCTATGCGTAGATGTTATATGCACGAGTAGAACACAATGAGTTGTGGGCGATAATAGTCATACTGCTTACCAGCAACGTCTTACTTTGATTCGGCGGTATTGTTGGATGAAGCGGCCCAGACCAACATTACATGACCGCGTTCATGAGACTGGTTCTACCGACGTGCTTCGCACACAGGTGGCTAGTGGGTGTCTGTTTCTCCAACTTTAGTTGGATCGAATTTGACTATGCCTGGTCCTTGTTGAAGGTTAAAACAACACACTTGACAAAAAATCGTTGTGGTTTTGATGCGTAGGTAAGAACGGTTCTTGCTAGAAGCCCGTAGCAGCCACGTAAAACTTGCAACAACAAAGTAGAGGACGTCTAACTTGTTTTTTGCAGGGCTTGTTGTGATGTGATATGGTCAAGACGTGATGATATATAAATTGTTGTATGAGATGATCATGTTTTGTAGAAGTTATCAGCAACTGGCAGGAGCCTTATGGTTGTTGCTTTATTGTATGAAATGCACTCGCCATGTAATTGCTTTACTTTATCACTAAGCGGTAGCGATAGTCGTAGAAGCAATAGTTGGCGAGACGACAATGATGCTACGATGGAGATCAAGGTGTCAAGCAGATGACGATGGTGATCATGTCGGTGCTTTGGAGATGGAGATCAAAGGCACAAGATGATGATGGCCATATCATATCACTTATTTTGATTGCATGTGATGTTTATATTTTATGCATCTTATTTTGCTTAGTACGGCGGTAGCATTATAAGATGATCTCTCACTAAATTTCAAGGTATAAGTGTTCTCCCTGAGTATGCACTGTTGCTACAGTTCGTCGTGCCGAGACACCACGTGATGATCGGGTGTGATAAGCTCTACGTTCACATACAACGGGTGCAAGCCAGTTTTGCACACACGGAATACTCGGGTTAGACTTGACGAGCCTAGCATATGCAGATATGGCCTCGGAACACTGGAGACCGAAAGGTCGAGCGTGAATCATATAGTAGATATGATCAACATAGTGATGTTCACCATTGAAAACTACTCCATCTCACGTGATGATCAGACATGGTTTAGTTGATTTGGATCACGTGATCATTTAGATGACTAGAGGGATGTCTATCTAAGTGGGAGTTCTTAAGTAATGTGATTAATTGAACTTTAATTTATAATGAACTTAGTCCTGATAGTATTTGCATATCTATGTTGTAGATCAATAGCTCGCGATGTAGTTCCCCGTTTATTTATTGATATGTTCCTAGAGAAAAATAAGTTGAAAGATGTTAGTAGCAATGATGCGGACTAGCTCCGTGATCTGAGAATTATCCTCATTGCTGCAAAGAAGTATCATGTCCTTGATGCACCACTAGGTGACAGAACTATTACAGGAGTAGATGCAGACGTTATGAACGTTTCACAAGCTCGGTATGATGACTGCTTGATAGTTTAGTGCACCATGCTTTACGGCTTAGAACCGGGACTTCAAAAATGTTTTGAACGACATGGAGCATATGAGATGTTCCAAGAGTTGAAATTGGTATTTCAGACTCATGCCCATGTTAAGAGGTATGAGACCTCTGACAAAGTACTTTGCCTACAAGATGGAGGAGAATAGCTCAGCTAGTGAGCATGTGCTCAGAATGTCTGAGTACTACAATCACTTGAATCAAATGGGAGTTAATCTTCCAGATAAGATAGTGATTGACAAAGTTCTCTAGTCACTATCACCAAGTTACTAGAACTTTGTAATGAACTATAATATGCAAGGGATAACGAAAACGATTCCCAAGCTCTTCGCGATGCTGAAATCGGCGAAGGTAGAAATCAAGAAAAAGCATCATGTGTTGATGGTTGACAAGACCACTAGTTTCAAGTAAAAGGGCAAGGGAAAGAAAGGGAACTTCAAGAAGAATGGCAAGCAAGTGGCCACTCCCATGAAGAATCCCAAAACTAGACCCAAGCCTGAAACTGAGTGCTTCTACTGCAAAGGAAATGGTCACTGAAAGTGGAACTGCCCTAGATACTTGGCGGATAAGAAGGATGGCAAAGTGAACAAAGGTATATTTGATATACATGTTATTGATGTGTACTTTACTAGTGTTTATAGCAACCCCTCGGTATTTGATACTGGTTCAGTTGCTAAGAGTAGTAACTCGAAACAGGAGTTGCAAAATAAACAGAGACTAGTTAGGGGTGAGGTGATGATGTGAGTTGGAAGCGATTCCAAGGTTGATAAGATCACCATCACACACTCCCTTTACCTTCAGGATTAGTGTTGAACCTAAAATAAATGTTATTTGGTGTTTGCGTTGAGCATGAATATGATTGGATCATGTTTATTGCAATACGGTTATTCATTTAAGACAAAGAATAATTGTTGTTCTATTTACATGAATAAAACCTTCTATGGTCATACACTCAATATAAATGGTTTATTGAATCTCGATCATAGTGATACACATATTCATAATATTGAAGCCAAAGGATGCAAAGTTAATAATGATAGTGCAACTTATATGTGGCACTGCCGTTTAGGTCATATTGGTGTAAAGCGCATGAAGAAACTCCATGCTGATGGACTTTTGGAATCACTTGATGCTTGCAAACCATGCCTCATGGGCAAGATGACTAAGACTCTGTTCTCCGGAACAATGGAGCGAGCAACTGACTTATTGGAAATAATGCATGCTGATGTATGCGGTTCGATGAGTGTTGAGGCTCGCGGCGGGTATCCTTATTTTCTGACCTTCACAGATGATTTGAGAAGATATGGGTATATCTACTTGATGAAACATAAGTCTGAAACATTTAAAAAGTTCAAAGAATTTCAGAGTGAAGTGGAAAATCACTGTAACAAGAAAATAAAGTTTCTACGATCTGATTGTGGAGGTGAATATTTGAGTTATGAGTTTGGTCTTCATTTGAAACAATGTGGAATAGTTTCGCAACTCACACCACCTGGAACACCACAGCGTGATGGTGTGTCCGAACATCGTAACCATACTTTATTAGATATGGTGTGATCTATGATGTCTCTTACCAATTTACCACTGTCGTTTTTGGGTTATGCATTAGGGACAACTACATTCACGTTAAATAGGGCACCATCTAAGTCCGTTGAGACGACACCGTATAAACTATGGTTTGGCAAGAAACCTAAGCTGTCGTTTCTTAAAGTTTGGGGCTGCGGTGCTTATGTGAAAAAGCTTCAACCTGATAATCTCAAATCCAAATCGGAGAAATGTGTCTTCATAGGATACCCAAAAGAGACTGTTGGGTACACCTTCTATCACAGATCCGAAGGCAAGATATTCGTTGCTAAGAATGGATCCTTTCTAGTGAAGGAGTTTCTCTCGAAAGAAGTAAATGGGAGGAAAGTAGAACTTGATGAGGTAATCGTACCTTCTCCCGAATTGGAAAGTAGTGCATCACAGAAATCAGTTCCAGTGATTCCTACACCAGTCAGTGAGGAAGCGAATGATGATATCATGAAACTTCAGATCAAGTTACTACTGAACCTCATAGGTCAACCAGATTATGGACCGCACCAGAGTGGTACAGTAATACTTTCTGCAAGTCATGTTACTAGACCATGACGAACCTACGAACTATGAGGAAGCGACGATGAGCCCAGATTCCACAAAATGGCTTGAGGCCATGAAATCTGAGATGGGATCCATGTATGAGAACAAAGTATGGACTTTGGTTGACTTGCCCGATGATCGGCAAGCCATTGATAATTAATGGATCTTCAAGAGGAAGATGGACGCTGATAGTAGTGTTACTATCTACAAAGCTCAAATTGTCGCAAAAAAAGTTTTCGACAAGTTCAAGGTGTTGACTACGATGAGATTTTCTCACTCGTAGCGATGCTTAAGTCTGTCCGAATCATGTTAGCAATTGCCACATTTTATGAAATCTGGCAAATGGATGTCAAAACTGCATTC
Organism: Aegilops tauschii subsp. strangulata; assembly: GCF_002575655.3. NCBI lineage: Eukaryota > Viridiplantae > Streptophyta > Magnoliopsida > Poales > Poaceae > Aegilops > Aegilops tauschii. Next base: position 106,948,747 of record NC_053038.3, on the reverse strand, counting down.
CTTAATGGATTTCTTAAAGAAGAGTTGTATATGATACAAACAAGAAGGTTTTGTCAATCCTAAAGGTGCTAACAAAGTGTGCAAGCTCCAGCGATCCATCTATGAACTGGTGCAAGCATCTCGGAGTTGGAATATACGCATTGATGAGTTGATCAAAGCATGCAGTTTTATACAGACTTGCAGTGAAGCCTATATTTACAAGAAAGTGAGTGGGAGCACTACAACCTTTTTGATAAGTATATGTGAAAGACATATTGTTGTCGGAAATGATGTAGAATTTTCTGGAAAGCATAAAGGAGTGTTTGAAAGGAGTTTTTCAAAGAAAGACCTCGGTGAAGCTGCTTACATATTGAGCATCAAGATCTATAGAGATAGATCAAAATGCTTGATAAGTTTTTTCAATGAGTACATACCTTGACAGATTTTGAAGTAGTTCAAAATGGAACAATCAAGGAAGGAGTTCTTGCCTGTGTTGCAAGGTGTGAAATTGAGTAAAGACTCAAAACCCGACCACGGCAGAAAATAGAAAGAGAATGAAAAGTCATTCCCTATGCCTCAGTCATAGGTTCTATAAAGTATCCTATGCTGTGTACCAGACCTATTGTGTACCTCACCATGAGTTTGGCAAGAGGGTACAATAGTGATCCAGGAGTGGATCACTGGACAGCAGTCAAAATTATCCTTAGTGGAATAAGGATATGTTTCTCGGTTATGGAAGTGACAAAAAGGTTCGTCGTAAAGGGTTATGTCGATGCAAGCTTTGACACTGATCCAGATGACTCTAAGTCTCAATCTGGATACATATTGAAAGTGGGAGCAATTAGCTAGAGTAGCTCCATGCAGAGCATTGTAGACATATAAATTTGCAAAATACATACGGATCTGAATGTGACAAACCCGTTGACTAAAATTCTCTCACAAGCAAAACATGATCACACCTTAGTACTATTTGGGTGTTAATTGATAACCCACAAGTATAGGGGATCAATTGTAGCCTCTTTCGATAAGTAAGAGTGTCGAACCCAACGAGGAGCTAAAGGTAGAACAAATATTCCCTCAAGTTCTATCGACCACTGATACAACTCTACGCACGCTTAACGTTCGCTTTACCTAGAACAAGTATGAAACTAGAAGTACCGTGTAGGTGTTGTTGGATAGGTTTGCAAGATAATAAAGAGCGCGCAAATAAAAAGTAGGGGCTGTTTAGATAAAGAAACAATAAAGTTAGTATAGCGAGTGTGGAAAAGTGGTGGCAGGAGTTGCGAAATTGTACCTAAGCAATTGACTACTTTACTAGACCGATAGCAAGTTTTATGTGGGAGAGGCCACTGCTAGCATGTCATCCCTGACTTGGAATTCTATGCACTTATGATTGGAACTATTAGAAAGCATCCGCAACTACTAATGTTCATTAAGGTAAAACCCAACAATAGCATTAAGATATATTGGTCCCCCTTCAATCCCGTATGCATCAATTTCTATGCTAGGTTGAAGCTTCTGTCACTCTTGCCCTCCAATACATAGTCCTATCAACATACAACTAACCCTATGGTGTGATCCACGCGCGCGCTCATATGATGGGCACCAAAGGACAGCAACATAAGAAGGGTTTCCCCTAGATGGAAGAAGGGTTTCCCCTCTGGTCCCTAGATGGAAGAAGGGTTTCCCCTCTGGTCCTTGGCTTCCATGGCATGGGAGGGGCGAAAGCCCCTCCGAGATTGGATCTGTCTCTCTCTGTTTCCGCGCTCCCTGACTCTGCCCTTTCACCGTTTCTTAAATCCCCGGAGATCCGTAACTCCGATTGGGTTGAAATTTGGACATGATTTTTATCCGGATATTAGCTTTCTTGCGGCGAAAGAAGGGCACCAACCTCCTTACGGAGTGGCCACGAGGGCCCAGGGCGCGCCTGACCCCCTGGGGCGCGCCCCTCACCTTCGTGGGCCCCTCGGGCATCGTCTCGCATTGATTCCATTTCCCAAAATTCACATATATTCCAAAAAAAATCTTCGTCGGTTTTTATCCCGTTTGGACTCCGTTTGATATGGATTTTCTGTGAAACAAAAAACATGCAACAAACAGGAACTGGCACTGGGCACTGGATCAATATGTTAGTCCCAAAAATAGTATAGAAAGTTGCCAAAAGTATGTAAAAGTTGTAGAATATTGGCATGGAACAATCAAAAAGTATAGATACGACGGAGACGTATCATTAATCACATGGCAATGTGAACTAGATTATTGACTCTAGTAAAACCTTTTGGGTATTAGTCACATGGCGATGTGAACTAATCACATGGTGATGTGAACTATTGGTGTTAAATCACATGGCGATGTGAACTAGATTATTGACTATAGTGCAAGTGGGAGACAGAAGGAAATATGCCCTAGAGGCAATAATAAAGTTGTTATTTATATTTCCTTATATCATGATAAATGTTTATTCATGCTAGAATTGTACTAACCGGAAACTTGATACATGTGTGAATACATAGACAAAACAAAGTGTCCCTAGTATGCCTCTACTAGACTAGCTCGTTAATCAAAGATGGTTAAGTTTCCTGACCATAGACATGTGTTGTCATTTGATGAACGGGATCACATCATTAGGAGAATGATGTGATGGACAAGACCTATCCGTTAGCTTAGCATTATGATCATTGAGTTTTATTGCTATTGCTTTCTTCATGACTTATACATGTTCCTCTGACTATGAGATTATGCAACTCCCGAATACCGGAGGAACACCTTGTGTGCTATCAAACGCCACACGTAACTGGGTGATTATAAAGACGCTCTACAGGTGTCTCCGTTGGTGTTTGTTGAGTTGGCATAGATCGAGATTAGGATTTGTCACTCCGTGTATCGAAGAGGTATCTCTGGGCCATCTCGGTAATGATCATCACTATAAGCCTTGCAAGCAATGTGACTAATGAGTTAGTTACGGGATGATGCATTACGGAATGAGTAAAGAGACTTGCCGGTAACGAGATTGAACTAGGTATGATGATACCGACGATCGAATCTCGGGCAAGTAACATACCGATGACAAAGGGAACAACGTATGTTGTTATGTGGTTTGACCGATAAAGATCTTCATAGAATATGTAGGAGCCAATATGAGCATCCAGGTTCCGCTATTGTTTATTGACCAGATATGTGTCTCGGTCATGTCTACATAGTTCTCGAACCCGTAGGGTCCGCACGCTTAACGTTCGATGACGATTTGTATTATGAGTTATGTGATTTGATGACCGAAGTTTGTTCGGAGTCCCGGATGAGATCACGGACATGATGAGGAGTCTCGAAATGGTCGAGAGGTAAAGATTTATATATTGGAAGGCTACATTCGGACATCGGAAAGGTTCCGAGTGATTCGGGTATTTTTCCGGAGTACCGGGAGGTTACCGGAAACCCCCGGGAGAAGTTATGGGCCTTATGGGCCATAAGAGGGAAGCACGTCAGCCCACAAGGGGCTGGTGCGCCCCCCTGGGCAGGAGGCTGATTAGGACTAGGGGAAGGGGGCTGCCCCCCCCCCCCCTTTTCCTTCTCCTTCTCCCTTCCCCCTTTCCTACTCCGTGTGGGAGGTGGAATCCTACTAGGACTAGGGAGTCCTAGTAGGATTCCACACCTTGGCGTGCCCCCTAGGGCCAGCTGCCTCTCCCTCTCCCTCCTTTATATACGGGGCAGGGGGCACCCTAGAAAAGACAAGTTGATCTTTAGCCGTGTGCGGTGCCCCCCTCCACAGTTTTGCACCTCGGTCATATCATCATAGTGCTTAGGCGAAGCCCTATGCCTGTAACTTCATCATCACCGTCACCACACCGTCGTGCTGACGAAACTCTCCCTCGGCCTCAACTGGATCAAGAGTTCGAGAGACGTCATCGAGTTGAGCGTGTGCTGAACGCGGAGGTGTCGTACGTTGGGTACTTGGATCGGTTGGATCGCGAAGAAGTTCGACTACATCAACCACGTTACTAAACGCTTCCACTTTCAGTCTACGAGGGTACGTGGACACACTCTCCCTCTCGTTGCCATGCATCTCCTAGATAGATCTTACGTGATCGTAGAATTTTTTTTGAAATTACTGTGTTCCCCAACAAGAAGAACTACAGTGCACGCATTCTGTGCCCATTGCAGATAGTTCATGTCCAAATGAGTTGGATCCGGCCTCAACCACCAACACCCAAGTACCCATTGCACTTAAATGCGCACGCTCTCCTTCTTCCTCCCCAACGGCACACTGCTGTTCACCACAACGGTCATCTTCCGTCGACCTCCTGGTCATAAAAGCGGCCATGTTCTTCGCCGCAGTCCAGTCTTCCAAGATTACCCCACAACAAGCTCGTCCCCTAATGTGCACCTGTTAGCACAACCTGTTCTTGAATTTCTGTTGTACGCTAAGTTCTTAGAAGAGCGGCGAGTTCGTCTCCTAATGTGTCACCTGTTCACACACCCAGTACCTGATTATTTGTTGTACGCTGTTTTCTTCGAATTAGTTTGCATGACTTTGTGATTCAGTAAACTATATGGGAATTACTCGAGAGCAGCCTTCCTGCACGCAGCGGTAGATGCACGCAGCGCATCGACGGCCGCGCTGCGCGAGGTGATCTGTGCAAAAGAAAATTTGAAAGTAAAGCGGACATACATTCGATCGATACAAGCGAATACACCGCACACGTCGCTTTCGGTGGGCTCGCTTGGTACAGTTTTGGGGCCGGTCCGCTCAGAGCATGCAGGGTTATTAATTTCGATAGGCGAGCCCTTGCTGGGTGGAGCGTAACCAGGTTGGGCGCTTGTCCTACGTCTAGCATGGGATCCCTTTTCACATCTGCGCGAGATTTTTATGTAGTCTGCTTGTTAGGACTGTTGACTTGTAATTTTAATAAACGTTGTGCCTGTCTTTGGGGGACTGGACGTTGCTTACTGCATTTTTAGCTGTTCTTCTTTTAGTGGTTTAGTTTCTGCACCTCTGGGCGTGCTGTACATTTATTCACTTTGCAAGTGATGTTCAATTCAGCTACTTAGGGCTTCTTTGGGTTTGCTGTGAGGTGGTTTGATTTAAAAAACCAGGTGAGATCCTAGCTCGCTGTGTGGTCGTCTATAGTTGGAAGCTTATTTTGTCATCTGAAATTATGATATGTGCCTACCTTTTGAACAAGTGTTGATGGCAGTCATACGCATGTGCTGGGGCCGTTTCAGAATTGATGGCTCAGAGCCGTATATTCGTGTCAGACTCAACTGTCAGCTTGGTCCATCTGGATACATCAATACGCACCATATCACTCTCCACCTTTTCTATATACTCCAAGTAGCACGCCAGCTCGCCCCGCGTCGCGACGCGCTGCACACCGTCGATGCGCTGCGTGCATCTGTCGCTGCGTTCAGCGATGCATTTCTCGGAATTACTCCCTGTCCGCCTATGTACGAAGGACTAGCGTTTCGAACGTCTATGTAATTTTTTTTCTTCTTAAAAAGCTGAATCGTTGTCATCTGATGTGCCTCTTACGTGTTTGTGAACATGCCCCCTAAAAAGCTCAATCGTTGTCATCTTCACTATGTATAACTAAATTGTTAAGAATCCTCTAGTCGCGCCATTGTATGCCTGACCTCCACGTTTCATTTAATTGGCTCATACGGTTAATTCCAGTGCAATATTGGCGTGTTTTCTCAATCCATACAAGCATTTTCTACCACGGTAACAAACAACCACCCACGTACCACTTGTACCTACGTTCACTGTTTTGCGAATTGGTCATGAAGGCGAAGTGCTAAAGTCTCCTACCCACTCAGTATAGTTCACTGTTCCATGCTGCTCCACCACCCTGCAGAAATGTAATTGCCCCGCCAATTTCCGTACCCTACACGCTACCCATCTTGCGTTATTAAATGACGAAGGACATGTACGCACTGCTATGCTATACGCGTTGGTGCTGTATTCACATCTAAGAATTCATTTCTGCAACAGTGGCTCGCATCCCGAGCATGCAGATGATCGGCAGTAATTTCGGAGTGCGTCTTCGCCGAGTGCTCCTAATTGTTGCCTAGCATACTTTACGTGCTATATAGGTTGTTCTGGTCTAATTGAAATTTAAACTGAAAATTTGTAGTGTCGACCTCCAGATTCTTTAAAAACGGTCACGAGAAATTCCACACATATTGTACGAGCTTCCTGTCATTACCCATAACGCATCCACATCACGGAACAGCAAACAGAGGATTTCCTATGCATCCGAGCTGGATCACTCCCAAGTCCCACCATGTGCGATCCATTAGAAACAGAAATTAAAATATCAAACTACTCCAACACTCGCAGCTCAAGCGCCGGTCACATGACCGTCTTGATTTTCTATATGGGTCACATGACCTGATTTTGATTCCTATCGACAATCCAAGATGTGGCCAATAAGATACAAGTTGCCGTCGCCATGCAATACAAAGATCCGATATAAGTACATATTATCATCCACTGGACACTCCAGATCAAGATTAACAAGACAACTAGGAGTAGCACGTAGTATACAGCGCGGAACACAAGCAGTAAAGCACACAATACCGCAGGTGCCAACAGTATTGGTCTTGAACCAGATTTGTATACCAAAAATTCAATATGGCTCATACTACCAGTATTATCTGAGCCATTGGCCCGCCTCTAGATCGATGCGTGCAGATGTCTTCAGCAGGGTATTGCATCTCCAAATTCAATATGGAACAATGTCCCTGTCTGTGTCGGTACTCCATTATGACGTGGACCCCCTCTCGTCCTCTACGGTCTCGTCCGTGAGGATTTTTCCTGATCCAGGACACTGTAGCAGAGGGTCCGCTGTCGTACTCACGAAGGGCGTATTTGGTTGCCTGCATGACGCCCGAACTGGCTCGCGCGGGACGCAAACGGCTGATTGGTTGCCCGCTTTTACTGTTCGGCCCGCCTGGCACGAACCTTAAAGCACTCCTGGGCTTGGCTCCCTGGAAACGCTCGAATCGACAGTTTCTCCAGGGCCAGGCCCGGCGGTGCACGTGGGCGACGGCGGCTGCACGCGGGTGGCCACGCTCGAGAAGCCGCCTTGCTTCCTGAAGCGCCGGCAGTTATTAGCCTCACCACCCCTCACCGCTCCCTCTCCCCACTCTTCCCCACTCTCCCAACTCTCACCGGCGGCGGCGGATCGGAGGGGAGCAAGAAGACCACCAGACTCCATCACTGGCGAGCGGATCATCACTTGGCCCGCGGCAATGGCGGTAAGCACTTCTCTGTTCGTCATGCACTATTTTTTCCCGTTCGATCCAGCGATAGATTCGATCCACGGTGGAGAGGGGAATGGGGAATAGAGGTAGATAAGCATGTAGAGGTAGTTCATACTAGTTCATACGAGTTCATACTACTTCATACTAGTTCATGCAAGATCGGAATAGAGGTAGATGCGGATGCAGTAGAAGAGGGATTGGGGGTACACAACGGACACCGGCTAACTGCGGTGGCCGTCACGGGCGTGCGGAGCGGCAGGTCGAGTGGCTGGCCTTCATTTTCTTGTTCATCGCCGTGCGCGGTGGCGGGTCCTCGTCCTCGTCCTCGGCGGAGTCGAGGTCGATCTGCCAGGTACGACGGCCTGGCTCCGGCGCACTCGCTGGCATCTGCACCGGTTCTTCCTCCTCCTTACACTATTAGGGAAAACCTTATACACAGAATTTTAGCAGTAGCGCTTGTTAAAAAAGCGCTCTAGTGCTAAATAGCAGTAGCGCGTGCATGATAAGAGCGCTACAGATACAAACGTAGCAGTAGCGCGCCTAACTATAAACGCGCTACAACTAAAATTCTCACGACTAAGCCGATAAGCTACACATAGTAGTAGCGTTCTTAATTAAACCGCGCTACCGCTATGTATATTGTAGCAGCACGTTTACGTAGAAAGGCGCTGTTGCTAACGAAAAGAAAATAAATCAAACAACAAATAGAAAAGTAAATGAAAATGAAAGAAAATAGAAAAAGGAGAAAGGAAAAAATAAAATGTAAAGAAAAATAGATGAGAAATGGAAAAAAAGAGACATGCTTAGCAGTAGCTTGTTTTGTGAAACGCGCTATAGCTAAAGCTATAGCGCGTTTCCTTTAACGCGTTACCGCTATGTTTCACTTAACCAGCGGTTTTCCCTCCACCCGGCGACCACTTCTCCCCCAAATCCCTCGCCCTCACTTCGCCGCCGTGTCCCCAATTCGCCGTCGCCCTACTTCGCCGCCGTCTCCTGCCGACGCCGACGCCCCCGGAGCCACCAGAGCCGCGCGCCGTCGACGCTACCAGAGCCACCCCCAACGCCACCGGAGCCGCGCGGCCTCATCAACGCCACCGGAGCTGCCCTCGGCGCCACCAGAGCCACCCTCGACGCCCCTGCCTCCCTCGCCACCACTGCCTCCCTCGCCACCACCGGAGCCATCGCCTGTAAGCACCCCTCCTCTCTCTCTCTCTGATGCATAGCACAAACATTGGACATACTAACCAGCTAGGTTAACTAGTTTAATTAGGTTAATTTTCTAGGTTAGTGCAAAAATGTAGTTAGGGCTTTGACAGAGAACTAGTTAGGTTAACTAGTTTAATTAGGTTAATTATCTAGGTTAAGAAAAAATTTATTTAGGGCTTTGACAGAGAACTAGCTAGGTTAACTAGTTTAATTAGGTTAATTATCTAGATAAACTAGGTTAACAAGCTAGGTTAACTAACTAGCTAGGTTAATTTGGTTCGTTAGGTTAACAAGTTAGGTTAACTAGGTTCGCTAGGTTAGAGGAAAAATTTATTTTCGACCACTATTTTTCTAGGAAAAGAATTTAGGCAAGTTTTATTTTAAAGATGATCCCTTCCTAGACTTTTATTGTTGATTATATCTTTTCATTGAAGTGGTCATGTTATATCTTTTCATTGAAATGGTTCGATTGTTCCCAAGTGGCCTTTTGTTGTTTCCAGGGAATGAAGTTGAGTGGCCTATGTTTTGCCGGAATGTTGATTCATTTCCGTTCCGGCAAATTTCAGGTTCTCGATTTGTCCACTTTTTAGCAAAGGTCGTGCCGAAATTTTCTGTGAATTTCGGCATGACTTGTGCTACAAACTAGGACATATCGAGTGCCCGGGATTTGCCGCACCGGGAAGGAGTCAACGTTCCTGCAAAACATAGGCCTTTTTATGTTATTATTCATTTTATTAGGTCTAGAATTAATTGACTAGATTTAATCGTAGGAAACATGGCTAGCAACGATGAAGGACGGGGTTTTGGTTATTGCGACAACGTCTACCTAGCGGTAGACGAATTTTTGAGCCTTGCCGACGATCAACCGATGTTGTTGCTGGGCCCACCGATCGCATCGGGGACTGAGACCGACACGCAGACCGGTGCTGAGACTGAGGCCGGCGCTGAGACTGAGACCGGGGCTGAGACTCAGACCGGCGCTGAGATTCAGACCGGCATCGAGACTGAGGCCGGCGCTGCCTCGGGGAGCGGAGCCGGTGTAGGACTGAAAGCAAAGAGGCAACGACTTCCTAACAAACTCAGGACTACTAGACTGGTGGTCACGGCGGTGGACACCGACAATTTTGAGTCAACCGTGCCCGAGGAAGCGCGCGCGTGCTACGGCAGTCAAATAGGCTGCATCGTACGGACAACCGCCACCATCAACGATGAGAAACTACAGAAGATAGATAATATGAGGCCCTCCCTCCTAAAGAAGCTGCACCAGATATTCTTGTTCCCGGGCCGGAATGAAAAGGATTATAAAGATCTAGATAAGAACCCGACAATGAAGAAGATAAACAAACACGCCATGTCCAAGTTTAGCGACGCGTTGGCCGCCTGGAAAACAAGGGTGAAAGTAAGGATCATCGACAAAAAGGAACCCTACTCCGAGATTGTAAAGGATAATCCGACAATCACGGTAGAGCACTTTGAAATATTCAAGGTGGCTTGCAAGGTCGAAGATGCCAAAAAAAGGGCTTCAACAGAGGAACATTGGGTGCCACCACCTCGGAAGCCGTGGTTACGGCGGGAAGAGGTCCATATGGGCTAAGGAGGACGCGGAAGCTGCGACTCTGGGCATCCCAGACCCCTTGGCGGAGTTCATCGTCCCGCAGGAGCATGACGTCCTCAGGGCCCGGCACCGTTGGGACCCAGTGAAGAAGGTTTTCGAGACAAACGCGGTCACGACGGAGTTCATGAGACTGCTGGAAATTTTAGTTTCTGATCAATTCGACTACATGTTAGTCATATTTGTAAACGATCCTTGTGCCTTTTGCAGAGAGAGCAGCACAGGATTGCGGCCGAAAGCGACTCGCCATCTGAGGCATTGGCGAGGCCCAAGTGGGACACTCCATTCAACCGGGCGTTGAACATATTGAAACGACTCCCGGTGGAGAATCGACCGTCGTATGGACGCGTGCACGGTGTCGGAGATGGCGCCACGTGGAAGAAGTACTACCGTGAGACCACGGAGGAGAGAAAGGAAAGACGGAGGTTAACTGAAGAAAACATCAACAAGAAGGTTGAGATTGCGGTTGAGAAGAAATCATCTCAGACAGTCGCAACAGCGGCAGCTGCCGCAAAACAGGTGGTTGTAGATATGTCTACTTCCTTGGTTCCGGCCGTTTTCAATTGGACCAGGCAAAATCCAGAAAAAATGGAGCGGACTTTCCCCTTGCTGACTTCTTGGGGAGCAGCTCGACTAGCATTGCACCAGCACCTGCAGCTGCACCTGCTCCCGCACTGGCTCCCGCACCGGCTCCCGCACTGGCTCCGGCACCGAACGTGCTCGGCGGTGCTTCATCTTTGGCTGAGCTCGACGCCCTCACGGTATCTGTCACACCGGCCCCCTTCAATAAATGTATAATCTCCCGTTTTCGTTGCCTTTCGGATGTCTCACGTCGCAGACTTTTCTTTGCAGGCCGACGAAACCCCGTGCACCATATTGTACACCATCGGCGACCAGAAGGTGGACGTGGGGAAGGCGACGATAATGAAGCCGAAGGAACCATTGTTCCACAACCGGCCGATCCCCCCGAAGGTCTTCAAGGTTTTCGTGGCCAGTGTCAAACCAGGCCACGAGAATTTGCCTCCTCTGGTACTAGTGGGGGATGACAACGAGACCCCGCGGCGGCTTGGTGATTGTTGCAATGGGTGGGTCCTGTTGTGGCCAAAGAGTCTGCTTTGTCTGGAGGCGGCCGGGAGCACACCCACGAGCACACAGTTAGGTATGAACATCAACACCTCACCTACCCAATTAGCGTCGGCTGTCGTGCTGGGTGATAGCGGAGGGGGTGAGGAAAAGGCTCCATTAGTCGCTGGTGACGTCGCCATAGATGAGGATGAGGATGATGATGGCACTCAATAGTATGTCTATACTGGCGCCTACTTAGGGTTTGAGCGTCATGAGTCGGTGCCTGAATTGCCGTCTCCGGAGGTTGAACGTATTATGGACGACCTTCCGGTAGTAAAGAAGTCTAGGAAGAGATCGAGGAAAGGCAAAAAGCTGATTCTATGATCCAGCCGCCTCAGCAGCCTCGGGTTCAAGACCGTATAGATATCCCCGGTGCGGATAAATGGCATATCCCCGGTCAAACAATCCTACCTGCAGCAGCGCTAGGGGCCAGATTCGGCGATCTAAGGAGACTTCATGACGATGTGCTGCGGATAGAGAAAGGCCTCATCGCCTCGAAAGATCTAGGATACCCACTCTATGTGGTTAACGTTCCGCGGCAATTGTCGTACGTCGACTTCTTCCCCGCGGATAAGTTCTTCCTTCGATTCGATTACATATTCGACATGTTTCACGTGAAGAAGCTGGATTTTACGTTTGTCCGCCTTTATGCCTTGCACATGAACTACATCATCGGGGTTGAGCAGATACCTCATATCTGTGTCGCTGACCCGTACTTCATGCACGAGGGCTTCTTGGGAGTCTGCGCAAAGCACCGTGAATACGCGAGGGAATACATCGTCAATTTCATGCTCGCCAATAAGGACAAGGAGGCGATTCTCGTGCCTTATCATCCCCTGTAAGTCATCCGCGCGGATATCCTTCCTTCGATTTCAATCATTCATTTGCACAGTGGAGGCTAATTAATTTGAGGTGTACTTATTTTGCGCAGTGGCGGGCGCGCCGTCCTCATCATCCTCTACCCCCGATACTCCCACGCTCTTTACTTGGACTCGTCGAAGAACATTAACAAAAAGGATTACACCCACATCAAGGATGTTCTCGATAGTGCTATGTTTTACTACGACGCACGGGGTGGAGAGGTCAAGAACAAGAAGAGAAGGGGCGGCAGGCCCGCCTTCGGCCATAAGACCGACTTCTGCTACATCCAGCAACCGAGTGATTCTCTTAATGATGGATTCTATGTCCTACACCACATGCTAGAGTACAGACGGGATCACCAGAACCTTCGCATGTCACCTACATCCGGCGATGCCCATATTCTGCAACGGGCAAAGAACGTAGGAGATATCGAGGATCATCGACTTCGAGCTGAGTTCTATCACATCCAGCGCGAACTTGCCCAAATCATCATGAAGGAGGTCGTAGGAAAAACAGGGATGTTCTACGAAGAAGGACAAATGTCGCGGGAAGACGTCCGAACACGGGTAGCCTCTCAGCGTCTCAACCTGAAGCCTTGCACTAGGCTCGGGGACTATCTCCCTGACTTGGATGGATGGCACGACATGTTGGAGTGATTATCGATATATGACAATGTGTCCGTTTAGTCCATACTTTCTGTATGACGAAACTTTGAGTTATGCATGATGAAACTTTATTTGTGATGTAATTAAACCGTCCTCCTCGACTAGCGACGATCACTCTAGTTAGGGTATTTTGGGTACGATCAACTTTGTTATTTATGCTTATGATATGTTGCTTCTATTTTTGCCAAGTCTGTCTCTTTCTGTTGCTCAACTATATATGTTGCATATCATCGACTCATGTGACGATGCAGGTGCATAGATCATCGATGGGGAAGAAGTGCTACGCCAGGAGTATATATACGGAGTGTCAGGCCTAGGTGTACCGGTTTCCGGTTTCCGAGCGACGTGCAGTAGTTAGTTTAGGTTCACGCTAATGCGAGAGAGGGATACGAACTCATGTACTGCATAGTTCCGCTCTCACTCAAAGTGATAGCTCTTCTCGCGTATATCATTGTTTAGATGGATGACGATGTAGTTGCAAGTAATCGAGACTTGTATCGCTATTTTCGAGATGATGATGAGAGACCACTTTGTGTTGGATGATGATTATGATGATGACATGATTTGATGAGACTAGTTGTATGCATATGCTATGATTACATTTGTATGTGTATGATATGCTAAAGATTATTGTATACAACCTATTCAAATACAAAACAAATATGTAAAAAAACTAATAAAACTAGAAGTAGTGAGGGGAACAAAGTTAGCAGTAGCGCCGCCTTACCAGTAGCGCTTCCTTCTAAAAAGTGTTGCAGATATTAGCAGCAGCGCTCTTCACCAAAGCGCGCTACTGCTATCCATGTATAGCAGTAGCGTGGGACGACATGCGCTACTGCTACACGTTAGCTGTAGCGCCTTATCAGTAGCGCGTCGTCCCGCGCTACTGATAGGCAAAATACCTGCGCTACTGCTAGGGTTTTCCCTAGTAGTGTTAGACTCCCCACCGATGACCGCCGACGGCACGATTGCCGTCTCCCAGTACACTGCAGCACAACGGTCATTAGGAGAAAAGTAGTTCTTGTACTTGTACCACTTCTTCCTCTGTTAAGCGTCCTCGGAGACGGCCTGATTCATGGCCCAACGAATGATATCGACTACCACCGCGCCCTTCGCTGGCTCAGGAATCAGCGTCTTCAGCTCTTGTGCAGTGGCCCTCATGAGCACTGCATCAGATTCCTTCTGCATGTCAGGCATGGAGCCGAAGTTCGAGCACACCTCCACGGTGTTCTCAAACTTGGTGCGGTCACCAGCCGACCACCCGAGGAAGAAGGCCCTCCAGCCAATACCCCAAGGGAAGGGGTTGGCGTTGGAGCTGGAGCTAGAGCTCATGGCGATAGAGAGGAGGAAGGTTGACAGTGAGAGAAGAGAGGGGGTGGGTAAGTAGTGGTGGGCAGGGTGAGTAAATATAGGGGCGATCTAGAGGAGGAGAAGAGTGACAGTCATGTCGTTTTAACTACATGCTCTTCAATAAGCCATGAACTCCGTGTTGTGCCTGACTCCATGAATTGTGTGCAGATCGAGGAGAGCAATGAGATGGGCACGGAGGTGCTCCCGACCGTTGACAACAAAGGGCAAGCAGCCCCTTCATCCAATGCCCGAGGACGTTATGCTGCCGCCCACCACCGAGGAAGAACCGAAGACGCCTGAGGTTGGCGATGACGAGCGCATGGAGGAGCCCCCAGCAACAAGCGCCGCAACTACGACCACTACCATGAGGAGGATGGCCCAACTCACTTCAGCAAGGTCATCCTTGCACCGAAGTTTGAGTGCATCCCCATGCCCCTGGACTTCACCAAGCACTTCATCGCGGTGTCGACGGAGTTCAAGCTCGGGAACAACACCGGCTACTCCTGGAAGGTGACGGTGAAGGTGATGAACGGCAAGGTGACCCTGGATCAGGGTTGGGCCACCTACGCAGCCGTTCATCAGATCAAGATCGACTACATGGTGACGTTCAAGCTCCTCACTCCCGACACCCTCAAGGTCATCATCTTCGACGATGATGGCATTGAGGTCGTCAACAAGTGCGGGAAGCACGACGAAGCCTTCGCCGCCAAGGACTAGGGCCGGGGCACCTCCTTCCTAAGTACTATCGAGTCTGCTTTGAACTGTTTATGGTTTATGCATTGAACTATTATGAAATGTGGTACTGCTTATCTGAAATATGCTGTTAAGTAGTTGATCCTCTGTTTATACCCGGCTCTGCTTATGATGTGTGCTACATGGTTGTGCCAAAGTGTGCTGGTAACCTCACCAACTAGCCAAAGAGGTTACCACACACCAGGCGTTGCATACAACCAAACACCATGCATTGGGTTTGTCCACTAACATGCAGGCAACCAAACACCAGGCAGTGTGGTTCAGCCCATGCAGGCAAGAGGGCATGCAGGCAACCAAACAACTTGCAGATGGTGCATTTGAGGCTGCATTTGCATAGCCAGGCTGAGTTGAGAAGCCTATGCAATGCAGCTACTGTAGGCTACGACAACCAAACACGCCCGAAGTGTGCCTCGCAAGATATCTGCTACTGCCATGCAGAAAAAAGATACTTGCTACTGTACACTTTTATTAAATCATGTCTTGTCCCTTGCGCACACATATCCCCGTCCCCATCTTCCGACTCGCCCCTGTCCTCGCTGGTAGCCATGGCGTGTTCTTTGTCCCTCAAAGCAGTGAACACCGAACCAAATCCTCGATTTGTGCCATGCTTCCGTTTCCGTGTTCTAATTGCTGTTCTTTTCTGTTCTTCGTTCGATTTACTTGCAGTCTCAGCAGTACCCACACGTGAACTCTGGGGAAAAAACCAAATCCATAAACCAGCGATCCTCCCATCCTGGACGAAACAGGCTCGAAATTAAACTTTCGCTCGGTGGCACAAATGAGCTTCGGAAAACTATGAAAAAACATACATGCGAGCTCGCCGGCGATGAAAATACTTCACGAACAAAACTCCGTTACTTTAGAGCATCTCCACTCGTTCGGCCCCTAGGCGCACCCGGCAAAATATGCCCTAGAGGCAATAATAAAGTTGTTATTTATATTTCCTTATATCATAATAAATATTTATTATTCATGCTAGAATTGTATTAACCGGAAACTTAGTACATGTGTGAATACATAGACAAACAGAGTGTCCTAGTATGACTCTACTTGACTAGCTCGTTAATCAAAGATGGTTAAGTTTCCTGACCATAGACATGTGTTGTCATTTGATCAACGGGATCACATCATTAGAGAATGATGTGATGGACAAGACCCATCCGTTAGCTTGGCATAATGATCGTTTAGTTTTATTGCTATTGCTTTCTTCATGACTTATACATATTCCTCTGACTATGAGATTATGCAACTCCCGAATACCGGAGGAACACTTTGTGTGCAATCAAACGTCACAACGTAACTGGTGATTATAAAGATGCTCTACAGGTGTCTCTGAAGGTGTTTGTTGAGTTGGCATAGATCGAGAATAGGATTTGTCACTCTGTGTATCGGAGAGGTATCTCTGAGCCCTCTCGGTAATGCACATCACTATAAGCCTTGCAAGCAATGTGACTAATGAGTTAGTTACGGGATGATGCATTATGGAACGAGTAAAGAGACTTGCCGGTAACAAGATTGAACTAGGTATGATGATACCGACGATCAAATCTCGGGCAAGTAACATACCGATGACAAAGGGAATGACGTATGTTGTTATGCGGTTTGACCGATAAAGATCTTCGTAGAATATGTAGGAGCCAATATGAGCATCCAGGTTCCGCTATTGATTATTGACCGGAGATGTGTCTCGTTCATGTCTATATAGTTCTCGAACCCGTACACTACAAAAAAAATACATTTCCGTGATGATACGTGTTTGTCACAGTAGGTCACGTTTTCTGTCATGCATGTACATCCATGACGATTTTATGAAAGAATCAAGATAGTCATACCTGTGCTATCGTAGAAGTGTTCCTTGACATTACCAAAATTATCATCAGGGAAGTGTCCACTTCCATGACGATAAATCGTGCATCATAGAAGTGCTTTCATCAAGGGTGACTGACACGTGGCATCGACCGTAACGGGTTGCCGTTAAGCTATCAGGTTCGGTTTTGGATCCGATAACCCGTTAACAGCCCGGACCAATGGGGATTTTCCACGTGTAAAATTCTCATTGGCTGGAGGAAACACGTGTTGGCTCACTGTTGGGACAGGTGTCATCCACTCATTGGACAGGAGGCGCCTATGATACGTCGACACGTGGCACGGCCCAACAGAGGCCTATTCCGGTGAAAAGGTCGGCCCAGCTAAAGGCCCACCATGTTTTTTCAGACACTAGTGGGTTGGCCCGTTAACAACCCGCCATGTTTTGGGTCAAATTGAGGCCCATACCAGATCAGGCAGGTGCCGTGTTTTGGGCCAAATTACAACCCATATCGGATCAAGCCCGTTAACAGGCCACTGTTCTTTTGGGCCAATTCTAAGTCAGGTTTGTATTTCAGCCTGTTAAATGCCTGTTTACCAGTTCGGCCCGATAATAGTTTCGGCCTGTTAGCGGCCCATGGTGCATCTGGGATGTTCTCGGCCCGGTTTAACTTTAGGCCATTTAATGGCCCATGCAGAAACTGGGCTATTTCTTGTCCGAAGTAACTTTGGGCCTTTTAACGGCCCGTAGTCTTCGTGGATAAATTTCAGCCCAACTGGCCTATCGGCCTGTTAATGGCCCGTGTAACAGTTGGGCCTAATTACAGCCCACGTTGAATCCGGCCTGCTTACAACCCATCTGATAATGGCCCGTGACACTTTTAGGCCTATGGCCCACGTAGATACCGGCCTGCTTAAAGCCCATAATTTTATTGGGCCAAACAGGCCCGAGATATATTTTGGCCTATTAACTGCTCGTCCTATTTGGGCCACACATGGGCCTTAGGCAGTTTCGACCTATATTTGGCCCATGAATTTTTCGGCTCAACGCTAGCCCAATCTAGGTTTTAGCTTGTTAAAAGCCCATGGCTTTCTCTGGCCCAGCTGGCCAGAACTTTACTCGGCCTGTTAAAGGCGGGAAACAACTATAGGTTTAGACCTGCTAATGGCCCAAGATGATTATAGGCCCACGTTTTGACCCATATGAGTAACGGGTCAGCCTGAAGACCGACAACATTGAGACCCACTTAACCTTCCGGCCTAAATTATAGCATACCGACCAAGAATAAACCTGGACTATACAACAAAGAAATTACAACATATTACATCCCCTCGGCATCAAAGTTCACCGCCAATGATAATAAAGGGCAACCAGACAGCAGATTACATAAACTGGGCAGGTCGCCACCAGTGGAAGTTAACAGGCGGACAAAATAATAGACAGAACCGACAACACTTCAACACAGTTCAAGAAAGGTTAGCCCGGCGCAGGAGCTGCAGCGCAAGCAACTTAGCAACCTGATGAGACCGCTCTTCTTTGGCGCTCATATCCACCAACTTAAGCTGCATAGCATCAATAAACGTCCTGTACATACGGTTAATCTTGCATAGAGATTGGAGTTCCAGTCGTATTTGAGCGGAAGCATGTATTTCTGCTTGAATTTCAGACTGAAGAAGTCGAACAGATTCAGGCGGCGACTTCATCGAGCTTGTGTCACTGAGTAAGTTTGACACTACATCAATATGTGACTTCGTGGTTGTATCCCTACCCTCAATATGTGTTGCCTTCTCCTCTGGAATATGTGTTAGAGGGACAAACAATGGGTTCGTCTCACTATCACTGTGGCAGTTCTTCCTAGTAGCAGTGTTGTCACCCTGAAAGAGAACAAGTAGGTAGATAACAGGTTTTGCACGTATAAGCATCAGCGCTGTCAATTCATCTCATTTCTTTGTCAGAAATAAAGAGACACGGTTTAAAATAGCATTAACATAATAGGAATTGTTCATAGTTAAGACGGCAGGAAATGACATTATGCAGGAGCGGCCAGCTTCACCAGACCACTGGATTACAGATCAAGAACGCAAGCATAGATGTAGTTCTAAACAACGTATAAGCATGAATGGTGAGTGTACTGTCAATTTATACCATTTCAGATTGGTAAATAAAGAGACACGATTTAAATAACATTAATATAATATGGCATTGTTCATAGTTGAGACATAGCAGGATATGACATTGTGCTGTTGTTGGTAGTCTCACCACACCACTGGATTAGAGATCAAGAACACAAGCATACACATAGTGCTAAAGAAGATAACTTGCTATGTTTAGTTTAATTTACATGGTACGAATAAGGAACTAGATTGTACAACTAAAGACTAAAATTGAGAAGGACAAACTTATGTTTATGTACTTCTACTTTATAAACTTTGACAAGCAATTTGATGCAGACGACAAAAATAAACAACATTTGCACTCATAGCTATCCAAATATAAACAACAAAGTTTGAAGGCTCGAGGAGGACAACTCACATTAGGAGTGAAGACAGGCTCTATAAAGGCCTTGTCCATATTGATGGGTGGTGTCAATTCGAGAAGTTTACCGCACACTCTTCTTCAAGAGTATTGCCTTTATTCTACATTTTGTCAAGAGTAAATATAGATGTGAAAATATAGGAACAAATGGCGATTATTTAACTTAAGATGCAAAGTACAAATGTAAATACAGCATACAGGCAGAAGGCACTGACAAGAGCAATGCGGAGCTAAACTTCTTCAGTAACATTGGTTTTATTCAATATTTTGGCAAGAGTAAATGTAGATCTGATGTGTAGAAAAATGGAGGACAAGGGAAAATAAGCTGGAAAGTGTACATGAAGAACTAGCTGACAAATATAAGTACAGTGATGAAGGACAACATATACTTACAAGAACAATGCAGAACTAAATTTCTTCATAGGCATTGGGTTTATTCTACATTAATTTAAGCATTAATAGAGATCTGATAATTTGGAGCGAACAGTGGATAAGCAAGCTATAATGCACAATGATATCACATAATCCACAGTTATGAACGTAAGGACAGCGATAGGACAATACGTACTCACAAGAGCAAATCAGCGACCAGCATAGTTGTGATATCCTAGGTTTTGCGGTGCTGGTTCTATTGCCAATATACGTCGGGTGCTATGTGATTTCTCCAGTAGCACCACCTTTTTCAAGGACTTTGCTTGTACTCCTTCAGGTTCTGCAATCACCCTCTTCCTTTTGGATGTCTGAAACACAAGAACAACATTTGAATGAAAAAACATGGTATGACGACAAATGGAATAGGTGTTGATAATGGATGGGCATGGCATCTTCACATATATCATGAGTAAACTAAGCAGATGGCGGTGCAATGAAGCAAAAGAAATGCAAGACACCTTATGCAAGATATGTGCAACCAATAAAACCTTGCCAAATTAGAACATGCACCTTATTGGGTGAACGGGATAGGCCATCTGCCTTTGACTCCCTGAGCTCAGAATAGTCATTAGGATCATATTCTGAATACGAATCTATAGGTCGGGAGCATGTGGGTTTCATTGCATCCACAATCGACCTCAATCCCTTGATGCCAAGTTTGTCACCCATTGAACTGTTCTGCAATATTCTTCTGATGTGCGCATTCTTATATTCATTGTGATTACGTAAAATATCTGTAAAGCATGAAAACACAAATAGTAGTGAGATTATCTTTGTAACGTAGAGGATATCGTAATATAATAGAGGCTCCCTGTAAACCCTTGTGTGCTATCACTGGATTCTGATCAGAGAGCCCATGTGTGTTGTAATATGGTGAGTAGTTTAATATAATCTGGCACAACTACACAAAAAGGCTCCCTGTTGGGGGTCCCAGATGTAAGGATAGTTGGCAGATGATAGGTTCATAATATACCGTATAGAAAGTTTATTGCCAAACCATGATAACGAGAGCGCAGAGCCAGTAGGCAGATCGTAGTGTAGATAGGGGTACACCATAACCACCATAAATAAATCGGGAAAAGCGGAACTGACTGAAAACATAGGGTTTTGCCGCTACTAATATGCAGCCTATCGATCACCTACAGGCCAGCTCTATTCATCTGAAGGCGCACAACTGTTACTATCAGTTTAGTCTATCAAAGACCGCCCGGCTCCCACCATTTCCAGCGTATTATGGCAGACCAACTCGAAGTGCAGAATCATTTAGCAGAACCGGCCCAATAGAGGTGTGGACTGCAGATGTCCCTGCTCCCCTTCCTGACAAGAAACATACCGTGCTTACTAAAGAAGAACGGAAGAGGAACATGTTAAAGAACGGAAGAGGAAGCATATTATTGAGATTCCCCTTCTTTCTATACAATGTTGGTTGCCCACCCATGATGAATCAGAGCGCCCAAAGAAATGCAATTCCATGATGTCTCTCTATATGTGGCCACATGCATTTGGAAAATCAAGTGGGAACATTACCTGACCAATTAAATGTGTGTTTGTTAACTAATGTCAGTATCATATCACAATTCGTATTTGAAGAAGTAAGCTTTGGACTTATGATTAGTGTGTTGTTTAGCTTCAAGAGTGGACTGCTGCTAGTGCGACACAAAGCAGCTACACAGATCATAGTGTAGATATAACGGGAAAACCGTAAGCATCACGAGTAAATTCAGCAATGTGGAACTTGCTGGAATATATGTGCTAGTATTGCCGGTACGGCTAGAAAGGCTTTGGATACCAGCTCTCTTCAAATGAAGGTGCGGTACTGTTAATATCAGTGTAACTCTCAAAGGCGACACAACTCCCCGCATTTCCTTGCTAATCATATAGGATTCAAGTGGGCAGGCCACTACAATTCCTATTCCTATGTTTACAAAATCCTATGAATCAAAGAGGCCCGAAGAGTTCAAAGTGTCCATCACAACCGACCGTATAGACCTCTACACTGCAAATGTCCCTGCTCATCTTCACTACAAGGAACATACTGTACTACTATCATACTCCCTCCGTTCCAAAATGTAAGTCTTTGTAGAGATTTCCACTATGGATCACATACAGATGTATACAGATACATTTTAGAGTGTAGATTCACTCATTTTGCTCCATATGTAGTCCATGGTGGAATCAATACAAAGACTTGTATTTAGGAACGAAGAGAGTACTTATTAAAGAAGAACGAAAGAGGAACATGCTAAAGAAGAACAAGCAGATTTTGGATAATAAAATGTTCGTTGCGCAGTGCCCACACATGATGAACCAGAGCGCATTAAGAATGCAACTCCCTGCTGTCTCTCTATATGTGGTGCACGTGCTTTCGAAAGTAAAGTAGGAACATTAGCTGACCAATTACACGTTATCTGTTTTAGTAATATCAGCATCATATCAGATTCGTACTTGAGCAACAAGTTTGGAATTATGAGTGGCACGTTGTTTAGCTTGATGGATTCAGGAGCAGCGCTAAGCAGCTACGATGATGGTACTAAATATAAAGGCATGTCTGCATGCAAGTCGCGTGACTTTTGTCATTTGGGTCAGTCGACCATTTCAGGCGGTTGGATGAAGATCCTACGTCTCCTAACCCTTCTTCTTCCTCGTCTCTGATTCTTCCCATACAGAACACTGCATGGGCTTCCGGCCGAACCACCGGCCCTGACCCTCCCCCGCCCTCCCCTGAACCGCCCCACCGTCTGTGTTCCTCCGCCACCCCCACCCCCACCCCCGCCCCCACCCGCGTTGAGTTTTCTTCGTTCGGCGAGGCCCCACCACCGCCCCCACAACCATCGTCCCCACCCAAGCCCCTTCCTTCACACCGGCAAACTCCGGCGAGCTCTCAAAAATCGACTGACCCAATTTTGAAATTTAGTCTACTGTCGTTTAACTGGTGTGGAATATAAAAGGGGAAAACCATAAGCATTGCGAGTATAGTGTTGAGCGTGCCATGGCGGATCTGAAGGTGCAAACCGTACAAAGGCAACTTCACAACCAATGTTTGCTTTCAATTAACAAGTAAGTGATGGACAAGAAATCAGAGTAAAGCAGTGGTGATCTATTTTCTTGCTGCGATAAATAAGTTGAGCAGATACGAAAGAGTACCGCCTCTGGTGCGGCGCCGTGTATGCATCTGCTGAGAATTTGAGAGTGCTACGGTAGCGATGGTTGTCGGCGGCGTGGAAGCTGATCTAGGAGGGTAGACGGTGGCGGCAGGGGGCGGTGGACGAGACGGTCGTAGGAGCGGCGCCGACAAGGTGGACAACGGCAGGGATGAAGCGAGAGGACGGGATGCAAGGATCCCGGTCCGAAGCCGTGGATGAGAAAGGTCGATTTCTTGTAATGGACGATGGCATCGGGGTATCAGCTCTGGCATGGTGGAGGAGGACGGCGGTGGATGGGGTGGCGGACGGAGGAGGTTGGGGTGGAGAGGGTGTTTTGGCGCCCACGGAGTACGAATGGGGAAATGGAGGGAGAGAGGAAGGGGGGAACCATGTCTTCAGGGCGCGCTTGTCTCAAATGCGAGGAAATTTATAAACTTAGCCCCAGTTTAAAATTTCCTACATCACAGCAATATTAGTCGGTTGGGGATAGGACGGTAATCTTGCATACACCGAATATTTGCCGACGAGAGTTTGTTTTTGGCACCCACCGTGTATGAATTCGGGAGGGAGTCGATTTCGTCCAAGGAGACACTGTGTTTTGGCGCCCACCGTGTATGAATCCGGGTGAGAGGCGGTTATGTCATGTTTGAGTCAAATTACAAACCTACCCCTATCAAAACCTATAGAAATCGAGCCGATAGGCTTTGCGTGTCAGGAATAGGCAGTAATTTCCATCTCGCAGATTTTGGTTTCGGGCGGTTACTGTGACTTTCCCCACTTCGTTCAGATTTTTGTAGAGCAAGAGTGCATGTTTACCGTGCCAACTCAATTCGAATCCAGTTTGTATTCTATTTTTGTTCGGGTAGGATACATTTTCGATTGGAATAAAATTCTATATACATCATTTTTTATATATACTTTCAAAAGCACAACACCCTTTATACATAAATATTGTTTACAAATGGCATGATCTCAGATTCATAAGGCTGTATCCATCTTAATTTGGATTTTCAAATATTTGAAACCACTTATGTTGAAATCCAATGTATGCATTCCTCGCTAATTGTCTCCAATTAATGTGTGTTTCATGCGGTTCTTTTTTAATTCTCAAACATGTATAATGTGTTCACACACGCAACATATAGTGTAATCCCGTTTAGACATTAATTGCATATAAACCATGCATTGTCTCTAATTAAAGAATCTATGGATCACTAATATTGATAAACTATATAACATTACACGTGTCCCCAAATTCAAATGAGTATGCATGTCTGATTCACCAATTTGCGTTATGATATTATCGATGTCGTGATCTCCAGTTTAAATATTTGAATCCCCTTTAATCCAGATATTTGTCTCATATAGCTATCACTCATGCTTATATAGGAGTATCTCTCTAGACTTATACGTGTTCATCGTCTCTCGGGTATCTCTCGTGCTACCTGTATGTCGACAATGATCTTTTATCTTCATAACACACTGACGGTACTCTCTCCCTCGACCTTCATCACTCTATCTCTCTCTAAGTATATCTCGCTCCCTGCTATGTGTCTCTAACTATGATTCTCCATGTGAAATCTCTTTCTCTCACACAAACACAAACTTCGTCTCCCGGGGTCTCATTTCTCTCTACTATTCCCCTGTGTGCCACTCGCACACCCCTCTCACACAGAGATGTCTTTCGCTCCTTAGGTATGAGAAGCTACAACTGTTCCTCTTAAATATCTCTTTCTCACACACAAACACAAACTCTGTCTCCCCGGGTCTCATATCTCTCCGCCATTCTCTTGTATGTCGCTCACACACACTCTCTCTCCCTAGAGATATCTTGTGTTCCCTCATATGTCTCTCTAGCTATCACTCTCGTTGTGAAATATCTTTCTCTCTCATAGACACAAAACTCCGTCTCTTGGGATCTCATTTCTCTCTGATATTTGTTTGTATGTGACTCACATGCACCCTCTCTCTATCTCTCTCACACCCACACACATAACTCAGCCTTCTGATCCACTCGACTCCTATCTCTAACACACATTAGCTAGCATCTTTATCTTTCTATTTATCTGTTTCTCCATCAACCTTCTTTCTCGCCTCACTCTTGCTTCCTATCACGCACACTATATATGTTTCTCTCTACATGCAGTCAAGTACCCTCTTTTTATATTTCTCTCTCACACACATAACTTCACCCTCTGAACCACCCGACGGTCATCTCCAACACTCAAACTAGCCGATGTCCCTCTAGCTAGCATCTTTGTCTCTATATCTATCTGTACTTTCTCCATCAACATTTCTTTCTCGCACGCACTCTTGCTTCCTATCACCCACACTATATATGTCTCTCCATACATGCATTTATAGGTTGATCTCATTTGCACAATCGTTGTGTCTCGCTCCCTCTGCTCGCCATAGATGCATGCTCTAGCCCACGCCACCATCTCTTAAAGACAAAAACACATGCTCAATTATCGGGCCTTCTTCCCTGCACTCTCACATGCATGCATATTGTCGTACCGATCCGTCTCTCCCATGTCATTGATCTTATGACTTATGTCTTCTTTCTTTTATCTTGATCATGCGCGCGTGCACACACACATCCCACGTATACATGTATACCTCTCGCACATGCAGGTTCAAGGTCTCCTATGTCTCCATATGTAGTTAATTACCCTCAACCCTAATGCCACATCGAATCGTTCTCTTCTTGTGTGCACATAACTTCCGCCTGGATGGGTAAAACACACACTCACACCTAACAATCACCTTCTAGCTACCCCCCCTCTCTCACTCTTCCCCTATATCCCCGAAACCAATAAGACCATCCCTTTGTTTAATTCCCGCCTACATGCACCATCGATATATAGTTGTCTCCCTCGGTGTCTCTCGAAAAAACACGTTCTCTCGATGTCGACTCCTCTCACGCGCACATGCCTTCTCTTCCCTCTCTACGGGCCTTTTCTCTCTCGCACCCCCTCGTTGGTGGCCTCTGCCATACACACCACCTCTCTATGATGAAGCCACACACATTTAAATTACATCCGCCACCGAGGATCCCGCGTCACACACACACACACACGCACCCACCCACCCCCCACACACACTAAGACTCCATCTCACACACACATGCTCTAGGCCGAGCATTTGTTCCTACCACCCTTCGTCCAACCTTACCTGTATGATAAACAATCACCTTAATTTACTTGTATAACATGGACAAATTCCACTTTACTTTAGTAGTTAGCAAACTTATCATCTCTACTCTTATAAAAAAAGAGTCGGTGATGGTGTGCCTGCCATCTTGTAATATTGACCGTCCGATCTTTATCTGACGGATAGAAAGCAAACTATGACAATTTTACAAAAGATACCCGCACCTCTCTCCACATTTAGAGCATGATTGGTTTGCTACCAATATTTGGCTAGCCAAATGTTGGAATTGCCAAATATTGGCAATACCAAGACTTGCCAAATATTGGCAACTTTATGTGAGATAGGCAAGACAACTCGGTAACCAACCAAGTAGTAGCGAATATTTGGCACAATGCCAAACATTGGCATGCCTATTTTTGGCACCAAACCAATTATGCTCTTACAGACAAGGCCTTGGCTCGTTCATCCTTATCTCCCACAACCTCATTGCTGAGCAATTAAAAAAGGAAGTCTCTGGAACAATCTAGCATGCTGGCCGTTGCCGCCTGCCGGCGCAGTCCATCCCCATGCCTCCGCCCAGTCCGACCACCAGTCACCACCACGCTCCACTCCTCCTCACCTTATCTCTCATCTTTCATTTTTTCGTTGAAATTCTTGAGATACCAGTTTTCTGATAATATTCTCGAGATATGATTAGTTTTTACACACGGGATTACTCCTGCATGGGTCAATCACAACAGGTGTTTTGTAAAAAAATGCATATTGATGTTCCGTGCAATGCACGAGCATCTTGCTAGTGATTGTATAACTCAAATCACGAGCAGGAAGTGACATTTTTTTACACAACCACGTTAACATGGCCACGTAAATCACTAGCTAAAGTGTAATACAATTATACTTATATCCCGATGAAAAAGGTTGAGTACATGTCCGAAGAGTAGAGTCGCACACACGCACTCTATCTCTCAGAATCTCTCACACACACACCAGTTACGTGACGCCCACTTAAGCAAACACGATGTTACAATTTGTGCACCCGCGGATACACGTGATGGTGCACATTTATTTAAGCCGGACGACGAACCCAAACAGTAGCTGCATTCATTCCCCTCCCGCCGCCTCTTCTCTGGTCGCTGTCGCCCGGTAGCCATGGCCCGGCCGAAGGTAACGACATACGCCATAATCCTGCCGGAGCGGCGCTTTAATCTGGAAATTTTAGTGGTCATGCATGCATCTTTTTGTGCTAGCACTCCTATATAAGGGTTGACCGGTCTCTTCCCGCGGACGTGCGCATGCGGTGGAAGAGGAAGGAGAAGGGAAGCGGGCTGTGGAGTAACGTTTTTTACCACAATTTCTTAGGAAACTGAGTGCAATAATTGAGTAGTTTTGCAAACTACCAGTACTACACCTGAAACGGTTCAAAACCAATACCACCACCACTGCCGCGTCTGACCGCCCTGGCCGACCCAACCCCCCCTAGCCGGCGTACGCTTCCCGCGTGAAACGGTCAGCGTCACCCCGGAATGTCAGTGCCGCACTAATGCCCGACCATAGCGGAGGTGACCTCTCACTGGCGCCGGCTTTGAAGTAGCGCGACGGCCGAGAGAGCGCCGCTTCCCGGTGCACGTGACTGCTCCGCGTCGAGGCTGGCCATAGTTTGAGTCTCCATCGTGGGGAGCCACACTAACTGCGATGATATGGACTCCCATTGCCCATAGTTATGGATCGTTCCATCACTACAAAAAAATACACTTCCGTGATGATACGGGTTTGTCGGAGTAGGTCGCGTTTTCTGTCATGCATGTACATCCATGATGATTTTATGACAGAATCAAGATAGTCATACCTGTGCTGTTGTAGAAGTGTTCCATGACATT
This sequence comes from Aegilops tauschii subsp. strangulata, assembly GCF_002575655.3. Classification (NCBI taxonomy): domain Eukaryota; kingdom Viridiplantae; phylum Streptophyta; class Magnoliopsida; order Poales; family Poaceae; genus Aegilops; species Aegilops tauschii. The sequence continues at coordinate 106,920,989 of NC_053038.3, read as the reverse complement.
AATAAAATTATCATCACGGAAGTGTCCACTTCCATGACGATAAATCGCGCGTCACAGAAGTGCTTTCGTCAAGGGTGACTGACACGTGGCATCCACCGTAACGGAACACCGTTAAGCTATCGGGTCCGGTTTTGGATCCGATAACCCGTTAACAGCCCGGACCAATGGGGATTTTCCACGTGTAAAATCATCATTGGCTGGAGGAAACACGTGTCAGCTCCGCGTTGTCACAGGTGTCACTCATCCAATGGGCGAGATGCGCCTATGATATGTTGACACGTGGACCGGCCAAAAAGTGGCCCATAAAGTTTAAATGGGCCGGCCCAACCAAAGGCCCACAAGATTTTGCGGACCATAATGGGCCGGCCCAGCTAAAGGCCCACGAGATTTTGAGACCATAATGGGCTGGCCCAGCTAAAGGGCCACAAGATTTTGCGGGCCATAATGGGCCGGCCCAGGTAAAGGCCCACAAGATTTTTGCGGGCCATAATGGGCCGGCCCAGGTGAAGGCCCACAAGATTTTTGTGGACCATAATGGGCCGGCCTAGCTAAAGGCCCACGAGATTTCACCGACATTAATGGGCCGGCCCAGCTATAGGCCCACAAGATTTTGAGGACCCCAGTAGGCCGGCCCATTAACTGGCTGCCATGTTTTGGGCCAAATGCCGGCCCATATTTGATCTGATCCATTAATGGCCTGCCACGTTCCGGGCCTAATAATAGCCCATATGAGATCCGGCCCGTTAAAATCCTACCACGTTCTGGGCCAAATTACGGCCCAGATCATGTCCGGCCCTTTAAGAGGCTTTGAGTTAAATTATGGCCCATATCAGATTCGGCCCGTCAACTGGACGCTATGCTTTTGGGCCCACTTGCTAAAGGCCCATTTAGTAATTCAGACTGATATTAGTTTCGGCATGTTAAGGGCCCGTTTAACATTTCGGCCCTATATTAATTTCGGCCTCCTAAAAGCCCGTCATATAGTTGGGCCTAACTACGGCCCGGTTTGCATCCGGCCTGCTCGCAGCCGATAATCTGATTGGGCCAAATAAGGACCGAGACAATTTTGGCCTGTTAAAAGCCCGTGATTTGATTGGCACAATCATGGGCCGGGGTCCATTTCGGGCTGCTACCAGCCCGTGAGCTGTTCGGCACGTTTCAAGCCCAACCTACTTCTCAGCCTCCTAAAAGCCCATTGAGTTTTCTTGCGAAAAGAGGGTCGACGGTTTACTCGGCCTATTAAAGGCCCGAATCTACTAGTGGGCCAGTTTACATTTAGGCCTTTTAACGGACCAAGATGACGGGGCCCATGATGCGGATCATACATCGTGATTGCACGACGGCCCGATATGTACCGTAATTTTACGGTTTGGCTGGTTTACTGCAAAGACAGGATATATATACAGTAAAATAACTGCAGCATCGTGAATAAGAAAAAACCTAGACTATACAATAAGGAAATTACGACATATTACATCCACTGGGCATCAAAGTTCGCACTATGATAATAAAGCACAAGCAGACAGCAGATTACATACACTGGGCATCAAAGATCGCCACCAGTGCAAATAAACGCGCGGACAAAATAATATAGAAAACCAACATCACTTCAATAGAGTTCAAGAAAGGTTAGCCCTGCTGGGGAGCTGCAGCGCAAGCAGCTGAGCAAGCTGATGAGACTGTGCTTGTTTAACACTTATATCCTCCTCACTCTGAAAGATAAACAAGCAGACATATGACAGGTTTTGCACATAAAAGTATCAGTGCTGACAATTCATCACATTTCTTACTGACGAATAAAGTGACACAGTTTAAAATTGCATTAACACAATATGGTATTGTTCAGGTCAAGACATGGCAGGAAATGACATTGTGAAGGAGTTGGCAGCTTCACGACACCACTGGATTACAGATCAAGAACTCATAAGTATCAATAGTTAGTGTGCTGTCAATTTATCCCATTTCAGATTGGCAAATAAAGAGACGGTTTAAATAATAGTAGAATGATATGACATTGTTCATAGTTAAGACATTGCAGAATATGACATTGTGCTGTAGTGGGTAGGTTCACCACACCACTGGATTACGGATCAAGAACAGAAGCATACATGTAGTGCAAAAGAAGATCAATTGCTCTGTATAGTTTAATTTACATGGTATGAAGAAGGAACTTGGTTGTACAACTGAAAACTTAAATTGAGAAGGACAAACTTTTGTTTATGAACTACATAATAAACTTTAAACATGCAATTTGATGCAAACACCAAAAATAAACAGCTGTTGCAGTCATGCCTAACCAAATATACACAACAAAGTTTGAAGGCTTGAGAAGGACAAAATTACATTATTGGTGAAGACAGGCTCTATAAAGCCCTTGTCCATGCTGATGGGCGGGGGGGGGGGGGGCAATTCAATAAGTTTACCACAGAATCTTCTTCATAAGCATTGCCTTTATTCTACATTTTGTTAAGAGTAAATATAGATGTGATAATATAAGAAAAAATGGAGAATATTTAAGATAAGATGAAGAGTGATGCTACATAACCAAGTAGCTATAAATGTAAGTATAGCGATACAGGCAAAAGGTACAGCCAAGAGCAATGCACAACTAAACTTCTTCAGTACCATCGGTGTTATCCAACCTTATGGTAAGAGTAAATATAGATCTGATGTGTAGAAAATGGAGGGCAAAGGAAAATAAGATGCAGAGTGATGGTACATGAACAACTACCTATCAATATAAGTACACTGATAAAGGACAGCAAGTACTTACAAGAACAATGCAGAGCTAAAAAATTTCATTGGCATTGGATATATTCTACACTAATGTAACCATTTATACAGATCAGTTGGAGCGAACAATTGATAAGCAAGCTATCATGCATACTGCTATCACATAATGAACCAGGTATGTATGCAAGTACAGTGATACAGGACAACAGGTACTAACAAGAGCAAAGCAGCGGGCAGCATATTTGCGATATCCTGTCGTTCTTTTCAAACCAGAATTCTTCTTCGAGCAGATTACATGCGGAAAAGTAGAAGTTCAAATTGTCATGTGATTTCATAGACAGTACCTCATCCTGGGAATGAGGCCAGTGCATTACAAGGGTTTTCCATTTAATGTCTTCTAAATTTAGCACATGAGACTTCACTGGAAATTCGTTTATAGACTTGCCATCAAAGTGTGATTTCCTCAGGTAACACCGATACTGCTGCAATGCTTCCTTGAAAAGCACAAGCAAGCTTTGCTCGTCATGACTATCCAGATTGACCCTCGCCCACTTACAACAATGTAATGTAAATCATTGATGTGTTCAATAAGCAGAAAACAGGAAAATAATAACCATGAATAATAGCACTTACATGTAAGTGGGACATGAAGATGTGAAAATGGTGTTTGTCTTCACTATAATCTTCCCATGATGGGAATATATGCACGTAGTCCCTAGCAACATTGAAAGCATTGTCTTTTAAACTGGGAATAACTGGAATGGGGTTCCAATCTGCAGGAATTGGTCGTCTGTGCAGTTGGGATAGGTCTTCGGCCGGTGGACTTGCTGTACTTTTTGCTGGAGTGGGATTTTTCTGTGGTACGGCTGGTGCTATGGCAACCGAAATTGGCATATCTTTTGCTGGAGTGCAGGTCCTGTGTGGTGGGGCTAGTGGTGTGGCCAGTGAAGTATGGGTACAATCTGCTGGAGTCGGTCCTACGTTTTGTGTCACTGGTTGTACAGCCAATATAAGTGGGGTGCTGTCTGATTTCTCCGGCACAACCACGTTTTTCAAGGACTTTGCTGGTGCTCCTTCAGGTTCGGCAATCACCCTCTTCCTTTTTGATGTCTGATGCACAAGAACAACATTTGAGTGGAAAAACATGGTATGATGACAGATGGAATATGTATTGATAATGGATGGGCATGGCATCTCGACATATATGATGAGTAAACTAAGCAGATGGTGGTGCAACAAAGTAGAAGAAATGCAAGACAACATATACAAGATACGCGCAATCAATAAAACCTTGACAAATTAGAACAGGCACCTTGATGGGTGAATAGTACAGGCCATCTGCCTTTGACTCCTCGAGGTTAGAATAGTCATTAGGATCATATTCTAAACAAGAATCAACAGGTGGGGAGCGTATGAGTTTCATTGCATCCAGAATGGCACTCAATGCCTTGGTGCCAATTTTGTAAGTCATTGCAGTGTTTAGCTTCAAGAGTGGACTGCTACTAGTGCCACACAAAGCAGCTACACAGATCATAGTGTAGATATAACGGGAAAACTGTAAGCATCAGAGTAAAATCAGCAAAGTGGAACTTGCTGGAATATATGTGCTAGTATTGCCGGTATGGCTAGAAAGGCTTCGGATACCAGCTCTCTTCAACTGAAGGTGCGGTACTATTAATATCAGTGTAACTCTCAAAGGCGACACAGCTCCCGGCATTTCCTTGCTATCCTTATAGGATTCAAGTGGGCAGGCCACTACAAATCCTATTCCCATGTTTACAAAATCCTACGAATCAAAGAGGCCCGAAGAGTTCAAAGTGTCCATCACAACCGACCGTATAGACCTCTACACTGCAAATGTCCCTGCTCATCTTCACTACAAGGAACATACTGTACTACTATCATACTCCCTCCGTTCCAAAATATAAGTCTTGGTAGAGATTTCCACTATGGATCACATCCAGATGTATCCAGATACATTTTAGAGTGTAGATTCACTCATTTTGCTCCATATGTAGTCCATGGTGGAATCTATACAAAGACTTGTATTTAGGAATGAAGAGAGTACTTATTAAAGAAGAACGGAAGAGGAACATGCTAAAGAAGAGAAAGCAGATTTTGGATAATAAAATGTTCGTTGCGCAGTGCCCACACATGATGAACCAGAGCGCATTAAGAAAGCAACTCCCTGCTGTCTCTCTATATGTGGTGCACGTGCTTTTCAAAAGTAAAGTAGGAACATTAGCTAACCAATTAAATGTTATCTGTTTTAGTAATATCAGCATCATATCAGATTGATACTTGAGCAACAAGTTTGGAATTATGAGTGGCACATTGTTTAGCTTGCTGGATTCAGGAGCAGTGCTAAGCAGGTACGATGATGGTACTGAATATAAAGGCATGCCTGCATGCAAGTCGCGTGACTTTTGTCATTTGGGTCAGTCAACCATTTCAGGCGGTTGGATGAAGGTCCTATGTCTCCTAACCCTTCTTCTTCCTCGTCTCTGATTCTTCCCATACAGAACACCGCACGGGCCTGATAACCCACAAGTATAGGGGATGGCAACAGTTTTCGAGGGTAGAGTATTCAACCCAAATTTATTGATTCGACACAAGGGGAGCCAAAGAATATTCTCAAGTATTAGCAGTTGAGTTGTCAATTCAACCACACCTGGATAACTTAATATCTGCAGCAAAGTAGTATGGAAGTAACGGTAACGGTGGCAAAGGTAACAGTAGCAGTTTTGTAGTAATTGTAACAGTGGCAACGGAAAAGTAACTAAGCAAAGAACAATATGTGAAAAGCTCGTAGGCATTGGATCGGTAATGGAGAATTATGTCGGATGCGATTATTCATGCAACAGTTATAACATAGTGTGACACAGAACTAGCTCCAATTCATCAATGTAATGTAGGCATGTATTCCGAATATAGTCATACGTGCTTATGGAAAAGAACTTGCATGACATCTTTTGTCCTACCCTCCCGTGGCAGCGGGGTCCTAATGGAAACTAAGGGGTATTAAGGCCTCCTTTTAATAGAATACCAGACCAAAGCATTAACACTTAATGAATACATGAACTCCTCAAACTACGGTCATCACCGGGAGTGGTCCCGATTATTGTCACTTCAGGTTGCCGGATCATAACACATAGTAGGTGACTATAGACTTGCAAGATAGGATCAAGAACTCACATATATTCATGAAAACATAATAGGTTCAGATCTGAAATCATGGCACTCGGGCCCTAGTGACAAGCATTAAGCATAGCAAAGTCATAGCAACATCAATCTCAGAACATAGTGGATACTAGGGATCAAACCCTAACAAAACTAACTCGATTACATGATAAATCTCATCCAACCCATCAGCGTCCAGCAAGCCTACGACGAAATTACTCACGCGTGGCAGTGAGCATCATGAAATTGGTGATGGAGGAAGGTTGATGATGATGATGGCGACGGATTCCCCTCTCCGGAGCCCCGAACGGACTCCAGATCAGCCCTCCCGAGAGAGTTTAGGGCTTGGTGATACGTCTCCAACGTATCTATAATTTTTGATTGTTCCATGCTATTATATTATCTGTTTGGATGTTCAATGGGCTTTATTATACACTTTTAGATTATTTTTGGGACTAACCTATTAACCGGAGGCCCAGCCCAAATTGCTGTTTTTTTGCCTATTTCAGTGTTTCGAAGGAAAGGAATATCAAACGGAGTCCAAACGGAATGAAACCTTCGGGAACGTGATTTTCTGAACAAACGTGATCCAGAGGACTTGGAGTGGACATCAAGCAATCAACAAGGAGGCCACGAGGCAGGGGGCGCGCCTACCCCCTGGGCGCGCCCTCCACCCTCGTGGGCCCCTCGTAGCTCCACCGACCTACTTCTTCCTCCTATATATACCTACGTACCCCGTAAACATCAGAGGAGGAGCCAAAACCCTATTTCCACCGCCGCAACCTTCTGTACCCGTGAGATCCCATCTTGGGGCCTTTTCCGGCGCTCCGCCGGAGGGGCATTGATCACGGAGGGCTTCTACATCAACACCATAGCCTCTCCGATGATGTGTGAGTAGTTTACCTCAGACCTTCGGGTCCATAGTTATTAGCTAGATGGCTTTTCTCTCTCTTTGGATCTCAATACAAAGTTCTCCTTGATTCTCTTGGAGATCTATTCGATGTAATCTTCTTTTGCGGTGTGTTTGTCGAGATCCGATGAATTGTGGGTTTATGATCAATATTATCTATGAACAATATTTGAATCTCCTTTGAATTATTTTATGTATGATTGGTTATCTTTGCAAGTCTCTTCGAATTATCAGTTTGGTTTGGCCTACTAGATTGATCTTTCTTGCAATGGGAGAAGTGCTTAGCTTTGGGTTCAATCTTGCGGTGCTCGATCCCAGTGACAGTAGGGGAAACGACACGTATTGTATTGTTGCCATCGAGGATAAAAAGATGGGGTTTATATCATATTGCATGAGTTTATCCCTCTACATCATGTCATCTTGATTAAAGCGTTACTCTGTTCTTATGAACTTAATACTCTAGATGCATGCTGGATAGCGGTCGATGTGTGGAGTAATAGTAGTATATGCAGGCAGGAGTCGGTCTACTATTCACGGACGTGATGCCTATATACATGACCATACCTAGATATTCTCATAACTATGCTCAATTCTATCAATTGCTCGACAGTAATTTGTTTACCCACCGTAATACTTATGCTCCTGAGAGAAGCCACTAGTGAAACCTATGGCCCCCGGGTCTATTCTCTATCATATTAATCTCCCGTCAACAAGTTATTTCTATTACCGTTTATTTTGCTTTCTTTACTTTTAGTCTTTATCATAAAAATACCAAAAATATTATCTTATCATCTCTATCAGATCTCACTTTTGCAAGTGGCCGTGAAGGGATTGACAACCCCTTTATCGCGTTGGTTGCAAGGTTCTTATTTGTTTGTGTAGGTGCGTGGGACTTGAGCGTGGTCTCCTACTGGATTGATACCTTGGTTCTCAAAAACTGAAGGAAGTACTTACGCTACTTTACTGCATCACCCTTCCTCTTCAAGGGAAAACCAACGCAGTGCTTAAGAGGTAGCTAGAAGGATTTCTGGCGCCGTTGCCGGGGAGTCTACGAACAAGTCAAGACATACCAAGTACCCATCACAAACTCTTATCCCCCGCATTACATTATTTGCCATTTGCCTCTCGTTTCCCTCTCCCCCACTTCACCCTTGCCGTTTTATTCGCCCTCTCTTTCCGTCCGCCTCTTTTTCGCTTGCTTCGTCGTTATGGCTAATCCTTTATCTACTCCTTTGTCTCCCGAGTTCGAAGTTCTTCACTTCAAACAAAACAGGAGAAAATCTAAAAGATGCTTGGTATAGGATGATTGAATCCTATCGTGGTTGCACTATAGAGGGAGATTTCAAGGTTTTACTTTGCAATTTTTATGTTGGGCTAACCGCATCCCATAGACAACTCCTTGATTTTGCCGCCAAAGGGAATTTTATTGAAACTGATCCTAGTTTTGCTTATGAAATTATAGAGGGGATAGTAGGAATACTTCCCCCACAAAATGGAACAACTCTTACTCAAGAGGGAACCCAAATCTTAGAAGAACTATGCGAATTGCAAAAGTCTCTTGAACCTCGTAAAAATGTTGGAGGAAACCTTAACCGCATGAATACCTTGATTACACTTTGCAACAAACGGTTGGATGCTCTGGATATAAGAATCTCCGAGTATGAAGCGAAACGTAAGGAACCTCCCGGATTCGAGCATAACTCCACTAAAAAGATAAATACCAAAGATGGCAATACCTAGATCTATCCTCGCTTTTATGCCTAGCTAGGGGCGTTAAACGATAGCGCTTGTTGGGAGGCAACCCAATTTTATTTTAATTTTCTTGCTTTTTATTTATGTTTAGTAATAAATCTTTGATCTAGCCTCTGGTTAGATGTGTTTTTATTTTTTTGCTTAGTGTTTGTGCCAAGTGAAACCTATAGGATCTTCTTGGATGATAGTTATTTGATCTTGCTAAAAATTCCAGAAACTTTCTGTTCACGAAAACAATTGTTTAAAATCACCAGAACGTGATAAAATAGTGATTCCAATTGTAGTAGATCAATAAACAAATTATCTAGGTCGTCCTATTTTGGTAGATTTTTCTGAGTTCCAAAAGTTTGCGTTAGATACATCAATCTCAGAACATAGTGGATACTAGGGATCAAACCCTAACAAAACTAACTCGATTACCTGATAAATCTCATCCAACCCATCACCGTCCAGCAAGCCTACAATGGAATTACTCACGCGCGGCGGTGAGCATCATGAAATTGGTGATGGAGGAAGGTTGATGATGACGATGGCGACGGATTCCCCTCTCCGGAGCCCCGAACGGACTCCAAATTAGCCCTCCCGAGAGAGTTTAGGGCTTGGCGACGGCTTCGTATCGTAAAACGCGATGAATCCTTCTCTCTGTTTTTTTCTCCCCGAACGTGAATATATAGAGTTGGAGTTGAGGTCGGTGGAGCACCAGGGGGCCCACGAGGCAGGGGCGCGCCCAGGGGGGTAGGCGCGCCCCCACCCTTGTGGACAGGGTGTGGGCCCCCTGGCCTTGATTCTTTCGCCAGTATTTTTTATTATTTCCAAAAATATTCTCCGTGAAGTTTCAGGTCATTCCGAGAACTTTTATTTCTGCACAAAAATAACACCGTGGCAATTCTGCTGAAAACATCGTCAGTCCGGGTTAGTTCCATTCAAATCATGAAATTTAGAGTCCAAAACAAGGCCAAAAGTGTTTGGAAAAGTAGATACGACAGAGACGTATTAGGGCCGCCAGCCGGACCACCGGCCCCCACCGCCTGTGTTCGTCCGCCACCCCCACCCCCACCCTCGCCCCCACCCGCGTTGAGTTTTCTTTGTTGGGCGAGGCCCCACCACCGCCCCCACAAACACCGTCCCCACCCGAGCCCCTTCGTACGCACCGGCGAACTCCGGCGAGCTCTGAAAAATCGACTGACCCAATTTTGAAATTTAGTCTACTGTGATTTAACTAGTGTGGAATATAAAAGGGGAAAACCATAAGCATTGGGAGTATAGTGTTGAGCGTGCCATGGCGGATCTGAAGTTGCAAACCGGACAAAGGCAACTTCGCAACCAATGTTTGCTTTCAACTAGCAAGTAAGTGATGGACAAGAAATCAGAGTAAAGCAGTGGCAATCTATTTTCTTGCTGCGATAAATAAGTTGAGCAGATACGAAAGAGTACCGCCTCTGGTGCGGCACCGTGTATGCATCTGCTGAGAATTTGACGGTGTTGCGGTAGCGGTGGCTGTCGGCGGCGTGGAAGCAGATCTAGGAGGGTAGACGGTGGCAGCGGGGCACGGTGGACGAGAGGGTCGTAGGAGCGGCGCCGGCAAGGTGGACGATGGCGGGGATGAAGCGAGAGGACGGGATGCAAGGATCCCGGTCCGAAGCCGTGGATGAGAGAGGTCGTTCTCTTGTAATGGACGGCGGCGTCGGGGTATTAGCTCCGGCATGGTGGAGGAGGACGGCGGTGGATGGGGTGGTGGACGGAGGAGGCTGGGGTGGAGAGGGTGTTTTGGCACCCATGGAGTACGAATGGGGAAATGGAGGTAGAGAGGAAGGGGGGAACCATGTCTTCAGGGTGCGCTTGTCTCAAATGCGAGGAAATTTACAAACTTAGCCCCCGTTTCAAATTTCCTACATCACAGCAATATTAGTCGGTTGGGGATAGGACGGTAATCTCGCATACACCGAATATTTGCCGACGAGAGTTTGTTTTTGGCGCCCACCGTGTGTGAATCGGGGAGGGAATCGATTTCGGTCGAGGACACACTGTGTTTTGGCGCCCACCGTGTATGAATCCGGGCGAGAGGCGGTTATGTCATGTTTGAGTGAAATTACAAACCTACCCCTATCGAAACCTATAGAAATCGAGCAGATACGCTTTGCGTGGCAGGGATAGGCACTAGTAATTTCCATCTCGCAGATTTTGGTTTCGGGCGGTTACTGCAACTTCCCCCGCTTCGTTCAAATTTTGCAGAGTGCACGTTTACCGTGCCAACTCAATTCGAATCCCGTTTGTATTCTGTTTTTTTTCGGTCGGGATCCATTTTCGATTGGAATAAAATTCTATATACATCATTTTTTTATATATACTTTCAAAAGCACAGCAAAGAATTCTGCTTCTTTATATGTATAATATGATTTACAAATACAATGATCTCAAAATCATAAGGTTGAATTCAAAAAATTAAACCAAATTATGTTCTACTAAAATTTATGGATCAGTAATATCTACATATTAAATAACATAGATGCGCGTGAATTCATATGAGTATGCATGTTTGATAGATCAATTTTGGTTCGAGTATGGATTACATGTATCATCATCTCGAATTCAAATATTTGATCCCTTTTATGTTCACTCCTTTCAAGCCCATCTCTCTCGCATGCATTCTCCTTCATGTAGCTATCACTCTCTTTTCTCCAGCTCACCCGCACGCTCACTTCATGTTTCTCCTATCCTCGCAAACATGGTCTCTTGACGTCTCCCTTGAGAAGTGTCACACCCTCCCTATCATTATACATTACACGGTTTTCATTATCTCTCACGTCTCTACCGTTCTCTCGTATCACTAGGTACCTAAGCTTTCTTTTTCACCGCCACACACACAGTCTCCACTCGTCTTTCACTTTGTCTTTCTCTCTATGGGATTCTCTCACACACCCTATATGTCTATAGGTATGACTCATACCACTAAAATTACTCTCTCTCCTGTAGACACAACATTTGTTGCGGTCTCCTTTTCGTCTCCATCCCAGATTGACATTATTCATTTGTTTACCGATTAGACAAACTCCCCCCCCTCTCTCTCTCACACACACAACTCCTGCTTCCACTCGCCTTCCCGACTACCGTCTCTCTCTCTCTCTCTCTCACAAAACTCTTGCTTTCGCACCCCGACTCGTATTTCTCTCACAAACATTTATCGACTAGCCTATAGATAGGTTTATACACCCGCACACTCATGCTTCCACTATCGCATACATGTCTCTCTCCCGCTCCTTGTATCTATGTAGATTTTTGTTCCCTTCTTGAGACACGCCCTCTCGATCGTGCACACACACACTATCGCCTCATTTTAAGCTGATACCTCTCGCACACACACTCTTTATGTCTTTGTCGCACATGCACTCCGTCCTCCTCCTCTCTCCCTCTCTGTCTCACAAACATGGGCTTTTTGCAACAACTAGCAAGATGCCCATGCGTTGCATGGAACATCAAGATGCATTTGTATGAGTAGTTTATCTTGTGGGAGAAAATGATGAACAAGGGAAGGCCTTATTTGCAAGTGTGGAGAGGGGTGTGGGTATCTTTTTGCAAAATTGCCATAGTTTCCTTCCTATCCGTCAGATATAGATCGGACGACCTATATTGCAGGATGGCAGGCACACGATCATCACCGACTATGCTTTTTATAAGAGTAGGGATAAAAAACAGAGTTGGTGATGATGGTGGGCCTGTCATCCTGCAATATAGGCCGTCCGATTTATATCTGACGGATAGGAAGGAAACTATGGCAATTTACCCGCACTCCTCTCCACATTTGCAGATAAGGCCTTCCCTCGTTCATCCTTTTCTCCCACAAGATCTTGATGTTCCATGCAACGCACGGGCATCTTGCTAGTAAGAGTAGAAATTAGACATATACCACTTCTCGAATCTTGAAGCCAACAACATTCCTCCCTTATCTCATCAAAACCTCCAAAGGAATATATTTTGAGCGAAACATAACATATTTTTAGTGATATACGTATTTCAAAACTAGACTTTTTTCTATCAAATCGGTGAATATGTATTAATCTACTCTGATCGTGTGGCAACGCATTGGCACATTGCTAGTAGTTATTATAATTTTTTGGACACCAGACAAATGGTGGAGTACATATACGAAGAGAAGAGGCGCATGCACGCAGTCGGTCTCTCGCTGTCTCGCACACATGAGTCTTACGTAAAGGCAACGTTAACAAATAAACCCTAAGACCCTAGGTGCACGATTGCTGCATTCGCGGGTACCGGGCACGTGCTGGAGCGCACCTTTGTAGGAATAGTCAGCTCGCGTGATAATTTGATCCGTAGGAGTTGATGGTCGGGACCACAGGTGAACGACTTGGAGGTGGTGGCTCGCCAGTTGCCACAGAACGAGTAGCCACGTTTAAAATATCATTTTTTTAGCGGGGTTAAGAGTTCCGATTTTCAATGGCGCGTTATAAGTACTAAGTAGTTTTTAGAACGATTGGTATGGAGCGAAAATGGAATTCATAGTACTACGTACCTCCTTGGCGTATGGTTGTATGGCTTTATGTTGCGAGATGTTGAACCTGGTAGTTCTAGGGCAAATACTATGGTTTAGATTTAGATGTTGGTTTTCAGTAATGAAAATCGGAAGGGGGAAACCCTTCTTTGATTAGAAAAAAACTACTACTTCCGTTCTGGTTTACTAGTCCCCATCGTATTTTGGGTCAAAGGTTGTCCGTGAATTTTACTTGTAAAATGTGAATGGAAAATGAGATTTTGTTATACCCAAACAAAAAAGGACTGGAGGGAGTGATTGCTCTGACACGGACGCGACCTCTCATAGCGCAGGCATTGAACCGGTGCGCCGGCCAAGAGGGCCCCACTCGCTGCAAGCCCGGCTGAACACGCCTCCTCACCGCATGCAACCAGCTTCAGACTGCCCCGCCCGCCTTCATTGAATCCACGCGTGTGCCGGCAAGATGTCCTTCCGCGAGCCGACCAGCATTTTAGAACACAAAAAATGACCAAAATATAATTAATTACGCATGGTCTTGACTTGTTGTGCTCGCACTGGTAGCAGGAACTAGAGGTTTTTGTTTATTTATAACTCTCCTCAATTTTTTTGGCTTTGAAGTGAATCATGGTTGTGGACATTATGTATGAATGTGCAGATATCTGTGAACATGAGTTTGATGTGGAGGTTGAACTTGGAATGTCGGGCTTGCACGTGAACTATACCATGTCCAATGCTTCGTCTGTTATTGTTTGGAAAGTAATTGCTGTTATTACATGACCCAAAAAATATATATTTTGTGCCACATCAGTAGATGCACGGACATCACAACAGGCATGCTGACTGGATAAACATTTGAACCTAGCTATTATGAAGGAAATTTTGTATTGACAACAGTTTTAGATAGCAGGAGACGCCTAGCCTACTCTGCCTCTGCTAGCTTATTTCTGGCTTCTTCCATCTCTTCTTTGGCATGGGTGAAGAGAGCATCTGATTGCTCTTTTCGCTTCTTCAGGAACTCAGCTACATTCTCAAGGGCTGCTGCATGCTTTCTTTCAGCCTTTACTAGAGCCACGAGGACACGAACAACTGACGACTCCACCTGGCTTGTGTGTAATCCAGCATCATCTGGGAATTTGCACCTTGTGTCTAATCCAGCATCATTAGGGAACTGGCACCTTGTGTGCAATCCAGCCTCATTTTGGAAACATGATCTCGAGGTTGACCATACTTCCCTCCTCGCAGGAACTGCATCCTGACATGAAGTTACTTCTTTTTTAGATCAATACTCAGAGCAACCCAGATCCATTTAGTAGAAGCCAGATAAACAAAACTGGGAGAAGTGAATTCAAAAGGAAAAAAATATAAAACAGACTACAAGGTGAGAACACCCACTTCCTACATCAAGCTAAACATGAAAGCATTAGGACGATTAAGACTCTTCTTATTACACATCGAAGAACACGAGGCTTAAGAGAAACAGAAACTACAACATATACACATCAAAGAACACGAGGCTAAACGAAAGTAATTGAAAGGGTGTTACTTACCAAAGCTCGTTTTACAGGTTCGGTGCAGCTCCTCTTTAACTTGCCACGCTCCTTGAAGATGTCCCCAATATCCCGTGTTTGGTCTTCATTGCTCCTCTGCATGTTCGCACTCGTGGTTTTAAAATCTCAACACGGCAAGAAAAATATACTACTAGTAATACTCGCGCATCTTGTGGGCAACATTAAAGCACTCGTCTGCCACGTTAGAGCATCCCCAACAGAATCGCAATGCGCGGCACTTTAAAAAAGCATTTACAGTGCTGAGATCAAGAAGTAGAGATAGAGAGTAGAGACTAGAGAGTAGAGGATAGTTCTCAGCATAGATAGATAAAAATAGATTATTCAACTACTCCTCGTCGTCCGACTCCTCCTCAGTGATGTCCTCCTCCGACGTCTGACTGTAGGCGTGAAGATACTGATCATCGTCGGATTCCCAGGGCGACGTTGCTCCTAGTCTCATGTTGAATTGAGTGTCCGCTTTTTGCCTACGCTTGTCCTCGCGATAGGCGGCTTGCTCCGCCCTCCTTTGCGCATAGAACTTGCGCTCGTTGATGATGTCCTACGGGAAGCATTGGCGCCACAGCACCATGGCTTCCTCATCCATCTCAGCGATGCCGAGACGGTGCTCCCGCCTCCGGTTGTCGCGACGATCCTCGTCGGTGATAAGCCGCGGCAGAGGCGCGAGCTCCTGTGCCTGCTCCCGTGTCGGCACGTTGGGGAAGTTCAATGTTCTATGAGGCCACCGGAGGTGCCACGCCGCCGCGTCGTACGCCCGGGCGGCCTCGTTGGCGGTGTCGAAATTGCTGAGGCCGAGGCGCATCACGCGGAACCGGATCTCGGCGGAGAAGCCGCCGGAGGGGTGCGCGCGGACGCCGCGGTATCCCCAAGTTTCCCGGCGGCGCGACAGCATGGTGGCGCGGCGGCGGCGAGGCAAGAAAGAGCGGGGAGAGAGCGGCGGCGAGGCACAGAGCGGGGAGAGAGCGGTGGCAAGGCACAGAGCGGTGGGAGGGCGTTGGATTTTATAAAGCGCGCCGGACGCCGCGCGCCAAAACTAGCGCACGCCCGGCCGCTTTTCCCCCCACGCGCGCAATCCTTTCCCGACGTCTCTGCTATCTCTACTCTCTTCTCTACTGTTATATTTATTTTAGATTTAATATTTATCTCTACTTCTCTACTCTCTACTTTTTTCTCTACTTTATTTCTTATAAAAAACAGAGTTGGTGATGATGGTGTGCCTGCCATCCTACAATATAGGCCGTCCGATTTATACCTTACAGATAGGAAGAAAACAATGGCAATTTTGCAAAAAGATACCCACACCCCTCTCCAGATTTGCAAATAAGGCCTTCCCTCATTCATCCTTTTCTCCCACAAGATAAACTACTCATACAAATGCATCTTGATGCGTGCAACGCATGGGCATCTTGCTAGTTCTAAAAAACTTTCCATCATTTGCCACACTACTGGTTGCAGATGAAAAACCTACCCAAGCACAGCGCGATACAAGAGCGATGCACAATTACAAGCTGATATTCTGTTGGACAATGGAGGCTATAACCAATTACTTTTACGGGAACAATAGCACCCAGGAAATTTGAAGGATAGGTATGAACAAAATTGGAACTGCACATGTACTGCTAAGTGATTCAATACAAACATTACCAATCGAGGAGGAGAACGATGGTCGCAGCGGCCTCTGTGAGTCATGGTCGGCAACGGGAGTCAGTTCATTGTCCACGAAGGTGGTGCTTCTGCGCTTGGCGTCGGCTTCCGGGAAGCAGATCCGAGACCGTGGAAGACGGTACCGGGGAAGAGGCTCCGTGTACGACGACGACGGTGGACCGGCTCTAATGCAGCGTACGAGGTCGTCGATGAGGCAGATGCGCTGCGGTGGACAAGTGCGCCGATGTAGAAGGGGAGGAACACGAAGGCTGCGGTGCCGTGGAGAAGTCTATTTTGCGGTGGGGATAGAAAATGGGGAGTATTCAGGTGTACTACTCTGGGTGCCGGGGTGGGGTTGGCTGGGTAGGGTGAACCTGAAGTTACGAAAACAGCCCTCTACCAACCATCATCCGTAGGCCTATTCCGAAGGCTATGATGGTAACTTCCCAGTGCTCGAATCAGGGTCGCGGGAGATTTTCCCGCCGACCTCAAAATTTTGTGACACTGAACTCCCCGTGTGGCGTGTTGGGTGATTCGGCTAAGCAACTAGCGAGTAGTATTAGTAAACTCTGCATATTAGGTTTGACCGAAGTCAAACTTCCTAAATTTTGACCAACTTTATAGAAAAATATAAACATTTACCATAACAAATATGTATGATGTGAAAGTACATTCAATAATGAATCTAATGGTATTTATTTGTTATTGTATAGTTAATATTTTTTGTTATAAACTTTCTGAGAGTTTACAAAACTTGACTTTGACCAATGCTAATATGTGGACTTAAATAAAAACAGAGGGAGTACACATTTGTTCTCTTAGTATGTAGTGAATTAATCATTTGTTGAAATTGTGAAATAAATATATTAGGCTACTGACTTCGAATGTAATGGTCTATACAATTCAATAGTTACAATCATTGTCGAATTCCAAGATGTATACAAGGTCTATAGTACTTCACAACATGCTCAAACTCACATAATCCCAGTTAAATGACAATCAAAATGCATTTCATAGTTATTACTTTGTAGGATGCAATAAAACCAACAATAACTCTACATCAGCCATTATAAAAGCAACATTTTGAACATATCCCAATGTGTGAATGAAACGTGCAGAGAGAGCTTGTGAAGATGGAGCAGATAGGGCGGGAAAGATTGTGTGTATGTGGACGAGAGAGTAGGAGACAAACCTAACGAAACAAAGAGAGAGATAGAGAGAGAAAGAGAGAGGAAGAGAGAGGAAGAAGTTAGGTCTGTGAGAAAGATGGAGACATGTAATATACGTGAGATGCGTGTGCATCCGGATTCTGTACATGTGGAAGGAGAAGAGACAACAGGTTTGATGAGAGAGCTGGAAAAACATGGACGAGAGGGGAAGGATCTCGTGGGTTGAGGGATTGATAATTTTGTGCGGGGGAGAGAGGGATTGGTAATTTTGTGCGATAGAGAGAGGGTGGGGGGAGGAGTCAGTCAGCCGTCGTCACATCATCCTACTTCCAAATGGCCCCGCATTCTCTAGCGCAGTGTGGTCGCCGTCTTCGATCTCCTCGATGCCCTCTTTGAAGATTGAGGTGTTGTGCATGCTGGGGTACGGTGCAGGGAAGCACAAGCGAGAGTGGTCGCCATATAACCTTGGATGGGATGAATTGTGTGCTCGGGGGAGGGGGTGTGTTGTGTGTTGTGTGTGTTGTGTGTGTGTGTGTGTGTCAGATATTGAGAGAAAACAAACCTAAGGAGAGAAATGTGTGTGTATGTGATGGAAAGCTACATGCTAAACAGGGTATTCACGAAGAGATTGTGTGTGCGAGATAGAGAGCGATGTGCGGGCCTTGAGGTGGGCAGGGGCCGGGTGAGGGTGTCAAAATGTGCGCGTTGATGCATGTGTTACATGCGATCATGCGAGGGACGGACGAATCGAGAGAGATGGTTGTTGTGTTACGGATGCTCCTCTCTCTCTCTCTCACACACACACACACAAGTAAAATAGAAGACCCTTCTATCATGTATACACAACGTATCGGCATCTGTCTATGTCTCACTCATGCATGATCATTTGCACATTCACACCTCTCTATGTCTCTATCACACGCACACCGTCTCCACATTGCCCTTCCGCCACAACACACATATGGACACATACACACATTCTCTCTCAGTCACACACACAAAATCAGTATTAAAAAAACTAGGGCGCACCTAAAACGTCCAAATCCAAATAAACACGAACCGGAGCTAAATTCAAATATATGGAAATATTGTAGCATCAAGAACTTTTCCAGGAAAAAAGTTGAGTAATATTCGGGGATTGTTTTCACACACACAAAAAGGTTCGGTGGATGTCCTTCGAGCGCGACACGGTGACGCACCGTTCGATCGACCGTGCGGCCGCGGTTCATGCGCTTGCACAGGATTCCGTATCATGGTTGTGGTAACTAATAAAAGTGTTGCCTAAGTCTAATGTTTACGTGTACTAGTACGGTTTTCTTTTAAGTTTGACCAACCCTATATAAAACTAAACTAAGATCCCATACGCGCACTCATCAATATGCCACCACCGCCGTTGCGCATGCCGGCGCCCGCCTGCTCCGGCCAACAATTTCTCGCCCATCACCGCCGTGTCGCTGCCATCCCTGTGCCATGAAGCCGAAGGCTTGCCCGCTCACGTCGGTTGCAGTCCCTCCTCGCGATGCCGCCACGCTGCCAAGCACGCGAGCAGCTGGTGGAGCCGCGTCTATGCACGCAGCGTACGAAGAGGAGGACGAGCGCGTGCTCCAGCATGCCGGCGAGGAGGAACTAGCTTGTCATTGTCGTCTTCGCCCGTGCGGAGGAGGTGCGCATGGTGGCTGTCGCGGCGGAAGCCGGTCGCGCGCGCGTCGAGCCCGCAAACCGGGTGCGGACGCGGAATCTACCTTCAAGACCTTGAATGCCACGTGGACCCTGCAATCTGAAGGAGCAATTTGGGTCAGTCGACTCTTGTGAGCCGTTTGATGCAACATGGATGTCTAGAAGGGCTTCTTCAACCTTCGAAATTGATGCACGGTTCATCTTCTCAGCCCGCCACACGCTTAACCGCCTGCCGCTGCCGCCGCGCCCTCCCCTGAACCGCCTGCCACCACCATGCTCCCCCACCCCCGCCATCCGTTTAACCCCGGGCACGATCCATTTTTTTTCCGGCGAACTGCATGCCACACCCAACACTCATAAGATAGATCATGGGCACCCTGCCACCCTAATATAGATACTGGGGTAGCTTCTCTGCCATCTTCTTCCTTCGCTCCGTCGAACTTCTTTCACAAATCGACTGACCCAAATTATACTACTAGTACAAACGTATTAAGTACAGTAGGAACACCAAGATACGAGCAGTAGTACCAACTGCAAGAAGAATAGTAGTAAGACATAGTACTAGTACTACTGTACGTACTAAAGAGTTCAAATAACGAGAAAGAACATAAACATAGTTCTGCTGGGGCCTCAGCACAACACACCCTTGAAAATAAACTAAGCAACTAGTCCGCTTGACACTGGAGTAGAACCAGCATGAGCGACGGCACTACCACCTACTCGGAGTCCGAGTCCACGTCCTCGACTTCATCCTCGTCCCTCTTCCTCTTCCTCATCGCCGACACTTCTTTGCTTGAACCGGACACTGGGCTCTGCTTCTTCATCCAACCCTTGTAGATATTTAAACAAAGGTAGGCATCCATTGCTGCGTATAGGATGTGATCTTCATCTAATGTCTTCGACTCCCATGCATGATGAAACTCGTGGTGAGGTTTCTTCAGTTTAGCGTACGAAGGATCAATCATGGCTGCTGCCAGGGTCAGCATTGAAGGCTGAGAGGAGGACACCAGGCTTGCCTTATGGAGATCGAAGGGCTGGCCTACAACGAGGCCTATCCGACCCAGGACATCCCTGTCGTTCCTAAAGTCTACAGTAACAAATTTCACTCTTTCGTCCTTGAGGAAGTTCTTAAAATCCTGGCACTCAACTTCGGCATGGCATATGTGGTAGACCAAGCACACGTTATGTACGCAAACCTGGATCACGACGGGATTCTTCTTCTCTGCCTCCTTTAGAATCTTCTCTCTTTGTAGGACGGTGGTGTGCTCAACATCTAGCCCAGCGACCCACTCATCCGTTGAACTGTTGAACATGCATAGGAAGCGAGCAAGGCATGCTTTCACCGTCGCGGATCCACGTGTGTAGATGACGATGAACTCATCGCCGGTGATGGCTCTAACCTGGTACTCAGCGGTGACCATGGAGATTTGGGAGGCCATGGATTTTGGAGGAGGGTTAGGAGAAGTTGAACTGGTGTAATGTGAAAGGACGGGACGACTGGGAGCGAACTGTTGTAAGGTACTGTACTAGTAGAAGACGGGGACGAGTAGGGCGTGCGAACGGCGTGGGGTTGCTGGCTTGCCCGATGGATAAACGGCTGCAAGCCCCCAAAGAGTTCTCGAGAACTATGCGGGACCCACTAGATGTCATGTCTACTAGACCCATATCGTAGGCCTGATGGTATAGCTTCTGCCTGTTCGCACGCCATGCCGGCGCGTGGGTAACTTCACTTAATTCCGTCAACCGTCGCACCTCCCACGACCTTCGCCTCCCTCGCGCGATCGCGCCCTTTGAGACTTCGACCAGATATAAATGAGCAATTTGTTTTGCCTACTCCGCATGCATGATACTCCCTCTGGTCCTTTTTACTTCCGTCAACCGTTTGCAAAGTGTTTGACCAAATTTATACTAAAATTATCAATATCTACAATACTGATTATAATGAGTATAAGAACTACATTTTATAATGAGTATAAAAATATTGATTTGACATTATGAATGTTGATACATTTTTCTATAAGTTTGGTCAAAGTAGAGGTACATTGACTTCAGACAAAACTTAAATGCACAACGCAGACTAGTTCCTCCGTCCAGGTGCGTGCCATGTCCTATCTTGTCAGGTTAGCTATTAGAGTACTACTACCTCCCTTCTAGTTTAAAGGGCTCGATTCAAAAATTTCACCTACTCTTAGCAAGATACAGGCGGTGGAATAGTTTTTGTAGTCTGCAAAAGTACTCAACTAATGTTGTCGTTCTTCACAAAAAATGTGTTTACCAATGCATGCATGAACACTAGTTACTCTAACCCCCCTCTCTTCTTTAATTCTTTGCCACATCAGCATGTTTGCTATTCCCGTGTGCATGATACTCCATTATGGCCAGCCTTAATCACCGCATGCAATAATTTAGTGCACCTTGAAATATGAACATGTGTGGGCCGTGTATGTTTTTAATGACTTGAGACTATACCTAGCCCGGCATGCAAGATGAGACTTATTATGCACCGTTCCCCATACCTGCAGGAAGCCCGTTCGTCTCCAAATCTTTTCCTCTCCATGTGTGGAAACAATATGCCTGCCAGACTCTCCTTCTCCCTCCGGCGGTCCCACCACTCCGCCCCGTGTGGAAAAAAAATCTGCATGCATGACTCTCCTCCCCCCGCGCTCGTCCAATCCGTTGTGACCAGCAATATTTCCACCCCTTCCCTCCCCTGTAATTTACTCCAACAAATATGCCCACGTAGCTGTTACATTAATCACGCAACATATCTTCGGGACGCTGCTTCAGTTACTTAACTGCAGGTGCATTGGGTCACTGACATATGGGCCCAACAGGGGTCTGGCCCACATGTCAGTGGCGCAACTGGACCTGCAGTTAAGTCAATGCAGCTCAGTCCATATCTTAAGTAGGTGTGCCATTGCTCGCTATAAATACTGCGCCTCCCACGGCATTCGGAAGAACGCTCACGTTCATCGCTATCTCCTCCCCCTCCCTCTCACGCCGACCACCATGGCATCGCCCCTCCCAAGCCCTAGGCGCCCCTCGCTGCACCGCTTGGACGGTCACGCATCGCCGTTCCGTTCCTCGCCGCCACTAGTCAAGGAGGACACGTCGGTGTTCCACTCCTCGCCGCGACGCGTCGAGGTGGACGCGTCGGCGTTCCCAATCTCGCCAGCACGCGCGTCGGAGGACGCGTCGGCTCCCCGCTATGAGGAGAACGCCGCGCCGCCCGCCGAGCCCCCCAGCCTTGAGGAGCTTTGGAAAGAAATGGATGTCGCCATGTGGGAGGCTTTGCTGCCGGCAGAGCACGCCAAAATAGAGGCGGAGGAGAAGGCCCAGGAAGAGAAGCGCACCGCGGGGCAAGCTGCCTGGCAGGTCTATGTCGCGTCCGAGAGAGTCAGGCAATTGGCTCTTTGGCAGAAGGCTCGTGCAAGGGCCGTGAGGGTGGCGGAGGACGCTCGTGCCAAAGCCCTGAGTGTAGTCAGGCCCAAGCGCCTCATCTACGCTTGGCGGTACGTGGACCGGGTGCACGCTTCCAGCAAGGAGGAGTACCTATTGGCGCCGGATCACCACACCGGTGAGATCGCGCTCGCCCGCCGGCAGGCCGCCAATCAGCACCTCGCGAGTTGTGAGGCTGAGGAAGAGGCGTTGTGTTGGCGCGCTGGGAAACGGCTGCGCACCAGGGCACTCGTGGCGCGCCGCAAGCGCTCGTGCGAGCGCCGTGGCTTTTAGTAGGAGTATAATTTAGTTTCATAAGGTGATCTCATTAGTTTCGGGACGCAAATGATAAATCCAGAACGTTCGGGAATTATTAGCGTCCTTAATTAAGTATGTAAGAGGGAAAGTTTGGAAACCTTGTGTATCCGTACGCATTTTGTAAGTAGGTGCATATAGCACAAACTTTACTATACACTATCACACTACACGTCTCTCTCTATATAAGCTTGCAGACTGTGCTACTCCCTCTGTCCAGGTGAATAAGTCATCTTTGGTTGTGCACCGTGACCAAGAAGGAGGGAAGACTTTATACACCTAGACGGAGGGAGTACTACTATTACTTATGTACGTGCAAATGCACATTTTAACATTACGATGCGGTTTTTGTAAAAGTAGAAAAACAGCACTAGTCAAGCTTGTGAAATGATTCAATGCAAAAATGCTCGTTTGCTTGTTTACTTTTAGCTTCCTTCTCTGTGGTTATTTCTCTGTCGTACTTTGTACGGAGTATCTCACTGGTCGGAAAGGCATGCAAATTCCCAAACCGCTTCCTACACCCTGTATCAAATTTTTTGCCTAACAACTTGTGCCGTGCAATTGGAATTCCAACTTGAGTAGTACTACTAGTAGGAGTACCAGGGGCCAGTTTGTTTAGGCTTCTAGATTAGTAGTAATCCCATTACTACTAGCTCCGTCCTGGTTTATTGGTCCCCATTGTAATCTGTGTCAAATTTTGATCATAAATTTAACTAATGAAATGTTTGTGCATGTCACATGCACTAACATTTTATCAGTTAAATATTTGGTCAAATTTTACCACAAATTACAATGGTGACGAATAAACCAGGACGGAGGTACTAGTAGTAGTTTAGAAGCCCAAATAAATGAGTGAGGCGCCTTAATGTTACTCTCCACTGTGACTAGTCTTATGGGAAAAGCTCGGGAAGAGATGACTTATTTTTTAAGCCGCCAAAAGAACTGGCCCTAGGAGTAGTAGCTTATTTTTTATTGTGCTTTGCAAGAAATGATCTTTAAGAATTAGTTTTTGAGTATCAATTGTTATACATGTTGGCTACAGATGACATGGCACTTTCTTATAGTCAACAGTTGGCTATACTATTAAGTATTAACCATGCCCTTATACACCTAGACGGAGGGATTAAATCAGGATGACTTGGAAGGGGCAGAGGAGATGTAAGAAATGGTTCATAGTAAGTCTTTCACCAGTACTGTAGTAAAAATTCATACAAGGAAGATTCTAGACTAAACTATAAATGGATACACTTTTATTCATGCGCGATACTCCAATAGAGCAAGATCTTGCATGGAAGTCTCCACATGCTTAGACAGCGGATTACACTGAGCGAAGACTAATGATCAACATTTAACTTGATAATGCGTATGTCCAGGTGAACCTCCTTGGAGTCCCCGTGCACCGCGTTGGGGGGTAAATCATACCATGCGTCTTCCATGTCCACGTTGGTGGGAAGGTCCCAGCTCTGCACAGTGCTAGTCAGCATGATGGAGCCGGTGTCGCCGCCCACGTACCTCGGAGGGGTAGTAACAGTGAGCACACACCCGTACATCGGCCTCGTGTCAGTGTCAGCGTCAGCGGCGTCGCCCCTGACGCACACTACAGAGACGGGGTGGCGGCCTGCGCGGGCCTCGCCGGTGCCCATGATCAAGAGAGGAAGACGCCGCCGTCCTCCTCCGAGACTAGTAGGCGGCGGTGATTCTCCAGCGACTCTGGCATGGTGTACGGGTAGCACGTCTCATACTTGATGTTCTCCGCCAAGGGCCAGTAGTGACGACTGCACGCATCCGTGAGGTGATGCATGATGTCCGCCGGCAAGCCCCAAAACGGCATCGGGCACTCATAGCAGTAGACGAAGGGCTCCTTGGAGGCATCGACCAGGCCGTCCATGAAACGGGAGTGGCTGTAGGGGACATTGCGCCAGTTGAATATATGAGCAAGTTACTACGAGATTGAATCCGAATAAGCACAAAATAAGTCATGACGACTATGACAGAGATTAAACTAATCATGTGTACTAGCATTGTAGATGAACAGATAGAATCTAGTAGGATACAGAGTAGAAACATGAATTCTACCACGATTTCGAACAAGAAGGACAGAAACACATACAGTGCAATGGGAGCAGCACTGTTGGCGCTGAGGTTGTCGCCCATGTCGTTGAGGAAGAGGTTGCCGAGGTCGGGGAAGAAGTCGTCGTCGGTGAAGTCGTGGTTGCCAGCAGTCGCGAGAGTGCGCTGCCCAAATTTCAACAGCGCCCGCCGAATGGAGCGCAGGAGGGAGTGGCTGTAGGGGACGTTGCGGCCGCCGAATGGAGCGCGGGAGTAGCACACGAAGTAGTAGGTGGTGCTCCGGTGGCCAGAAATTTTTGTTTGGCATCGCTTGGGCAATGTAGGGCATCGGTGCCTAATACCCAAAAAGCAAATTTAGCACCGCTTTTGGCCTACATAGTGGAAGGCCTAAGTCTTTATCTCTACTCTTATCTCTATCTCTACTACTCTTCTTTGTTTTTTATAACAAATCGAATAGTACCGCGCCGTCCGCTGCACGCCCGACTGAACACGCCTCCTCGCCTCCATCATCACCAACTGAGTCTTTTATAGGAGTAGGAGTAGAGAAAAAACCGAGTTGGTGGTGATGGTGTGCCGTGCAATGCACGGGCATGTTGCTATTTTTTTGCATATAATTCCAAACACCACGTAGACACGGTCTTTGACCATTTTACAACTATGTCAGTATCAATGTTAGTGGTCAGGCGGTGCACGTTATAGCCCCGTGTGTTTTAACCTTTTTTTAGTAATGATATCTGGCGATTGTTCGGCACGAGCTCAATCCTGGCGAATCCCACGTGACCGTAAGATTTCCATCCGACGGTGGCCTGTTTTTAAGCCATAGTATTTGATAAAACCGCCACCCTTACACAAGTACTGTAACTGCGTCGCGGGCGTTTGCAACTGCCATGTCTCCTAGCGAATATTTGCTGGGGATTGGAGTTAGCACCGATGGCGGTTCGTAGTCATTCCACGCTCGGGCACTGAAGTTCGTTACTATTTTAGATTAGAATATACTACTCCTCCGGTGCTAGTAGTAGAGCAGAGTCCTACTCCACTACTACTCTACCCAAGCAAGTTAGGGCATAGTAGTAGGTACTATAGGGAGTACCAGTACTGTGATCACTCCAGCAAGTTGTCTGACTTCGATATGACTCTACGCTGCTGGTATGTGTCTCGTAAGTCAAGCAGCGTGTTGTAGTCATCATCACCTGTCCACTTCCCGCAGCACATATTCGCTTCTCCATCTTTGTCCGCTCTTCCATCCCCGCTAAGGCACCTCCCCCCTCGTCCAATCTTCCATCCCCGCTAAGGCGCCTCCCCCCTCGTCCGAAACCCAAGCACTAACAATGGCAGAACCGAGCAGCGTCCGCCAAAAGGTGGCTGGAATTCGCTCCCCACAAAGGTAATCAAGCTCATTGTTACGCGTGTGGACAATCTCAGTACCATGCCGCTTGCCGCGTGCTCATCGGGGCTGTACCTTTTACTCAAAGCCCTCAGGCCTGAGCTTTTTAAGCCAGCTCCTTGCTTGCTGATGCCGCCCGATCTTCAGAAACGGCGTGTCACGCAGCATAACGTTCGTAGGGTGGCGAGCATCAACCCCCTTGACTGCGATCCGATCCCCGTCACCCTCAACTACATTAACGGTATGTACTGGGTCGGCATGAACACGTCTTGGATGGTGCTCGTCGACGGTCGCAGCAACTGGATGCTCGTGGAGGTCTACACCCGGCAATTGACCCCCTTCCTTCGATTAACACTGCACTGCTTTGGCACCGCAGCCCAGAATACTCGGAATCTTACAGTAGCCAACATGATACCAAGTTTGATTTGCTCAAGGTTGTAATCTGCCAAGTGCCCACAAGATCTGCGAATTATAAAGACTTCAGGCTAATTGCGTTCTTCAACCACGGTCTCGCCTATCTGACAGGTCACTGCGGTAAGTGGATAAATCTGCACGTCCATCGCAGGATCATACATCCTCCATGGTTCTCTGATGCCATTGAACACAAGGGCTTCATTTACGTTGTCGACTCCTTCTATGGCTGGACGTATTTGCTGGCCTACTCCAGTCATCGCTACAAATGGCTGTTACAGCAGTATGTTACTTTCCTATGATATCATGATGGCCTGCTTATATTACTGTCAACATTTACTGAAAAAATATTCATGCTCATAACATGCTGTTCTTAAGATTGACTACATCAAGAGCCCTTTTTTATTTGACTCCAACTTTTTTTGAGGGTTATTTGACTCCAACTTGATATGATGTTGTAGGCCGCCTGGTGTCCCTACCCTTCCTAATCCCAAAACTTTTCAATGAAAAGCGGCATGGCAGTTGCAGGTGGTTCCTGGCTCGATCAGACGTCGGCGAACGATTGATGATCGTTCACACGTACCAGACGTGTTGTTTCGCGGAATACAATCACAATCACTGCAAGGTCTGTGAGCAGGATCCCAGCTTCTCTGGGCCTTCAGGAATCTTTGACTGGAGGTTGGTAAGTAGCCTTGGTACACGCTCTCTGTTTGTCAGACTGAATTATCCGATTAACCAGGAGATAACCGACGGCAAGGATCATGATGGCAGCGCGGTTTCGTTCATCAGGCAAAACTGTGTGTACACAGCGTACCATGCGTCTTTGCATGCACCATACCCTGATATGTGCCGCCACGCTCTGCAGCCCAAAGTAGGAGAGAGGGCCGCAAGTATTAGACTTCGACCTGCTGGCTAGAGTTTCCCCCGTCAGGCACCCATCTGGTTCAAGCCGTCAGCCAATCTCCACAACTTAATAAATAGTAACATCTAACTGAGCCAGTTAGTTAGATGCGTACACTTGGTGTAGTAGGATCTTTATTTAGTTTGATGCATACACTTGTTCTTTTTTGGTAGCCCTTTTGTAATGATGGCTAATGTTTGGTTTAGAATAGAGAGCTGCGTCTTCACTCTTCTGGCCTGCTTACTGCTTCTGTTGCACCCCCAGCCCTGATTGTTGCTGCTGCTGCTGTTTTCAGTGTACAATCAGTAGTATATTTCGTCTGTTGGTTGATTAAATGTGTTGTTAGAACGACGAACACAATGTTTTGGAAGTCGTTGCACGGTTCGATCCTTTAGTGCCCCGTACCGTACGTAGCGCATACTATTTTTCGTACGGAACACATTTTCCACTTGTTGATAACATACAGCCCATTGATGAAGGCCCAATAGAGGAGCTCATAATTAACTAGAAGGGAGGCTCTCACATGAATCCGGCCCAGGTACATGCTCATGGTCCCGTAAACATAAATAAGTAAATAAATAAATAAAGCTAAATGCTCATGCACCAGTTCTTTAAATTCATGATTTAACAGGAGGATATTATTTCCTATGATAGTGTCGTTACATTCAGTCGATATTATTCTTAGGCAAAGATAGCAACCAGTCTTCTTTCTCCCAGCATTTTCTTCCTACAACCAGCGGACCCATGCAAATCGTAGTCAACATCGTAAATAGTTCTGGTCCATTTTTATTTTTCAATAAGAATGTCCAACCCAGCCTAGCACATTGGTGACAGCACTTTATCCTCCGCCTTGGTGCGCTCGCCGCGGTGCCGCCGTCCGGCCCTGTCAACATAGTTTTTTCGAAACGGTCCCTGTCAACATAGTGAATCGGGAGAGGATTGTAGTTGTGAGTATGACAGTACGGACCCACCAGGTCCACTCCCGAACACAAGCAAGCGCCTCTTTTACTACTCAGATGAACCCCTCATTTTTTACTCTAATCCACCCTGCTGACATCTGGGACCCACATCATTTTCAACGTATAGTCAATTAACGACAGAATTGCTCAACTTTTTTTGAGTAGTAATTCGGAGGAGCAGCCTATAAACTGGGTTGTGCGGTCTCTGTGGCCCGTCTAACAACATGAGCAGCCCAGCAATTTTTTCTTTGGGAAAATAGGTAGCCCAGTATTTCTTTTTGAAGAATACCCAAGCTAGGCCTATTTGTTTTCTCCGACTTACTGGGTTGCAAACCTTTCAAGACGAGGACAGATGCATTCCGGCCTGGCCAAATAATATGGTCAGTGTCTGTTAAAAGTAATATCAAAAGGGGTTGAAATTTCCAAGAAAATTATAGCAAATGGGATATTAGTTTCTTTTTTTGTTTTTGATCTTCACTGATATCTTGTTTCATTGGATTTAACATGACATAGTACTAATTTATTTTTAAATTTGTTTTAGTATGGCTACTAATTTTTGGATTAAGAATATTTTCTTCCCCAGCAAAAATTTGCAAATTTTCAAAATTTCTCACATATTTAGTTATTTTTTTTAACCCTGGTACTGACCAGAAAATGGGCAGCAATTCTAAAAATGGAAAACGGGCTGCAATAAATTCCATATGAATTAGAAAATGAGTAAAAATTATAAAAATAATAGCAAATGGGATGTAGACGCCACAGATTTCGAGGCTGACTTGTTTACGCAAGGCTTTGTCAGTCAACACACGATTCTAGCAGCAGTGACTGTTGGATGTCCATCCAACGGCCGACGTGCTTCTTCAATCTCTGATCTTCCTGCTCCAGCCGCCTAAACTAGCGCCGGTGGGACTGCCTGCTCCCTCCTCTTGTGGCCCACTGTGATGCCGCGCAGGCTTCCCCGGCCCACCCTACTCCCTCCGCTGGCCTGGCCGCACGCAATCAACTGCCTCCTTATTACACGAAAAAAATGATTCCTCCCACTGACATCTGGGGCGCACCAGTTGGGAGGCTGACCTGTGGGCCTACTAAGTTGACGCGTACGCAGGGCTTGTCAACTTAGTCAACAAATGATTCTAGCAGCAGTAACCGTTGGATTTGAATCAAACGGTCATGCTGCTTCTTCAATCGCTGCTCTTCTTGCACCAGCCGCCCAAACCAGTGCCGGCGAGACCGCCTGCTCCTGCCTCTAGTGGCCGGCTGTGCTGCCGTTGAGGCCTCACCGCCCCCTACTACTCCCACCGCTAGCCAGGCCCTGCGGCGACGACAGCCTCACACCAAAGCAGAACCAGTGAACCCTCGTACTCCTCTCCGCGTGGGCATCCACTGCCGCGTCTTCCCCGGCTCCGCGTCGTCCCCTTCCTAGGCCTCGTCGTCGTCCACCACCTTGGATGCGCCCGGCGCGGAGTGGTCAACGTGGTCAACGAACGACACCATCGGAAGTAGATTGTGCGTGGAGAGGCTGACAGCTGGGTCCATGGCCGCACGCAAGGAAATGCCTCCTTATTACGCGCAAAATAATGATTCCTCCACCTGATAGCTGGGACCCACCGGAAGGGCCTCTGTATTTCACGAAAAAATGTTCCCACCGCCGATAGGTCGGACCCACTAGCTATATCTTCGCACGCAAGGAAGTGCCTCCTTATTACGCACAAAAAAATGAATACCCCATGCTAGCTGGGACCCACAATAGTGGGAGGCTCACTTGTGGGCCAACTAAGTTGACGGGGACGGAGGGCTTTGTCAACTTAGTCAATATGAACGATTCTAGCTCCAGTGACCGTACGATGTCCATCCAACGGCCGTAGTGCTTCTTCAACCTCTAGTCTTCTACTCTTCTTGCTCTAGCCACCCAAACCAGCGTCGGTCGTGCCTCGTGCTCCTACCTCTCGTGGCCGGCTACGATGCCGCGGAGGCCTCACCACCCCCTACTACTCCCACCGCTGGCCAGGCCATCCCTCTACTCACCCACACCCCCTGTTATTCTGCGGTGACGACAGCCTCACACCGCAGCCGAACCAGTGAACCCTCGTACTCCTCTCCGCGTGGGCACCCGCTGCCGCATCTTCCTCGGCTCCGCGTCGTCCCCTTCCTAGGCCTCGCCGTCATCCACCGCCTTGGTGCTCTCGGCGCGACATGGTCAATGTGGTCAACGACCGACTTCCATCAGAAGAGTACTGTACGTGGAGAGGCTGACAGCTGGGTCCACGGCAGCCGCAAGGAAGTGCCTCCTTATTACGCGCAAAATAATTATTCCTGCACCTGATAGCGGGACCCACTGGACGGGCCACCGTATTTCATGAAAAAATGTTTTCCCCCTGACTGCTGGGACCCACCAGCTACATCTTCGCACGCAAGGAAGTGCGTCCGGGCAAAAAAAACTGATTCACCCCCTGACTGCTGGGACCCACCAGCTATATATTCGCACGCAAGGTGCCTGACAGTCGGGACCCACCTGGTCGAAGCGTACGTAGCGTTGTCATTCTGGTCGCGAACGTGTACGTACATACTGGTTGATGTAGAGCGCGCACGTGTCGTAGTAGAGGCGCACATGTAGCATGTACACGTACGTATAGCGGCCAGTGTGCAAGAAAGAAAATACGACCACGTACGTACATACGGGCGGGGTCTCGAACGCCTACTCACGCATACGTACGACCATGGCTCGTGTACATGGCTGGGTCGGAACGTAGAAATAGCGTCGTCGTCGTGTTCATGGGGAGCCAACCGGCTGGGTCGGAACGGAATGCGTCGTCGTGTTCATCGGGAGGGCTTGGACGGAACAGCCGATGGAAACGAGGCCTGGCGTACCGCAGAACGGAGGAAACAACCATGTGTTCGACCGGCCACGATCGAAACGGGATCCTGTTCATCGGGAGGGGTCTGGCGTACCGCAAAACGGAGGAAACAGACCTCCTACGGTCGAAACGGGGGTCCTGTTCATCAGGAGGCGTGTGGCGTACTGCAAAACGGAGGAAATGGACTTGTGTTGGAGCGCTACTGTCGAAACAGGGGTCCTGTTCATCGGGAGGGGTGTGGCGTACCGCAAAACAGGACTCCACGGGATACTGTTCATCCCCACCGTCAACCCCCTCCAGCCTCCACGGGCTACTGTTCATCCACCGTCGACCTCCTCCAGCCTCCACCTGTGACTGTTCATCCACGGGCTCCTGTTCATCCAGCCTCCACCGCGCGCTACTCCACCGGCTACTGTTCAACCAACCCTCTCCACGGGCTCCTGTTCAACCACCCCTGCACGTGCTACTGTTCATCCAGCCCTCCACCGTCTACTGTTCATCCAGGCCTCCACGGGTGGTCCTATTCATCCAGCCCCAACCGGCTCGATCGATCGGGGTCATGTTCATCCAGAGGCAACCCCACGGGGTCCTGTTCGTCCACCCCCGCCGGGAACTGTTCATCCAACCCCCCCAGCAACGCTCACTGTTCATCCAGAGGCAGCATCGATCGGCTTCAGTTAGCAGCAGTAGCGAAGGAATCGCTCGATCGGGTTCAGTTAACAGCCATCGATCGATCGCTCGGGTTGAGTAACGCGTAGCCTGCAGTGCAATCGCTCGGGTTCAGTAGGAGAACGCCTCGCTCGGGTTCAGTTAGAGCGCAACACCTCGCACACACGCACATACGTGTACGAGAGAAACACGCATCGCTCGGCCACCGACCACCGACCGTAGCCGGGAACTCCCCGATATTTTCCTCGCCCTCGCTTCTACCATGGTTTTTTCTGTCATGGACGGCCCAAAGAATGTCTTGCAGCCGCGTCTCCGGCCCGCCCAGGACGAAAAGCCCATTTTCAGTCATGATTTTTTGTCATAGAAGTAGGAGCCCGCCACATCTATGATGATACCAGGTTTTGTCACAATTATCGTCACAGAAGTGTCATAAGTATGACAGAAAAAAAAATTGTTCGGCCCAAAATGTCACGGATGTGTCTTTTTTTTGTAGTGCATCTATGAAGAACACGTGGGACTGGAACTACGAGACGAACATGTACCCAGGAGTGGACGTACGAACCTGAGTAATGTAGCGCAGTAAGTGAAGTAGAAAGGCACAAATAGTATGAACATGCGTGGCATATAGGCATTTGTATCTTACTACCACAAAATGTTGTACGTGCAATGCACGGTGATATTATGGAGTGCGTGCCTAAGTACTCTACTACTACTATATTAATTGGAGGCACATATTAGGTTTTATATTTGTTTACGTGTATGCTCCGAGACCTTCCAACTAGACGCGTGTTTCTCTCCGGGTCGCACTTTGTATCGTTCATACCACTAGTTGTCGGTGTACAAAAGTAGGGGCTCTCCTTTTGACCCCTT
This sequence comes from Aegilops tauschii subsp. strangulata, assembly GCF_002575655.3. Lineage (NCBI taxonomy): Eukaryota > Viridiplantae > Streptophyta > Magnoliopsida > Poales > Poaceae > Aegilops > Aegilops tauschii. Next base: position 106,887,980 of record NC_053038.3, on the reverse strand, counting down.
TACTTGTGCACGGGCAGTCGGAGCCACGCCCGCGGCCACATTTAGCAGGGCAGAGGAGGGAAGTCGGAGCACAAGACGATCAAGGCAACGCCAAGACCAGAAACACTAAAGAGCAAAGGGGCGGGGTGGACTTCCCCGGCAAGGCCCGTGCCGGGGCGGCCTCCGCGGCACCGGCAAGAGCCTTGCTGGGGCAGCTTGCCCAACACCAGCAGAGCGAGCCACCCTTGAGCCCAAGAGTTCCAAACGCCACCAACAACTACATTGGAACCAAGGCTCGGGAGGCACCTCCGTGGTGGCATGCAGATCTTTGTCAAGATCATAAACATACGAGATCAGATGAGGACCAGAAGACGACAACCCTCGCCGAGATCCTTGACGAGGAGATCCACGAGACCCCCGGCGAGACCCTTGCCGGGGACGACCGCGGTGCTGCGGCAAGACCCTTGCGGGGCCCCCGGCAAGGCCCTTGCCGAGGACACTTACGGGACCGCGGCCAGGCCCACGTCTGCCAAAACTACACCGTCGTCCCCCATGCAGCTGCTAGCTCACCCAGCTGGGCAGGCACCTGCATGGCGACGAGCGGCCTCTACACCGACCCAGCAAGCACCTGCGTGGTGGCATGCGGATGTTCATGAAGGCTCCACCACCGCGCCAGCCCAGCAGCCAGCCAACGTGGCGCAGCAACGCCTCGTCAGCTCGGACGCGCGTCGGAACCAGGCGAGGTGGCGACAGCTGGGATGTGCTTCCTTGCCGTCCCCAATAAAGCGAGGGGCACGTCGGCAGCGCATTAAATGCGTTTTTTCGACGGTGCCAGAGGATACACTGCCCCACTGTACACCTTTCCACCTCCTGTGTGCCACTGTGGCAACCCCTTTTTGACTATAAAAGGAGGCCCGAGGCGACCAGGAGAAGGATTCGGATCTTTTGGGAAAGTTACACCCCGTAGCTAGCTCAAGAACACAAGAACACTGAAATACATCCACCAAAGCAGGACTAGGGTATTACGCATCTCCGCGGCCCGAACCTGGGTAAACGATCCGCATGCTTCCTGTCAGACCCGCTCTTTGCACAACCCCTCGCCCGCCAACCATAGAAGGGATCCCAGTGATACCATAGGTGTCGATTTCCCCCGACATCTTTGGCGCGTCAGGTAGGGGGCGCGCAGTTGTGAAAATCCGGTCTAGCGGTTAGCCTAGTGATACGTCTCCAACGTATCTATAATTTTTTATTGTTCCATGCTATATTATATTCTGTTTTGGATGTTTAATGGGCTTTATTATACACTTTTATATTTTTTTAGACTAACTTATTAACTGGAGGCCCAGCCCAAATTGCTGTTTTTTGCCAGTGTTTCGCAGAAAAAGAATATCAAACGGAGTCCAAACGGAATGAAACCTTCGGGAACGTGATTTTTGGAACAAACGTGATCCAGAGGACTTGGAGTCCACGTCAAGAAATCAACGAGGAGAGCACGAGGCAGGGGGGCGCGCCTACCCCCCCAGGCGTGCCCTCCACCCTCGTGGGGCCCACGTTGCTCCACCGACGTACTTCTTCCTCCTATATATACCTACATACCCCCAAACCAACAGAGGCATCCACGAAAACCTAATTCCACCGCCGCAACCTTCTGTACCCGTGAGATCCCATTTTGGGGCCTTTTCCGGCGTCCTGCCAGAGGGGGCATTGATCACGGAGGGCTTCTACATCAACACCATAGCCTCTCCGATGATGTGTGAGTAGTTTACCTCGGACCTTCGGGTCCATAGTTATTAGCTAGATGGCTTCTTCTCTATCTTTGGATCTCAATACAAAGTTCTCCACGATTCTCGTGGAGATAAATTCGATGTAATCTTCTTTTGCGGTGTGTTTCTCGGGACTGATGAATTGTGGGTTTATGATCAAGTTTATCTATGAACAATATTTGAAGCTTCTCAGAATTCTTTTATGTATGATTGGTTATCTTTGCAAGTCTCTTCGAATTATCAGTTTGGTTTGGCCTACTAGATTTATCTTTCTTGCAATGGGAGAAGTGCTTAGCTTTGGGTTCAATCTTGCGGTGTCCTTTCCCATTGACAGCAGGGGCAGCAAGGCACGTACTGTATTGTTGCCATCGGGGATAACAAGATGGGGTTTATATCATATTGCATGAATTTATCCCTCTACATCATGTCATCTTGCTTAAAGCGTTACTCCGTTCTTATGAACTTAATACTCTAGATGCATGCTGGATAGCGGTCGATGTGTGGAGTAATAGTAGTAGATGGAAGCAGGAATCGGTCTACTTGTCACGGACGTGATGCCTATATACATGATCATACCTAGATATTCTCATAACTATGCTCAATTCTATCAATTGCTCGACAGTAATTCGTTTACCCACCGTAATACTTATGCTATCTTGAGAGAAGCCACTAGTGAAACCTATGGCCCCCGGGTCTATTTTCCATCATATTAATCTCCCGTCAACAAGCTATTTCTGGCACCGTTTATTTTGCTTTCTTTACTTTTAGTCTTTATCATAAAAATACCAAAAATATTATCTTATCATCTCTATCAGATCTCACTTTTGCAAGTGGCCGTGAAGGGATTGACAACCCCTTTATCGCGTTGGTTGCAAGGTTCTTATTTGTTTGTGTAGGTACGAGGGACTTGAGCGTGGCCTCCTACTGGATTGATACCTTGGTTCTCAAAAACTGAGGGAAATACTTATGCTACTTTGCTGCATCACCCTTTCCTCTTCAAGGGAAAACCAACGCAGTGCTCAAGAGGTAGCACGCCGCTTGCCGAGCCTTGGCGGCTGCCGACAAGCCAGGAGGCTCCGACAAGCAGTATTGCAAGATCCACCGCACCAAGGGCCACGACCTCCAGAACTGCCGACAAGTCGAGCTGCTTGCTGAAAAGAAAAGAGCCGAGTATGAGAGGCAGGACAAGGAGAAGGGCCAGGATGGTGCTGAAGTGTCCGGCAAGAAACATGGCGGCCAAGGAGGCCGCCGCGACAAGGATAACCAGCAAGAGAGGCCCGCTCGGGGCCGCGACAAGAAGCAGGAAGACGACGATCATGACAAGGACGACGAGTCCGGCGAGCATGAGTTCCAGAAGGCTACGGAGGCCATGTGCATCGATGGTGGCACCTCGCTGCATACTTCTCACCGCTAGCTCAAGCAGTGGGCGCGTGAGATCACAACAGTGGAGCCGGCGTTCGACGCTCAGAAGCCGCTGAAGTGGTCCAGCACGCTTATCATCTTTGACGCCGAGGACCACCCTGATCGCATAACTGCGGTCGGGTGTTTGCCGTTGTTGGTTTCGCCAATGATACAACCTCAAGGTGAGCAAGATCCTGGTTAACGGCGGGGCCGGTCTTAACTTGATCTCACCCGTTGTGATCAAAAGGCTGCAAATTCCCGATGGAGACCTCAAAGAGACGGGCACGTTTCAAGGGGTAAACTCAGGAAGGAGCCAACCGAAGGGTAAGGTCACGCTGCCTGTGACGTTTGGAGGCGAATTGTACTACAGGACGGGGAGGATTGTCTTCGATGTAGCCGAGATCCCCTTGCCCTACAATGGGATCCTCGGACGCCCGGCGCTAGCCAAGTTCATGGCGGTGTCGCATTATGCCTACAACACGCTGAAGATGCCTGGGCCGTTGACCATCATCACCGTTCCCTGCGACAAGAAGGATGCACTGATCTGCGCTGACCTACTCTATCGGGAAGCAGTTGCAGCAGCTGCCGCCAAGGCACTTGCTCCTGCCGCTGAAGCCCCGGGAGGGAAGAAGAAGACCGGCAAGACCTCTCGCACCCACTCCGGCAAGCGCACCTCTTTTTCGGAGTGTTGTGCTACCGTCGAGGATGTGCCAGATAGCTCCACCGGCAAGAGCAAGAAGTCCAGAGCTGCACCGCCAGACACCAAGAAGGTGTCCATCAAGGAGGATGGCACGGGAGGGGCTTTCACCATAAGCTCCACCCTCGACAGCAAATAGGAAAGCACGCTCGTCACTTTCCGGCGGGCGAATGTCGATGTGTTTGCATGGCAAGCATCCGACATCCCCGGCATTCCCAGGGAAGTGATTGAGCACCATCTTGCTGTCTGTCCCCTTGCGTGACCCGTCAAGCAGAAGGTCAGGAAGCAAGCTTTGGAAAGGCAAGAGTTCATCACAGAGGAGATCAGGAAGTTGGAAGCGGCAGGCTTGGTGAGAGGAGTGCTCCATCCGACGTGGTTGGCCAATCCGGTGGTGGTGCGAAGGCAAATGGGAAGTGGAGGCTATGTATTGATTACACAGATATCAATAAGGCTTGTCCTAAGGACCCCTTCCCGTTGCCGCACATCGACCAGATTGTTGACTCCACGGCCGGGTGTGATCTGTTGTCATTCCTTGACGCCTACTCGGGCTACCACCAGATCTTCATGACAAGAGAAGGCGAAGAGAAGACATCATTCATCACCCCATGTGCTACGTATTGCTTTTTACGGATGCCTTTCGGGTTGAAGAGTGCTGGCTCAACATTTGCAAGGGCAGTCCAAATTGGATTTGAGCCCCAGCTACATAAAAATATGGAAGCTTATATGGATGACATAGTGGTCAAAACCAAGGATAGGGCAACACTTGTACAAGACTTAGAAGAGACGTTTGCAAACCTGCGCAAGATCAACCTCAAGTTGAACCCTGAGAAGTGTGTCTTCGGCGTTCCGTCCGGCAAACTTCTCGTGTTCTTTGTGTCACAACATGGTATTGAGGCAAACCCGGACAAGATCAAGGCTATCGAGCAAATTGAGGTGCCCAAGTGGATCAAGGATGTGCGTCGGCTCACTGGTTGCGTTGCCACCATGAGCAGATTCATCTCCAAGTCTACCGAGCGCACCCTTCCCTTTTTCAAAATCTTGAAAAAGGCGGGACCAATGGAATGGACCCCACAGGCCGAAGCAGCACTACATGATTTGAAGAAATACCTCTCCTCTACGCCAATACTAGTTGCGCCTAGACCACAAGAGCCATTGCTGCTGTACCTAGCGGCAACGAATCAAGTGGTCAGTGCCGCGCTGGTGGCATAGAGGGAGGTCGACGAAGAGGCAGTGGCAACGACAAGGCCTGGTGCCGGCAAGGCAGGGCCCCCGGCAGAGCCTGACGTCGTCAGAACGGGGCCCGCGCAACCAAATGATGTGGTGCAGACGAAGAAAATGATGCAGCACCCGGTTTACTTCGTCAGCTCCCTCTTGCAGGGGGCTAGGTCGAGGTATTCCGGTGTGCAGAAATTGCTCTTCGGCCTCCTTATGGCCTCGAGGAAGCTGCGTCATTACTTCCAAGCCCACGAAATCACCGTCGTCACCCGCCTCCCGTTGCAATGGATATTGCATAACCCAGACGCAACTGGGAGGATTGTGGAGTGGGCCTTGGAGCTGTCGAGCTTTGGTTTGAAATTTGAAAGCACTTCGACAATCCAGAGCAGAGTCCTGGCGGAGTTCTTTGCGGAATGGACCTCGACGCCCGACGAAGAGATCCAGGAGACAACTCTCCCCGGCAAGGAAGTGAGTCGCAACTAGATCATGTACTTTGACGGGGCTTTCTCGCTGCAAGGCGCCGGTGCTGGTGTGCTGCTTGTCGCACCCACCGGAGAGCACCTCAAGTATGTAATCCAGATGCACTTTCCCAGGGAGATGTCCACAAACAACACTGCTGAATATGAGGGGTTGCTTGCCGGTCTCAGGATCGCGTTAGACCTCGGGATTAAGAAGCTCATCGTCAGGGGTGATTCACAGCTTGTCGTCAGGCAAGTCAACAAACATTATTAGAGCCCATTGATGGAGGCCTAAGTAGGTGAGGTGAGGAAGCTGGAAGAGCGCTTTGACGGTATACAAGCGGAGCACGTTCCCCGAGTGGAGAACGACATCGCCGATTACCTATCGAAGCGCGTTGCGTTCAAGCTACCTGAGGAACCAGGTACCTTTGTGCTTCGGTTAACTCACCCATCCGTTGAACCATCAACAGAGCAGAATAAGCGGAGGAAATCAGGCCCCGACAAGTACTTTCCCGCCGAGCCCCCTGGGGCCGCCGGCAAGGATGTTGCCATGGGTACTGAGCCTGCCGAGGGGCAACTGACTCCGGCAGGGCGTCAAGCCCTGGCCGTAGAGACGACCGCTCCCATGGCAAAAGAAATGCCTTTAGTCCTTGCCGTCGAGCCCAAGGCTCCGGCATGGGCACAACATACCGTCCGATTCCTCCAAGCAGGGGAGCTTCCTGAGGAGCAGGAAGAAGCGGAGAAAGTAGCCTGTCAGTCTGCTATGTATAATTCGTCGATGACGTCCTGTACAGGAAAAGACCGAACGGTGTGAAATTGAAGTGCATTCCCCGGGAGGAAGGACTGGAGCTGTTGGCGGAGATACACGGAGGCATATGTGGCTCCGACATAGGGTCGAGGGCCCTTGCCGGCAAGGCATTCGGCAAGGTTCCTTCTGGCCCACTGTCCTGCAAGATGCAACGGCACTGGTAACCAAGTGTGAAGCGTGTCAGTTCCATTCGAAGAAGCTTCATCAACCAACCCAAGCCCTTCAGACAATTCCTCTCTCCTGGCCATTTTCGGTCTGGTGGCTCGACATACTGGGCCCTTTCCCCCGCGCTGTCGGGGGCTTTGAGTACTTGTACGTTGCAATCGACAAGTTCACAAAGTGGCCGGAGGTGGAAGCAGTGAGGAAGGTGATAGCACAGTCAGCCGTCAAGTTCTTCAAGGGGCTAGTCTGCCGTTTTGGTGTGCCAAACAGAGTCATCACCGACAACGACACGCAGTTCACAAGCCACACCTTCATGCAGTACATCCAGGACCTCGGCAGCAAGGCTGTTTCGCTTTCGTGGCACACCCACGGAGCAACGGCCAGGCGGAGAGGGCGAATGCTGAAGTACTGCAAGGCCCGAGGACCAAGACTTTTGACGGGCTGCACCAGAGCGAAAGGCGCTGGATTGATGAGTTGCCGACGGTTCTTTGGTCGATCAGAACAATGCCAAATCGAGCCACCGGCCAGACACCATTTGCCCTGGTATACGGGGTAGAAGCAGTTCTCCCCATGGAACTCACATACGGGTCACCTCGAGTGCTCGCCTATGACGAGCTTGAGCAAGAGCAATTGCGGCAAGATGACGCGACGCTCCTCGAGGAACATCGTCTTCGGGTGGATGTGAGAGCAGCGCGCTACCAGCAAGCCTTGCGCCGCTACCATAGCCGCAAGGTTCATGCCCGAAGCTTTGAGGAAGACGACCTTGTTCTTTGGCGCGTTCAATCGGCCAAGAATTCCAACAAGTTGACGCCAAAATGGGAAGGCCCTTATCGGGTAATACGAGTCACCAGGCCCGGCGCAGTCCACCTGGAGACCGAAGTTGCTATTCCAGTGATCAACTCCTGGAACATTGAACATCTTCGCAAGTTTTACCCATAAGGCGCGGTTGCCGGGCCCCCCGGCAAACCACCTTTTGTACAAGCCTTGCCGGCAAGGCATGTAACCCTCTGTACAAAGCCAGGTGCAGACCCTTGAGCATTTATAAATGAAGCGCTGGCGCCCTAAGTTTTAGCATGCATGCTAGGTTAAATCTCTCCCTCGGTTAGGGTTGATAGTGCTTAGCGGCGGCTAACCCCTAGCATAGAGGTCGAGTGTGCGTTTCTCTGTTCCTTTCCATCCTCTTTGGTCCGCAGGGTACATGGACGTTTCTGCTGAGCTGTTTGGAAGAAAGAGAACGAGCCGGCGCTCCAGCCTCAGCAAGCCAAGGTTGCCGGGGGCTGCAGATACAAGAATCCAACCATGGCAAGCCAAGGCTGCCGGGGGCTGCAGATTTAGATAAGTCTTTTATCCTCTATTGTGCATTTCCGTATGAAGTTTGGGACATATGAAACCTCATTTTGCTCCAAGACCACCGTGCTCCCCCTTGTTCCTAGACCCAAGTCCCTGGGTCGGGACCGGGTCGTAGTCGCGGTGGCAAGGAAATAAATGAGGGGCCTAACTTCACTTCGCCCCTGCCTCCGCTAAGAGCATGAGAATGGTCGACTGAAGTAAGGGGACGGCAGGGCCTGTTGCCGGGCGACGATGTTTATCTTAAAAATAACAAGGATTCATTCCTTGGCATGGGCCTCGCTCACGCACAAAGAACACGACAAGCACCCTTTTTCATTAAAAACGTCCCATACAGGTACAGTTCATATGGGATAAAAAACATGAGCAAGGGGATTACAAGTTTTAAATCTAACAAGTGCCCGCAGGCTTACAAACTAAAAAGAGATAAGATGCCCATAATCCCTTTCTTGTCCCTCTCCTTAGAAGATGGAACAAGGTAGCAGGAGGGCGAAAAGAGCGCCTAGGCGAGGTGCGAGAAGCAGAAGACACCAAGAGAACATCCCGGTGACGGGAGGGGAGCTGGAAGATGAGGCAGCGGGCCGACAATACGCGACGAAGGCGTCGGTGCCCGCGTACTCCGACTTGACGGCCGCCACCCGCCTTCTTCGCCCTCTCAGGCCCTCCTACGCCAGCCGCCCAAGGAGGCGACGGGGAACGCGCCGATGGAGAGCTTGATGAGGAAGGCCCTCGGCGGGGCGCGTGGCCGAGGGAGGGACGATGCGGTCAGTCGAGTCGGGGTCAGCGTCCCGCCGCTCGGCGCCCTCGTCGTCGCTGCCGCTGTCCTCCTGGTCACTCCCGCTTGAGGAGGAATCTTCATCATCGGAGGAGCTCTCCACGCAGCACTTTAGGCGAGTTCCAAGATCTCCAAAGACCTTGACGGAGAGCAGCCCGTTCTCCATTAACTTGAAATAGAGAACGAGCCCCGCCGTCAGGCTGTGGACGCGAGCGAACGTCTTCCATCCGCGATGGAGGTACATGACGTGAGGAGCGGGGAAGTCGATGTCGACCCGCGTGCCACCGTTCCCGCAGCCCCTCATGTGCAACCTGAGGGTCTGGGGTGGATCGAGCTCCATCTTCCGAGAAAATGGGGTAGGGAGACGGAGACGACGACGCGGTGGCCGGCGCAGCCTGATGAAGAACTCACAGGGCTGGTCCCCGTTGTGGCCCTCCATCGGGGGAGGCATCGCTGGCAGAGGCAAGGGCGGTGCGCCGCCCCGTCCCCCTCTTTCCCGAGCGCCACGGCGATCTCGGCCTCGCCCCTCCCCCTTCCTCTCGTGGCCGGCTCCGCCGCCGCGAGCTCTTGGGAAGGAGGGACGCGCTGTCGAGCAGCGACCCTCGCCGCCACCATTGAAGGGCCGGCGCCTCCTCTCGCCATGGCAGATAGAAGAAAGGAGCCGAAGTGAATGGAGACGGATGATGAAAGGATGTGGGATGCCATCCCCCTCCCCCTTCTTATAAAGGGGCGGGGTCGGGGCTCGGCCGCCCCACTCGACCAATCCGGCCATCGAGGGCGCAGGGAATCGAGACCGACCCGCTGCCCCAATCAGCGTCGGCCCGGTTTCCCGCCTCCACCGCCTGCCACCTGCATGGGGGACACATGGCGAGCAAGCAGAATCGAGGGGACGGGTGAGGCGACCGTTCCCCACCCCGTGATCGTGGGGCACGGACGCCTTGAAGACCACGACCCGAGTCCGCCCAGTAAATGAGCCGCGCCTCTGTGTCTCCCCCTTTTGATGGGGAAGGCGCGAGCCGCCTCTTTACCACGACGTGAAGCATGCGTGCGGAGACCGCCCCACGCATGACCCCCATGTCACGCACGACCCTCCGCGTCGCACGTTCAACGCGGGTCCTGGGAAAGCACAGCGGACGAAAAGTTACTGCGGTAAAATCCGCCCACCTGCCCATGCACCGTTCCGGGCCTAGCCCAACAACGCGTCGCACTTATGTGTGGCCCATGCCCGGGGGCTCCTATCGGTGTACAAAAGTAGGGGCTCTCCTTTTGACCCCTTTACTTGTGCACGGGCAGTCGAACTTAGCAGGGCAGAGGAGAGAAGCTGGAGCACAGGACGATCAAGGCAACGCCAAGACCAGAAACAATAAAGAGCAAAGGGGCGGGGTGGACTCCCCCGGCAAGGCCCTTGCCGGGGCGGCCTCCGCGGCCCCGGCAAGAGCCTTGCCGGGGCAGCTTGCCCAACACCAGCAGAGCAAGCCACCCTTGAGCCCAAGAGTTCCAAACGCCGCCAACAACTACATTGGAACCAAGGCTCGGGAGGCACCTCCGTGGTGGCATGCAGATCTTTGTCAAGATCATAAACACACGAGATCAGATGAGGACCAGAAGACGACAACCCTTGGCGAGATCCTTGCCGAGGAGATCCACGAGACCCCCGGCGAGACCCTTGCCGGGGACGACCGCGGTGCTGCGGCAAGACCCTTGCCGGGGCCCCGGCAAGGCCCTTGCCGATGACACTTATGGGGCTGCGGCCAGACCCACGTCTGCCAAAACTACACCGCCGTCCCCCGTGCAGCTGCTAGCTCACCCAGCTGGGCAGGCACCTGCGTGGCGACGAGCGGCCTCTACACCGACCCAGCAAGCACCTGCGTGGTGGCATGCAGATCTTCATGAAGGCTCCACCACAGCGCCAGCCCAGTAGCCAGCCAACGTGGCGCAACAACGCCTCGTCAGCTCGGACGCGCGTCGGAACCAGGCGAGGCGGCGACAGCTGGGACGTGCTTCCTTGCCGTCCCCAATAAAGCGAGAGGGGCACGTCGGCAGCGCATTAAATGCGTTTGTCCGACGGTGCCAGAGGATAGACTCATCCATTGTACACCTTTCCACCTCCTGTGTGCCACTGTGGCAACCCCTTTTTGACTATAAAAGGAGGCCCGAGGCGACCAGGAGAAGGATTCGGATCTTTTGGGTAAGTTACACCCCGTAGCTAGCTTAAGAACACAAGAACACTGAAATACATCCACCAAAGCAGGACTAGGGTATTACGCATCTCCGCGGCCCGAACCTGGGTAAACGATCTGCGTGCTTCCTTTCAGACCCGCTCTTTGCACAACCCCGTGCCCGCCAACCGTAGAAGGGATCCCAGTGATTCCATAGGTGTCGATTTCCCCCGACACTAGTACTACTACGTGTGGTCTCCGACCCAGAAGTGGAAGAAGTGGAGACGCTCTACCATGCTGTTCATGTCCCACTCCTTTCGCTGACGTGTGGGACATCCAGCACGTGCCGTGTTTGGCACTCCTTCGTCGTAAGAGTTGAAACGCTAGCATTCATCAGAAATAAAAAATAAATATAAATCAGCGGTGATACTATACCACGCGGTTTCCTTGCTCCTCGATATCGGAAAGAATACTTCTCGCCGACATGTGGGACGTCGACCATCCTGGTCCACTTGCCATGCACGCGGAACTCCAAGGGAGAGTCACCCCGGTCGTCGCGCCGCAGTAATAATGACTAATGAGTCGTCAAATCACATGCCCAACCTTTCCCACTGTGAAGTTGCTCAGACGAAGGAACCATCATGACTTCATTGAATTCTGCTTCTTGAAGAAAACTACTAAACCAGCAGTACCGCTAGCTACAGTAGTTACTCTAGCAGAGGCCTCCTTTGGTTCATAGGATAGGAATTTTATAGGAATATGAAAATCATGGGAAGTGAGATGACATCTATCTCAATTCCTATAGTGAAAGAGATGCCATTTGATGCATAGGATAGGAATTTTTCCATTGAGTCTAGGCTAATGTACTGGTAATTTGCTCTAGAAACTACAGTAGTAACTAGTACTGGTACATGCTCGTAATTAATTAAAAAAATGTACGGGCGACACAGACACACACACACACAAACTACTAGTACTACTACTTCTCACATGCTGGCCAGACACCGTCGTTCTCCTTCCCGGCTTTGTCGGCGACACCCCACCGTGCTTGGATCTCCGCTGACCTCTCCGCAGCAGCGTGTGCGTCCTCTTCTTTCTTGCGGCGGCGGGCCTCTCTTTTCTTGAGTGCTTTCTGACTTTTCCGCTCCCTCTGTGCGACTTTGGCCGCCTCTTGCTCTACCGCCCATTCGGCCTTGCCAGCTTCAAATTCCGTCCACGTAGGTGTGAGGTCGCAAGCGGCGATGAACTCGGCACGGCGGGATGCCATCGCTTCCCTACCATTTTGTGTCGGTCGTGGGCGGCGAGGGACTCGGCGCGGCGGGATGCCGTCGCTTCCTTACCGGTTAGTGTGCGGCGCGATGGCATGAACAACGCTTGGTGACAGCTCTAGAGTGGAGTGGCCGGACAACCGTACTGTGCATTGGTTTGTCAAGAGCTCAAGGACAGAAGACGAAGGAAATTTGGATGCCTGGTTGCATGGAAGCCTGGTTGTCAATACGTGCCGCATACGCTTCAGAGGATCGTCATCCATGAGTTCACATTTTTACCACCACGCCAGCGTCTGACGCCCTGGCCTACTGAAACACCTTCCATCGCTAGCGCTCTTCCCGCCTGAAACGGTCACCGTCTCTCTAGAACGTCAATGCCGCATTCACGGGACATAACTGCAGGTGCAGTTGGTGTGTCACTGACATGTGGGCCAGATGCCCGTTGGGCCCACATGTCAGTGACCCAACGCACCTACAGTTAAGTCACTAAAGCAGCGTCCTCATGAATGCCCGACGCGACCTCTCACTAGCGCCGGCATTGCAGCAGCGCGACGGCCGAGAGAGCGCCACCCGCGCGACACCCCGGTGCAAGCGACTGCTCCACATTAAAGACACCACGGCCATACTTCCGTCCGCCGCCCACATTAATGACACGCAGCTGCCGACGAACCTACTCCGGCGCTAGCCGTCCATCCTTCTGCCGCGGCTCATTGCCATTCGCCCGCTATATTAACTTGAGCCCCAACTCCCATCCATAGCCAAATACCCACACTCATTCTCCTCCGGTCCCTTCCTTCTGTCGGCACCACTCCAACCATGGCCTCATGGCGCTCCAAAGCTCTCTTGGACGTACTGCGCAGAAGCAGATGAAGGACATCGGCGGCTCCGTTCCGGGCGTGCTCCAAAGCTCTCTTGGACATACTGTCGCAGGAGCAGATGAAGGAGATCACCGGCTCCCCCCCGGCCGCCCTCCGCCGCCACGACCACGAAGCCGGCAGCGAGGATGGGTAGTACACGGTAGGTCGCCGCCGCTCTGGTCCCACGAAGGCCACCACTCCTCCACTCAGTCAACGCCAAGCTTGGTGGGATAAACATCGGCGGCCGATTAGCCGCTTGACGGCGACGTGGAGGTGGAAATCTTTAGAACGTTGTGCTCCGGAGGAGGAGGTTATCGAGGCGGATGAGGAGGAGGCAAAGGCAACGGCCGGCTTTCTCGGGTTCATGGCCGGACATGGTGGTCGGGCGCCGGCGATCGTTTAGATTAGGTTTACAGTAGGTTTTAGTATGGTTTGTGCGAAATATGTAATGAATTTCATCCCTTTTAGAGGAAAAGTTTTAGAAATATAATGAATTTGATCCGGTTAATTTGAAATTTGCTTTGTTTGCATGAATTTTGTCCGGTTAGTTCAGATAGTTGTCGAAAGGTATGCGGGCAGCATTGGATGGCATCCATCAGTGTCCTCGGACAGATGCCGGTGTAAATTTGTGGGACAGTGCTGGAGATGCCCTAACTATCATGCTATAATTGCTAACAGTGCTCCATTATTTCGCAGGGAATAGTTATCCCTCGATCATAATCAGATCCGCCGTGTTTCACACTCCTCCCACGTAAGAGTGTAGACTCTTGCTTACATAAAAATGGAGCAAGTGGACGGCACTGTAGCACATCATATCACTCAAACTAGCCCACCTAACGCGCGGGAAAGCACCGCCCTCGTCATTTTGTTCTAGATTTCTATCGATCGATCGCACGAAAATGTTACGCTTTGCAAGTTCAAAAGGAAAAGGTGGCACACTTACGACTCGTACGCGTCACGTTCACGTCGCACCCCCGACAGTCCGGCTCGCACGCCGCTCACCAGAGGGGACACGCATTGTCTTGCATTTTCACTGACATGTGGGACTGCAATTGAATAAACCGCCGATAGCCGAAATCTAATCGCTCGGCGGGCGTCGGATGAGAAGAGAGAGACGGGGGAGGGAGAAGTGATCGCCCGCCCGCCGCGCACGAACTCCAAGAAATATATGGTGATAATGTGAAGTGGGCCATGCGGGAGTCCGGACCGTTTCCAAGCCCACTTCTGACCGCCCTGGCCCACCAGAAAACCCCCCACCTCCCCGCGCGCGCTCCCCCTTAGACGCCAGCTGCCCGCATTCATAGCAAGTAGTCCTAGTAAAATTCTGGCCTATAAGCCCGCCTATGTGGAGGAGAGAGAGGCATTGACAAAGTCAAGGAGTGGGCTCTGCAAGAGCCCGTCTCTACACGTGCTCCTAGGTATAAAAAAACTAATTCTAAAAAAAGAGGCATAAAAAAATTGTGTCTAAAAAAAGAAAGGTAAAAAACATTTGAGAGGAAATAGATAGAAAGGAAGTGAGAAAAAGTTGTAACCTTATAGCCAACCTTATAGTCAACACTATGGTAGTATTACATGAGGAAGGAGGGAGTGGTGCACATGCCAAGTTCACTGGGCTGCCGTGTTTCACACTCCTCCGTTGTAACAGTGGAGACAATAGCTTTCATCAAGAATAAACAATGAATACTCATTGCTCGTCCTCTATATCGGAAAGAATGCTTTCATTCACCGACATGTGGGACGTCGACCATCCTGCTCCACCTGCCATGCACAAAATTATCCTGGTCCACCCCAGTCATAGTGCAGGCCCAACCTTTCCCACTGTAAGTTGGTCGGACGAAGGAACCATCATGACTTTGTTGAATTCCGCTTCTTCAAGAAAACTTACTGTACCTGCAATACTACTACCACACGCGAAGACTGGACGGCATTGTACCACGTCATATCACTAAAACCCACTAGGCCAAACTAGCCCGCCTAGGATTTGTACTCCCTCCATTTCAAAAGTTAGTAGTACAAAGTTGAGTCATCTATTTTGGAACGGAGGGAGTACGTTGTACTGCTATGATTTTGTGTTGTACGTCTCTGTACTTTTGCTACGATCGCTAAGCCTACAATGTTAGGAGCTTGGGCTATTGGCCGATCGACGACGGATCAGACCTATAAGCGTACCATGAGCTCATCAGCCCCAATGTTTCTCTTCGGTGACTGTTTTGCAAGTACTATAGCTTGCACAGTAGCTAGCCTACTAACACCAAGAATCATCAAACAAGCCCTGCTGATATGATAAACAGTTCAAACTTACATCTAAGCATGCCATATATTACATCAAAAGCTGGTGAGGATACATCTGTTTCCATAACTCGAAGAGGGTTCGCATGATTCACTATCAAACAAAAGAGAAAGTACCACCCACACAAGACAGTGCACTAGCCCTAAGATGGTTTGATAACACGCATTGTTCTGGTAATTAAACAAATTGCAAACTACCCTGAAGGATTAGCGTGACCAACTATTTCTTGTCATCGATCTTTCGGGCAATGACCACAGCACGGACAACGGCATGGGAATCGATCTCTGGGGCGATGTCCACAGGACGGACCGCGACGTCGGAATCGATCTCTGGGGCGATGTCCATAGGATGGACAGCGGCATCGGAATTGATCTCCGGGGCGATGTCAACAGGACGGACCGCGACATTGAAAACGATCTCTGGGGCGTAGTCCACAGGACGGGCCGCGACATCGGAATCATCAAGGACGTCCACTGGCACCTGCACAACCCTAACATATTAGCAAGCACATTGCAAATAATCAAAAACCACAACTATGGTAAGCCATTATTTTTTACCTTGTGCAGCTCATCCGGGGATTCCATCCCTCCGGGGGCCATCTCCTCGTCCTCGATGGGGGCCATCACCTTGCCAGGGGAATACTACTTCTCAACGGTGACTATCTCCTCCAACTCGGCCTTGAGCCTCGCATAGGTGGCCATTAGAGTTTCTGGGGTAGGCACGGTGGGGCCCTTGCTGTTCTTCCAACTTTCTTTGAGGAGTTCGTCCGCCAACGTCGTCAACTCTTTGGCCAGTGCTTGTTTCTTGGAGTTCTTCGTCTCCATGGGTTGGCCCGCCAACATGACCAACTCGTTGGTCGGTGCTCGCTTCCTGGAGATCGCTGTCTCCAGTGGGTTCTCCGCCGGCAACTCTTTGCCTAGTGCTCCAGGATCCATCAATGAACTGACAAACAAAAAGCAATCGAAAGGAAACCACAATCGCAATGAAAACGGGAAAAGAATAGGCTGTGAGAATCGGTCGGTGCTTCGC
The DNA here is from genome assembly GCF_002575655.3 of Aegilops tauschii subsp. strangulata. Classification (NCBI taxonomy): domain Eukaryota; kingdom Viridiplantae; phylum Streptophyta; class Magnoliopsida; order Poales; family Poaceae; genus Aegilops; species Aegilops tauschii. The sequence continues at coordinate 106,871,772 of NC_053038.3, read as the reverse complement.
AAAAAGAAGATTCTTGGAATGAAAATATAGTAGCATCACTGATTCGCCCACCTTTCCTTCATCGGTACAGAAGAAAAATGGCAGAAGTGAGTAGTCTGGAGTGAGGTTTTCTTCAAGAAAGGGGAGAAAGGGCTTCAACGAGCGTTCCAGTGAAATGATGGTTGCTTCGTCCAGTCCAACTTTGAGGCCACTTTACCACTGTTGGTAAAGGTGTGGGTTTCGTGATATCACGGGTCATGACGGCCACACCGGGGTGACCGGTGAGTCTCGACTATAGCACCTCGTTGTGATTTGGTGGATGGCACGCGGGCCCGGATGCTTTGATGTCCCGCATGTAGATAGAGCGGCTAGTCATATAGGAGTACTCAATATTGTGCACCGCGACCAAGGAGGAGAGGAAAACGAGAGAACTACGTATTTATTTATGGTGTAATTCACTCATTTTGCTCTACGTACTACTCATTTAGGGTGTAGTCTAGTCACTTATTCAAATCTCTAGAAAGGCAAATACTCATTTCCGGTTTACAGGGCTATACTAGCAAGTAGTACTACAATAGTGGGCTCAAATAGCAATTTTGTCTCATGCAAGAGCCTGGCTATATGCGTGCTCCAAGGCACCGCACCACGCCCCACCCCTACACAAAGACTGCCACGCAAGCGTTCGCAACTGCCACGTTCGGGTTGTGCTTGGCTCTTCGCCTCTTCGAGAAGACGAACAATGATGTTACTACTATTTCTACAGTATCAAATCCACTGTTGCATGTCCGTCCACCGCGTGCGGAAGAGATAGCTTGTTGTAGTACTCTATAAGGCTAGTTGTAATGGGAGTATCATAGGTAGTACTCCCTCCGTTCCTAAATATTTGTCTTTCTAGAGATTTCAACAAGTGACTACATACGGAGCAAAATGAGTGAATCTACACTCTAAAATATGTATATATACATCTGTATGTGGTTGTCCATTTGAAATCTCTAAAAAGACAAATATTTAGGAACGGAGGGAGTATAATGCATGCCAACTAGGCAAATTTGATGAAGTGGCATAGAATTAAATGAAGAAAGAGAGGGTTGAGTATCATATCATGATACCGTATCATATTAAATGTTGTACTACTATGTGTCATGCATGCTAATAAATGAAGTCATCTATGATACTAACATATGATACTATGCACTACAGATGTGTAGTATCATACACTAGTATCATATGCATGATACTAGTATATGATACTTTCCATTACGACTAGCCTAAGCAAAAGCCTGTCCTCGTTTGTGAGCCACCGCGCGCACGGGCGAGGGAGATGGCATGTAGTAGTAAAATCAAGCTTCTCCTCATTGTACGAGTTGACGCGACACATCACAGCACTGGCCCCACATGGTTGCCTCTAAACTTGGCTGAAAGACCCGCAGTGTACAATATATTTGCTGCAACCTCTAACATTTACCCCACGACAAATTAAAATATATATTCCTATCTTTACCAGATGAGCATGCAAACTACAATCACGAGGATGACAGGCAGGGCCAGAAGATTATTTTAATAAAAAAGGTTCGAGACGGCCTCATAGCATGGAGCTGACCCCAACGATTTTAAGCTTACAGGCACGGTACATGCTATCCTAGACTACTCTACACATGAAACTGCCACACAAGCGTCCGGGCTGCGCTTGGCTCTTCGCCTCTTCGGGAAGTCGAACAATGATGGAGTACTACGGTAGTGGAGGAGTACTACAGTATGCTTCTGGCCATTTGACACCGAATGAACTACTGCATGTCCACCACGTGCGGGAGGGAGAGCGTGTAGCGAAAGCTTCTCCTAGTCCTGCCAGCCACCACGCTCATGGGTGAGGGAGGGATGCAGCTTCATTGACTTACTACTCTAGCCTTTGCCTGTATGATAAGTGGCCCAACAGGTGGGTGGCCCACCTGTCATGCAGCCAAAGGCAGGTGCAGTTAAGGCACCGAAGCTCAGTCCGCGAGGGAGAGAGCATTGTAGTGATCAAACTTCTCGTTGTTGTATGAGTTGACACGACACATCAAAGCACTGCACTCGATATATTTCAATAATTTGCGTTTACCGATGCATTAATTACAACGCATGCATGCATGCCGTGGCTTTCCTTTTGATACTTGTATGTGTTGATTTAATGCACCTTGCCAAATTTTGACTATAAATTTAACTAACCAAATGTTCATGCATGTCACAAAAAATTACATCATTGAAAACTATGCTCAAATATGAATCAAACGATATAATTTTTGTTAACACGCACTAACATTTTGTCAGTTAAATCTTTGGTCAAAATTTAGCACCAATTACAAAGGGGCCCAATAAATATTGTACTCTCACATTTTGTTTTGAGGATACTCCCACATAGAAAATATAAAGAATAATGCATGTTGGGGCAGCCCACGTTTCCGATAATTTTAGCCGTGGGCTTGTTCACAAATTTTATGAGGGGGTGGTTGTTCATTTAATGGAGGGTCTTGTACCAGACTTGAACGATACAAAGTGCGACCTGGCACACCGTAACACCACTTGGAATAAGCGGGTAGCTATCTCAAAAAACAATCAACAAATCAAAAAAACGGTGACCTGGCACGTACACGGTTTTAAACGATTGTTTTGATGGAGTGAAAAAGGAAAACTACCCCACTACATATATATAGGCGGGAGCCTCCGCGCTTGCTTGCTAGGGTTGCTCTATTCACACACTCTCATCCTCTCCATATCTAAACAACATAGCGGTGGTAACACTGTCTTTCTCCCTTCAAAAAACATTGTCTTTCTATCCTCATCGCTGGTTACAGATCCGGACGTATCCCCCTCCGCCGGTGAAGGGGAGGAGGGGCAGCATTTAGGCCGTCGTCGACAGCGAGGGAGAAGACCCACTGCCGGCCACACCGTTATCTCTGGCCGAGCGTCGGCGCGGGAGGTCCTCCGATCCCTTCGTTGTTGCCCTAGTGTGGGTGGATCTGGCCTCCCGCCGCCCACCTATCCACATCCCGACAACCTTCAGGTATATCTTCCTTCGAAACTGCCCAAGCTGTACTTCCCCAGCTCGCTACATCGCTGCATGTGCATCATTTTCTACCTCTCAGCCCCTCTCGATTGGATGGTCCAACGTCACCTATTTTTTTCTTCTATTGTTAGAGGTAAAGCTACTTCATGGAGTCGAATCTTGTACTTGATTCAAACAAGAAATAAAGTGGGGGTGGGGGAATTTAGTATGTACATCGGACTTGGTACAAACAGGAAGGAAAGGGGGTGAAAGTAGTACAGACTGGTCATCCAACCGGTCTCTTGGTCAAAAAGGGAAATATAGGGGAAACGCTGTACACAGTGGTATGACCAGGACTAGATTTGCTATCCACACATAGGAGTAGGTGGCTAGAGTGAACAAAAATGGGACCAGCCCAGATATGTTTCTTGGATGTTTGTTTCTCGGGGCAACAAACTTTGAATCACCACTTTATGCCCCGGGTTAGGTACATGGTGCTGGACTGCTAGTGCACCCACTGTCCCATGCCCTTATACCAAATATTTAGCTGTTCTTAATCTAATGCCCCTGGTAAAATGAAGCAATGCCACTTTTATAAGCCATGACAAGTTTAGCCAAAAGTTTTTGCCTGTAATTGTTTGAGACTCTGATTGTTTCCTCTATAGCTTTTTGTGCAAACAGGGAGATCTATTTCACCTGGTTATTGTTGTGACCTTTTGGTGCACTGCACAAAACATTCTTAAAAGAAGTGACTTTTGTGTTGTTTAACTGGAATGTCAGAATGGAACAGTTGGTTCATTTTGGTGGAACTGCACAAAGGGACATCTGTGTTCCAATCCTCATCATCCATATTGGCACCATAACCTTCCTTTAGGTAAGAATGATATTTAATGCATGTGCTCATCTCTATTTTGCGACCGCCATGAGAAAATAATGCTATTGTTTACTAGTACACTTGTACTCCCTCACTGACAAAACCAATTCTGAAATAGAAGGCCAATCATGTACTTGGTTTCACCAACTGGTGAGGTGAAAGAGAAATAGAGCATGAAGAGGAGGAAGAAGAATAATAATAAACAGTGCCAAGGTGATCTTGCTAAAGCCCGAGGCCTCAGTCGAGGCCATTCAAGGGTTGTGGCAACGTCTACCTTACATGTGAGACGATCCTCTAGGGAGCCCTTCCACTTCTGCTATCTCTCCTGCAAGGTCACTTAATTAATTAGGAGTACTTAAGTACCACTAATTTATTGCTGCCTAATTTTCTTGTCGGAGTTAAACAATCTTTAGTAGCACCCTATGATGAATCATGTACGTGTGTATGTTTGTTTGTGGAGGTGAATCATGTGGTGGAGCAGGGAGGGAATCTTGGTAGTGTCATGACATAATAGTGCTATTGTTTTGCATGTCAATTTATTGCCATTGGTTCAATGAGGCAATGTTTTGCGTATTGTCCGTCATGAATTTGATGCTACTGTTAGAGTAATATGCTAACGTCTTTCTATCCTTTCTCACTAAGCTAATGAAGATTTCACCTTGTTCCTACTTGTGCAAACAGGGATCATGTTGTGCCAATCATACATTTAAGTGGAACTACACAAGACAATACAATGAACTGTATCCCAGCAAGGGCTTTAACTCTGCTGGAAGTTCTTGATAATCTTTCGATATAATCTCAGCACTGGTAAACAAGAGTGATTTCAACCATACATTTGAAATGCACAAAAATATATACTATTGTGTGATTCCAGTGAGTGCTTTATCATCTCTTCTGGGACTACATGAATAAGCTTTTTTGCTCAGGTTGGTACCGGCCTAAGGCCTTCATCCATATTAGCTTGCTATCATCTCTATTTGTATCGTGCTACTGTCATGAGAAACTCCTTTATCTTTGCACGTTAAAGTTTTGCAACCTATGATACATGGCAATGCTTTGAGTGTTGAGCTAATTGGCACTGATTAAATAAACTAATACCTCTCTTTAAGCAAGACTACTATGTTGCTAACTTTACCCATTAAGATAATGAGGGTGCTTCTATTTGTTAGTGTATGTTTTTCATCAACTAGTCCCACTATTACAGTAATCTCACTCTCTCAATATATGTGCCAATAGGGATGCTCGATTTTGGTGGAACTGCACAAAAACTTTGGGTGCTTCATTGCCTCGACAACTTCCTTCCTTTCCTGTCTGTCTCTAATCTGGGCTTGCTTCCTTCTGATAACCCACAAGTATAGGGGATCACAACAGTTTTCGAGGGTAGAGTATTCAACCAAAATTTATTGATTCGACACAAGGGGAGCCAAAGAATATTGTCAAGTATTAGCAGTTGAGTTGTCAATTTAACCACACCTGGATAACTTAGTATCTGCAGCAAAGTATTTAGTAGCAAAGTAGTATGGAAGTAATGGTAATGGTGGCAAAAGTAATAGTAGCAATTTTGTAGTAATTGTAACAGTGGCAACGGAAAAGTAACTAAGCGGAGAACAATATGTGAAAAGCTCGTAGGCATTGGATCAGTGATGGATAATTATGTCGGATGCGATTATTCATGCAACAGTTATAACATAGGGTGACACATAACTAGCTCCAATTCATCAATGTAATGTAGGCATGTATTCCGATATAGTCATACGTGCTTATGGAAAAGAACTTGCATGACATCTTTTGTCCTACCCTCCTGTGGCAGCGGGGTCCTATTGGAAACTAAGGGATATTAAGGCCTCCTTTTAATAGAGTACCGGACCAAAGCATTAACACTTAGTGAATACATGAACTCCTCAAACTACGGTCATCATCGTGAGTGGTCCCGATTATTGTCACCTCGGGGTTGCCGGATCATAACACATAGTAGGTGACTATTGACTTGCAAGATAGGATCAAGAACTCACATATATTCATGAAAACATAATAGGTTCAGATCTGAAATCATGGCACTCGGGCCCTAGTGACAAGCATTAAGCATAGCAAAGTCATAGCAACATTAATCTCAGAGCATAGTGGATACTAGGGATCAAACCCTAACAAAACTAACTCGATTACATGATAAATCTCATCCAACCCATCACCGTCCAGCAAGCCTATGATGGAATTACTCACGCACGGCGGTGAGCATCATGAAATTGGTGATGGAGGAAGGTTGATGATGACGATGGCGACGGATTCCCCTCTCCGGAGCCCCGAACGGACTCCAGATCAGCCCTCCCGAGAGAGATTAGGGCTTGCGGAGGCTCCATATCGTAAAACGCGATGAATCGTTCTCTCTGATCTTTCTCCCCGAACATGAATATATGGAGTTGGAGTTGAGGTTGGTGGAGCTTCGGGGGGCCCATGAGGCAGGGGGCGCGCCCAGGGGGGTAGGCGCGCCCCCACCCTCGTGGACAGGGTGTGGGCCCCTGGCCTTGATTCTTTCGCCAATATTTTTTATAAATTCCAAAAATATTCTCCGTGAAGTTTCAGGTCGTTCTGAGAACTTTTATTTGTGCACAAGAATAACACCATGGCAATTCTGCTGAAAACAACATCAGTCCGGGTTAGTTCCATTCAAATCATACAAGTTAGAGTCCAAAACAAGGGCAAAAGTGTTTGGAAAAGTAGATATGATGGAGACGTATCAACTCCCCCAAGCTTAAACCTTTGTTTGTCCTCAAGCAATTCAGTTGACAAACTGAAAGTGATAAAGAAAACTTTTACAAACTCTGTTTGCTCTGTTTTTGCAAATATGTAAAGCCAGCATTCAAGTTTTCAGCAAAGATTGTGAACTAACCATATTCACAATAACACTTAGGTCTCATGTTTACTCATATCATTGGCATAATCAACTAGCGAGCAATAATAATAAATCTCGGATGACAACACTTTCTCAAAACAATCATAATATGATATAACAAGATAGTATCTCGCTAGCCCTTTCTGAGACCGCAAAACATAAATGCAGAGCACCTCTGAAGATCAAGAACTGACTAAACATTGTAATTCATGGTAAAAGAGATCCAGTCATAGTCATACTCAATATAAATTAATAATAATGGATGCAAATGACAGCGGTGCTCTCCAACTGGTGCTTTTTAATAAGAGGAGGATGACTCAACATAAAAGTAAATAGATAGTCCCTTCGCAGAGGGAAGCAGGGATTTGTAGAGGTGCCAGAGTTCGGTTTTGAAATAGAGACAAATAATATTTTGAGTGGTATACTTTCATTGTCAACATAACAACCGAGAGATCTCGATATCTTCCATGCTACACACATTATAGGCGGTTCCCAAACGGAATGGTAAAGTTTATACTCCCCCACCACCAACAAACATCAATCCATGGGTTGTCCGAAACAACGGGTGCCTCCAACTAACGACAATCCTGGGGGAGTTTTGTTTGCAATTATTTTGATTTGATTTGCCTAGAGCATGGGACTGGGCATCCCGGTGACCAACCATTTTCTCGTGAATGAGGAGCGGAGTCCACTCCTCTTGAGAATAACCCGCCTAGCATGGAAGATACAGATAGCCCTAGTTGATACATGAGCTATTCGAGCATACAAAATAGAATTTCATTTGAAGGTTTAGAGTTTGGCACATACAAATTTACTTAGAACGGCAGGTAGATACCGCATATAGGAAGGTATGGTGGACTCATATGGAATAACTTTGGGGTTTATGGAAGTGGATGCACAAGCAGTATTCCCGCTTAGTACAAGTGAAGGTTAGAAAAAGACTGGGCAGTGACCAACTAGAGAGCGACAACAGTCATGAACATGCATTAAAATTAATCAACACTGAGTGCAAGCATGAGTAGGATATAATTCACCATGAACATAAATATCGTGGAGGCTATGTTGATTTTGTTTCAACTACATGTGTGAACATGTGCCAAGTCAAGCCACTCCTATCGTTCAAAGGAGGACACCACCCTATCATACCACATCACAACCATTTTAATAGCATGTTGGCACGCAAGGTAAACCATTATAAACTCCTAGCTAATTAAGCATGGCATAAGCAACTATAATCTCTAACTGTCATTGCAAACATGTTTCATTCATAATAGGCTGAATCAAGAACGATGAACTAATCATATTTACAAAAACAAGAGAGGTCGAGTTCATACCAGCTTCTCTCATCTCAATTAGTCCATCATATATCGTCATTATTGCCTTTCACTTGCACGACCGAACTGTGTGGATAATAATAATAGTGCACGTGCATTGGACTAAGCTGGAATCTGCAAGCATCTAATACAAAGGAGAAGACAAGGTAATATGGGCTCTTGGTTAACTCAAGAATAATGCATATAAGAGCCACTTCAACATTTTCATCATGGACTTCTCCTCTCGACCCCCAAAGAAAAGAAAGGAAATAAAACTATTTACACGGGAAAGCTCCCAACAAGCAAAAGAAGAACGAGAAATCTTTTTGAGTTTTCTTTTTAATTACTACTACTACAGGCATGAAAAGTAAACTAGCTAAAAGCTACAACTAATTTTTTTGGTTTTTCTTAAGGTTTTTCAAACACACAAGAAGAAAGTAAGAAAATAAAATAAACTGGCATGGATAGTACAATGAAAAAGTATGAGCACCGACAACTAGAATGAGTATGTGAACATGAATGTAATGTCGGTGAGAAATACGTACTCCCCCAAGCTTAGGCTTTTGGCCTAAGTTGGTTTATGCCCATGGATCAAAGTGGTCCTCTCCGGTGTATTGAGGAGGATCCTCGGGGTGCCACTGGTTGGCGATCTCCTCCGGATCCCACTGATAAACAGACTGACGGTGAGGATCAAGTGGTGGCTCCGGCTCGGGCTCTGGAGCAGGTGTCGCGCTCAAGTATGCATGAATAGCTTCCGGTAAAATGAGGTACTTGCCTGAAAATATGTTAAACAAAGAGGGCGCAGGCAAAGTAATAACCTCACAATAATTTTTATCAAATATCATATTGTACTTAAGCAGTTTCTTCTTATTTTTAACAATAAAATCATGTGCTACCATACTCTTATAATCTAGAAAAAAAGGAGGCAACAACTTTTCTTCTTTCTCATAATGCCTAATAGGTATGTTAAAGTGTGCAGCGAGGCGCGAGGCGAAGATACCTCCCAAGATGGGACCCTTCATACGGTTCAGATTTAACCGCTTGGCAACAATAGCGCCTAGACTAAAAGTGTTATCACGAAACAAGGCATGGCACAAACTAACAATATCAGGGGCACTAAGGTTTCCAGAGTTCCTGCGACCAATTAAACATCTACTAGCAAATATTGCAAAGTAACATAGAACAGGAAAGTGTATGCTAGTGATTCTTGCATCGGAAACTTTCCTCGTTTCCCCTACAGCAGTCATATCAATAAACCCTTCCACATCATTATGATGTGGTTCCTCTATGCTGCCCGCAAAGGGTAACTTGCAAACCTCACAAAAATCATAAAGGGACATCTCCTTATACTCATCATATAAATAAAAATCCATCGAAGGTGATGATCTCCTAGCATGGAAATGAAAATTTTGCACAAAAATATTAGTGAATAGGAGATACTGTTCACGCTGGTCGCGGAGGAAGTCAGTGAGACCCGCATTCTCAGCCAAATAATAAAAATCATCATGAATCCCGGCTGCCCTCAAGAAATCATCACAAGGCCATTCACACGGCTGAACTTCCGCGGTGCGAGGAAGATTATACTTAGGCTTCTTATTCTCTTCACTTTGCTTATCCTTCGAGCTTCGGCTCGAAGAGCCCCTCAAAAATTTCTTCATCATTTTTTTTGAAAATTTCTGAAATTATTAGTAACTTAAAATAAAAATGAACCAAACTCAACAAAATTGATAGCAACTACTCGCACAAGTGCCTAGAGACTATATCATGCATTAGAACTACTTGGGACCATAAAAATTTGACATGCAAGCTCAACAACAGGGTCACCTAAGCAACAAAAATTTGTAATAAATAAAGCACTAGAACAAAAACTAATTGGACCATTGGAGGAGTCACATACCGAAGAACAATCCCCCAAAGCAGTTTTGTGAGTGGAGCTTTGAGCAAGGAGATCAAAAATGGCAGCAAGATGAGCTAGAACTCGTGCTTGAGCTGGTTGGTGATTTTTTTGGTAGGAAGAAGGAGTGTGTGGGTGCTGGAATAAGTGGAGGGGGGCCACCAGGGGCCCATGAGGCATGGGCGCGCCCAGGGGGTGGGCGCGCCCTGGACCCTCGTGGCCAGGTGCTGGCTCCCCCTGGTGTGTTCTCAGTGCCAAATATTCTCAAATATTCTAGAAAAAAAATCATATTTCATTTTCAGGGCATTTGGAGAACTTTTATTTTCGAGGTATTTTTTATTGCACGGATAATTCAGAAAACAGACAGAAAATACTATTTTTGCTTTATTTAATCTAAATAACAAAGAGTAAAAGGAGAGTACAGAAAGTTGTGCTTTCTAACTTCATCCATCTCATGCTCATCAAAAGGAATCCACTAACAAGGTTGATCAAGTCTTGTTAACAAACTCATTCTGAATCGCATGAAACCAGAGAATTTTCGAATAGCACTAGGTTACCTCAATGGGGATATGCACGTCCCCGACAATAAGAATATCGTATTTCTTTTTGGCAGTAGGAAGAGGAAATTCAAAACCTCAAATAGTAATCGATGGAATTTTTCCAATAGAGTTGATACTGTGGACTTGAGGTTGTTTCCTCGGAAAGTGTACCGTATGCTCATTACCATTAACATGAAAAGTGGCATTGCCTTTGATGCAATCAATAACAGCCCCTGCAGTATTCAAAAAGGGTCTACCAAGAATAATAGACATACTATCGTCCTAGGGAATATCAAGAATAACAAAGTCCGTTAAAATAGTACCGTTTGCAACCACAACAGGCGCATCCTCACAAATACCGACAGGTATAGCAGTTGATTTATCGGCCATTTGCAAAGATATTTTAGTAGGTGTCAACTTATCCAAATCAAGTCTACGATATAAAGAGAGAGACATAACACTAACACCGGCTCCAAGATCACATAAAGCAGTTTTAACATAGTTTCTTTTAATGGAGCATGGTATAGTTGGTACTCATGGATCTCCTAGTTTCTTAGGTATTCCACCTTTAAAAGTATAATTAGCAAGCATGGTGGAAATTCCAGCGTTTGGTATCTTTCTTTTATTTGTACCAATATCTTTCATATACTTAGCATAAGGATTCATTTTAAGCATATCAGTCAAACGCATACGCAAAAAGATAGGTCTAATCATTTCAGCAAAGCGCTCAAAATCCTCATCATCCTTTTTCTTGGATGATTTAGGAGGAAAAGGCATGGGTTTCTAAACCCATGGTTCTCTTTCTTACCGTGCTTCCTAGCAACAAAGTCTCTCTTATCATAACGTTGATTCTTTGATTGTGGGTTATCAAGATCAACATCAGGTTCAATTTCTACATCATTGTTATTGCTAGGTTGAGCATCAACATGAACATCATCATTAATATTATCACTAGGATCATGTTCATTATCAGATTGTGTTTCAGCATCAGAGATAGAATGTCATTGGGATTCTTAGGTGTGTCAACAACAGGTTCACTGGAAGCATGCAAAGTCCTATCATTTTTATTTTTCTTCCTCTTAGAAGGACTTGGTGCATCGACGTTAGTTCTCTGAGAATCTTACTCAATTCTCTTAGGGTGGCCCTCCGGATACAAAGGTTCCTGAGTCATTCTACCCCCTCTAGTCACAACTCTAACAACATTATCATTTTTTTATTTAATTCATTGAGCAGATCATTTTGAGCTTTAAGCACTTGTTCTACTTGAGTGGTAACCATAGAAGCATGTTTACTAATAAGTTTGAGTTCACCTTTAACTCTAGACATATAATCACTTAAGTATTCAATCATATAAGCATTTGTTTCAATTGTCTACCAACATAAGCATTGAAGTTTTCTTGTTTAACAATAAAATTATCAAACTCATCTAAGCATTGGCTAGCAGACTTATAACGAGGAATATCACCTTCATCAAACCTATAGAGAGAATTTACCTTTACTACCTGTGTCGGGTTATCAAGACCATGTATTTCTTCAACGGGTGGCAAATTAAGACAATGTATTTCTTCAACAGGTGGCAAATTAAGACCATGTATTTCTTCAATAGGAGGTAAATTCTTAACATCATCAGCTTTAATACCTTTTTCTTTCATAGATTTCTTTGCTTCTTGCATATTTTCAGGACTGAGAAATAGAATACCCCTTTTCTTCGGAGTTGGCTTAGGAGTTTGTTCAGGAAGGGTCCAATTATTTTCATTAGTCAACATATTATTCAATAACAATTCAGCTTGATCAACCGTTCTTTCCCTGAAAACACAACCAGCACAACTATCTAGGTGGTCTCTGGAAGCATCGATTAGTCCATTATAAAAGATATCAAGTATTTCATTTTTCTTGAGAGGATGATTAGGCAAAGCATTAAGTAATTGGAGAAGCCTCCCCCAAGCTTGTGGGAGACTCTCTTCTTCAATTTGCACAAAATTATATATTTCCCTCAAAGCAGCTTGTTTCTTATGAGCGGGGAAATATTTAGCACAGAAGTAATAAATCATATCCTAGGGACTACGCACACAACCAGGATCAAGAGAATTAAACCATGTTTTAGCATCACCCTTTAATGAGAACGGAAATAACTTAAGGATATAATAGTAGCGAGTTTTCTCATCATTAGTGAACAGGGTGGCTATATCATTTAATTTAGTAAGATGTGCCACAACAGTTTCAGATTCATAGCCATAGAAAGGATCAGATTCAACCAAAGTAATTATCTCAGGATCGACAGAGAAATCATAATCCTTATCAGTGATACAGATAGGTGAAGTAGCAACAGCAGGGTCATATTTCATTCTAGCATTCAAAGATTTTTCTTTCAGCTTAGCTAATAATTTCTTAAGATTATTCCTATCATTGCAAGCAAGAAAGTCTCTAGCAGTTTCCTCATCCATAACATAACCCTCAGGCACAACAGGCAATTCATATCTAGGGGGAGAATCTTCATCATCACTTTCATCAATATTATCAGTTTCAATAATTTCATTCTCTCTAGCCCTAGCAAGTTGTTCATCAAGAAATTCACCTAATGGCGCAGTAGTATCAAGCATAGAAGTAGTTTCATCATAAGTATCATGCATAGCAGAAGTGGCATCATCCATAACATGCGATATATCAGAATTAATAGCAGAAGCAGGTTTAGGTGTCGCAAGCTTACTCAAAACAGAAGGTGAATCAAGTGCAGAGCTAGATGGCAGTTCCTTACCCCCCTCGTAGTTGAGGGATAAACTTTGGTTTTCTCATCTTTCAAGTTCCTCATAGTGACCAGCAGATATAAATCCCAAGTGACTGAAAGAATAGAGCTATGCTACCCGGCAACAGCGCCGGAAAATAGTCTTGATAACCCACAAGCATAGGAGATCGCCACAGTTTTCGAGGGTAGAGTATTCAACCCAAATTTATTGATTCGACACAAGGGGAGCCAAAGAATATTCTCAAGTATTAGCAGTTGAGTTGTCAATTCAACCACACCTGGATAACTTAGTATCTACAGCAAAGTATGTAGTAGGAAAGTAGTATGGAAGTAACGGTACCGGTGGCAAAAGTAGCAGTAGCAGTTTTGTAGTAATTGTAACAGTGGCAACAGAAAAATAACTAAGCGGAGAACAATATGTGAAAAGCTCGTAGGCATTGGATCAGTGATGGATAATTATGCCGGATGCGATTATTCATGCAACAGTTATAACATAGGGTGACACATAACTAGCTCCAATTCATCAATGTAATGTAGGCATGTATTCCGAATATAGTCATACATGCTTATGGAAAAGTACTTGCATGACATCTTTTTTCCTACCCTCCCGTGGCAGCGGGGTCCTATTGGAAACTAAGGGATATTAAGGCCTCCTTTTAATAGAGTAGCGAACCAAAGCATTAACACTTAGTGAATACATGAACTCCTCAAACTACGGTCATCACTGGGAGTGGTCCCGATTATTGTCACTTCGGGGTTGCCGGATCATAACACATAGTAGGTGACTATTGACTTGCAAGATAGGATCAAGAACTCACATATATTCATGAAAACATATATTCATGAAATCATGGCACTCGGGCCCTAGTGACAAGCATTAAGCATAGCAAAGTCATAGCAACATCAATCTCAGAACATAGTGGATACTAGGGATCAAACCCTAACAAAACTAACTCGATTACATGATAAATCTCATCCAACCCATCACCGTCCAGCAAGCCTACGATGGAATTACTCACGCACGGCGGTGAGCTTCATTAAATTGGTGATGGAGGAAGGTTGATGATGACGATGGCGACGGATTCCCCTCTCCGGAGCCCCGAACGGACTCCAGATCAGCCCCCCCGAGAGAGATTAGGGCTTGGTGACGGCTCCATATCATGAAACGCGATCAATCCTTCTCTCTGATTGTTTTCTCCCCGAACGTGAATATATGGAGTTGGAGTTGAGGTCGGTGGAGCTCTAGGGGGCCCACGAGGCAGGGGGCGCGCCCAGGGAGGTAGGCGCGCCCCCACCCTCGTGGACTGGGTGTGGGCCTCTGGCCTTGATTCTTTTGCCAATATTTTTTATAAATTCCAAAAATATTATCCGTGAAGTTTCAGGTCATTCCGAGAACTTTTATTTCTGCACAAAAATAACACCATGGCAATTCTGCTGAAAACAATGTCAGTCCGGGTTAGTTCCATTCAAATCATACAAGTTAGAGTCCAAAACAAGGGAAAAAGTGTTTGTAAAAGTAGATACGATGGAGACGTATCACCTTCCTTTGTTGTCAGTTGCTTTGCTTATCTCGGCTTCCAGTCAAAGGAAATAGTAATTGATATGCTACCTCACACAGGTTGGTACTGGTCTTTATCCTGATTATTGTGCTTGTCATATGTATTGGTAATTTGGTATTTTTCTACTGTTTGCCGATTTCATAAACGAGTAACTTGGAGCCTGAACTCACAGGCAAATCATTACATTGGGTGATTTCAGTAGAACTGCACAAAAAGAACAGATGGACAGATACTTATGCTGCTGCTATGTACTCCAAAGTTCACTCAGACAAGCACCGATGTTAACAAGAAGAAGTGCCTATATTCATTCGAGAATCAACTGGTGTCAACCAGTTGTCAAACTCCAAGTATTAGGAGAGTGAACGCCAAAAAATATTGCTTCGCGCATAGCCCAGAAAAACACAGTCCAGTCTTTGGTCACAACTTGTGCCTTTTGATTATCAGCACATATGGTAGCGAACTGTATGGCATGGAGTCTAAAGATTTCAGACAAGTTGGTTGACGCGTATATTCATCTGGCACTTAATCAGTCTGCACACCAGGGATGCTCCATTTTAATTGAACTGCACAAAAAATTTGGGTGGTTCATTTTCTCAACCGCCTCCTTTCTTGTCTACAATGTAGAATTTTGGCGAGCTACAGGACCAAGATGATCCAGTAAACTAGTTGGATGAAAGTAGTGGCCAAGTTGCTCAAACCTCCCTCGGCACGAGGCCACTATTTGAGGATAAACCTACAAGCAAAGTTCAGATTGTTTGTGCTGCCTCTTATGTACTCGAAAGTTTACTCGTATGAGCATTAATTTTAGCAAGAAGTACCTCCGACTAAACACCATTTACCAGTCTGTACCCTAGGTAATGAAAGTTCGTCCATGGATGATATTGGCTGTGATCTCAATCATTTGGATGCATAAGCATACTGAACATGTGTATATCTAAATCTTTTTGTGAATTATCTATGAATATTGTCGTATGATCTCTCAATCATTTGGATTCATAGACATGTTGAACTTGTGTATATATGAATCTTTTGAGTTGTTGATTGTGAATGTTGGCTATGAATATGAGTGTGTCCTATGAACCTGAGTTTGATATGAATGTTTACCTATTCTATTGTACTTGTGTGTGAACTTGTTAGTATGTCTATTGTGGGATTTGTGACGTGTGGGTGTCAACGGCACACCTTCTTCCTGAGAAGAATTGCACCTGCTTTGTTAGGGTTGCAACGGCGCATGAGGTCTTTTTAATATTTTTGCTCTGTCTTCGCCCCTCCCCCGCTCAACCCCTGCCGTAATGTTTTCGGCCTCAAAACAAACATAGTACTGCGTTGTTTTTGGGGCTTGACGAAAAATCGAGTGCTGGTTTCTGTAGGTTGGCCAGCCCAGCAAATGGGTTGTTGGTCCAGCACGGACTGGGAGGCTAAAAATACAAGTTGTATGGTGCAGAGGCAAGTAAAAAAATGCCATCGAGAGCCATCCACTGAAGAAAAAAAATCGCGTCTGATGTGCTTCTTCAGTCGCATTGCCGGCCCCCTCTTTAATCCAGTTCGCTCGGGGATCTAGCTGGTATCATTTTTTTCCAGAGGGCGAACAAGTATCAGCTAGGCCTAGGTTTTGTTTTTTAATATGCGTAGCCCACGACATACGGAGACAGTGGTTTCAACTTATTTTTTTGAGGTCCATACCGGCCTATGGGCCTCCTAGCATAGGTTTTACTTTTTCTTAAAGATCGGCAGCCCAATGTATTTTTTTTAATAAAACGCAGATCTCTGTTCTATTTATCTATATATAAGAATAATAATGTTGTGTCCAATTTATGTTTTCCCTTCTAACCACATTATATATTTATATTATTACTATTATCGTATATTTTATAGAGACTTATATATACATTATAAAAACATCTCACGTGTTATTAACTTATAAAAGTAAATGTTTAACAGAAGTTGGCAAGGAAAATCCGGGTTGTTTTTGACTCACAGGCAGGGAAAATCCTGGTGATTGCGTACAAAAGCTTGCGAAGATTTTAAGGACCAATGTAATAATAACGTGCTCATTTTTATTTTGAGGAATAACTCGTTAATTTGTTAATTATATATATATAAATGTGTCGCTTCGGTTTATTTTTTGATATTAATTGCTCCTTCTAACCTAACATTATATATAGAACGAGCCCAGCTAATTCGTGTATTTCAAGAAAGTGCAAATGGGCTGGGATTTCTTAGAAAATATTAAATGGGCCGTGTTGACGTGAAATTATTTGTTCACCCAGCCCAGCAAATGGACTATACATTCTAGAAAACATGGGTTAAATATATGCCACATTTTTGCAGGCTCACATGTGGGCTAATAGGTCGAAGCCTACGCAGGGTGTTGTCAACTTGGTCAACAAATGATTATGACATCCACAGCCATTGGATTTATATCCAACAGCCGGCATGCACCTTCAATCTCTCGTCTTCTTCCTCCAGCGTCACCGGGACCGCCTGGTCCGGCCTCCGGCGGCTAGCGGCTCTGCTTAGCACGCATCACTGCGAAGCGCTACCCCACCGTCAGCCAGGCTATCCCTCCACCCCTCCACACCTCCTCTTATTCTCCACCGACTGCAGCCCCACGCCACACCAGAACCAATTATTACCCTTGTACTCCTCTCAATCAATGACTCCACTGCCGCGTCTTCCCATCTCCTGGTCGTTCCCGTCCGGGGCCTCGCTGTCGTCCACCGCCTCGCTGCGCTCGGTGCGGCATGGTCAACAAACGAGAGTCATCGGAAGAGGACTGTACGTGGAGAGCCTGACGGCTGGGACCCGCGAGGTCCATGGTTGCACGCAAGGAAAGTTCCTCCTTATTAAGGTGAAAAAATGTTTCCTCCCCCTGACAGCTGGGACCCACCGGCTGTATCTTCGCACGAAAGGAAGTGCCTCCTTGTTATGCGAAGAAAACTATTCCTCCCATTGACAGCTGGGACCCGTCAGATTTGGTGGCTAACTTGTGGGCCTACTAAGCGGACGTGTACGCAGGGCTTTGTCAACTTAATCAACAAATGATTCTAGCTGCTGGATCGTTGGATGTTAATCCAATAGCCGTGCTCCTTATTCAAACTCTGTTCTTGCTCCTGGCTCCCATGGGCGGCACCGCGGCAGTGCTGCCGCGTACCCGAACTAGTCAAGTTTCCCACTCCTCTCCATCTGCGACTCCACTACCGCGTATTCCCCATCTCCGGGTCGTTCCATTCCGGGGCCTCACCGTCGTCCACCGGCCTTGGTGCACTCGGCACGGTGTGGTCAACATTGTCAACAAACGAGAGTCATCGGAAGATGACTGTACGTGAGAGGCTGACAGTGGGGACGCACCACGCCCATGGACGCATGCATGCAACTGCGTCCTTTTTGCCCTGAAAAATAATGTTTTCTCCCCCTAACTGCTGGGACCCACCCGCTACATCTTCGCACGCAAGGAAGTGCGTCCTTAATACGGGCAAAAAAATATCCCCCTGACAACTGGGACCTAGCAGCTATATCTTCGCACGCAAGGAAGTGCATCCTGATCCTCCCTGACAGCTGGGACCCACCCGGTCGAAGTGTACGTACCATTGTCTGTCTTGTCGGAACGTGTATGTACATACTGGTCGATCGGTCGCTCTGCAACGATGAACCGTGGCCGAGTAATTAGCGGCACATGTCATAGTAGAGCCCCCCACATAGCAGTTCAGGTTGTCCTATCTAAACCGTGTACACATACATACAGCCACACGACAAAAAATACGGCCACGTACATACATACGGGCGGGGTCTCGAGTGCCTACTCGCGCATACGTACGACCAGGGCTCGTGTACATGGCTGGGTCGGAACGGAGAAACTGCATCGTCGTCGTGTTCATGGGGAGGCAACGGAATGCGTCGTGTTCATCGGGAGGCAACGGAATACGTCGTGTTCATCGGGAGCCAACCGGCTTGGATGGAACAGCCGATCGAAACGAGGCCTGGCATACCGCAGAACGGAGGAAACAGCCTTTTGTTCGACCGGCCACGGTCGAAACGGGATCCTGTTCATCGGGAGGGGTCTAGCGTACCGCAAAACAGAGGAAACGGATTTCTCTTGAACCTCCTACGGTTGAAACGGGGTCCTGTTGATCGGGAGGGGTGTGGCGTACCGCAAAACAGAGGAAATGGACTTGTGTTGGAGTGCTACGGTCGAAACAGGGTCCTATTCATCGGGAGGGGTGTGGCGTACCGCAAAACGGGTCTCCACAGGATACTGTTCATCTCCACCATCGACGTCCTCCAGCCTCCACGGGCTACTATTCATCCACCGTCGACCTCCTCCAGCCTCCACCTGCGACTGTTCATCCACGGGCTCCTGTTCATCCAGCCTCCACCGGCTACTATTCAACCAGCCCTCTCCACGGGGTCCTGTTCAACCACCCCTCCACAGGCTACTGTTCATCCAGCCCTCCACCGGCTACTGTTCAACCAGCCCTCCACGAGGTCCTGTTCATCCACCCCCCAACCGGCTCGATCGATCGGGGTCCTGTTCATCCAGCGGCAACGGCCTCTACTACCACGGGGTCCTGTTCATCCAACCCCCCATTGGGAACTGTTCATCCAACCCCCCCGCCCAAACGATCATTGTTCATCAAGAGGCAGCGGGTTTGATCTGCTTCAGTTAGCAGCAGTAGCGAAGGAATCGCTCGATCGGGTTCAGTTAATAGCCATCGATCGATCGCTCGAGTTCAGTAACATAGCTAGTGCAATCGCTCAGGTTCAGTTAGAGCCCAACGCCTCGCTCGGGTTCAGTTAGAGCCCAATGCCTCGCACCCACGCGCGTACATGTACGAGAGAAACGTGCATCGCTCGGCCCCCGACCACCCACCATAACTGGGAACTCCCCGATATTTTCCTCGCCCTCGCTTCTACCATGGTTTTTTACGTCATGGTCGGCCCAAAGAATGTCATGCAGGTGCGTCTCCAGCCCGCCCAGGACGAAAAGCCCATTTTCTGTCATGATTTTTTGTCATAGAAGTAGGAGCCCACCACATCTATGATGATACCAGGTTTTGTCACCATTATCGTCATAGAAGTTCCATAAGCATGACAGAAAAAAAATTGTTCGGCCCAAAATGTCACGGATGTGTCTTTTTTGTAGTGGTAGGGTCCGCACGCTTAACGTTCAATGACGATTTGTATTATGAGTTTTGGTGACTGAAGTTTGATCGAAGTCCCGGATGATATCACGGATATGACGAGGAGTGTCGAAATGGTCGAGAGGTAAAGGTTGATATATTGGAAGGTTATATACGGACACCGGAATGGTTCCACTAAGGTTCAGGGATTTTTCGGAGTACCGGGAGGCTACCGAAACCCCCCGGGAAAGTTATTGGGCCTAATGGGCCATAGTGGAGGAGAGGAGGCAAGCCACGGGAGGTGGCGCGCGCCCCCTTGCCCCGATCTGAATTGGACAAGGGGAGGGGGCGCGACCCCCCTCTTTCCTTTTCCCTCTCCCTCCTTTCCCCTTTCCCTTCTCTGTTGGAAGGAAGGGGGGCGAATCCTACTAGGAACAGAGTCCTAGTAGGACCCCCCCCTCTTGGCGCGCCCCCCTTGGGCCGGCCTCCTCCTCCCCCCTCCTTTATATATGTGGGAAGGGGCACCCCAAAGGCACAACAGTTGTTTCTTAGCCGTGTGCGGTGCCCCCCTCCACAGTTTACCACCTCGGTCATATCGTCGTAGTGCTTAGGCGAAGACCTGCGCGGATCACATCACCAACACCGTCCCCACGCCGTCGTGCTGACGGAACTCTCCCTCAGCCCTCTACAGGATCAAGAGCTCGAGGGACATCATCGAGCTGAACGTGTGCTGAACACGGAGGTGCCATACGTTCGGTACTTGGATCGATTGGATCGTGAAGACGTTCGACTACATCAACCGCGTTAACTAAACACTTCCGCTTTTGTTCTAGAGGGTATGTGGACACACTCTCCCCTCTCGTTTATATGCATCTCCTAGATAGATCTTGCGTGATCATAGGATATTTTTTTAATTACTACGTTCCCCAACAGTGGCATCCGAGCCATGTCTATGCGTAGATGATATATGCACGAGTAGAACACAAAGAGTTGTGGGCAATAATAGTCATACTGCTTACCACCAACGTCTTACTTTGATTCGACGGTATTGTTGGATGAAGCGGCCCGGACCGACATTACATGACCACGTTCATGAGACTGGTTCTACCGACGTGCTTCGCACACAGGTGGCTGGCGAGTGTTTGTTTCACCAATTTTAGTTGAATCGAGTTTGACTGCGGCTGGTCCTTGTTGAAGGTTAAAACAACTCACTTGACGAAAAATCATTGTGGTTTTGATGTGTCGGTAAAAATGGTTCTTGCGAGAACCTGTAGCAGCCACGTAAAACTTGCAACAACAAAGTAGAGGACGTCTAACTTGTTTTTGCAGGGCATGTTGTGATGTGATATGGTCAAGACGTGATGAGATATAAATTGTTGTATGAGATGATCATGTTTTGTAAAAGTTATCGGCAACTGGCAAGAGCCTTATGGTTGTCGCTTTATTGTATGAAATGCAATCGCCATGTAATAGCTTTACTTTATCACTAAGCGGTAGCGATAGTCATAGAAGCAATAATTGGACGAGACGACAACGACACTACGATGGAGATCAAGGTGTCGAGTCGGTGACAATGGAGATCATGACGGTGCTTTGGAGATGGAGATCAAAGGCACAAGATGATGATGGCCATATCATGTCACATATTTTGATTGCATGTGATGTTTATCCTTTATGCATATGATTTTGCTTAATACGGCGGTAGCATTATAAGATGATCCCTCACTAAATTTCAAGGTATAAGTGTTCTCCCTGAGTATGCACTGTTGCTACAGTTCGTCGTGCCGAGACACCACATGATGATCGGGTGTGATAAGCTCTACGTTCACATACAACGGGTGCAAGCCAGTTTTGCACGTGCAGAATACTCGGGTTAAACTTGACGAGCCTATCATATGCGGATATGGCCTTGGAACACTGAGACCGAAAGGTCGAACGTGAATCATATAGTAGATATGATCAACATAGTGATGTTCACCATTGAAAACTACTCCATCTCACGTGATGATCGGACATGGTTTAGTTGATATGGATCACGTGATCATTTAGATGACTAGAGGGATGTCTATGTAAGTGGGAGTTCTTAAGTAATATGATTAATTGAACTTTAATTTATCATGAACTTATTACCTGATAGTTTTTGCATGTCTATGTTGTTGTAGATCAATGGCCCGTGCTACCGTTCCCTTGAATTTTAATGCGTTCCTAGAGAAAGCTAAGTTGAAATATGATTGTAGAAACTACACGGACTGGGTCTGTAACTTGAGGATTATCCTCATTGCTGCATAGAAGAATTACGTCCTGGAAGCACCACTAGGTGCAAGGCCCGCTGCAGGATCAACTGCAGACGTTATGAACGTCTGGCAGAGCAAAGCTGATGACTACTCGATAGTTCAGTGTGCCATGCTTTACGACTTAGAATTGGGACTTCAAAGACGTTTTGAACGTCATGGAGCATATGAGATGTTCCAGGAGTTGAAGTTAATATTTCAAGCAAATGCCCGAGTTGAGAGATATGAAGTCTCCAACAAGTTCTATAGCTGCAAAGTGGAGGAGAATAGTTATGTCAGTGAACATATACTCAAAATGTCTGGGTATCATGACCACTTGACTCAACTGGGAGTTAATCTTCCTGATGATAGTGTCATTGACAGAGTTCTTCAATCACTGCCACCAAGCTATAAAGGTATCGTGATGAACTATAATATGAAAGGGATGGAAAAGACAATTCCCGAGCTCTTCACAATGCTAAAGGCCGTAGAGGTAGAAATCAAGAAGGAGCATCAAGTGTTGATGGTTAACAAGACCACTAGTTTCAAGAAAAAAGGCAAAGGGAAGAAGGGGAACTTCAAGAAGAACAGCAAGCAAGTTGCCGCTCAAGGGAAGAAGCCCAAGTCCGGACCTAAGCCTAAAACAGAGTGCTTCTACTGCAAAGGGACTGGTCATTGGAAGCGGAACTGCCCCAAGTATTTGGCGGATAAGAAGGATGGCAAAGTGAAATGTATATTTGATATACATGTTATTGATGTGTACCTTACTAATGCTCGTAGTAGCGCCTGGGTATTTGATACTGGTTTTTTGCTCATATTTGTAACTCGAAATAGGAGCTACGGATTAAACAAAGATTGGCTAAGGACGAGGTGATGATGCGCGTGGGAAATGGTTCCAAAGTCGATGTGATTGCTGTCGGCACGCTGCCTCTACATCTCCCGTCGGGATTAGTTTTAGACCTGAATAATTGTTATTTAGTGCCAGCGTTAAGCATGAACATTATATCCGGATCTTGTTTGATGCGAGACGGTTATTCATTTAAATCAGAGAATAATGGTTGTTCTATTTATATGAGTAATATCTTTTATGGTCATGCACCCTTGAAGAGTGGTCTATTTTTGTTGAATCTCGATTGTAGTGATACACATATTCATAATATTGAAGCCAAAAGATGCAACTTAATAATGATAGTACAACTTATTTGTGGCACAGCCGTTTAGGTCATATTGGTGTAAAGCGCATGAAGAAACTCCATGCTGATGGACTTTTGGAATCACTTGATGCTTGCGAACCATGCCTCATGGGCAAGATGACTAAGACTCCATTCTCCGGAACAATGGAGTGAGCAACTGACTAATTGGAAATAATACATACTGATGTATGCAGTCCGATGAGTGTTGAGGCTTGCAGCAGGTATCGTTATTTTCTGACCTTCGCAGATGATTTAAGCAGATATGGGTATATCTACTTGATGAAACATAAGTCTGAAACATTTGAAAAGTTCAAAGGATTTCAGAGTGAAGTGGAAAATCATCGTAACAAGAAAATAAAATTTCTACGATCTGATCGTGGAGGTGAATATTTGAGTTATGAGTTTGGTCTTCATTTGAAATAATGTGGAATAGTTTCGCAACTCACGCCACCTGGAACACCACAGCGTAATGGTGTGTCCGAACGTCGTAATCGTACTTTATTAGATATGGTGCGATCTATGATGTCTCTTACTGATTTACCGCTATCGTTTTGGGGTTATGCTTTAGAGACGGCTGCATTCACGTTAAATAGGGCACCATCTAAATCCGTTGAGACGGCACCATATGAACTGTGGTTTGGCAAGAAACCCAAGTTGTCATTTCTTAAAGTTTGGGGCTGCAATGCTTATGTGAAAAAGCTTCAACCTGATAAGCTCGAACCCAAATCGGAGAAATGTGTCTTCATAGGATACCCGAAGGAGATTGCTGGGTACACCTTCTATCACAGATCTGAAGGCAATATATTCGTTGCTTAGAATGGATCATTTCTAGAGAAGGAGTTTTTCTCGAAAGAAGTGAGTGGGAGGAAAGTAGAACTTGATGAGGTAATTGTACCTTCTCCCAAATTGGAAAGTAGTTCATCACTAAAATCAGTACCAGTGATTCCTACACCAATTACGAGGAAGCTAATGATGATGATCATGAAACTTCAGATCAAGTTACTACCGAACCGCGTAGGTCAACCAGAGTATGACCCGCACGAGAGTGGTACGGTAATCCTGTTCTGGAGGTCATGTTACTTGACCATGACGAACCTACGAACTATGAGGAAGCGATGATGAGCCCAGATTCCGCGAAATGGCTTGAGGCCATGAAATCTGAGATAGGATCCATGTATGAGAACAAAGTGTGGACTTTGGTTGACTTGCCCGATGATCGGCAAGCCATAAAGAATAAATGGATCTTCAAGAAGAAGACTGACGCTGACGGTAATGTTACTGTTTACAAAGCTTGACTTGTTGCGAAAGGTTTTCGACAAGTTTAAGGAGTTGACTACGATGAGACCTTCTCACCCGTAGCGATGCTTAAGTCTGTCCGAATCATGTTAGCAATTGCCGCATTTTATGATTATGAAATTTGGCAAATGGATGTCAAAACTGCATTCCTTAATGGATATCTTAAAGAAGAGTTGTATATGATGCAACCAGAAGGTTTTGTCGATCCTAAAGGTGCGAACAAAGTGTGCAAGCTCCGGCGATCCATTTATGGACTGGTGCAAGCTTCTCGGAGTTGGAATATACGCTTTGATAGTGTGATCAAAGCATATGGTTTTATACAGACTTTTGGAGAAGCCTGTATTTACAAGAAAGTGAGTGGGAGCTCTGTAGCATTTCTAATATTATATGTGGATGACATGTTGTTGATTGGAAATAATACAGAATTTCTGGATAGCATAAAAGGATACTTGAATAAGAATTTTTCAATGAAAGACCTCGGTAAAGCTGCTTATATATTGGGCATCAAGATCTATAGAGATAGATCAAGACGCTTAATTGGACTTCCACAAAGCACATACCTTGATAAAGTTTTGAAGAAGTTCAAAATGGATCATTCAAAGAAAGGGTTCTTGCCTGTGTTACAAGGTGTGAAATTGAGTCAGACTCAATGCCCGACCATGGCAGAAGATAGAGAGAAAATGAAAGTCATTCCCTATGCCTCAGCCATAGGTTCTATCATGTATGCAATGCTGTGTACCAGACCTGATGTGTGCCTTGCTATAAGTTTAGCAGGGAGGTACCAAAGTAATCCAGGAGGGGATCACTGGATAGCGGTCAAGAACATCCTGAAATACCTGAAAAGTACTAAGGATATGTTTCTCGTTTATGGAGGTGACAAAGAGCTTGTCGTAAATGGTTACGTCGATGCAAGCTTTGACACTGATCCGAATGACTCTAAGTCACAAACCGGATACGTATTTATATTGAATGGTGGAGCTGTCAGTTGGTGCAGTTCCAAGCAGAGCGTCGTGGCGGGATCTACGTGTGAAGCGGAGTACATAGCTGCTTCGGAAGCAGCAAATGAAGGAGTCTGGATGAAGGAGTTGATATCTGATCTAGGTGTAATACCTAGTGCATTAGGTCCAATGAAAATCTATTGTGACAATACTGGAGCAATAGCCTTGGCGAAGGAATCCAGATTTCACAAAAGAACCAAACACTTCAAGAGACTCTTTAATTCCATCCGCGATCAAGTCAAGGAAGGAGACATAGAGATTTGCAAAATACATACGGATCTGAATGTTGAAGACCCGTTGACTAAGCCTCTTCCATGAGCAAAACATGATTAGCACCAAGACTCCATGGGTGTTAGAATCATTACTATGTAATCTAGATTATTGACTCTAGTGCAAGCGGGAGACTGAAGGAAATATGCCCTAGAGGCAATAATAAAGTTGTTATTTATATTTCCTTATATCATGATAAATGTTTATTATTCATGCTAGAATTGTATTAACCTGAAACTTAGTACATGTGTGAATACATAGACAAACATAGTGTCCCTAGTATGCCTCTACTTGACTAGCTCGTTAATCAAAGATGGTTAAGTTTCCTGACCATAGACATGTGTTGTCATTTGATCAACGGGATCACATTATTAGAGAATGATGTGATGGACAAGACCCATCCATTAGCTTGGCATAATGATCGTTTAGTTTTATTGCTTTGCTTTCTTCATGACTTATACATATTCCTCTAACTATGAGATTATGCAACTCCCGAATACCGGAGGAACACTTTGTGTGCTATCAAACGCCACAACGTAACTGGGTGATTATAAAGATGCTCTACAGGTGTCTCCGAAGGTGTTTGTTGAGTTGGCATAGATCGAGATTAGGATTTGTCACTCCGTGTATCGGGGAGGTATATCTGAGCCCTGTCGGTAATGCACATCACTATAAGCCTTGCAAGCAATGTCATTAATGAGTTACTTACGGGATGATGCATTACGGAACAAGTAAAGAGACTTGCCGGTAACGAGATCGAACTAGGTATGATGATACCGACGATTGAATCTCAGGCAAGTAACATACCGATGACAAAGGGAATGACATATGTTGCTATGCGGTTTGACCGATAAAGATATTCGTAGAATATGTAGGAGCCAATATGAGCATCCAGGTTCCGCTATTGGTTATTGACTGGAGATGTGTCTCGGTCATGTCTACATAGTTCTCGAACCCGTAGGGTCCGCACGCTTAACGTTCGATGACGATTTGTATTATGAGTTATGTGTTTTGGTGACTGAGGGAGTCCTGGACTAAGGGGTCCTCAGGCGTCCGGCCTGTTAACCATGGGCCGGACTGATGGGCTGTGAAGACATGAAGACCGAAGATTGCACCCGTGTCCGGATGGGACTCTCCTTGGCGTGGAAGGCAAGCTTGGCAACCAAATATGTAGATTCCTTCTTTGTAACCGACCTTGTGTAACCCTAGATCCTCCCGGTGTCTATATAAACCGAAGGACTTAGTCCGGACGGATATACTCAATACGATAGTCATACAAGCTAGACTTCTAGGGTTTAGCTATTACGATCGCGTGGTAGATCAACTCTTGTAATACTCATATTCATCAAGATCAATCAAGCAGGAAGTAGGGTATTACCTCCATAGAGAGGGCCTGAACCTGGGTAAACATCGTGTCCCCTGTCTCCTGTTACCATCGACCTTAGACGCACAGTTCGGGACCCCCTACCCGAGATCCGCCGGTTTTGACACCGACATTGGTGCTTTCATTGAGAGTTCCATTGTGCAATCCTCAAAAGGTTCGATGGCCCCTTCAATCGTCAACAATGACACTGTCCAAGGAGAAACCTTCCTCCCCGAACAGATCTTCGTGTTCGGCGGCTTTGCGCTGCGGGCCAACTCGCTTGGTTGTCTGGAGCAGATCGACAGCTACGCCCCTGGCCATCAGGTCAAATTCGGGAGCTTGAACTACGTCGCAGACGTCCGTGGAGACTTGATGTTCCCTGGACTCGAGACCGCGGTGATCGCTCCTGGTCACCCCAATGAACATGACCTAAATTTGTCATCGGACTGCATCCAGGAGATTGCTCCTGTAACTGCTCTAGTCATAGATCCAGAGGATATTGCGCCATCCAAGGACGGGAGGCTTAACCCCACCGCGGAGGCTAGAGATTCCACGGCGTTGGAGCCGAACATAGACCTGAAGTCACACGACGTCTTTGTCACCGGAACTCCGGACTCGTCTCTGGTCATAAATTCCAAGCCATGCGCATCTGCGGACGCCGAACTTGATCGCTTATCGATCTTTGAGTTTAGCGCCGCAGACATCTTCCAGCATTCTCCCTTGGGCGATGTGCTAAATTCGTTAAGAAATATGTTTGTGGCAGGGGATTCATAGCCGAATTATGTCCGGTTCGAGCTGGAGGCTGATGATGGGGAGAATTTCGCTTCCCACCCGCCACCCACTTCATAGCCACTGTCGAAGACTTAACCGACGTGCTTGAGTACAGCTCCGACGACATCGACGGTATGGACGACGATGCCGACGAGGAGCAGGGCCAAAACCCGCCGCTTACCGGACGCTGGACGGCCACTTCTTCATATGACGTATACATGGTGGATACACCTAAAGAAACCAACAACGATGACAAAGAGGAGCCAGTTAAGGACAAACCTTCTGAGACACAGCCCCGGCACCGTCGTCAGCGGCGCCGGTCTAAGTCACGTCGTACAAAAGACAACAACATCGGCACCGGAGAAAATAATACTCCGGACGATGCCGAAAACAATGAAGACCCTGTCAGAGCAATCTCCGAACAGGATGAACGGGAGGACGGGCATGTTAGCCCTGACGAACAGGCCATACACGAAGACTCGGATGATAGTAATTATCTTCCGCTCTCCGATGAAAAGGAGAGCCTCGACAACGAGGATTTCATCGTGCCTGAAGAACCTCTCGAGCAGGAGCGCTTTAAATGCCGGCTAATAGCCACTGCAAGGAGCCTGAAAAAGAAGCAGCCGCAGCTTCAAGCTGACCAAGATCTGCTCAATGATAGGTGGACCGAAGTCCTGGCCGCCGAAGAATACGGCCTCAGCGGCCGAGCAAAAAATTACCCGAAGCGCAAATTGTTACCTCAGTTCGATGACGAGGTGCTAGAGCCCGTACCATCATCGCACAACATGGCCGACAACCGGCCACGCGGTCAGGATAAAGCGGCAACTCAAGCCGAACACCAGACCTCCCCGCCTCGCCGTAAAGTCAAGAATAAAATAGCTTGGGGTTGTACATACGACCTTCGGCAGGACTTGGACAGTAGAGCAGGACACACAAGATCGATCTATGGATCGCGAGGACGTGCCTCGACACGCGACAACGGCTACCTATTCGGACGTGACAAACCTAGCCACGCCCGGGCCAAAAACTGTAAACATACTCCATCGGAGGTACGTCGCAGTGTGGCCCAGTATAGAGGCACCGCACATCCTCTTTGCTTCACAGACGAAGTAATGGAGCATGAATTCCCAGACGGGTTCAAACCCATGAACATCGAATCATACGACGGAACAACGGATCCCGCGGTATGGATCGAGGACTTCCTCCTCCATATCCACATGGCCCGCGGAGATGACCTTCATGCCATCAAATACCTACCACTAAAACTCAAAGGACCAGCTCGGTACTGGTTAAACAGTCTGCCAGAAAATTCTATTGGCAGCTGGGAAGATTTGGAAGACGCCTTTCGCGACAACTTCCAAGGAACATATGTCCGGCCACCGGATGCCGATGACTTAAGCCACATTGTCCAACAGCCCGGAGAGTCAGCCAGGAAGCTATGGACTAGGTTCTTAGTTAAAAAGAAGCAAATCGTCGACTGTCCGGATGCGGAAGCCCTTGCGGCCTTCAAACAGAGCGTCCGGGATGAATGACTTGCCCGCCACCTCGGCCAAGAAAGACCTAAATCCATGACAGCACTTACCGCTCTAATGACCCGCTTTTGCGCGAGAGAAGACAGCTGGCTCGCTCATAGAAGCAACAACGCCTGCGACCCGGGCACCTCCGAAATCCGAGACGGCAATGGCAAGCCACGACACAGCAAACACAAAAGTCGCAATGATAATGAAAGATCACGCGACACATCAGTCAACGCCGGATTCAGCAGTCCCAAATCCGGTCAATGGAAAAAGCCATTCAAGGCGAACAGAGACGGACCATCCAATCTAGATAGGATATTGGATCGACCTTGCCAGATTCACGGCCACCCCGATAAACCAGCTAATCATACCAACTAAAGCTGTTGGGTCTTCAAGCAGGCCGGCAAGCTCAACGCCGAACGCAAGGGGAGGAGGCCGCCCGGCGATAGGGACGATGAAGATATCCACCAACCAAATACCGGGGGTCAGAAGCAATTTCCCCCCGAAGCAAAAACAGTAAACATGGAATACGTGACACCCCTCCCCCTAGAGGTGAGCGCACGAAACACTCCCTCCGTACAGGAGATCATACTACGGCTACCTCAGCCGAACTACACAGCGGCCTTATCATGCCGCATACCATGTCGGCCATCACGCCGCCGGTCTCCATTCAACATGACCGATCAATGTCCATATCGGACTAGCAATCCGGCTTTCGCCGTTCGCCTAATATGCCTTCAAAGTGGGTACCGCGCACACATAATTATGCACTTGAAATACCCTGGGCACCGGCGGAAGCACAATACTGGTGTGATGCCACCCCCACCCTACTCTTCTAACCGCCCTTTTTTCTTTTTTATTATCCCCTCCACAGGTAGCTCAAGGGCCGATCACCCCGAGGACTCTACCAGAGCCCGGGTTCGTACAATCATCCAAAGGGTTATTCCTGTCGAGGAATCCCTTAACCGAGGATAGGCGGCGCAAACGTGCAACAGGAGGACCAAAATAACTTTTTGTAGACCAAGCTCTCTATTCCGAGCCTGTAAAGTGCCTTTTTCCTCAGCCTTCGACCCCTAGCATGTCAAATAGCCAGGGTTGTGGCTTTGTTATCTATATAAATAATTGGCATATCACTCAGCTCCTAGTACACGTAACCAGTGTCCAGTATTGACTTTTTTCCTAATCAACCCGAATTTTTGCTCCTGTGGTTGTTTTACACACACACCTTGGCATAACTCGCCAGGGGCTCGGTATGGGAACAAATGAGTTGCCGGAAAGTCCGAACAGCTTTATAGCGTACTTCGGCTTCGCCAGTTCGGCCTTATATGCATCAGCTCCGAATCATGTCTGGGGTCAATAGTTGGGTTGCCCGGCTCGTGTGCTTGCTACCCTACGTTCTGCTCTATCGGCTAGGGTAGTAAAGGATGAACTACTGCAATTGTGCTTCCGGTTCATCTGGTCAAGCACCTCAGTAGAGAAAGCCAAAAACTGACTGTCATGATGCGGCGAGAGCTGGTCAACCACTCGACGGCTTATTGGAATCTTTAGCGATTCTCTCCGTGTTATACGAAGGATCTTTTCAGATCATCTGTACAGCGCATCGTACTAAAAATAAGCTGCGTACATACCAGGGGCTATATCGTAGACCCACCATAAAACTCCTATGGCTAAGTGAAAGTGTTAACGCCCTATAATTTGATTGCCTGGTTCGCCGCATTGTCACCTCCTTCATGGACCAAGACGTTGGGTCAAGAGTGATCAAATGCTTTTCCGAACACCCTCGTACTTCCTATGAGGGGGCCGAAGCCGACGACTGGAAAACTTTCAGATTGTATAAAAAACAGCCGCATAGGAGGAACAAAAAGCTTTCGAGCAAAACATAAAAATAAATATAAAATTGTCTTTTACAATTCCCTTACACCTCACTCGAATACTATGTTTCGAGCATTGACCCTCTATCAAGTGGGCAGCCTCTAAGACGTCTTCAAAATAATGCTCTGGTGCGTGATGGTCCTTGCCCTTGGGTGGACTCTTCACTGCAACATCGATGGCCTTCATCTTCCCCCAGTATGTTTTGACACAGGCAAAGGCCATCCGTGCACCCTCAATGCACACTGACCGCTTCACAGCGTCGATACGTGGCATCGCATCAACAAGTCGCTGCACCAAGCCGAAGTAGCTATTCGGAACAGGCTTAGTTGGCCACAGCCGGATTATGACGTCCTTCATGGCAGGGCCGGATATCTTATGAAGCTCGGCCCATTGGGACATCTGTTCATTCAGCAACAGAGGGCGCTTTGACGCACCAAATTGTGACCAGAAAAGCTTCTCCATTGCATACCCCTCTCGCGCTTGGTAAAACTGCGCCGCATCGGAAGAACTCTTCGACAAGTCTAAAAACTCGTCCGGAGAACTCCATACTTGGTTAAGCTGAGAATAGTTCGGATCGCCGAACCTAGTCTGTAGCAAAAAGGGCTTACCGGCCGCAATCTCCCCAGCTTGCCGGATCTCCTCACGGGCTGCTCTGGATTCAGACCGCGCTTCTCTCGCCTCTCGTAAGGCCTGGTCAAGTTCAGCCATTTTGGCCTCATTCCCCTTCTCCAAGAATTCACAGCGGCTAGTAGCATTTTTTAGTTCAAGCGGCATCGTGGATATTTTCTCCCCGTCTTGGCGCCGAGCAGCTTGTTCGGCCTTTAATTCAGCCGATGCCTTTTCGGCAGCCGCATTACTAAACCGGGCCTGCTCCTTGGCCCGGGCCAGCTCCGCCCGAAGAACCTCAACAGCGGCGGCACCATCTGTAACCATGCATATCACAGTATGCAACTTTCAACGTCATGCTCACATTACGAACATGTATGTGTAAGGACTGCTCCGAATACATGCCTTGCGACTCGTCAAGATGCATATTGATTAACACAATGTCATCCCCTGCCACATCAAGCTTCCGCTGCAGCTCTGTTACCTCTATAGTCCGGACAGTCGCTAGGGGGGAAACGGCCTGTGTGCCAATTACATCAGATTGTTACCTCTGCACATATTTTTGATCCTCCGATCGCCTCCCTTGGGAAGGCAATCCGAGTCTCGGGGGCTACTATCTATACACAGGTGCATTTTGCGCTTAAGGTATAGTTGGAAAAATTATATCACAAACCTCAAAGCCTCTTAACAGGCTCGTAAAGGCTTCATTCAATCCGCTCTTCGCGCACATAACCCTCTCGACTACCGTACCCATCAGGGCACAGTGTTCCTCTGAGACAGACGCTTGTCGCAGCAGGCTCGTCAACATATCCGGCGCTTCTGGATCCTCGGAGGCCGCCGCAGGAGTACGGCCTTCCTTTGAAGGAACCCGTTCACTCTTTTCCAGAATCATCTCTGGCTGTAAACCGGACAGTCCGGGACCTTCATTGTTGGCCCCCGAACCCCGAGCAACGGATGGACCACCTTCGGGTAAGGTTCTCTTCGCCCCCCGCACTGCTTGTCGGTCGGGAGAAACCCTCCGCGACGACACCTCAAAGTCGTCCGCCCTATTGGGTGAGGAGGTCGGGGGAGGCGTATCGCTCTCCATCATCTCCGGGAGGAGGTCTCCTGAGGAAGAAGATTGCTGAGGACAATGGTGCGCCGAACTGCGAAGATATATATATATATATATTATATACTACTTCGGTAACAATAAGGGAGCAGGATATGTTTAAAGCACCCTGCTTCACTTACGATTTGGTTGGAGGCTTGTCCTCAGGATGGAGCTGCGCGACGATGTCGCTTGCCAAGCCCGAGCCGCCCGACGACGGAATTTTGCCTCTCTTGGGAGACCTCCCCTCCCGATCTTCGGAGGCAGGCCTTTTCTTGCCATAGGGAGAGGGGATGTTCAATCCTCCTTCACCTTTGTCTTTGGGCGAAGAAACTTTGATTTTCCCGGACACGATGTTTAATTCATCTCCGGAACAAGGGTCACCTCTAGTCTCCCTGTTCTTGCCCTCCTTCACAGACACCTGGTATGGTGTCGGGGCCAGCATCCTCGTCAGCACGGCGTCCGCTGAGTCTTCTGGAAGGGGGGCCGGACACCTGATTCGCTCCACTTTCTTTATCCAGCCCTAAAAAAGGACGATTTGCTCAGTACCCAATTGCGGTACGGTGTTCGGAAATTGAGTGCTTACCAGGGTGTCCGGATGGTTGCAGTCGAGACCAATATCTTCAGTGGTGTCCGGCCATTGCTTTCGTTTCCCAAAAAATAATTTCCACATTCCCTCGTGCGTAGTGCCGAGGAAGTGTTGAAGAGTCCGCGGCCCTTCTGGATTAAACTCCCACATACGGAGAGGCCGTCACTGGCACGGCAGGGTCCGGCGGACTAGCATCACCTGAATAATGTTGACAAGATCGATGTCCTTCTCAACAAGGCTTCGGATGCGACTCTGCAGAGTTCGCACTTCGTCAACTGATCCCCAGTCCAACCCCTTGTTAATCCATGATGCAAGGTGAATTGGGGGGCTAGATCGGAACGCAGGCGCAGCTGCCCACTTGGAACCACGGGGCTTGGTGATGTAGAACCACTTCTGCTGCCATAAGTCGGAAGATTCTGTGGAGGATCCTTTTAGCCAAACCGCGCTGGTAAGCTTGCTCACTGTGGCACCACCGCACTCCTCCTGCTCCCCCTCTATCACTTGCGGCTTCACATCGAAGGTCTTGAGCCACAAGCTGAAGTGTGGAGGAGTTCGAAGGAAAGCTTCACACGTGACGATAAACGCCGAGATGAGAAGAACAGAGTTCGGGGCGAGATCGTGAAAATCTAGTCCATAATAGAACATGAGGCCCCAGACGAAGGGACTAAGGGCAAACACTAATCCTCGGAGGAATTGGGAAACAAACACGACCCTCTCGCCGGATCTGGGGGTGGGGGTAACCTGCCCTTCCGTGGGAAACCGATGGAGGATTTCTGCGGTCAGATATCTTGCCGCCCGAAGCTTCGCGATATCCTCCTCTGTGACGGAAGAAGCCACCTACCGGCCTCGAAGGCTGGATCCGGACATGCCTGAGGCTTGCGACAATTGAAACCTGGGTGTTGGAACTCGAGATGGTAAGGGTCAAGGAAGAAGCAAGCACGGAGAAGAAGGACGGGTCTGTACCCCTTTATAGAGGCCGTGAATATCGAACGCCTCCTCCTGGGCCTTAAAACTTGCCTATTTCCAAGGAGTTGTACCCTAAAGATGGTTGGGTTACCCACGTCCATGTCATTAAAGGATCCCGTAATAAGGGGACACGATCTCTGCTTTGGCAAGACGTGCTAATGGCAACCGCGTCTCGAAACGTGGAGCGGCAGACGAAAAACGGTTCAAAATTATGACCGGGCAGACGTGATGTCATGTTGTAGAAAGTTGTCAGCGGATTGGACTCGTGGAGTATTATATTCTCTCCGCGGTTGTGTGGGGTGTGTGTTACAGGTCCGGATACAATCATTACGTCCGAAGACTATCTGGGAGTTCGGAAGGAGGAACCCGCCTTGCAATGCCGAAGACAAATCTACGCGCCGGACTCCTCGTCATTGAAGTCAGGTTCAGGGGCTACTGAGGGAGTCCTAGACTAAGGGGTCCTCGGGCGTCCGGCCTGTTAACCATGGGCCGGACTGATGGGCTGTGAAGACATGAAGACCGAAGACTGCACCCGTGTCCGGATGGGACTCTCCTTGGCGTGGAAGGCAAGCTCGGTGACCAAATATGTAGATTCCTTCTTTGTAACCGACCTTGTGTAACCCTAGATCCTCCCTGTGTCTATATAAACCGAAGGACTTAGTCCGGACGGATATACTCAATACGATAGTCATACAAGCTAGACTTCTAGGGTTTAGCTATTACGATCTCGTCATAGATCAACTCTTGTAATACTCATATTCATCAAGATCAATCAAGCAGGAAGTAGGGTATTACCTCCATAGAGAGGGCCTGAACCTAGGTAAACATCGTGTCCCCTGTCTCCTGTTACCATTGACCTTAGACGCACAGTTCGGGACCCCCTACCCGAGATCCGCCGGTTTTGACACCGACAGTGACCGAAGTTTGTTCGGAGTCCTGGATGAGATCACAAACATGACGAGGAGTCTCAAAATGGTCGAGAGGTAAAGATTGATATATTGGAAGGTTATATACGGACACCGGAATGGTTCCGATAAGGTTCGGGGATTTTTTGGAGTACCGGGAGGCTACCGGACCCCCCGGAAAAGTTATTGGGCCTAATGGGCCATAGTGGAGGAGAGGAGGCAAGCCACGGGAGGTGGCGGGCGCCTCCCTTGCCCCAATCCGAATTGGACAAGGGGAGGGGGCGCGGGCCCCCTCTTTCCTTCTCCCTCTCCCTTCTTTCCCCTTTCCCATCTCCGTTGGAAGTAAAGGGGGGGGGGCGCGAATCCTACTAGGAACGGAGTGCTAGTAGGACTACCCCCTCTTCTGGAAGGGGGGCCGGCCTCCTCCTCCCCCTCCTTTATATACGTGGGCAGGGGGCACCCCAAAGGCACAACAGTTGTTTCTTAGCCGTGTGCGGTGCCCCCCTCCACAGTTTACCACCTCGGTCATATCGTCGTAGTGCTTAGGCGAAGCCCTGCGCGGATCACATGACCAACACCGTCGCCATGCCGTCGTGCTGACGGAACTCTCCCTCGACCCTCTACTGGAACAAGAGCTCGAGGGACGTCATCGAGCTGAACGTGTGCTGAACACGGAGGGCCGTACGTTCGGTACTTGGATTGGGTGGATCGTGAAGATGTTCGACTACATGAACCGCGTTAACTAAACCCTTCTGCTTTCGGTCTATGAGGGTACGTGGGCACACTCTCCCCTCTCGTTGCTATGCATCTCCTAGATA
Organism: Aegilops tauschii subsp. strangulata; assembly: GCF_002575655.3. Taxonomy (NCBI): domain Eukaryota; kingdom Viridiplantae; phylum Streptophyta; class Magnoliopsida; order Poales; family Poaceae; genus Aegilops; species Aegilops tauschii. Next base: position 106,835,315 of record NC_053038.3, on the reverse strand, counting down.
GATCTTGCGTGTCATAGGACTATTTTTGAATTACTATGTTCCCCAACATTTTTTGGCCCTGAGGGAGATCTAGTTTCCAGCCACGCCCCCAGGTTTCGGCCCCAAGACGCGTATAAATTCAAACTTGACCTTTCCCGGTACCCAAAAAAATGCCACAAGTTCGACGATCAACGGCTGCCACAAAGTTCGGCGATCACCATGCCACAGTTCGGCGATCAATCATACGCAAAAGTTCGGCGTTCAAAAAAGAAGGACGCGTAGGCAGGCAATGCATCAAACGGCGGCGTGCTCCTCCGTCGGCGTCGGACTGGCGGGAGTCGGCGTGCTCGGGCTGGTCGGCGTCGGCGCGACTTCTGTGCTGGGCGTCGTGAAGGCATCATCACTCGGGATTGGCGGCTGCGTTGGAGTTGGCGCGGCCGTTGATGGCATCTGGTTCAAGATGAGGCCGCGCTCCGCCAGGTGGCACACCTTGATCTGCTCGTCCATCATCGACATGTCCGCTCCCATCAGGAATGCTAGGTCGGTGTTCCTGTTTTTCGCGGCAACGTTGATCCGGAGTAGGTTGAGCATGACAACATTGTTCGTCATCAGCGCCGACCACCGCGCCTCAGATTTCTCTTCCCTCTGGGCGGCGTGGTTCTTGGCGTCGGTGATGCACTGCTTGATGGACACGTGCAGGCACTCGGTAGCCAGTGCGGTGTCCTTCGCCGTCTTGGCTCGTTTGTTGCCGTCAGGGCGCCCATCCGCCGCCCCCGGCGTGGGCGTGTCCGGCTTGTACGTCTCCTTGGCCTTGGCGAGGGTGCGCCGGACATCCGCCCACTTCTCACACTTCTCGATCCGGGAGAACACGTGGAGGTACTTGAACTCTTGGTCGGTGCTGCTGTCCTAGCGGTACATGGCGAACATCCGAACCAACTGCGCCGAAAAACAAGTGTCAGTGACACACACAGTGACAAGAAGCGAGAGCCGGCATCTATGCATACCTGACCCTTGACGTTGGTGCCGCTTTTCGGGTGAGCCGCGATCTCCTCGATGATCCCATGCCATTTGTTGCAGGCCGTTTGGATGATCGCCCAATGGTTCGACATGGCCTTCGAGCCGCGCTTCATGTGGATGGTGGCGAAGTAGGGGTCGACCAACTTGCGCTCGTCGAACTCCGACTTGATGCGCTCCCAGTACGTGTCGGCGTTCTGGTTCGTGTCGGTGATCGGGTCGAGGCATACGGTCTTCCATGCTTCGGCGAGGCACTCGTCTTCTTTGGACGTCCACTTGACGCGCGGCTCGCCGGTCCTCGCCCCCCGCTTCTTCTTTTTCCCTTTCCTCGTCGGCGTAGGCGCCGGCTCCTCCTCCTCCTCCTCGTAGTTGAGCTCGTCGTCAATGTCGCCGACGAGGTCCATTGCATCGTCTTGCGCCTGGAACCCAGGGGAGGCGGCGGCGGTTGCCGAGCCGTTCGTGATGATCTCGTCCATGTCGGCTTTCGTCGCGTCGGGGTTGCCGAAATGCGACGACGAGGCTTGCGAGAAGTGCAGGGCGCCATGGCGCAGAGGTAGCGTCGGGGAGGCAACGTAAGCCGACAGTGAGTAGGTGTACAGGGGTACTGGACACTGGCGAACGAGGGCGAGGGCGTGCGCTGATCGGGGTTCAGACCAGAGGGTGAGGCGCGATGGCCACGCGAAAAGGTGATGTTGGGGTTGAATCCGCCATGCACATCGCCGTCGGCGTAGCCAGGCGAGTTTGCGCACACCCAGGGCTGCAGCGACGGCGAGAAGCTGGCCGGCGACCCGACGCTCTGCTGGCTCCAGGAAGCTTGTGGGCCGTGGCCGCCGGTTGATTCATCATCCCCGTGCGAGACGCCTCTGCCTGCTCCGCCGCAGCCCTGTTCCGAGCCCTCTTGGTGTTGAGCCTGTTCCGCCGATCGGTGGTGACAGCCTCCTGGCGCTGAACCTCCGCCTTCCAGTCGGCGTTCGACATGCCCGGTGGTTTTGCCGGCAGTTCCCTCGGCTTCCTCTGCTTCGACTGGGTGGCATCGGGAACAGCAGCGGCGCGAGGGGCCGTATACTTCTTCAGCGGCATGGCGGCATGGTGGCCGGATGGCGGGGAGAAGGAGGAGAATGGTGGGAGAAGAAGGGCAGAAGGGGGGAATGGAGGGAAATGAAGGGGAAAAGCGGGGGATCGGCGGGAAAAAGTGTCGTCTCTCGCCGACAGAGCGGACCCACGAGCCTTTTTGCTTCGGCCGCCGGCCCAGGAGGCACCCGGGGGCTTGGGTTCGGCTCGGACTCGCCGGCTGTTATTTCGGCCCAAACCGGCGATAAATAAGGTCCTCGGGACGCGACTGGGCCGATTTTCTGGCGCCGGCGCTAAAAAAGAGAGCCCTGGGGGCATGTTGGGGGGGGGGAGTGGAGATGCTCTTATTACATACATAATTTTCAGAGATTTAATCGGCTGGGCGGGCTAGGGCACAGGTTGGCGCAGCCGTAGCTCCGCCACTGTGCCCCTCCCACCTACCAATAACGTCCATCCAATGGCTGAGATAGTACTACTATATGATATGATAGTATGAGCCATATCGCTGCTCTCTACAATCATACATGGATGTTCCCAGTTTTTTTTGGCAAGTGGATGTTCCCAGTTTGATTCTATATGTTGGACCATCTCGAGGGCACTCTCGGAACATATTTAGGGCTTGCCCAGTTCAGATGATTATGTTTTTTTGGTGGAACCAACCCATAGGGTTCAAGTCTTAAATTTGGCATTGGTGATCGCATTTTCCTTGAGTTATTTCAGACCTTTCGGCGATGTGCATTCAGTGGGAGTAGACCGACTACGAAGGTATTCGTGGCCACTTCATCAATCTCAAAAGGATGCGTTGGCTCAGTCACCCAGAGATGGTAATAGGTGCAAGATGTGTCTGCGTGCGTTTATATGATGAGTGTATATACATATATGACCGTCTGCATCTGTACTGTGTTAACAAACATATTTGGAAGAAAAAAACAGAGAAAGAAATACAGAAATACTCTTTTTCTTCTTTGCTTTAGTGGCACTACTTATGCATCTGATCCAAATGAATGGAGAAAAGGATAAACAATGTATATTTTCCTTTCATGGGATTCAAAGGAAAAACAGGAGGAGTTCTACGATCTACTACTACCTCCGTCCTGATTTATTGATCTTCTTAGTATTTTGTGCTAAATTTTGATCATAGATTTTATTAACAAAATAATAATGCATGTCACCAAAAATTATATCGTTGGATTCATATTTGAACATAGTTTCCAATGATATTATTTTTGGTGACATGCATTATTATTATTTTAGTTAAATCTATAGTTAAAGTTTGGTACAAAATGCTAAGGGACCAATAAATCAGGGCGGGTGTAGTACTATACTGCCTCTTTTAAAATATGTTTGCACAAAATCCTATGAATCAATAAGGTTTGTCAATTAATTTTTCATATCTATGTCATGTATGCCATTCGGGAAATAGATTTGGTATTAACCTTCATTGAGGTTGTGTGTCTACCTTTCGAATACATCATCCAAAGAGCCATCGCCTTAGGTTTGACACCAATTTGAGTGCGCACAAGAGTAATGAAAAGACAATTTCGCTGCCGGTTGCCCCAAAAAATGAATTGGTATGCGCAAATTTCTGATATTGTGAAAATCGGTCATTGTGTCCACCCAAGAGTTTAGGGGCACTAAAAAGTACAATAATAACATTTTAAACTATATAGTAATCAAAAATAATAAATTATATATATTTTCAGCTTTAGTTTTTACATCATTACTTCAAATGTTCATGTTTCATACAACGAATTACACTGAAATATGTTGCAAAATATTCTCGCAACAACATGCGGGGTATCATCTAGTAGTATATCTAAATAGTTGATCCTCACTATCTCAATTCTCTCAACACGCACACATGCCACCTCATCACCCCACTAATTATTTCTCTAGACATGTATGAAAAACGACATCTATATTCTCTCTCAACATGTACACGTCACAACTCTTCACACATGCCACATATCAATCACACTAATTATATATCTCTAACATGCATGAAAAATGCAACTTATGTTCTATATATATTTACAACTATATAGTAATCAAATACAATATATGATATCTATTTTAATTTTCATTAAAATTTCATAAAAAAATATTGCAAGCAATACCGCAACAACGTGTGGGGTATCATTTAGTTATACTCATATTAAAATATTGTGTGCAAAACCTCTCTGCGTGCTTTCGCAAAAAAAAACTCTGCACACATAAAGGATGTTGAGAGCCAAAACAGCTTCCATGCCAAGAGCATGTGAGGTGTTGAAGACCAAACTTGCACGGACAACGTATACACACGCGGCCCATGCTTGCCTTTCTGGCCTAAGAGGGCAAACTCCAACGTGGGTCACCAATCGAATGGCATCAAATGTCTGTAGACATGCTTGAATGTGCCCCCCGACAGCGGATGGTCTGTGACCATTCAACCATAGGCACCAAATATCCGGCCATTTGAAATGGATCAAGCACGAACACGAACGAAACTCATGCTTAATGAACAAAATTTATTAAATTTTGATATATTTACAACCAAATGGAAAATTTTGACATAAACTAAACTAGGTGAGGTACCGAACGGGATGCAAGGCCTCCTTGGCCACAGGGAGCTTTGTCGTCGTCCGAGCCCGCCGTCCATCTACGTAATGAACTCATCGTCTGTCTACGCGACCTTGGCGCAAGGGCGACTTATACTCATGCTCCTCGTTCGAGTAGATTTCAACCTTGATGGAGGTGATCGAAGCCATGGATGACGAGGCGCCGCCCAACGACCTTGGGCGACGACATGAACTGGACCATAGCTCCCCTGGATCTGGTATCCTGGTGCGGCGGTGGCTGGTCAGAGCGGTAGCCGGCCAATAGCCATCACGCCCGGGTCTTCTCGGTGCCAGATTTCTCGCCCAAACTGGCGGAGATGTTTCTAGAGTGCGGCGTCTTTGGGAGAGAAGAGGAGGAGTGTAGGGTTTTCGTCCAATTTTGATGGCTTTAGTAGCCGGGGTAGACCTAGTGAAGATTCGGCGTCGCAGGCTTCTCGATCGTCGTGCCGGTGTGAAAGCCAGGTAAACGAACGCCTGGCAACCTGGCAACAGGCATGAATGCGGGTAGGCTGACATCCAGTCATGCCTGCTCTGACCGGCATAAAGCGGCACAGGGAGGGGGTTCACCATCCGGTACAAACATTTGCAGAAGGTTTGGTGATCTGCATTTGATATACCCTAATAAACTGGCGCGGCGTACCTCCTCTTCGGCCTATGACAAAGTTAGTGATGGTGGCCTGACTACAACCGTCAAACCTGCCAGATGAATGACACTTGTCATGATTCACGCGTTGTCCCGAAACTGGGCATAACTAGGCAATAGGCAAAGCCTCTAGTACTACAGTAGACGGACTTAGCTATGGGTGTATCCTAAGGGAGATAGCGTACGAGCCTTTTTTTTGGCGAAAAGGGTCAGATGTATTACAAAAGTGCACCGGAAGTACAAAGCGTTTCAAACATAATTAAAATTACATTGAGATTTCGAGACCAACGGCCCATTAAGCATACTATAGTGACCCGGTACGGGACTGTAGCAGCTCAATTTAATACACGGTAATGGTTCAGTTCAGGGTCCTGTAGCAAACTTTTTAAAAGTTTTCCTTTCATTCATTCTGAAGAAAATACAAAACTTTTACAAAGAGACTACTTTCCAAAATATAAGAACATTATTTCAAATGTCAGTTTCTAAAATGTGTTTCTTCCTTGAAACATGCGATTTGTTTTAAAAAAAGCGAGAATTTTCTGCCTTTTTCGGATATTTAAATGCAAACAATTTTAAAATTCTTTATCATTTTTAGTAAAAATATATTATTATTTGAAACCGCTTTTTTTGAAACTGCAAATATTTTTTGAACAATGCAAATAATTTTTGAAACGTTGGATCCTTTTTAAAAATGCAAACATTTTTGAAATTGTGAACAACTTGTCAAAACACAAATATTTTAAAAATTCTAATTTTATTTTGAAAATCTAACGTTTTTTACATGTTCCAACATTTCGCAAATAAAGGAGATATTTTTACCAATTTGCGAATATTTTTATAACTAAAAAAAACAAGCCCAAAAAACTAATAAAGAAATAACAGAAAAATAAACCGGAAAAACGGCTAGAATGCTTCTAAAAGATTCCAAAAAAAGTAAAACCATAACCAGAACACCTTTACCTAGCACTAAAATGGGCCAGCCCACTGGTGCTATTCTTGTAGTGACCTGGTCCGGTCACTGTTTGCGGAAATCCCTATTCCACGCTCGCTGCGTCCTAATGTTGACCAAACGCACAGGGTCAACCGCACTGGCCGGCCCAGTTACCTGTTCTCGTTCGTTCAATTTTTGACAACCTTCCTGGTCGGTTATACCGGTTTCGGCAACCTTCTAGAAGGTTCTCGGGGCCTGTTTTTCCAGGTTTCCTTTTCTTTTCTTCTCCTCTTTGTTTTTTTCAGATCACTTTTCTCCTTTCTATCTCTTTTTCTTTTTTGATTTTTCTGTTTTCTTCTTCTCCTTATTGTTTCTTTTTCAGATTTTAATTTTTTTCTGGTTTTCTAGAATTATTCATGCTTTTCAATAAATATTCAAAACATTCAGAAATGTTCACATTCTCAATAGAATTAATAGTTCAATTTTTTTTTGCATTGTTCAAATTTTGTTATTATTATTAAAAAACTCTTCAAAAGTTTCAAAATTATTCAGAATTCAAAAACATGTTCAAAATTTCTAAAAATGTTCAAACAAATTAAAGTTTTCTTGCTAAAAATATATTCGGATTTTCATAAATATATTCATAGTTTTAAAATTTGTTCATGTTTTTAAACATATTTTCGTACAAACAGGAATAAAATTTGAAATTCCATATATTTTTTAAAACACAAGCATTTTTTATCTATGTTTTTTTACACTGCGATTCTTTTTTGAAATTATGAACGAAATTTTGAAACACGAAAAAATGCAGCATTTCTTGAAATGTTTGATTTCGGGGGTGGAAGTATGAGGATTTTTCCTAAAATTTTAAACCTTTTTCAGGAACGGCAAAAGAAAACAAAAAGCTAGTAAAGAAAGAAAACAGAAAACACGGCTATATAGTAACCTTTGTGTTACCGTACATTTGTTGCATTACACGTTGTGCTACACTACCCGCCAATAGTTAGAGCATGTCTAACAAAGCCCTCAAATTGGTCAAACCCTCAAAAAAACTGCTTTTCTAAGAGTTAAGGTTAAAACTTGGCGCGGAACAGAACCCTCAAACCCTTTAACCCTCAAAAATAATTTGAAGGCTGCACCCTCATTTCCCCACTGGACATGCACTAGTGGAGATTGAGAGGCAAAACTGAAGGTGCCTGCATTTCGGTCAACGCACGCACGCGGGAGGGAATTTTCCCCCAACTGCTTCCCCTCCTCCTCCACCCGACCGGGAGCCGCCGGTGCCGGCGCGCTCGACTCGGCCGCCACCGCCGTCCCCCGCCGCGTCGCCGCCGTCCCCCACCGCGCCCCGATTTGGCCGCTGCCTTGCCGCCCTGATTTGGCCGCGGCCCCGCCGCCCCGCCCGAGCCCGTCCCCGCACGAGCCCGTCCCTGCCGTCGCGTCGTCCGCCCACCGCCCCCCGCCTCCCGCCGCCCGAGCTCGACTCCGCCTCCGCCCGAGCCCGACTCGGTAAGTCTTTTTTCCTTCTATTTTTTTGTTTCTTTTTTGTTGTTTAATTTGTTGACAATAGATGGAGATGGACATGGATCCGATGTCGGATTTTTCCGATCGGTCGTCTTCGGACGATTCGGACATCGAGGAGCTGCTACAAGACGATGACACGGAGATGATGGTCGCATTCTCGCCGTGAAAGATCCTGAGGACCGCATGAAGCTGCTGGATCAGAGGAAGGGGGCGCAGATAGGGCGCCTTTGCATGAGAGGAACCGCACACTCGGCCACGAGCAACTCATGCAAGACTACTTTGCAGAGGTACCGACATACCCACCTCGCCTCTTCCGTAGAAGGTACCGCATGCGTCGTACTTTGTTTGAGAGAATCGTCAAAGATTGCGAGGCCAACTCGCATTATTTCACGCGCCGTAGAAATGTTGCCGGCGCCATGGGATTTAGTGCATACCAGAAGATATCGGCTGCAATGCGGGTGCTCGCCTATGGCATACCCGCAGACTACTGTGACGAGTATCTTTGCATTGGCCAAGATACTACCACTGAGTCTGTGCGTAGGTTTGCCAAGATGGTCATCCGGTTGTGTGGTGATTGGTATCTTCGGGCTCCCAATGAGGAAGATACAAAGGGGTTGATGGAGATAAATGAAAAAAGGGGATGGCCGGGCATGCTTGGTAGTCTAGATTGCATGCACTGGAAATGGAAAAATTGCCCAAAGGCATGGCATGGAATGTATTGCGGTAAAAGCCATGATCCTACCATTGTGCTTGAGGCCGTGGCATCGCAAGACTTATGGATTTGGCATGCATATTTTGGTTTGCCGGGAACACTCAATGACATCAATGTGCTTCAAAGGTCCCCTTTATTTGCAAGACTAGCTTCAGGTGATGTTCGAACTTGCAATTACAAGGTCATGGACAATGAGTACACAATAGGATACTATCTCACCGATGGCATTTATCCTGAGTGGGCAACACTTGTGAAGTCCATTAAAGAGAAGAGAGGGATGCCCTTATCCCAAAAAGAAGCTAATTTCACGAGGGCACAAGAATCAACCTGCAAAGACATTGAGAGAGTTTTCGGTGTTTTGCAAGCAAGATTTGCCATTGTTCGGGGTCCAGCTTGTTTTTGGGACAAGAAAACTCCTGTGAACATCATGAAGTGTTGTGTCATCACAACATGATACTCGAGGATGAGAGGGGGTTAAACTTGCCATGTTTCTATGACAATGTTGGTACCCGAGTGCAACCGGAGAGGAACCCCGACCGCATTCAAGCTTTCCTTCAAACACGTCGGGAAATTGAAAAAGCCAACACTCATACCCAGCTCCGCAATGATCTGGTCGAGCACCACTGGCAGCTGCTTGGCCGTCGCCAATGATGGCCTATTTGATTCAAACATGTCCTATTTGATTCCATGTCCTATTTGTGATACAAACATTGTTGTAAGGGATCTTTGTTTTACTTTTCGATGTACTATTTGATTCAAACATTGTTGTACTAAGTAGAATGATTGTTGTGAGCTTGAAACAATTATTTGATGTTGTAATCATAACTAGAATAATTATTTGTTGTTGATTATAGTTATGTTTGTTGTATGGAATTTTGTTGAAATAGTTGTTGTCCTGTTTTGAAGGTTTGAAGGCCGGGGCACCCTCAAACCAACCCTCTTGAGGGTTGGTTTGAGGGCACTTATCTGCGGCAGGGATTTTCGGCCTTCAAAACGACATTTTCTTAGCCCTCAAACTGGTTTTGAAGGTTGAGTTTTTGAGGGCTCTGTTAGACATGCTCTTAGCCGAACGGCCATGTGTGCGTCACGCTCCTATTGGACACGAAGCTCCCATGGTTGGAATGATATGTACCACTCTATGCAATACATATTAAGTCGATCGCCCACGAAGCTCTGTTATTGCACCAGCCCAATGGACGAAGGGAACCGCTCTAGCCGACGAAGCAAACGACCGGGTTTAGGAACATCCTCGAAGGTTCCTAGCTGGTTTTTGGAAACCTTTTAGAAGGTTCCTAGACCCAACTTTTTATCGGCTTTTGGTTTCCTTTTTGGTTTTTTACATTTTCCACATTTTTCTTTTTTTCTATTTCTTTTGTTCCTTTTTCAAAGATTTTTTTGAAGGAATGTTCATTTTGTTTGCTTTTTAGAAAAAGTTTGGGATTGCAAAAATTGTTTGTTTTTTAATATATTTTTAAATTGTTCTTGTTTTTTTTAAATGTTGAGGGTCTCAAAAGTTGAATTTTTTAACAAATTTAAAATATCTGAAAATTTCCAAATTTGTAAAAAAGGTCATGTGAACTTACGAAAAATACATGGACACATTTCAATTCACGAACATTTTTGTGAAATTCGCGATCATTTTCGAATTCGTCAACATTTCTTCAGTACATGGACATTTTTTAATTCACGAATATTTTTAAATTCGTGAAGAGTTTTGAATTCATGAAGATTTTTTGAATACATGAACATTGTTTGAATTCACGAACATTTTTTTGGATCCGCAAACATTTTTTGAATTCGTAAACACACGGACTTTTTTGAATTTGCAAACATTTTTGTTAAACTCACAAATATTCTATTCAATTTGTAAAAAACTAATTTATGAACATTTTTAAAATTTAAACAAAACCATCCAATTTTTTTAAAAAAACTTGTGAAGGCCCATGAGGCGAGCAACGCGAGAGTGACACAAGCCAACGGGTTGCGCACGCGGTACATATCACCACCCCTCCCACAGTTTGCCACAACGTGTGGCAAATAAGATTTATTACAGGGCGCTGCTTTGCGTCAGTCGACTTGCCAGAGCTTGTGTTGGTCGCTTGCTGATTGCTCAATCCGGACGTGCGTGCCCGTCATATCTCAGTCCCCCCTTGCCCCCCATGACTCGCATGCCTCGCATGTCTCCCACCTCCAACTTCAAACCACTCTGCTCTTATCCTCATCTCCTCATGCCAGCTTGCTTTGCATCGTCGACGAGATCGCTGATTGCAGCAACTCATGCCTTCCCTTGGTGTAGCAGTGCAAACACAACACCCACAACTCTGGTGCCAGCTCCCACCACCCACGGTCGCACCATTGTGTCGCCACGGCGTACAGGCTCGTCGCTGGCAGATTCTTCGTCATAGCATCACCACCGTTGGTTCCAGCATCGTCTAAGCACGCTTGCAACATCCACGACTCGTCGTAGCATCGCCTCCTGCCAGTCCCAACACCAACCACCGCTGGTTCTAGCCTCAGCGACAAACAGTGGTAGCACCATCGTTGCTTGGTTCCAGCATCGACAACCAACAGTGGGAGCACTACAGTTGCCTGGTTCCAACATTGGTGACCAACGGTGGTAGTGTAGGGGAACGTGTTATGCAATAAAAAATTATGCCACACGATCACAAGAAACACTATGAAGATGGCGGTAACGATCAAACTCACCGACGAGCAAAGTAGCGGAAGCAGTGAAGATTTGGTGCAGCGTGACGATTCCCGTAGTTAGGTTATACCTTCGAGCCGTGAGAATGTTCTCTAAGATGAGATTCGAAGTACATGACCCCTCTGAGGCATCCAGACGATCCATAATAATAGTTCAACAAAGTTTCAACGTTCAGGAAGAAAAACTTCGAGAAAACTAGAGAGAGAAAGAGAGAGAGAGAGAGAGAGAGAGAGAGAGAGAGAGAGAGAGAGAGAAAGCCTAGAGACGCTTCTCGTCTAATTAGGAGTCTAATTCTATTAGACCAATTAGATAGAGATTAGAGGCCATCTAATTAGAATCCTAAACACTTAGGCCAATTAGACAGGGAGAGCGTAGAGCTATGAGGAAGATATCCCCTTTGGATTTGTGTGTTGCAAGAGTGATCTCTCCACACACATATATTTGTGGAGAGGGAGGAGGGGTGCCACAAGGAGAGGAAGGACTCCCTCCTTATGCTAATTCAGCCCAACCCTTCCTTATGGAAGTGGTGCCCCATGTGGGCCCCACGGGGCCCACTAGGGGTACTCATCTAATGATGGTACTTCATAACTTTCCCCCACAAATAAAATTATGGATTTTTGGATGTCTTTGAAACCCATTTTGAGACCCCCGAAAACTTTCCATATATAGATCCAAACATTCCAAAATCATGTTATATCTTTTCGAAATTCCTGGAACACTTCTGGAACCACCTGAAACACTTTCAGAAATCTCTGAAACTCTTTATGTGCTCATTTACCCATTTCTCATTCTCCAGTGATCATAACTAATACCCATCAAGCGTGTGACCCTTCAGGTTCAGAATAAGCAGAAATGACCCGGAACCCTTTTCGGTCAATAGTTAACAGCGGGATCTGGACACCCATATTAACTTCCACATATTCACAAAGTTCTTGGACGAACCTTTGTTTATGAATACCATTAACTTTGCTTCACGATACGTCTGCAAAACCCAAGGTAAGATTATCGATATCCTCGTGATCAACTCCTTGATCAGTATACCAGTTATCCTCGGTACCAACTGTTGGAAATATGCCCTAGAAGCAATAATATTTTTATTAATGTACTTCCATATTCATAATTTTAGAGTTCAAATTCTATGCTATAACTGCTATGATCTTGGAATATGTGATTCAGTGGAAAACTCATATGCATGTGTGGAATGATAAACTGTTAAATAAAGTGTTCCTAGTCCTGCCTCTAGGACTAGCTCAAGTGTTGTTGGTGATTGATGGCTCGTGTCCGCGTCAGTATTTCCCCGAAGAGGAAGGGATGATGCAGCACTACTGCGATAGGTATTTCCCTCACTTATGACACCAAGGTTATCGAACCACTAGGAGAACCAAGCAACACTATGTAAATGGTACCTGCACACAAAGAACAAATACTTGCAACCCGACGCGTAAGAGGGGTTCTCAATCCCTCTCGGGTAAAAGATAGATTGGTTTGTATGATTTTGGATCAATAGATCTCGCGATGAAACAAAATAAAATAAATAAAGAAACAGTGCTGCAAGGTATTTTTGGGTTTTTGGAATAATAGATCTGAAAAAAAGCAAATAAAAATAGATCTCAAAGCAAATATGATAAAGAATAGACCTGGGGGCCGTAGATTTCACTAGTGGCTTCTCTCGAGAAAAATAGCATACAGTGGGTAAACAAATTACTGTTGGGCAATTGATAGAACTTCAAATAATTATGACGATATCCAGGCAATGATCATTATATAGGCATCGCGTCCAAGATTAGTAGACCGACTCCTGCCTGCATCTATGATACGTCTCCAACGTACCTATAATTTTTGATTGTTCCATGCTATTATATTATTTGTTTTGGATGTTTTATATGCATTAATACGCTATTTTATATTATTTTTGGGACTAACCTATTAACCTAGAGCCCAGTGCCAGTTCCTGTTTTTCCTTGTTTTTGAGTTTCGCAGAAAAGGAATACCAAGCGGAGTCCAAACGGAATAAAACATTCGCGGTGATTTTTCTTGTACCAGAAGACAACCAGGAGACTTGGAGATGAAGTTGGAGGAGCCATGAGGCGGCCACAAGGACAGAGGGCGCGCCCAGGGGGTAGGGCACACCCCCACCCATGTGGGCCCCTTGTGCACCTCCTGACCTAATTGTTTCGCCTATATATTCCCATATATCCCCAAACCAACACAAGCATCCACGAAAACACTTTTCCACCACCGCAACCTTCTGTACCTGTGAGATCCCATCTAGGGACCTTTTCCGGCACCCTGCCGGAGGGGGATTCGATCACGGAGGGCTTCTGACGTGGACTTAACAATGTTGGGAATATAACTACTGGGTATGAACCGCCCAGGAGGAGCCGGGTCATACCACTGGCGAATTATCAGTGAAGATGGCCGGTCATAGCAAGCCTATCGACGGCCCAAGACCCAGAGGCGACTTGAGGCCCAAGAGGATGAACCACCACATGTACAACTTGTATTGTAAGGCAAGCTTAGTTAGTCACCGAGCCGGACACGTTGTGTATAAACCGGCCGGGACTCTGTAAGCCGCAGGGCATCAACCTATGTATATAAAGGGGTGACCTGGCGGCGGGTTAACTCAAGGAACAACAAGTCGAGAATCAGGTCAAGCGTATTCGCTCCCTGGTAATCGAAACCCAAGCAAAACTGGAGTAGGCCTTTACCTCCACCGCGAGGGGCTAAACTAGTATAAACTCTCTGTGTCCTTTGTCCCGATTAACCCCTTTAAGCTAACCTAGTTGCGATGGCTCCACGACTAAGTCCTTTCGCTAGGACATCTGCCATGTTAAGTCCACGACAGTTGGCACCCACCGTGGGGCCATCGCACGGTGGTTTCGAGTTCTTGAAGGGCAACTTCGCAGGGATCAAGGGATACGCTGTGGGCCGGATGACCAAGAGTCGTCGCGGCAAGCTCTACATCGACGACGCAGGCTGGGGCCCCGAGGCCGGCTCAATTGAGTACGGGTATCGGGTCCCCTTCGGCTGAATCCACGTCTTCATCGGCAAGATCGGCGAATCAGGCCCTGAGCCGGACACCTGCACCGACATCATCGAGGCGGCTCAGCGTGCATGACCCGCCAAGGTTCAACCCACCGTGAAGCATGCCTTTGTTGGTTTCATCCATGGGGCGGAATTTGAGGAGGATCTATGTCTAGTGGTGAGGCGGCCATCTACTCTGATGGTGAATCGTCAACCGGTGAGACCAATTCAATGTATCAACTGCAAGACGGCTGGCTTGGGGGCTGTTACGATGGCAATAGTATTCCGGACCCATATGAGCCACCGAACAAGGTTGCGATCTTCATGGCCGGTACACAGCTGGCGCTTGGCTCAACGACCGCCTTGGCTATGACCTCCAGCTCAACGGCCGCGGCAACGGCTGGTGCTAGCGGCTCTGCGCGCCCGCCGGCTCAAGTTCTGACAGAGTTGTTGGAGGCTTTGGCGACTTTGATGGGGGTGGAGGTGACCCCGGACAACCAGGAACAACATAAGGTGGATGTGGCGAAGCTACGAGATGAGATAGCTCAAGCCAAGGAAGAACTGGCGGCTGAGAATGCTAGGATGGCCACGGAGTGAGCTGTTTTGGACGCTCAGGCACAACGGACTCAAGCAGAGTCATTCCGGCTCACCTTGGATCAAAACGCTTCAAATGCCATCATGAGAAGGAGGCACCAGAGTCGTTTACCTCTGGTTTACGATGTGAGAAACCTCTTCAACACGCCCGGGTCAGGGACTAGTGACCCGCCTGTGGTGAACCGGGCGGTTGAGGCGCCCATGACCAGAGCGCCGGTTCAGCCGCGTACTACGGATCCGCCTCATTTGGATATTACTCCGCCTCAGCATGTTCCGACACCGCCGGGTCATTATTCTAACCCGTTGGATAATTGTTGCGGCAACACGATTGGCGGCTCTCCCAGTTGAAGGCGAGTCTCCAGCTGTGATAAAGACGCGGAGGGCCAGAGAGCTTCTTCAGACAGCCGTGGCTCAACAGGCGGCTTATTCGTATAGTCGTGAACGGATTCACTCAACCCCTCGTCCAAGCCGGAGTTATAGTAGACATATTGACTCGCCACCAGTTTCAAGCAGTGAGCAACACCAGAACCAGCCTTGTAGGCATGGCCCAGCGCGCGGTGGTGTCGATGCTCAGACTTTGGTGGATCAGGGCAGGGCACGTCGGGAGGCGGAGATGGCGGCTCAGCTAGCGGCTCAATAGCAATCTCCAGTTTATCCGTTAGCCTCTGTGGAGGCGGGAGTGACCTCCAGAACCTTGGGTGTGCCATGTTTAGTGCCGGCTCTATGCAACGAGCGTTTGCCAAAGATTTCAAGGGCCCACGTAAGGTGCCTAATTACACAGCGGATCAGCCCCTAGAGGCTTGGATCGAGAGCTATGAGATGACTATGGAGATGTTGGATGTTAGTGATGCTGCATGTGCTAAATATTTCACAATGATGTTGGATGGGCCGGCTCGTACTTAGTTGAAAGGGTTGCCTGCTAATTCCATTAGGTCATGGGCGGACCTGAAAACGTGTTTTATCCATAATTTTAAAGACACATGCAAGCAACCCATGTCAATTCTGGATTTAGATTCTTGTGTCCAAGGTGAGGGCGAGTCGACTACCAATTGGGTGCACCGGATCTCAGTTATCATACACTCATCGGACAGTATCAACGCCAGTTCAGCAGTCCTGATGTTGGAGAAGAATTGCCGTTTCCTTCCCCTTAAGCAGAAACCGGGGCGGCTTAAATGTCACTGCAATGATAATGGGAGAACTCATGGCGGCTCTCGTCAAATAAACCGACTCTGATAGTACTAAAGACCCTGAGTCTGATGATGAGAAGGCTGGTAAGGGGAAGAAGAGTGGCAGTGCAAAGGGACAGCAACATAACATGACGGGTCACGGTGGCAACGGTAAACGCAAGGCTGAGGGCGGTTTAGACTTTGTGGCCAACACCAATACGCAGAACTATAATGAGCGTCGAAAGGGAAAGCCGCCTCGGCTTGGTGGGCCAAAGTTCAACCTTGAGGCGATGATGAACCAGCCTTGCCCAAAGCATGGCACGCAAGAGAAGCCGGCCAATCATCTATGGAAGGATTGCTTCATCATAAGGGAGTATAGAAATTCCAGTTTTTTCCAGAATAATCATGGGCCGAATGGCGGCTTAGGATCCGGCTCTCATGGGCCTGGCTTTGGTGGTGGCGGCTCAAACTCTGGTTTCCAGGGTCAAGGCAATCAAGGTGGTTTTAATCAGCATTCTGGTCAAGGGAGTCAGCAACAACAATCTGGTTATCAGAGTAATCCGAAGCAGTTGAATAGTGGACAGTATCATGTATTCACCATGAGCTTATGTAAACGAGGCCAGAAGATTCATAAAAGGGCAGTGAATGCAGTTGACCGGTGATTCCCCGTTACTTGCGATGGTCTGAACATCCTATTCTTTGGAGCCGTGAGGATCACCCGCCCCGGGTTGACAATCCGGGTCACCTGGCTTTAGTGGTTGCGACTCAGGTTGGAGGCTACAAGTTCACTAAGGTGCTCACGGATGGAGGCAGCAACATCAATATCCTTTACTATGAAACTTTTCGTCGTATGAGTTTGACTGACAAGGATCTTAAGCCATCTAACACTGTTTTTCATGGTGTGGTGCCTGGTAAGTTGGCATATCCAGTAGGCAAGATAGCTTTGGAAGTGGCTTTCGGTGATGATCATGATTCCAGAGTTGAGACCTTGACCTTTGAGGTGGTGAAGATTAAGAGCCCCTATCACGCTTTGTTTGGGCGGCCGGCTTATGCTAAGTTCATGGCAAGACCTTGTTATGTTTATCTGCAGCTTAAGATGCCGGGTTATAAGGATACCATCACAGTGCATGGGAATCGGAAGATAGCCTTGGAATGTGAAGAGGGCGATGCTGCTTATGCCGAGTCTGTTTGTGCAACCGAAGAGTTGAAGTTTTACAAAGATAATGTTGACCCGTCAGATATGACACCTTTGAAGAAGCCAACCACAGAGCATGACCCTCTGTTGAAGTTTAAATCAACAGATGGCACTAAGTTGGTTGATTTTGTTCCTGGAGATTCATCCAAGCAGTTCAGTATCAGTGCTAATCTAGATCCGAAATAGGAAATCGCGCTCATCGAGTTCATCCGTGAGAACCAGGACATCTTTGCGTGGAAGCCATCATACATGCCAGGTGTACCGAGGGAACTCGCTGAGCACACTTGATACGTCTCCAACGTATCTATAATTTTTGATTGTTCCATGCTATTATATTATCAGTCTTGGATGTTTTACAATCATTTTATAGTCATTTTATATCATTTTTTGGTACTAACCTATTGACATAGTGCCAAGTGCCAGTTGCTGTTTTCTGCATGTTTTTTACATCGCAGGAAATCAATATCAGACGGAGTCCAAACGCAACGAAACTCCACGGAGATTTTTTTTGGAACAGAAGGAACATAATGGGCCCTGGCTGCGCCTGGGGGGTGCCCCGAGGGGGGCACAACCCACCAAGGTGCGCCAGGAGGCCCAGGCACGCCCTGGTGGGTTGTGCCCACCTCGGGTGCCCCCGGACCGCCTCTTTGCTCTATAAATACCCCAATATTCCAGAAACCCTAGGCACGTCGACGAAATATTCATCCAGCCGCCGCAGAGTCCAGAACCATCAGATCCAATCTAGACAGCATCTCGGATGGGGTTCACCACCTCCATTGGTGCCTCTCCGATGATGCGTGAGTAGTTCTTTGTAGACCTTCGGGTCCATAGTTAGTAGCTAGATGGCTTCCTCTCTCTCGCTGGATTCTCAATACAATGGTCTCTTGGAGATCCATATGATGTAACTCTTTTGCGGTGTGTTTGTTGGGATCGATGAACTTTGAGTTTATGATCAGATCTATCTTTTTATATCCATGAAAGTTATTTGAGTTTCTTTGATCTCTTATATGCATGATTGCTTATAGCCTCGTATTTCTTCTCTGATATTTGGGTTTTGTTTGGACAACTTGATCTATTTATCTTGCAATGGGAAGAGGTGCTTTGTAGTGGGTTCGATCTTACGGTGCTTGATCCCAGTGACAGAAGGGGAACCTACACGTATGTGTCATTTCTACTAAGGATAAAACGATGGGGTCTATCTCTACATAGATAGATCTTGTCTACATCATGTCACCATTCTTATTGCATTACTCCGTCTTTCCATGAACTTAATACACTAGATGCATGCTGGATAGCGGTCGATGTGTGGAGTAATAGTAGTAGATGCAGGCAAGAGTCGGTCTACTAATCTTGGACATGATGCCTATATAATGATCATTGCCTGGATATCGTCATGATTATTCGAAGTTCTGTTAATTGGCCAACAGGTTCACCCACTGTTTGCTATTTTTCTCGAGAGAAGCCACTAGTGGAACCTACGACCCTTGGGTCTTCTTTCTCATATATTTGCCTTTGCGATCTACTTTTTCCTTTCATTTATTTTCAGATCTATTAAACCAAAAATACAAAAATACTTTGCTGCACTTTATTTTATTTGCGATCTATTTATTCAATTTATTACAATTTTCTCCCTACGATGCATCGTTTCTGGCGCCGTTACCTGAAAGGGACTGACAACCCCTTTAACACATCGGGCTGCGAGTGGTTGTTATTTGTGTGCAGGGGCTGTTTACGTTGTGTTGCTTGGTTCTCCTACTGGTTCGATAACCTTGGTTTCATATCTGAGGGAAATACCTACCGCTGCTGTGCTGCATCATCCCTTCCTCTTTGGGGAAATACCGACGTAACTTCAAGCGACATCAAAAGGAATTTCTAGCGCCGTTGCCGAGGAGGATCTTCAACATATACCAGGTTCCTAATCACAAATCTCATCTCCTTGCAATTTACATTATTTTCCATTTGCCTCTCATTTTCCTCTCCCCCACTTCACAAAATTTACCGCTTTATTCGCCTTCTTTTTCGTTCGTCGTTTTCTCGTCAGATCTCATGTCTGCTTGTGTTGCCATGTGCCTTCTATATGCTTGCATCTTCGCTTGCTAAAAATCTATTGATATGGATCCCCATCCACTTGCTAATATTTTTAAAAGATCCTATCATGATGAACCAATTTCTAGTGAGTTGAGTGCACTAGATTATCTTTATGAAGTTTTGCTTGAGACTTGTGAATCTGAAAATTGTGAAAAGCATGATTGCAATAATTTTACTATAAATTCTATTAATGTCAATTGTGCTAATAATATGCAAAACCTCAAGCTTGGGGATGCTTGTTTTGTCATGTCCGCTACTTATTGCAATGATCATGATTGGGGTGATAATGTTTCTTATGATCTTAAAAATTTATTTTAGCCTCATGATGAATATGTCTGTGATAATATTGAAAGTGGGTTTGGAAGAGTGTCAACTTTAGTTGAAAATAATCCCACATATTTGGAGAGTGTTCAATCTTATGAAATTTTTGATGAAAGTGGGTTTGGAGAGGTCATGACTTTATTTGATGATAATCCCACTATTTTGGAAGAGTGTCAACTTTGCATGCATGTGGATCATAAAGAGAAAATTTTATATGATAGTTATATTATTGAATTTGATTATGATCCTTCATATAATTATTATGAGAGAGAGGAAAATATGGTTGTAGAAATTTTCATGTTATTAAATTTCCTCTCGTTGTTTTGAGATCGTCAATGTTTTATTCCTCTCCTTTGCATATGCTAGATATTTCTTGTCTTGATAATTCGTTTTCCTATAAAATTCCTATGCATAGGAAGTATGTTAGACTTAAATATGTTTGTCACATGTTTGATGGTGCTCTCTTCGTGTTTCAACTACTATATTTCTTGTGAGCATCATTGAAATATTATGCCTAGCTAAGGGCGTAAAACTATAGCGCTTGTTGGGAGGCAACCCAATGAATAAAATTTATTTCTACTTTTTGATTTCTGTTCTTGAGTGTTTACACAATTATGCTACTGTTAGGATTGTGTTTTTTGTGTTTTAATTAGTGTTTGTGCCAAGTAGAACCAATAGGATCTTCTTGGGTGATAGTTGTCTGATCTTGCTGAAAAAGGCAGAAACTTTGCGCTCACGAAAACAATTCTCGTTTTTCACCAGAAAGAGATTTTTCCCTGATTCTTTTTGCAGAAGATTAATATACAAATTATCCAGGACGTCCTAGTTTTTCAGAATTTTTGGAGTTCCAGAAGTTTTCGAAATAGTCAGATTGCTACAGACTGTTCTGTTTTGACATATTCTGTTTTCTTTGCGTTGTGTGCTTATTTTGATGGCTCTATGGTTCCCTTTGATGAGTTTTTGCCATATAAAAGTTGGAATACAGTAGATATAATGCAAAAAAAAATGAATTGGTTTGGTACAGTACTTATAGTGGTGATTTGCTTTCTTTTACTAACGGATCTCATGAAGGTTTTGTTGAGTTTTGTGTGATTGAAGTTTTCAAGTTTTGGGTTATCTTACGATGGATGAAGGAATAAAGGATAGAAGAGCCTAAGCTTGGGGATGCCCCGGCATCAGAAGATATTATCCAAAGAATGAGCAACCAGCTAAGCTTGGGGATGCCCCAGAGTGGCATCCCCTCTTTCTTCTAACGACCATCGGTATTTTACTCGAAGCTATATTTTTATTCGTCACATGATATGTGTTTTGCTTGGAGCGTCTTGTATGATATGAGTCTTTTCTTGTTTTATTTTGTGTTTTAAGTTATCAATCCTTGCTGGACACACCTATTTGAGAGAGCCAAAATTATGTCATGACTTGTTAGAATTGCTCTCTATGCTTCACTTAAATTTTTATGAGCAATGGACTTGCTCTAGTGCTTCACTTATATCTTTTTGAGCATGGTGTGCTTTTTTATTTTTGAAGAAATGCTCTCTTGCTTCACTTAGATTTATTTAAGAGTTATTAAAATTTTCAAGAAATTCTCTCTTGCTTCACTTAAATTATTTTGAGAGAAAGAAAGAAAAAAGAATTATGCTCATGATCTTCACTTATATTTGTTTGAGCTATGAAAAGCAACACATTAAAATTAGTCCCAAAGTGATAGATATCCAAGAAGGATATAATAAAAACTTTCATGAAGGTCATTGGACAAAATAAACTTGATTCTTAGTAATAGTTTTGAGATATGATGATGTGATATGTGAGTTATGTTGATGAGTAATTATGCCTTAGTAAGAATATTGGTGTTAAGGTTTGTGATTCCTTATGCAAGCACGAAAGTCAATGGTCATGCAATGAAATTGTATCCTACTTGTGGTGCATTATTCGGTGTTAATTATGCTTAATGCTTGCTTATGAGATTATTCATTTCTTGGTTGGTTGCTTCTCAATCTTTTTGCTAGCCTTCATTTTGCACCAAGTATGATCTCTACTTGTGCATCCAAAATCCTTTAAACCAGTTTTGCCACATGAGTCCACTATATCTACCTATATGCGGTATTTTTTCCCGTTCTAATAAAATTTGCATGTGCCATCTCTAATTTTCAAAATAAACTTCTCTTTTGTGTATTTGTTTCGCTCGCGGAGCGGTGAGGGGTGGCTAATGTTTTCCATGCTGGATGTGTTATTCTCACGATGCGTGTTTATTCACTTGTTATTGCACGAGAGTAAGGCAAAGGTTTTAGGGATGCCCAGTCCCGAAATTCAAAAATGAATTTTCTTTATGTTGTGAAATAATAAATTCCTTCGAAAGTTTTGGTATGGAGGGCAACCCTGGATACGGCTAGCCATGGAAAGTGAAAGTATGGTGGAAAAAGGAATAACCTTATTTTGTGTTTGGGAACCGCCTATGATATATCTAGCATGGAAAGTGTTGGGAACTCTAAGTCGTTTTCGTTGGTGGGATGGATACACCTCCCAAAATGTTTTTATCTCTAATTTTTCGCTTTGAGCTCTGGCAACTCTACAAATCCATAGTTCCCTTTGCGAAGGGCCTTTCTTTTACTTTATGCATTTGAATCTCCATCTTCCCTCATAGCACCAACTAGGAGGCAATATGATTGTACTTAAGTATTGGGTGTAGCTAATGTTCGAGTGTGTTTCATGAATGGATCAATGGTTGAGCATGACGGGCTAGGGATAACTTATTTTAGCGTTGATATTTTGAAAGACATGGTTGCTTGCTGATATGCTTGAGTATCGAAATTATCATGTCAAGACTAGACTATTGCCTTGAATCACATAAAAGTCCAACTGTCCATGCTATAAAGAAAACAATATGATATGACATGTTAGGCAGCATTCCACATCAAAAATTCTGTTTTTATCACTTACCTACTCAAGGACGAGTAGGAGTTAAGCTTGGGGATGCTGATACGTCTCCAACATATCTATAATTTTTTATTGTTCCATGCTGTTATATTATCAATCTTGCATGTTTTACAATAATTTTATAGTTATTTTATATCATTTTTTGGTACTAACCTATTGACATAGTGCCAAGTGCCAGTTGCTGTTATCTGCATGTTTTTTACATCGCAGGAAATCAATATCAGACGGAGTCCAAACGCAAAGAAACTCCACGGAGATTTTTTTGGACCAGAAGGAACGTAATGGGCCTTGGCTGCGCCTGGGGGTGCCCCGAGGGGGGCACAACCCACCAGGGCGCGCCAAGAGGCCCAGGCGCGCCCTGGTGGGTTGTGCTCACCTCGGGTGTCCCCTGGACCGCCTCTTCGCTCTATAAATACCCCAATATTCCAGAAACCCTAGGCACGTCGACGAAATATTCATCCAGCCACCGCAGAGTCCAGAACCACCAGATCCAATCTAGACAACATCTCGGATGGGGTTCACCACCTCCATTGGTGCCTCTCCGATGATGCGTGAGTAGTTCTTTGTAGACCTTCGGGTCCGTAGTTAGTAGCTAGATGGCTTCCTCTCTCTCGCTGTATTCTCAATACAATGGTCTCTTGGAGATCCATATGATGTAACTCTTTTGCGATGTGTTTGTTGGGATCGATGAACTTTGAGTTTATGATCAGATCTATTTTTTATATCCATGAAAGTTATTTGAGTTTCTTTGATCTCTTATATGCATGATTGCTTATAGCCTCATATTTCTTCTCCGATATTTGAGTTTTGTTTGGACAACTTGATCTACTTTTCTTGCAATGGGAAGAGGTGCTTTGTAGTGGGTTCGATCTTATGGTGCTTGATCCCAGTGACAGAAGTGGAACCGGCATGTATGTATCATTGCTACTAAGGATAAAACGATGGGGTCTAACTCTACATAGATATATCTTATCTACATCATGTCATCATTCTTATTGCATTACTCCGTTTTTCCATGAAATTCATACACGAGATGCATGCTGGATAGCAGATGATGTGTGGAGTAATAGTAGTAGATGCAGGCAGGAGTCGGTCTACTAATCTTGGACGTGATGCCTACATAATGATCATTGCCTGGATATCGTCATGATTATTCGAAGTTCTATCAATTGCCCAACAGTACTTTGTTCACCCACCGTTTGCTATTTTTCTCGAGAGAAGCCATTAGTGAAACCTACGACCCCCGGGTCTTCTTTCTCATATATTTGCCTTTGCGATCTACTTTTTCCTTGCATTTATTTTCAGATCTATTAAACCAAAAATACAACAAATACTTTGCTGCACTTTATTTTATTTTTGATCTATTTATTCAATCTATTACAATTTTCTCCCGTCCATGCACCGTTTCTGGCGCCGTTACCCGAAGGATTGACAACCCCTTTAACGCGTTGGGTTGCGAGTGGTTGTTATTTGTGTGCAGGGGCTGTTTACGTTGTGTTGCTTGGTTCTCCTACTGGTTCGATAACCTTGGTTTCATATCTGAGGGAAATACCTACCGCCGCTGTGCTGCATCATCCCTTCCTCTTTGGGGAAATACCGACGTAGCTTCAAGCGGCATCAACACTCTCAATATTGGTCCGAAGTTTAAACCGGTCAAACAATTCCTTCGTCGCTTTAATGAAGAGAGGTGTAAGGCCATTGGTGAAGAAGTGGCCCGGCTCTTGGCAGCTGGGTTCATTGTTGAAGTTTTTCATCCTGAATGGTTGGCTAACCCGGTGCTGGTACTTAAGAAAAATGGTACTTGGCGCATGTGTGTGGATTACACAGACCTTAACAAAGCCTGCCCGGCCGATCCTTTTTCTCTCCCTCGTATTGATCAGATTATTGATGCTACGATGGGTCGTGAGCGTTTGAGTTTTTTGGATGCTTATTCCGGGTATCATCAGATTAAGATGGCAGTTAAGGACCAGGAGAAGACAACCTTCATCACTCCCTTTGGAGCTTTTTGCTATGTGTCTATGCCTTTTGGGCTCAAGAGTGCCCAGGCAACTTACCAGCGGTGTGTTCAGAATTGCCTTCATAATCAGATTGGACGCAATGTTCATGCTTATGTGGATGATATCGTTGTAAATTCCAGGAAGAAGGATACCCTGATAGATTATTTGAAAGAGACCTTTGACAACCTCCGGGTCTACAAGATGATGCTTAACCCGGCCAAGTGTGTTTTTGGTGTGCCAGCAGGCAAGCTTTTGGATTTTTTTGGTTTTTGAAAGGGGCATTGAAGCTAACCCGGAGAAAATCAAGGCTATTACTTCCTTGGCTAAACCGGTGTGTATTAATGATGTTCAGCGTCTGACGAGTGTATTGCAGCCTTAAGCCGGTTCATAAGCCGGTTGGGAGAAAAAGCTATCCCTCTGTACCAGATGATGAAGAAAACGGATCACTTTGTCTAGAGTGATGCTGCTGATCAGGCGTTTGAAGCCTTGAAGAAACAGTTAGCTGAACCACCGATCCTTGCTGCTCCTATTGATAAGGAGCCCTTGTTGCTATATGTGGCTGCCAATAGCTAAGTTGTCAGCATGGCAATTGTTGTGGAAATGAAGGAATCAGGCAAGGAATATCTTGTTCAGCGGCAGGGTTTTTTATATCAGTGAGGTCCTCATTGAATCTAAGCAGAGATATCCACATTGGCAGAAACTAGTATATGGAGTGTTCATGGCTAGTCGTAAGCTAAAGCAGTATTTCTTTGGTCATCCCATGATTGTGGTCAGTTCTGCCCCCTTGGGGAATATTATTCAGAATAGAGAAGCCACAGGTCAGGTAGCAAAATGGGCCATTGAGCTTGGACCCCATGGTTTGAAGTATATGCCTCGGACAGCTATCAAGTCCCAAGCACTTGTGGATTTTATTAATGACTAGACTGAGCTGCAGATGCCTGAGGAGAAGCCGGATAGCACATATTGGACTATTCACTTCGATGGATCCATGCTGTTGGAAGGCTCAGGGGCTGGAGTTATTTTGACTTCCCCACGAGATGGACTTAACACGGCAGATATCCTAGCGGAAGGACTTAGTCATGGAGCCATCGCAACTAGGTAAGTCGCCACGACTAAGTCCTTTTGCTAGGACATCTATCGTGTTAAGTCCACCTCGTGGGGAAGTCAAAATAACTCCAGCCCCCGAGCCTTCCAACTGCATGGATCCATTGAAGTGAATAGTCCAATATGTGCTATCCGGCTTCTCCTTAGGCATCTGCAGCTCAGTCTAGTCATTGATAAAATCCACAAGTGCTTGAGACTTGATAGCTATCCGAGGCATATACTTCAAACCGTGGGGTCCAAGCTCAATGGCCCATTTGTCTACCCGACCTGTGGCTTCTCTATTTTGAATAATATCCCCCAAGGGGGCAGAACTGAGCACATTGATGGGATGACCAAAGAAATACTGCTTTAGCTTACGACTAGCCATGAACACTCTATATACCAGTTTCTGCCAATGTGGATATCTCTGCTTAGATTCAATGAGGACCTCACCGATATAATAAACCAGCCACTGAAGCAGATATTCTTTGCCTGATTCCTTCCTTTCCACAACAATTGCCATGCTGACAGCTTGGCTATTGGCAGCCACATATAGCAACAAGGGCTCCTTATCAATAGGAGCAGCAAGGATCGGGGGTTCAGCTAACTGTTTCTTCAAGGCTTCAAACTCCTGATCAGCAGCATCACTCCAAACAAAGTGATCTGCTTTCTCCATCATCTGGTACAGAGGGATAGCTTTTTCTCCCAACCGGCTTATGAACCGGCTTAAGGCCGCAATATGACCCGCCAGACGCTGAACATCATTAATACACGCCGGTTTAGCCAAGGAAGTAATAGCCTTGATTTTCTCCGGGTTAGCTTCAATGCCCCTTTCAGAAACCAAATAACCCAAAAGCTTGCCTGCTGGCACACCAAAAACACACTTGGCCGGGTTAAGCATCATCTTGTAGACCTGGAGGTTGTCAAAGGTCTTTTTCAAATCATCTATCAGGGTATCCTTCTTCCTGGACTTTACAACGATATCGTCCACATAAGCATGAACATTGCGTCCAATCTGATTATGAAGGCAATTCTGAACACACCGCTAGTAAGTTGCCTGGGCACTCTTGAGCCCAAAAGGTATAGACACATAGCAGAAGGCTCCAAAGGGAGTGATGAATGATGTCTTCTCCTGGTCCTTAACTGCCATCTTAATCTGATGATACCCGGAATAAGCATCCAAAAAACTCAAACGCTCACAACCCGCCGTAGCATCAATAATCTGATCAATACGAGGGAGAGCGAAAGGATCGATCGGGCAGGCTTTGTTAAAGTCTGTGTAATCCACACACATGCGCCAAGTACCAACAATGAACCCAGCTGCCAAGAGCCGGGCCACTTCTTCACCAATGGCCTTACGCCTCTCTTCATTAAAGCGATGAAGGAATTGTTTGACCGGTTTAAACTTCGGATCAATATTGAGAGTGTGCTCAGCGAGTTCCCTCGGTACACCTGGCATGTCTGAGGGCCTCCATGCAAAGATGTCCCGGTTCTCACGGATGAACTCGATGAGCGCGCTTTCCTATTTCGGATCCAGGTTAGCACTGATACTGAACTGCTTGGATGAATCTCCAGGAACAAAATCAACCAACCTAGTGCCATCTGCTGATTTAATCTTCAACAGAGGGTCATGCTCTATGGTTGGCTTCTTCAAAGGTGTCAAATCTCCCGGGTCAACATTATCTTTGTAAAACTTCAACTCTTCTGTTGCACAAACAGACTCAGCATAAGCAGCATCGCCCTCTTCACATTCCAAGGCTATCTTCTGGTTCCCATGCACTGTGATGGTACCCTTATAACCCGACATCTTAAGCTGCAGATAAACATAACAAGGTCTTGCCATGAACTTAGCATAAGCCGGCCGCCCAAGCAAAGTGTGATAAGGGATCTTAATCTTCACCACCTCAAAGGTCAAGGTCTAAGCATCGACACCACCGCGCGCTGGGCCATGCCTACGCGGCTGGTTCTGGTGTTGCTCACTGCTTGAAACTGGTGGCGAGTCAATATGTCTACTATAACTCCGGCTTGGACGAGGGGTTGAGTGAATCCGTTCACGACTATACGAATAAGCTGCCTGTTGAGCCACGACTGTCTGAAGAAGTTCTCTGTACCTCCGCATCTCTATCGCAGCTGGAGACTCGCCTTCAACTGGGAGAGCCGCCAATCGTGTTGCCGTGGATCCGTATAATGACCCGGTGTTGTAGGAACATGCTGAGGCGGAGTAATATCCAAACGAGGCGGATCCGTAGTACGCGGCTGAACCGGCGCTTCGGTCACGGGCGCCCCAACCGCCCGGTTCACCACAGGCGGGTCACTACTCCCTGCCCCGGGCGTGTGGAAGAGGTTTCTCGCATTGTAAACCGGAGGTAAATGACTCTAGTGCCTCCTTCTCATGATGGCATTTGAAGCGTTTTGATCCAAGGTGAGCCAGAATGACTCTGCCTGAATCCGTTGTGCCTGAGCGTCCAAAACAGCTCGCTCTGTGGCCATCCTAGCGTTCTCAGCTGCGAGTTCTTCATTGGCTTGAGCTATCTCATCTCGTAGCTTCACCACATCCACCTTATGCTGTTCCTGGTTGTCCGGGGTCACCTCCACCCCCATCAAAGTCGCCAAAGCCTCCAACAACTCTGTCAGAACTTGAGCCGGCGGGCACGCAAAGCCGCTAGCACCAGCGGTCACAGCATCCGTTGAGCTGGAGGTCATAGCCGCGGCGGTCGTTGAGCCGAGCGCCGACTGTGTACCGGCCATGAAGATCGCAACCCTGTTCGGCGGCTCATAGGGGTCCGGAATACTGTCACCATCGGAATAGCCCCCAAGCCGGCGGCTCATAGGTAGCATTCCACATCAAAAATTCTGTTTTTATCATTTACCTACTCGAGGACGAGCAGGAATTAAGCTTGGGGATGCTTGATACGTCTCCAACGTATGTATAATTTTTGATTGTTCCATGCTATTATATTATCTGTTTTGGATGTTTTATATGCATTAATATGCTATTTTACATTATTTTTGGGACTAGCCTATTAACCTAGAGCCCAGTGCCAGTTCCTGTTTTTCCCTGTTTTTGAGTTTCGCACAAAAGGAATACCAAACGGAGTCCAAACGGAATAAAAGCTTCGTAATGATTTTTCTTGGACCAGAAGACAACCAGGAGACTTCGAGATGAAGTCGGAGGAGCCACGAGGCGGACACAAGGACGGAGGGCGCGCCCCCACCCTTGTGGGCCCCTCGTGCACCCCCTGACCTAATTCTTTCGCCTATATATTCCCATATATCCCCAAACCAACATAGGCATCCACGAAAAAACTTTTCCACTGCTGCAATCTTCTGTACCCGTGAGATCCCATCTAGGGACCTTTTCCGGCACCCTGCCGGAGGGGGATTCGATCATGGAGGGCTTCTACATCAACTCTATTGCCCTTCCGATGAAGCGTGAGTAGTTTACCACAAACCTACGGGTCCATAGCTAGTAGCTAGATGGCTTCTTCTCTCTCTTTGATTCTCAATACCATGTTCTCCTCGATGTTCTTGGATATCTATTTGATGTAATACTTTTTTGCGGTGTGCTTGCCGAGATCCGATGAATTATGGATTTATGATCAACTTATCTATGAATATTATTTGAGTCTCCTCTAAATTCTTATATGCATGATTTTATATCTTTGTAATTCTCTTCGAACTATCGATTTGGTTTGGCCAACTAGATTGGTTTTTCTTGCAATGGGAGAAGTGCTTAGCTTTGGGTTTAATCTTGCGGTGTCCTTTCCCAGTGACAGTAGGGGCAGCAAGGCACGTATTGTATTGTTGTCATCGAGGATAAAAAGATGGTGTTTTCATCATATTGCTTGAGTTAATTCCTCTACATCATGTCACCTTGCTTAATGCGTTACTCCATCCTTTATGAACTTAATACTCTAGATGCATGCTGGATAGTGGTCGACGTGTGGAGTAATCGTAGTAGATGCAGAATCGTTTCGGTGTACTTGACACAGACATGATGCCTATATTCATGATCATTGCCTTAGATATCGTCATAACTTTGTTTCTATCAATTGCTCGACAGTAATTTGTTCACCCACCGTAATATTTGCTATCTTGAGAGAAGCCTATAGTGAAACCTATGGCCCCCGGGTCTATTCCATCAGATTAGTTTCCGATCTACTCCTTTTGCAATCTTTTACTTTCCGATCTATAAACCAAAAATACCAAAAATATTTACTTTACCGTTTGTTTACTTTCATCTATCTCTATCAGATCTCACTTTTGCAAGTAACCGTGAAGGGATTGACAACCCCTTTATCATGTTGGGTGCAAGTTGTTTGATTGTTTGTGCAGGTATTTTGTGACTTGAGCGTTGTATGCTACTGGATTGATACCTTGGTTCTCAATCTGAGGTAAATACTTATCTCTACTTTGCTGCATCACCCTTTCCTCTTCAAGGAAAAAACCAACGCAAGCTCAAGAAGTAGCAATCTACTACTATTACTCCACACATCGAGCGCTATCCAGCATGCATCTAGTGTATTAAGTTCATGGAGAAACAGAGTAATGCAATAAGAACGATGACATGATGTAGACAAGATCTATTCACGTAGGAATAGACCCCATCTTGTTATCCTTTATGGCAACGATCAATACATGTCTTGCTGCCCCTTCTGTCACTGGGAAAGAACACCGCACGACCGAACCCATCACAAAGCACCTCTTCCCATGGCAAGAAAAACGATCTAATTGGCCTAACAAAACCAAAGATTCAAAGAAGAAATACGAGGCTATAAGTAATTATGCATATAAGAGATAAAAGAAACTCAAATAACTTTCATGGATAAATAGATCTGATCATAAACTCAAAGTTCATCGGATCCCAACAAACACACCGCAAAAAGAGTTACATCAAATAGATCTTCGAGAGACCATTGTATTGAGAATCAAAAGAGAGAGGAAGCCATCTAGCTACTAACTACGGACCCGTAGGTCTATAATGAACTACTCACGCATCATCGGAGAGGCACCAACGAGGATGATGAACCCCTCCGTGATGGTGTCTAGATTGGATCTGGTGGTTCTGGAACTTGCGGCGGCTGGAATTGTGTTTTGTAGACTCCCCTAGGGTTTTTGGATTTTCGGGGTATTTATAGAGCAAAGAGGCGGTGCAGGAGGCGACCGAGGTGGGCACAACCCACGAGGGCGCGCCCAGGTGGGTTGTGCTCCCTCGGAGCACCCTCTAGTACTTCTTTGGCCCAAAAGGTGTCTTCTAGTCCAAAAAATTCTCCAAAAAGTTTAGCTGCATTTGGACTCTGTTTGGTACTAATATTCTGCGAAGTAAAAAAAGCAAAAAATAGCAACTGACGCTGGGCAGGTTAGTCCCAAAAAATGATATAAAGTTGCTACAAAATGATTGTAAAGCATCCAAGAATGACAATATAATAGCATGGAACAAGCAAAAATTATAGATACGTTGGACACGTATCAACATCCTAAAGCTTAATTCCTACTCGTCCTCGAGTAGGTAAATGATAAAAATAGAATTTTTGATGTGGAATGCTGCCTAACATGTTCATCACATATTCTTTTCTTTTGTAGCATGAACAATGGACTTTTATATGGTTCAAAGCAATAGTCTAGTTTTGACATGAAGATTTCAATACTCAAGCATATCAACAAGCAACCATGTCTTTCAAAATATCAACACTAAAGCAAGTTATCCCTAGCCCATTATGCCCAATCATTGATCCATTCATGAAACACACTCGCATATTAGCTACACCCAATGCTCAAGGACGATCATAGTGCCCCTTAGTTGGTGCTTTATAAGAGAAGATGGAGACTCAATGTAACATCCCAAAATTCTAAATTTTGGAATGTTATATAAAATAAATTATTATGATTGTTTGTTTGATTGATTGACTGAAAGTGAGTGAAATTTGAAACTTTTGAAGTTGGATGAGAGGGAACGAAATGACTTTCCCAAAATTTCATCCTTGCATTTTATCTCAATGAATTCAAATTCATTTCAACACAAAACCCCAGAGTGAAGATGACATGACTTCTTCCATTTGAAATCCAAAGGGTTTTTGAAAAGATTTGAATTCCAGTTGGAAATATTTCAAATTCAAAAAAAAACTTTATGCAACTCAATGATTTTCATGAGAGAAGATAAAATGACTTCTTCAATTATATGAAATATGAGTTGGAAGTCAAAAAGAATCAAATTGAAAGTCATTTGAAAGTATTTTGAAACTCCCTTTCAAATTTGGAATTATTTGGATTTTATTCAAATTATTTTTCTCCTAAAAATAAATAAATGGAAATAAGGGTAAAATGATTCCCTTCAATGGAAAATTAGGAGAAAATAATTTTGAAATAATTTTGGTATTTTAAAAATGATTTTTGTTGGATTTTAATGCAACAGTAGCACTGTTTGCTTTATTTGATTTTTTGTGTATTTTATTTGAACCTGGAAAATAGTTCATGTTTTAGGAAATGTTTTTCTGAAACTTTTGATATATTATATGCCTATATACTTTTTATTATTATTTGTTGTTCCTTTTTACTTTGTTGTCTGTGAAAAGAATAAAAAGAAAATCCTCGAACAGTACCAGGCCGAAGCCCAGCACTGTTCCTCTCTCTCTCTCTCTTCCCGCACCGCACGGCCCACTGGCCTTTCAGCCCACAGCTGCGCGCACGCCCGAAACACCTCCGCCTCGGTCGCCCGCTCCTCTCTCTCGCCCTTGTGCCACTGACCGCTGGGCCCCACTGCCCGATCGCCCTCGCCCGCCGTCTTCTTCCTCCCCACGCCAAGTCGCGCCGCCGCCGCCGGAATCCCGATCTTCTCGGGATCACGAATCCCCTCGCCCCCTCCTCCAAGAACTCCTCCCCCTATAAATACCCCTCTCCCTCGACCCGTTCCCCTCCTTTCCCCTCACCGAAACCCCTTGCCTCGCCCGTAATCTCTCGCCGGAGCCGAGCACCGCCACCGCACCATTGATGCCCTAGAGCCCGCCTCCGACCTCCCCGAGACCCGCAGCCACCACCATCGTGATCCCCTCCCTCGACTACACCTTCCCAACAACTCGCCTGAGCCGCAAAACCACCGGATTGCCATCGTCGTTGATCACCGACGCCATCCGCCGCCTCGAGCTCGCCGTCAACCACCTCCGACCATCTCCTCCGACTCCACGACCACCGTTGGACTCGTCGTCGCCCGCTACATCGTGCCGACCCCTCCACCTTCATCGCGGACGACCGGAGCGCCACCGCCACCGACGTCCGAGCCGCCACCGCCGACGACGACCTCGTCGGAGACGCCACCACCGCTGTAAGCAACCTCCACCGTCCGATCTGTTATTGACGGCATAGATTAGATCTAACGAACGGTTATGTTTTTTTTAATTAGATCGGTTTAGTTCCGGTTTCTTACGGTTTTTATTCGGTTTAGATCGGTTCAAGTCTAGTCGGTTTAGCCGATCGGTCTTTCTGTTTTAGCCCGTACACGTTTGTGTTATTTTACGACCGAGCGCTAGATAGTTCAGATCGCCCACCTCCCTGGCCCGATAGCAGTAGGCCACGTAGCTAGTGGCCGATTTTTTTTGTTTTGATTTTTCGTTTCTGTTTTAAAAACAGAATAGTTCTGATTCTATATTGCTTATAACTTTTATGTTTTAGATCCAAATTTAGTGTTTCTTTTTGCATTAGTTTTATGATTTCTTGAAGTTTCTGCTAGTGCAATTGGATTTCATATTTGAGTTGTTTAAAATTGAATTTGATGAAATTTGTTCAAATCACCAATTTGGTCGTATCTTGGGTTTTATAAAATATTTTTGATTGATTCTTTTTGCTACTGTTTTGTTATAGTTTTGTCTATCCAGTAGCATATAGTGATTTATTTTTAGTTTATTTTAAATTAATGTTTTAGCAAAACAGTACTGTTTTAGTTATAGTTTTGTTTTAAGTCTTTTCTTTATTGCTTTTATTAGTTTTAAATTATTTCTTTTTGTCACTCTTGAAAAATTTAGTTTAGTTTCTGTTAGTCAACAAAAGAAAATTTTGTTTTTGTTTTAAAAACTTATTTTACTTAGTTTTGTAGGAAAACTTGTTTAGGTCATAGTTAGTGTTTCATAAAAGCTTTTTATTTGTTTCTTTTTGCAAATAAAATTTTATGAAAAATACCTTCTGTTAAATTAGTTTTTTACTTTGTATTTTTTGTTAATTTATTAGTTTAGTGTTTTAATTGTTGTTAATTTTTTACTTAGGACAAAACTGTTTTGTGTTATGTCTTAGAGTTTTCTTTAGTAGTTTTGTTGTGTAGTTTTCCTTTGTTTTTATTTGGTGTCCCTTGTTGATTTGCATTTTATTTGTTGGTTTTATTATGAGTGTTAGAATTGCTTGCTAGTATGTTTGCTTATATGAATGCTATGTTTGACTATATAGATTTTCAACAGAGTGACGAATAGTTCTACCAAGTCATTATTCTGAGAGCTTTGTTATCTTCATCAAGTAATACCAGGCAAGTTCACTTTGACCATGTTTTTCATACCTATGTTTTATTTGCATGTAGTAGCACCCTTTCAACAACCCTCCAGTAGTGATATTGAATTCTTGTAGTTGAGTAGTATGCATGAGGTAGGAACCCATCACCCTGTTACCAAGCCCGGGACGTTATTTATCTTAATGCTACGCTATAGTAGACGGGGTTTGGTATGAATGCTCGGGAGTGGTGTGAGAATGGAGGACTCTACGTCAATGACAACAAATTCATGATGGCATCGGCAAGGACTGCATCTTCAGGACTTCAAGACTTCTTCGAGACTCGAGACAAGAATTCAATACACACTACTGGGTGAAGGACGGTTGACGGGCACCCTGGAGAAACCAGTGGATGGCCGGGATGCATGGAGAAGCGCCATGACATCTTGCGGAAAGCTTCACCCAGACTCAAAGAGACAGAAGAATACTTCATGCCCGGAAGCTTACCTGTGCAACCGCAAGTCACTATGGGCTCTGGCTTGGTTGACCTTAGTTGTGACTCTGGCTGGGACGGTGCTAGCAGATGTAGAACTACGGTAGGATTGGATGAGCACCGGACAGTGGTCAGAGGAACTCTTTGGAAGACCATGTTTCGGTCATCTTGTTCTCAAACACCCTGAAGTGCGAGAACGTAAAAAGAGGGATCGAATCTTGCGGGTAAAGTGTACAAACCTCTGCAGAGGGTTTAAAACCTAATCGATTAGCCGTGTCCCCGGTTACGGACAATTTGAGCCTCTGGACTTGGATTTATCTCGGAACTCTCAACACCGGACTGATAACATAATTGTGGGCAACTTATGATGATTTGGGCCATGAGACATCGGTTGGCGGAACCATGTCATGATAGGAAACTCCGTAGTATAGACTCCTGAATTTCTTTGATGTAGGGAAAATAAAACCAGCTTTTATGCAAAACAAAACTTAGATACAGAGCCACAAAGCCATATTGCATATAGTATAGTTTTATCATCTGTTTTCTCATGTTGTGATCTTGCCGGTATATTCAATGTACTGACCTACACGGCTGCAACGTATCATGTTGCAGATACTTTCTTCCAACGAGTAAGAGTACGGTACAGGGTTACGGTCTACACTCAACCTGCCGATGGCGTTGATGGGACTCCACACCCGACTATTTGTTTCCGCTGTGACTTATGAGGTATATATCAGTTTTACGTTATTTATACATGTGATTGCACTTTGATATATACATTGATGTACTGTGTGTGCCAGCATACTGATCCAGGGATGGCACAGAAACACAGAGACTTGACCGTCTGAGGTCGGGTCGCTACAGATATGGTATCAGAGCACATGTTGACTGTAGGACGTGACCCTAGAAATCGGAAAGCCCCTAGGATAGGAAATCTCTAAAACTTTATTTTCAAAAGAATCCATTACTTCTCATCTTTTCTGATTTTAACAAATATCTTCACTTACCTCAAATAGTTAGAATATACCCTTTCCCTTTTGACCACACGGAGGATCAACTGAAGCCGCTCCAAGAAGGACAAGATATCGGACAACCGATGACCTCTTCAGAGTAAAGAAGATTTCATGATACATTTCGAAGAAAGAAGCTACACCAGTTGAAGACTGCGAAGACTTGAAGAATTTGGAGAATCTGAAGAATTATTTGACCTTTAGAAGACCAAATCCCTGTTATATACTTACGTTAGATGCAACGATTTGTGAGCTGTCAGTTGTGTGATGTTTCTCGACAACCACAAATAAAATCCATTTTTCAAAATTATTGTTTGTGTTGTGTGTATCTATCTCTATCTCTCTTATCTCACCCCAAAGCCCTTGGACCCAATAGATGAGGAAGGAAGATGGACTGGTATTCTCTGGACCGATGATTCAGTTGGACGCAGAGCTATGGATTCAAAACATGGAGGATCACTTCAGGAAAAATTTGATTGCAAGGAAGTATGAGGTTCAATATGCTCTTTGGTACTTTATAGAAAGTGCTGCAACCTGGTGGAAAATGCATCATGCCATACAGGGATGTAATGGAGCAAGAATTTGGGAGGAATTCAAGAAGACTCTGTTAAGATCCCGTCTCATTCGGAAGAACGATGATAACCCGAAGAAGAAACCTTGTGCTTGCAAGATTTGCGGAGAAATAGGACACACCCAGGAGGAACACAAGGATGGATGCCCTCATTGTGAGGAGAATCACCCAACCGAAGAGTGCCCGACTGGGCAAGTTACTTGTTTCCTGTGTGAAGGAACTACACACTACCCTGGTTAGTGTCATATTTACCCCAAGGTACAAGAAATTACCAAGCAGCAGAAGAAAGCAATGAAAGAAGCCCTCAGGGAAAGTTTGAAAGAACCTGTGATGAAGGAAGATGTTGACGACCCTAATGGAGAAGGCCTAAACAGATTTTACTCCAATGCCTGCTATTCATGTGGGAAATAAGGACATTTTTCACTGTATTGCACGAAGCAAAGCCAAGGGTATCTGGGAGACATCCCGACAGCAGAAATGAAGTTTGACCCTCAGGAAATAGAAGCTCTGATCATTACAGAGAAATCCAGGAAGAGAAAACGAAGGCAACCCCAGAACAACCCAACTTCTGCAAAGAAGGACCTGAGTCATATCATTTGTTACAGGTGCAAGGATTTAGGTCATTACGCTAGTCAATGTCCAGAAAAGAAGCCAAGAATCCAAGGAGCCTACATAATCACAAAGAAGCCCCGAGACATGTCGGAAGTCATTTGTTTTCGCTGCAAGGAAGCAGGACATTTTGCTAGGGAATGTTCAAATCAGAAGAAAGCTGGAGCTGAGTAGTTGAGATTTTGATATGGATAATAAGAGTGGTAGAAAGCAATCCTATTTTCATAAGTTCGATGAGTTGAGTTATGTAATGGGTGCTCAGAGATTGTAATGAATTCATGAAATCAATAAAGTTAATGTGTTATGATTTCATATGTTGTATTATGTGAGTTTTTACCCTATGAACAAAGATTTTGGACCAGTTTCGAGGATATGAGAAATATGGTCTATGGATGGATTTGTGAATTTCATTTAAGGGTGGTAGTACCCTGTGAAGGAACACTTGACCCATGGAAAGGATAATGATATTTCAGGGAGTGAAGTTTGGACAAAATAGGTATGAGTTTTGTTTCGATATGTTGGTTACCCCAAGAATATGAAGGAATGAAGCAATATTGGAATTTAAGGAGGTGTAATGTTGGAATATGGAACAATTGTAACTCCAAGGATGAGTTGTACAAGTGTTGAAGTGGGCCATAACCCACAGGCCCAGGGTTTGAAAAGGAACA
The DNA here is from genome assembly GCF_002575655.3 of Aegilops tauschii subsp. strangulata. Taxonomy (NCBI): domain Eukaryota; kingdom Viridiplantae; phylum Streptophyta; class Magnoliopsida; order Poales; family Poaceae; genus Aegilops; species Aegilops tauschii. The sequence continues at coordinate 106,797,921 of NC_053038.3, read as the reverse complement.
GACATAACTTTGATGAAGGAAGAAAATTGGAAGAAGCTATGATTCCATCAGCAGACATTTCCTTAGGAGGTTACGAAAACCCAAGAGTTGTGAAGAACGATAGATGTTTCATTCAGCTTGCAGAATCAATGGAATTATCCGAACTAAGTTCGTTGACAAGAGAAATTCTGCAATGCTTGTGAGGATGCCCAAGTGTTAGACTACGTGATTCACTGTCTGCGTATGTAGTAATGGTTCAAGTACGGGATGGATTGGCCCCCATACCGGAGACTTCTATCATGAACTATCATATGTTGATGGAAAATCAGAGAGACTTGAAAACCTTAGAAGAGTGTCGGCGCGATAAGCCATAAAACCATAGAATGGTAGGACGATGGAACCCTTTACAGGCAACCGTTGCCAATCGTAGGATATACGGTGAGATTCAACCCCGGCCATTTTCCTGCAGGAGAAGCCATAAATTGTTGACCGCCAGGAGGTTCCGATAGTTTCTTAGTATTGACGACAGACATGTCAGATATGAAGATCCACTCTTCGGAAGAACCTCATCAGGATTGAGAGGACACGAGATTTTGAGAAAAGTCATGCCCCGACCGGAAGAGCACCACTAAAAGAGTTATCCCGAAGAATATGAGAAGACCGACACCATCAACCCAAAGGATGGAGTACATGAATTTTGTCAGAACCATAGCCTTGCTTTTAAGTGTGGTAGCACCCCAGACCTCTCTGGTCGATGGATTTGCTAGAAGACCCCCAAACCCTAACCTTTCTTGCTAGCCTCTTCGAATCTCGAGGACGAGATTCATTTTAAGTGTGGTAGGTTTGTAACATCCCAAAATTCTAAATTTTGGAATGTTATATAAAATAAATTATTATGATTGTTTGTTTGATTGATTGACTGAAAGTGAGTGAAATTTGAAACTTTTGAAGTTGGATGAGAGGGAACGAAATGACTTTCCCAAACTTTCATCCTTGCATTTTATCTCAGTGAATTCAAATTCATTTCAACACAAAACCCCAGAGTGAAGATGACATGACTTCTTCCATTTGAAATCCAAAGGGTTTTTGAAAAGATTTGAATTCCAGTTGGAAATATTTGAAATTCAAAAAAAAAACTTTATGCAACTCAATGATTTTCATGAGGGAAGATAAAATGACTTCTTCAATTATATGAAATATGAGTTGGAAGTCAAAAAGAATCAAATTGAAAGTCATTTGAAAGTATTTTGAAACTCCCTTTCAAATTTGGAATTATTTGGATTTTATTCAAATTATTTTTCTCCTAAAAATAAATAAATGGAAATAAGGGTAAAATGATTCCCTTCAATGGAAAATTAGGAGAAAATAATTTTGAAATAATTTTGGTATTTTAAAAATGATTTTTGTTGGATTTTAATGCAACAGTAGCACTGTTTGCTTTATTTGATTTTTTGTGTATTTTATTTGAACCTGGAAAATAGTTCATGTTTTAGGAAATGTTTTTCTGAAACTTTTGATATATTATATGCCTATATACTTTTTATTATTATTTGTTGTTCCTTTTTACTTTGTTGTCTGTGAAAAGAATAAAAAGAAAATCCTCGAACAGTACCAGGCCGAAGCCCAGCACTGTTCCTCTCTCTCTCTCTTCCCGCACCGCACGGCCCACTGGCCTTTCAGCCCACAGCTGCGCGCACGCCCGAAACACCTCCGCCTCGGTCGCCCGCTCCTCTCTCTCGCCCTTGTGCCACTGACCGCTGGGCCCCACTGCCCGATCGCCCTCGCCCGCCGTCTTCTTCCTCCCCACGCCAAGTCGCGCCGCCGCCGCCGGAATCCCGATCTTCTCGGGATCACGAATCCCCTCGCCCCCTCCTCCAAGAACTCCTCCCCCTATAAATACCCCTCTCCCTCGACCCGTTCCCCTCCTTTCCCCTCACCGAAACCCCTTGCCTCGCCCGTAATCTCTCGCCGGAGCCGAGCACCGCCACCGCACCATTGATGCCCTAGAGCCCGCCTCCGACCTCCCCGAGACCCGCAGCCACCACCATCGTGATCCCCTCCCTCGACTACACCTTCCCAACAACTCGCCTGAGCCGCAAAACCACCGGATTGCCATCGTCGTTGATCACCGACGCCATCCGCCGCCTCGAGCTCGCCGTCAACCACCTCCGACCATCTCCTCCGACTCCACGACCACCGTTGGACTCGTCGTCGCCCGCTACATCGTGCCGACCCCTCCACCTTCATCGCGGACGACCGGAGCGCCACCGCCACCGACGTCCGAGCCGCCACCGCCGACGACGACCTCGTCGGAGACGCCACCACCGCTGTAAGCAACCTCCACCGTCCGATCTGTTATTGACGGCATAGATTAGATCTAACGAACGGTTATGTTTTTTTTAATTAGATCGGTTTAGTTCCGGTTTCTTACGGTTTTTATTCGGTTTAGATCGGTTCAAGTCTAGTCGGTTTAGCCGATCGGTCTTTCTGTTTTAGCCCGTACACGTTTGTGTTATTTTACGACCGAGCGCTAGATAGTTCAGATCGCCCACCTCCCTGGCCCGATAGCAGTAGGCCACGTAGCTAGTGGCCGATTTTTTTTGTTTTGATTTTTCGTTTCTGTTTTAAAAACAGAATAGTTCTGATTCTATATTGCTTATAACTTTTATGTTTTAGATCCAAATTTAGTGTTTCTTTTTGCATTAGTTTTATGATTTCTTGAAGTTTCTGCTAGTGCAATTGGATTTCATATTTGAGTTGTTTAAAATTGAATTTGATGAAATTTGTTCAAATCACCAATTTGGTCGTATCTTGGGTTTTATAAAATATTTTTGATTGATTCTTTTTGCTACTGTTTTGTTATAGTTTTGTCTATCCAGTAGCATATAGTGATTTATTTTTAGTTTATTTTAAATTAATGTTTTAGCAAAACAGTACTGTTTTAGTTATAGTTTTGTTTTAAGTCTTTTCTTTATTGCTTTTATTAGTTTTAAATTATTTCTTTTTGTCACTCTTGAAAAATTTAGTTTAGTTTCTGTTAGTCAACAAAAGAAAATTTTGTTTTTGTTTTAAAAACTTATTTTACTTAGTTTTGTAGGAAAACTTGTTTAGGTCATAGTTAGTGTTTCATAAAAGCTTTTTATTTGTTTCTTTTTGCAAATAAAATTTTATGAAAAATACCTTCTGTTAAATTAGTTTTTTACTTTGTATTTTTTGTTAATTTATTAGTTTAGTGTTTTAATTGTTGTTAATTTTTTACTTAGGACAAAACTGTTTTGTGTTATGTCTTAGAGTTTTCTTTAGTAGTTTTGTTGTGTAGTTTTCCTTTGTTTTTATTTGGTGTCCCTTGTTGATTTGCATTTTATTTGTTGGTTTTATTATGAGTGTTAGAATTGCTTGCTAGTATGTTTGCTTATATGAATGCTATGTTTGACTATATAGATTTTCAACAGAGTGACGAATAGTTCTACCAAGTCATTATTCTGAGAGCTTTGTTATCTTCATCAAGTAATACCAGGCAAGTTCACTTTGACCATGTTTTTCATACCTATGTTTTATTTGCATGTAGTAGCACCCTTTCAACAACCCTCCAGTAGTGATATTGAATTCTTGTAGTTGAGTAGTATGCATGAGGTAGGAACCCATCACCCTGTTACCAAGCCCGGGACGTTATTTATCTTAATGCTACGCTATAGTAGACGGGGTTTGGTATGAATGCTCGGGAGTGGTGTGAGAATGGAGGACTCTACGTCAATGACAACAAATTCATGATGGCATCGGCAAGGACTGCATCTTCAGGACTTCAAGACTTCTTCGAGACTCGAGACAAGAATTCAATACACACTACTGGGTGAAGGACGGTTGACGGGCACCCTGGAGAAACCAGTGGATGGCCGGGATGCATGGAGAAGCGCCATGACATCTTGCGGAAAGCTTCACCCAGACTCAAAGAGACAGAAGAATACTTCATGCCCGGAAGCTTACCTGTGCAACCGCAAGTCACTATGGGCTCTGGCTTGGTTGACCTTAGTTGTGACTCTGGCTGGGACGGTGCTAGCAGATGTAGAACTACGGTAGGATTGGATGAGCACCGGACAGTGGTCAGAGGAACTCTTTGGAAGACCATGTTTCGGTCATCTTGTTCTCAAACACCCTGAAGTGCGAGAACGTAAAAAGAGGGATCGAATCTTGCGGGTAAAGTGTACAAACCTCTGCAGAGGGTTTAAAACCTAATCGATTAGCCGTGTCCCCGGTTACGGACAATTTGAGCCTCTGGACTTGGATTTATCTCGGAACTCTCAACACCGGACTGATAACATAATTGTGGGCAACTTATGATGATTTGGGCCATGAGACATCGGTTGGCGGAACCATGTCATGATAGGAAACTCCGTAGTATAGACTCCTGAATTTCTTTGATGTAGGGAAAATAAAACCAGCTTTTATGCAAAACAAAACTTAGATACAGAGCCACAAAGCCATATTGCATATAGTATAGTTTTATCATCTGTTTTCTCATGTTGTGATCTTGCCGGTATATTCAATGTACTGACCTACACGGCTGCAACGTATCATGTTGCAGATACTTTCTTCCAACGAGTAAGAGTACGGTACAGGGTTACGGTCTACACTCAACCTGCCGATGGCGTTGATGGGACTCCACACCCGACTATTTGTTTCCGCTGTGACTTATGAGGTATATATCAGTTTTACGTTATTTATACATGTGATTGCACTTTGATATATACATTGATGTACTGTGTGTGCCAGCATACTGATCCAGGGATGGCACAGAAACACAGAGACTTGACCGTCTGAGGTCGGGTCGCTACAGATATGGTATCAGAGCACATGTTGACTGTAGGACGTGACCCTAGAAATCGGAAAGCCCCTAGGATAGGAAATCTCTAAAACTTTATTTTCAAAAGAATCCATTACTTCTCATCTTTTCTGATTTTAACAAATATCTTCACTTACCTCAAATAGTTAGAATATACCCTTTCCCTTTTGACCACACGGAGGATCAACTGAAGCCGCTCCAAGAAGGACAAGATATCGGACAACCGATGACCTCTTCAGAGTAAAGAAGATTTCATGATACATTTCGAAGAAAGAAGCTACACCAGTTGAAGACTGCGAAGACTTGAAGAATTTGGAGAATCTGAAGAATTATTTGACCTTTAGAAGACCAAATCCCTGTTATATACTTACGTTAGATGCAACGATTTGTGAGCTGTCAGTTGTGTGATGTTTCTCGACAACCACAAATAAAATCCATTTTTCAAAATTATTGTTTGTGTTGTGTGTATCTATCTCTATCTCTCTTATCTCACCCCAAAGCCCTTGGACCCAATAGATGAGGAAGGAAGATGGACTGGTATTCTCTGGACCGATGATTCAGTTGGACGCAGAGCTATGGATTCAAAACATGGAGGATCACTTCAGGAAAAATTTGATTGCAAGGAAGTATGAGGTTCAATATGCTCTTTGGTACTTTATAGAAAGTGCTGCAACCTGGTGGAAAATGCATCATGCCATACAGGGATGTAATGGAGCAAGAATTTGGGAGGAATTCAAGAAGACTCTGTTAAGATCCCGTCTCATTCGGAAGAACGATGATAACCCGAAGAAGAAACCTTGTGCTTGCAAGATTTGCGGAGAAATAGGACACACCCAGGAGGAACACAAGGATGGATGCCCTCATTGTGAGGAGAATCACCCAACCGAAGAGTGCCCGACTGGGCAAGTTACTTGTTTCCTGTGTGAAGGAACTACACACTACCCTGGTTAGTGTCATATTTACCCCAAGGTACAAGAAATTACCAAGCAGCAGAAGAAAGCAATGAAAGAAGCCCTCAGGGAAAGTTTGAAAGAACCTGTGATGAAGGAAGATGTTGACGACCCTAATGGAGAAGGCCTAAACAGATTTTACTCCAATGCCTGCTATTCATGTGGGAAATAAGGACATTTTTCACTGTATTGCACGAAGCAAAGCCAAGGGTATCTGGGAGACATCCCGACAGCAGAAATGAAGTTTGACCCTCAGGAAATAGAAGCTCTGATCATTACAGAGAAATCCAGGAAGAGAAAACGAAGGCAACCCCAGAACAACCCAACTTCTGCAAAGAAGGACCTGAGTCATATCATTTGTTACAGGTGCAAGGATTTAGGTCATTACGCTAGTCAATGTCCAGAAAAGAAGCCAAGAATCCAAGGAGCCTACATAATCACAAAGAAGCCCCGAGACATGTCGGAAGTCATTTGTTTTCGCTGCAAGGAAGCAGGACATTTTGCTAGGGAATGTTCAAATCAGAAGAAAGCTGGAGCTGAGTAGTTGAGATTTTGATATGGATAATAAGAGTGGTAGAAAGCAATCCTATTTTCATAAGTTCGATGAGTTGAGTTATGTAATGGGTGCTCAGAGATTGTAATGAATTCATGAAATCAATAAAGTTAATGTGTTATGATTTCATATGTTGTATTATGTGAGTTTTTACCCTATGAACAAAGATTTTGGACCAGTTTCGAGGATATGAGAAATATGGTCTATGGATGGATTTGTGAATTTCATTTAAGGGTGGTAGTACCCTGTGAAGGAACACTTGACCCATGGAAAGGATAATGATATTTCAGGGAGTGAAGTTTGGACAAAATAGGTATGAGTTTTGTTTCGATATGTTGGTTACCCCAAGAATATGAAGGAATGAAGCAATATTGGAATTTAAGGAGGTGTAATGTTGGAATATGGAACAATTGTAACTCCAAGGATGAGTTGTACAAGTGTTGAAGTGGGCCATAACCCACAGGCCCAGGGTTTGAAAAGGAACAGACATAACTTTGATGAAGGAAGAAAATTGGAAGAAGCTATGATTCCATCAGCAGACATTTCCTTAGGAGGTTACGAAAACCCAAGAGTTGTGAAGAACGATAGATGTTTCATTCAGCTTGCAGAATCAATGGAATTATCCGAACTAAGTTCGTTGACAAGAGAAATTCTGCAATGCTTGTGAGGATGCCCAAGTGTTAGACTACGTGATTCACTGTCTGCGTATGTAGTAATGGTTCAAGTACGGGATGGATTGGCCCCCATACCGGAGACTTCTATCATGAACTATCATATGTTGATGGAAAATCAGAGAGACTTGAAAACCTTAGAAGAGTGTCGGCGCGATAAGCCATAAAACCATAGAATGGTAGGACGATGGAACCCTTTACAGGCAACCGTTGCCAATCGTAGGATATACGGTGAGATTCAACCCCGGCCATTTTCCTGCAGGAGAAGCCATAAATTGTTGACCGCCAGGAGGTTCCGATAGTTTCTTAGTATTGACGACAGACATGTCAGATCTGTTAGTATAACAAAGCAAATCACCACTCTAAGTACTGTTGCAAACCCATTCATATTTTATTTTTGCATTATTTCTACTGTATTCTAACTTTACCATGGCTTATACCCTCCAATAAAAACCATAGATTCATCAAAATAAGCACACAACGCAAAGAAACAGAATCTGTCAAAAAAAACAGTCTGTAGCAATTTGAAAACTTCGAATACTTTTGTAACTCCAAAACTTCTGAAAAATTAGGACAACATAGGAAATTTGTATATCAATCTTGTGTAAAAAAATTCATAATTTTATCTCGCTTCAGTGATTTATTAAAAAAAATACTGGGCGCAAAAGTTTTTGTTTTTCAACAAGATCAAATCAACTATCACCAAAAATGATCCCAAAGGCTTTACTTGGCACAAACACTAATTAGGACGTGAAAACAAAATCATAACAGTAGCATAATTGTGCAAACACTCAAGAACATAAAGAAAACGGCAAAAATAAAATTTATTCATTGGGTTGCCTCCCAACAAGCGCTATTGTTTTATGCCCCTAGCTAGGCATAACGCATAGATCTAAGTATTGTCATCTTTGGTTCTAGATCCATAGGATGCCCTCATGATTGATTAATATGGTGGCTTAATTCTTGTTCTAGGGAAGTGTTCCATCCCCTTTCTTAGTGGAAATTGAAATTTAATATTTCCTTCTTTCATATCAATCACGACACCTATAGTGCGCAAAAATGGTCTACCAAGTACGATAGGACAAGACAGATTGCAATCAATATCAAGAACAATAAAATCTATGGGCACATAATTCCTATTTGCAAGAATAAGAACATCATTAATTCTTCCCATAGGCTTTTTAATAGTAGAATCCGCCAAGTGCAAATTAAGATAACATTCTTCAATATCAGTAAGACCAAGCACATCACATAGAGATTTCGGAATTGTGGAAACACTAGCACCCAAATCACATAAAGCAAAACAATCAGAATTTTTAATCTTGACTTTGACAGTAGGTTCCCATTTGTCATGCAATTTTCTAGGAATTGAAATATATAATTCCAAGTTTTCTTCTAAAGCTTTCATCATGGCATCAATGATATGTTTAGTAAAAGCTTTATTTTGTTCATAAGAATGGGGTGAATTTATCATGGATTGCAACAAAGAAATACAATCAATCAAAGAACAATTATCATAATTAAAGTGTTTGTAATTGTCGGGGAAACGACACCTATGGGATCACTGGAATCCCTTCAACGGTTGGCGGGCGCGGGGTTGTGAGAAGAGTAGGTTTAGGAGCTAGCACAAAGATCGTTTACCCAGGTTTGGGCCGCGAGGATGCGTAATACCCTAGTCCTGCTTTGGTGTGTATTTCAGAGTGTTCTTGAGCTCTCGAACTAGCTACGGTGGCTGCGTCGTTCCAAAGAGCCGAATCCTTCTCCTGGACGCCTCGGGCCTCCTTCTATAGGCAAAAGGGGTCACCATAGTGGCACACAGGAGGTGGAAAGGTGTACAGTGGATGAGTCTATCCTCTGGCACCATCGGACAAACACATTTAATGCGCTGCCGACGTGCCCCTCTTACTTTATCGGGGACGGCAGGGAAGCACGTCCCAGCTGTCGCCGCCCCGCCCGGTTCCGACGCGCGTCCGAGCTGACGAGGCGTTGTTGCGCCACGTTGGCTGGCTGCTGGGCTGGCGCGGTGGTGGAGCCTTCACGAAGGGTCTCATGCCACCACGCAGGTGCTTGCTGAGTCGGTGTAGAGGCCGCCCGTCGCCACGTAGGTGCCTGCCCAGCTGGTTGAGCTAACAGCTGCTTGGGGACGGCGGTGGAGTCTTGGAAGGCGCGGGCCTAGTTGTGGCCCCGCTGATGCCCTCGGCAAGGGTCTTGCCTGGGGCCCGGCAAGGGTCTTGTCGTGGCGTTGTAGTCGTCCCCGGCAAGGCCCTTGCCGGGGGTCTTATGGATTTCCTCGGCTAGGATCCCGCCGAGGGTCGCCGTCTTCTGGTCCTCATCTGATCCTGTGTATTTATGATCTTGACAAAGATCTGCATGCCACCACGGAGGTGCCTCTCGAGCCCTGGTTCCAATGTAGTTGTTGACGGCGTTTGGAACCCTTGGGCTCAAGGGTGACTCGCTCTGCTGGTGTTGGGTGATACGTCCATTTTGCATCATGCTTTTATATCGATATTTATTGCATTATGGGCTGTTATTACACATTATGTCACAATACTTATGCCAATTCTCTCTTATTTTACAAGGTTTACATAAGGAGGGAGAATGCCGGCAGCTGGAATTCTGGGCTGGAAAAGGAGCAAATATTAGAGACCTATTCTGCACAACTCCAAAAGTCCTGAAACTCCACGAAAGTTATTTTTGGAAATAATAAAAAATATTGAGCGGAAGAAATACGTCAGGGGGGCCTCCACCTGGCCACGAGGGTGGGGGGCGCGCCCCCCTGCCTCGTGGGCCCCTATTGGCCCTCCGGTGCCCATCTTCTGCTATATGAAGTCTTTCGGCCAAAGAAAAATCATAAGCAAGCTTTCGGGATGAGACTCCGCCGCCACGAGGCGGAACCTTGGCGGAACCAATCTAGGGCTCCGGCAGAGCTGTTCTGCCGCGGACACTTCCCTCCGGGAGGGGGAAATCATCGCCATCGTCATCACCAACGCTCCTCTCATCAGGAGAGGGCAATCTCCATCTACATCTTCACCAGCACCATCTCCTCTCAAACCCTAGTTCACCTCTTGTATCCAATTCTTGTCTCCAAGTCTGGGATTGGTACCTGTAGGTTGCTAGTAGTGTTGATTACTCCTTGTAGTTGATGCTAGTTGGTTTATTTGGTGGAAGATCATATGTTCAGACCCTTTATGCATATTAATACTCCTCTGATTATGAACATGAATATGCTTTGTGAGTAGTTACGTTTGTTCCTGAGGACATGGGAGAAGTCTTGCTATTAGTAGTCATGTGAATTTGGTATTCGTTCGATATTTTGATGAGATGTATGTTGTCTATCCTCTAGTGGTGTTATGTGAACGTTGACTACATAACACTTCACCATAATTTGGGCCTAGAGGAAGGCATTGGGAAGTAATAAGTAGATGATGGGTTGCTAGAGTGACAGAAGCTTAAACCCTAGTTTATGCGTTGCTTCGTAAGGGGCTGATTTGGATCCATATGTTTCATGCTATGGTTAGCTTTACCTTAATACTTTTGTTGTAGTTGCGGATGCTTGCAATAAAGGTTAATCATAAGTGGGATGCTTGTGCAAGTAAGGACAGCACCCAAGCACCGGTCCACCCACATATCAAATTATCAAAGTACCGAACGCGAATTTTATGAACGTGATGAAAACTAGCTTGACGATAATTCCCATGTGTCCTCGGGAGCGTTTTCCTTTATATAAGAGTTTGTCCAGGCTTGTCCTTTGCTACAAAAAGGATTGGGCCACCTTTCTGCACTTTATTTACTTTTGTTACTTGTTTCTCGTTACAAATTATCCTATCACAAAACTATCTGTTACCTATAATTTCAGTACTTGCAGAGAATACCTTGCTGAAAACCGCTTATCATTTCCTTTTGCTCCTCGTTGGGTTCGACACTCTTACCTATCGAAAGGACTATGATAGATCCCCTATACTTGTGGGTCATCAAGACTCTTTTCTGGCGCCGTTGCCGGGGAGTGAAGCGCCTTTGGTAGGTGGAATTTGGTAAGGAAAAATTTATATAGTGTGCTGAAATTTACTGTCACTTGTTACTATGGAAAGCAATCCTCTGAGGGGCTTGTTCGGGGTATCTTCACCCCGACCAGTAGAGCAAAGAGTTGCTCCTCAACCTACTGAACCTACTGAAAATGAAAATGTCCACTTTGAGATTCCTTCGGGAATGTTAGAAAAACTGCTAGCTAATCCTTTTGCAGGAGATGGAACAAAGCATCCTGATGAGCACCTAATATATGTGGATGAAGTTTGTGGATTATTTAAGCTTGTAGGTATACCCGGTGATTTTATTAAGAAGAAGGTCTTCCCTTTATCTTTGAAGGGAGATGCATTGACATGGTATAGGCTATGTGATGATACGTGATCATGGAACTACAAACGATTGAAATTGTAATTTCATCAGAAATTTTATCCTATGCATCTTGTTCATCGTGATCGCAATTATATATATAATTTTTGGCCTCGCGAAGGAGAAAGCATCGCTCAAGCTTGGGGGAGGCTTAAATCAATGTTATATTCATGCCCCGATCATGAGCTCCCAAGAGAAATAATTATTCAAAATTTTATGCTCGGCTTTCTGATAACAATCGCACCATGCTCGATACTTCTTGTGCTGGCTCTTTTATGATGAAGACTATTGAATTCAAATGGGATTTATTGGATAGAATTAAACGCAACTCTGAAGATTGGGACCTCGACGAAGGTAAGGAGTCAGGTATGACACCTAAGTTTGATTGTGTTAAATCTTTTATGGATACCGATGTTTTCCATAAATTTAGCACTAAATATGGACTTGACTATGAGATAGTAGCTTCTTTCTGTGAATCTTTTGCTGCTCATATTGATCTCCCTAAGGAGAAGTGGTTTAAATACCATCCTCCCATAGAAGTAAAAGTAGCTGGGCATGTTATTCATTTCTGTGATGAAACTGCTAGAATTGCCAAATCTTGTGCTAAAGATAAACATAGACCTGTGGTAGGCATGCTTGTTATTTCTGTTAAAATAGGACATCATTGTTATCATGGCTTATGTGATATGGGTGCCAGTGCTAGTGCTATACCTCATGACTTATACAAAGAAATTATGCATGAAATTGCACCTGCTGAGATAGAAGGTATTGATGTTACCATCAAACTTGCTAATAGAGATACAATATTGCCAATTGGAATTGTTAGAGATGTTGAAGTCTTGTGTGGGAAAACTAAATATCCTGCTGATTTTCTTGTTCTTGGTTCCCCACAAGATATCTTTTGTCCCATTATAGTTGGTAGACCCTTCTTGAACACTGTTAATGCTACGATAGACTGCAAAAAGGATGTCGTTACTATTGGTTTGGGTGATATGTCTCATGAGTTTAATTTCTCTAGATTTAGTAGACAACACCGTGAAGAGAAATTCCCTAGTAAGGATGAAATAATTGGTCTTGCTTCTATTGCCGTACCTCCTAGTGATCCTTTAGAACAATATTTGCTAGACCATGAAAATGATATGTTTATGAACGAAAGAAGGGAAATAGATGAAGTATTCTTTAAACAGGAACCTATCCTAAAACACAATTTGCCTGTTGAAATCCTAGGGGATCCTCCTCCACCCAAGGGTGATCCCGTGTTTCAGTTTAAACCGTTGCCTGATACTTTTAAATATGCTTATCTTGATGAGAAAAGGATATATCCTGTTATTATTAGTGCTAACCTTTCAGAGCATGAAGAAGAGAGATTATTGAAAACTCTGAAGAAGCACCGTGCTGCTATTGGATATACTCTTGATGATCGTAAGGGCATTAGTCCCACTCTATGTCAACATAAAATAAATCTGGAGAAAGATGCCAAACCAGTTCGTGATCACCAACGACGGCTGAATCCTAAGATGAAAGAAGTGGTAAGAAAGGAAATACTAAAGCTTCTTGAGGTAGGTATTATTTATACCGTTGCTGATAGTCAGTGGGTGTAACACCCCGCATGTAACTTGCCATATTTGTAACTCCGACTCTTGCCATTTCCGGCTATGTGATATGTTTTTCCCTCCGTTGTCGGGTTTTGTCTTTCGTTTTGTATTTTGTCATGTCATGCATTTTCATATCATGTCATCATGTGCATTGCATTCGCATACGTGTTCGTCTCATGCATCCGAGCATTTTCCCCATTGTCCGTTTTCCAATCCGGCGCTCCTATCTCCTCCGGTGCACCCCTCTAGTTTTCTTTCGTGTGCGTGTGTCAAACTTTCTCGGAATGGACCGAGGCTTGTCAAGTGGTCTTAATATACCACCCGGAGACTACCGGTCAAGTTTCGTTCCATTCGGAGGTCGTTTGGTACTCCAACGGTTAACCGGGCATCCGCAAAGTCCATTTGAGTGTCCAGCAAAAACCCCCTCCAAAACCAGCCCAAAACCCACCAAACTCTCTTCCATGTTCTAGGTCGTTCGATCACGATCGTGTGGGCGAAAACCGCACCTCATTTGGAGTCTCCTAGCTCCCTCTAGCTATATAAGTGCATCCCCTCCCGTATACATTCGCAGTCCAACCCTAAAATTCTCCTCCGCGCGCCGCCGGACAAAACTGCCACCGACGGACACGTCCGCCCGCCGCGCCCCGTCCAACCAGCGGCTGCCACGTGGCGAGCCCGTCGCCGCCGCCGCCGGAGCCCGCGAGGCCCGGGCGAGGCCCCCCGCGGCCCGCCGCCGTCGCCTCCCGGCCGTTCGCCTCCGCCCGCGGATCCCCCGCGCCGCCGCCTGAGGGCCGCACCGCCCGCCGCCGGCGTGCCCCGTGCCCGCCGCCGTTGCCGCCCGTCGCCGCCGCCGCGGCGCCCGTCCCCGCCGCCGCGCGCCCGCCGCCGGTCACCGCCGCCCCCGCCGGCGACCCTCTCCTCCGGCGCCTCCTCTCCGCCCCCTCGCCCCTCGCCTCGCCGGCCCCTGCCTCGCCTCCGGTCGAGCCCGAGCTCGGGAGCTCGATCCAGATCCGTGAGCCCGTTGACTTCTCGCCCCTCTTTATTTTTTCTAAGTCTTGGATAATTATCAGCAAGTGCCTATGTTCGAGATGCGATAACTTTGTGCATGTAGCTCCGATTCGCACGTATAATATGTCAAATTGTTCATCTCGTGATGCTCTTCATTTTGTTCAATTGCACCATTTTCATTAGAGGTCATCTTGATGCCCAAATCTTCGTTGGAAGAGGGCTAGTTGCTGTTAATCTCTGGTTCTTATCAGAACTTGGAGATTTGTCATTTTTGTATCATTTATTCTGTGCATCTTATGAGCATGAGCTCTACATGTGTTTTGAAGTATGCCATGCCATCTTTCCAGTGGTGTAGTCCATGTATTTATGTGATCTCTGTGGTGACTAGCACAAGCATGCAAATTAGGTCCCGTAATATTTCTGGTTTCAGGGACTTAGTGATTTCTCTAAGTCCTCGTCTGCTGTAATTTTGTTGCCATGTTAACTTGATGCTACAGAGAGATCCATGCATATTTTGGAGATGTCCAGTAAGGATGTTTTGTAGCTACAGTTTTAGTAGATCCATTCCTGCAATTGTTTGCAATTTTGGAGTGCCATAGCATGACTCAATCTTGCTCTACTTTTGTTATAAAATATTTCTGGCAGATTCTTGACAAGATTTGCAATCTTGCCAAGCTTATTGTAGTTGATCCATACATGATATTCAATTGTTATTGCCATGGATAGCTTCATAAACATGCCATATTGCTGTAGGTATGCTTGGTTTGTCATGCATTGCCCTTTGGTGAGTGCATCAAGCTCACAAAGAGGCCTACATATTAATATTTCTGACATGCTCTGTTTTCTGCCAAGTCTGAAACCTGATAACGAAACTTGCTATGTTTACATGCTTGACACCATATCTTCTGGTCCTTTTTGGCTTATGGTCAGTAAGGGACTTTTGTCAAGTGCATTTATTAGAACACTACCATGCCTTGTTTTTCTATGTTAAGTTCCTGTAGCATGTTAATTTCGTGCTCTGAACATTGCTACCTGATGATGATTTCTGCCATGTCCAGTTTTTCACCAAGTCTGTGAACCTGTAATCTTTTGCACTTTTGCCATGCTTGTTTGAGCTTGATATGTTGTGAACTAGCCGTAACTCAGTGTTCATCTTTTGTCAAGCATCTCCTGTAGATTACTGCCATGTGCTTTTTTGCTATGTTGGGGTGCTGTAGCATTGTTACTGGTTGCATTTTAAGTGCTATCTTGCTGTTTATCGCAGATTAGTGTCATTCTTGTTTTGCTTGTCATTTGCAAACCGTGCATCCGATTCCGGTGATCTTTATATCGATTTCGACCGAAATCATCTCATCTTTCCAGTGGCATGCTTGGTTTGCCAAGTTACTGCCATGTTCATCATTTTCCTTCCGGAGCACGCATACGCATCGCATATCATATCTTGCATATCATACATGTTTTGCATCATGTTGCTTGCGCATTTCTCGTTGTTGATTGTGGTTCCGTGTGTTTGTGTTCTTGTCTTGGGTAGAGCCGGGAGACGAGTTCGTGAACGAGGAACCTGTCGAGTACGCTTACGAGGATCAAGCTTTCGACAACTCTGAGAATCTTGCAGGCAAGATGACCACCCCTCGAAATCACTTCTATCTTTGCTATGCTAGTTGTTCGCTCTTTTGCCATGCTCGCTACCTATCACTTGCTATATCATGTCTCCTATTTTTAGCCATGTCATCCTCTAACCATCCTCTCCTAGCAAACCGTTGTTTGGCTATGTTACCGCTTTGCTCAGCCCCTCTTATAGCGTTGCTAGTTGCAGGTGAAGTTGAAGTTTGTTCCATGTCGGAACATGGATATGTTGGGATATCACAATATCCCTTATTTAATTAATGCATCTATATATTTTGGTAAAGGGTGGAAGGCTCGGCCTTTATGCCTGGTGTTTTGTTCCACTCTTGCCACCCTAGTTACTGTTATACCGGGATTATGTTCCTTGAGTTTGCGTTCCTTACGCGGTCGGGTGATTTATGGGACCCCCTTGACAGTTCGCCTTGTATAAAACTCCTCCAGCAAGGCCCAACCTTGGTTTTACCATTTGCGACCTATACCTTTTTCCCCCGGGTTTTCTAGAGCCCGAGGGTCATCTTTATTTTAAACCCCCGGGCCAGTGCTCCTCTGAGTATTGGTCCAAACTGTCAGTCGCCGGTGGCCACCAGGGGCAACTCTGGGCTGGCCTATCGGAAGCTTGGACAATCCGGTGTGCCCTGAGAACGAGATATGTGCAGCTCCTATCGGGATTTGTCGGCACATTCGGGAGGCTTTGCTGGTCTTGTTTTACCATTGTCGAGATGTCTTGTAAACCGGGATTCCGAGACTGATCGGGCCTTTCCGGGAGAAGGTTTATCCTTCGTTGACCGTGAGAGCTTATGATGGGCTAAGTTGGGACACCCCTGCAGGGTATTATCTTTCAAAAGCCGTGCCCGCGGTTATGAGGCAGATGGGAATTTGTTAATGTCCGGTTGTAGATAACTTGTCACTTGACCCAATTAAAATACACCAAGTGCGTGTGTAGCCGTGATGGTCTCTTCTCGGCGGAGTCCGGGAAGTGAACACGGTATGTGTTATGTATGACGTAAGTAGGTGTTCAGGACCTCTTCTTGGTCATTGCTAGATGACGTCCGTTCCTTTGCTTCTCTTCTCGCTCTCATTTGCGCAAGTTAGCCACCATATATGCTTTTGCCGCCGCAGCTCCACCTCTTTGTACCTCCTTGTCCTATAAGCTTAAATAGTCTTGATCTCGCGGGTGTGAGATTGCTGAGTCCCCGTGACTCACAGATACTTCCAACAACAGTTGCAGGTGCCGACGATGCCAGTGCAGACGATGGCGTCGATCTCAAGTGGGAGTTTGACGAGGAACGTGGTCGTTACTATGTGTCTTTTCCTGATGATCAGTAGTGGAGCCCAGTTGGGACGATCGGGGATCTAGCATTTGGGGTTGTCTTATTTTCATCTGGATTTTGGCCGTAGCCGGTCTATATGTTTGTATTTTGGATGATGTATGATGATATTTATGTATTGTGTGAAGTGGCGATTGTAAGCCAACTCTTTATCCCATTCTTGTTCACTACATGGGATTGTATGAAGATGACCCTTCTTGCGACAAAACCACTATGCGGTTATGCCTCTAAGTCGTGCCTCGACACGTGGGAGATATAGCCGCATCGTGGGCGTTACAGTGGGTAAGTCCTGTCCATTGTGTTCCTAAGAAGGGAGGTATTACTGTCGTTCCTAATGATAAAGATGAATTGATTCCGCAAAGAATTATTACAGGTTATAGGATGGTAATTGATTTCCACAAATTAAATAAAGCTACTAAAAAGGATCATTACCCCTTACCTTTTATCGATCAAATGCTAGAAAGATTATCCAAACATACACACTTTTGCTTTCTAGATGGTTATTCTAGTTTCTCTCAAATACCTGTGTCAGCCGATGATCCATCAAAGACCACTTTTACTTGCCCTTTTGGTACTTTTGCTTATAGATGTATGCCTTTTGGTTTATGTAATGCACCTGCTACCTTTCAAAGATGCATGATGGCTATATTCTCTGACTTTTGTGAAAAGATATGTGAGGTTTTCATGGACGATTTCTCCGTTTATGGATCCTCTTTTGATGATTGCTTGAGCAACCTTGATCGAGTTTTGCAGAGATGTGAAGAAACTAACCTTGTCTTGAATTGGGAAAAGTGCCACTTTATGGTTAATGAAGGTATTGTCTTGGGGCATAAAGTTTCTGAAAGAGGTATTGAGGTTGATAAAGCCAAGGTCGATGCTATTGAAAAGATGCCATGTCCCAAGGACATCAAAGGTA
Organism: Aegilops tauschii subsp. strangulata; assembly: GCF_002575655.3. Lineage (NCBI taxonomy): Eukaryota > Viridiplantae > Streptophyta > Magnoliopsida > Poales > Poaceae > Aegilops > Aegilops tauschii. The sequence goes on along the minus strand of NC_053038.3, from coordinate 106,780,066 downwards.
TAAGAAGTTTCCTTGGTCATGCCGGTTTTTATAGGAGGTTCATTAAGGACTTCTCAAAAAATTCTCGGCCTCTGACTAATTTATTACACAAAGATATACCATTTGTCTTTGATGATGATTGTGTAGAAGCATTTGAAATACTTAAGAAAGCATTGATCTCTGCACCTATTGTTCAGCCACCTGATTGGAATTTACCTTTTGAAATTATGTGTGATGCTAGTGATTATGCTGTAGGTGCTGTTCTAGGGCAAAGAGTTGATAAGAAATTAAATGTTATTCAATATGCTAGTAGGACTCTAGACCATGCTCAGAGAAATTATGCTACTACTGAAAAAGAATTCTTAGCAGTCGTATTTGCTTGTGATAAGTTCAGACCTTATATTGTTGATTCTAAAGTAACTATTCACACTGATCATGCTGCTATTAAATATCTTATGGAAAATAAAGATGCTAAACCTAGACTTATTAGATGGGTTCTCTTGTTACAAGAATTTGATTTGCATATTATTGATAGAAAGGGAGCTGAGAACCCCGTTGCAGACAACTTGTCTAGGTTAGAAAATGTTCTTGATGACCCACTACCTATTGATGATAGCTTCCCTGATGAGCAATTAAATGTCATAATTGCTTCTCGTACTGCTCCATGGTATGCTGATTATGCTAATTACATCGTTGCTAAATTTATACCACCTAGTTTCACATACCAGCAAAAGAAAAAGTTTTTCTATGATTTGAGACATTACTTTTGGGATGACCCACATCTTTATAAAGAAGGAGTAGATGGTGTTATTAGACGTTGTGTACCTGAGCATGAACAAGAACAGATCCTACGCAAGTTTCACTCCGAGGCTTATGGAGGACACCACGCTGGAGATAGAAATGCACATAAGGTATTGCAATCCGGTTTTTATTGGCCTACTCTCTTCAAGGATGCCCGTAAGTTTGTCTTATCTTGTGACGAATGTCAAAGAATTGGTAATATTAGTAGACGTCAAGAAATGCCTATGAACTATTCACTTGTTATTGAACCATTTGATGTTTTGGGCTTTGATTATATGGGACCTTTTCCTGCCTCTAATGGATACACACATATTTTAGTTGCTGTTGATTACGTTGCTAAGTGGGTAGAAGCTATTCCAACTAGTAGTGCTGATCATAACACTTCTATTAAAATGCTTAAAGAAGTTATTTTTCCAAGTTTTGGAGTCCCTAGATATTTAATGACTGATGGTGGTTCACATTTTATTCATGGTGCTTTCCGAAAAATGCTTGCTAAATATGATGTTAATCATAGAATTGCATCTCCTTATCACCCGTAGTCTAGTGATCAAGTAGAATTGAGTAATAGAGAGCTCAAATTAATTTTTCAAAAGACTGTCAATAGATCTAGAAAGAATTGGTTCAAAAAACTTGATGATGCATTATGGGCCTATAGAACTGCATATAAAAATCCTATGGGTATGTCTCCGTCAATCAGGGTCTTGGTAACTTGCACGTTGCTGATGACTGGTGAACAAAGCATCGGGAGGGCGCTAGCGGTGGCTGCGCACTTGAGCTGACCTGCCGAGTTGAAGGTGATGGCGCACTGGGACCACCTGAGCAGACGCGTGGCCTCAAGCTTGGGGAGGACTGCATTCACTTCACGAGCAAACTGCTTGAATATGCGCTGCGAGGCTGGGGCCGGGGCTCCGCCCAAGATGCAGGCGATAGCGCGCAGTTCCTGGAAGCCCCCAGCCCCCTCGTCTTGATGGTGGTCGTCATTCCTTCTTGCTGGTGGCGACAACGGGGGAAGACCGGCGTTGTCCTGAGGACGATCCTCACGAGGTTGGTCCCTCCAGGCGCCCTCGTGAGGATGATCCTGCCAGCGGTCCTCACGAGGCCGGTCGCGCCACTCCTGGCATGGGCCACGGTCGTCCCAGCATCTGCAACCACGTCCTCCTCCTCGGCCGTAGCCCCGGTCACCGCGCTCGGGGCATCGACCGAAGCATCCTTCACGAATGGCTCTGAGCTCTTGACAGTCGCTGGTGTTGTGGGTGTTTAGGTTGTGGAAGGCGCAGAACGGTCGGCTGCTCTTGGATGACCCGGGCTGGTCTCTGCCTCGCTTGGTGTCCGGCTCTGTTGCGAGCACGGCTGCTCCCTTGCGCTTCACGTCCTTGGCCTTGGCTTTCTTCTCCTCCGGGTCCACAGCCGGCAGCTCGAGGAGGAAGAGGCGCCCTTCCTCAGCTCTTGCGCACTTGGTCGCCAGGTTGAACAGCTCCTGAGATGTGCACAACTCCTCGTGGATAGCTGACACCATTAGAGAACGCGGAGATGATGGCCTCGTCCGTCACCTTGGGGATCTTGAGACGAATGTTGTTGAAGCGCTGGATGTACTTCTGGAGGGTCTCTCCTGGTTGTTGCTTGACGCGGCGCAGGTCACCCGCGGCCGGCGGGCGGTCGCGAGTGCCCTGGAAGTTGGCGACAAAGCGGTCGCGCATCTCGTCCCAGGAGGAGATCGAGCCTGGAGGCAGGTTCGGGAGCCAGGAACGGGCGCCGTCTTTGAGTGCCATAGGGAACCAGTTCACCATGACCTTCTCGTCGCCATTGGCTGCCTCGATGCTCAGCTCGTAGAGCTGCAAGAACTCCACGGGGTCGGGGGTGCCGCCATAGCGAGGAGGCAGATCCGGCTTGAACTTGCCCGGCCAGGCGACGCTACGCAGCTCGGGGGTGAAGGTGCGGCAACCGGCCGTGGTCGCCGGGGCCCGTCTTGGAGGTGGAGCTTGGTCTTGACTCCCACGTGCCTCCACAACAAACGGCGCGGGGCCTTGCCGCGGCAGATGTTCCTGGCGCGGCGGTGCGAGGAGTGGCGGAGCGTTCTCTTGTGGTCGAGGGACTTCTTGGCAGCTTCTTTCTTCATGCGCGGGCACGGGACGCGGCGGGTCGCGTCATGGAGCCGTGCGCCTTGGCGCCAGGGCGCCGTCTTGGGGCAGAGGTGGTGGAGGCGCTCTGTGAGCTACATCGCCTGTAGCTGGCGGAGGGTGAGGCGGTGAGAGGGACGGCGCAGGGGAGCCCCCTGCGGCGCGGACGAGCTCGGCGATGCGATCGAGCCAGTCCTCGTGTTGACCGGGCGGTAGCGCAGGAGCTCGTGCGCCATGAGGAGCGCAGCCCGTGCATCCATGGGAGCGCGACGAGCGTGGGACGAGGAACCGGCCGGGGTCAGCAATGGAGTGGCGGTGGGGCCGTCCCGCCGCATCGAGGGGTGCAGCGAGGACGCTTGCTGCTCGTTCCCCGCCGGGCCGGTGGCGGCGTTGGCGGCAGGAGATGGAGAACGACGAGGTGGCCGGCCGACAGGAGCCGTTTGTGCGACGCGGGTGGCTAGGGCAGCCCGACGCTCAGCACGAGCACGACGAGCGTCCGCCATGAAGACGACGGAGTAGGTGGACGCGAAACGATGGAAATGAAGCTCCGGCGCACCTCTACCTGGCACGCCAAATGTCGGATCACGGGTTCCGGCAAAACCCTCAAGGTTCGAACACTGGGGTGCACGCGAAGATTTCCTCCCTACCGATCTACGCCCTAGCTTGCTAAGATCTCGTGGACGAACTCGACGAACTCACAACACAAAGGACACAAGATTTATACTGGTTCAGGCCACCGTTGTGGTGTAATACCCTACTCCAGTGTGGTGGTGGTGGATTGCCTCTTGGGCTGATGGTGAACAGTACAAGGGGAAGAACAGCCTCCTGAGGTTGAGGTGTTCTTGTGCTTGGCGAACTTGTGTGGGTGCGATGCCTCTCTATCAGTTAAGATGAGGTGGCCCCTACTGTGGTGGCTAGTTCTACTTATATAGGCCCTGGTCCTCTCCCCAAATATTGAGCGGGAAGGGAGCCAACAACGGCCGATTTGAAAGGGGACAGCTAGTATAGCTTATCCTGACAAAAGTGGTCTTCGCCTGCCAAAGGCTCTGGTGGTGACGCCGTCTTGGGCTCCACGGTGACCTCTGTCTTGTTGTCCTGCTGGTCTTGGTCTCGTTGCACTGATATGAAAACCTTTGCTTGATGCCTCGGTACTCTGCGCCTGCGCTTGCCTCCTTAGCACCAAAGAGGAAACAAGGACACTGCGCGCGCTGGCGCCTGCCTGATCTTGATCGTCATGGCTCACGTCACGAGAGCCTCACGAGGTTTACCTTGCCTTGATTTCTCCGCTCCTCGCGAGGCAGCCTGGTGGGGCCGCTCCTGAGGAGGTCTTGCGTCGTCCACCCCGCGAGGCTTGGCCCCTCGCGAGGGTCTTGAATGTCTCGTTGATGAAGATGGGCCGTACAGGCCTGCTAGCATAGCCACGCCGTGGGCCGCAGGCAGGCAAGTCTGGGGACCCCCGTTCCCAGAACGCCGACAGACTCCGACTGACCGCGTCACCCCTCCCTCGGCCACGCGCCCTGCCGAGGGCCTTCCTCGTCAAGCTCTCCATCGGCGCGCTCCCCGTCATCTCCTTGGGTGGCTGGCGTAGGAGGGCCGGAGAAGGCAAAGAAGGCGGGTGGCGGCCGTCAAGTCGGAGTACGCGGGCACCGACGCCTTCGTCGCGTATTGTTGGCCCGCTGCCTCATCTTCTAGCTCCTCTCCTGGCACCGGGATGCTCTCTTGGTGCCTTCTGCTCCTCGCACCTCGCCTAGGTGCTCTTTTTGCCCTCCCGCTATCTTGTTCCACCTTCTAAGGAGAAGGACAAGAAAGGGATTATGGGCATCTCATCTATTTTTAGTTTGTAAGCCTGCGGGCACTTGTTGGATTTAAAATTTGTAATCCCCTTGCTCATGTTTTTCATCCCGTATGAACTGTACCTGTATGGGACGTTTTTAATGAAAAAGGGTGCTTGCCGGGTTTCTTTGTGCGTGAGCGAGGCCCATGCCAAGGGATGAGTCCTTGTTATTTTTAAGATAAACATTGTCGCCCGGCAACAGGCCTTCCCGTCCCCCCACTTCAGTCGACCATTCTCACGCTCTTGGTGGAGGCAGGGGCGAAGTAGAGTTAGGCCCTTCGTTCATTTTCTTGCCACCACGACTACGACCAAGTTCCGACCCAGGGGTTAGCTCTTGGGTACAGGAAAAGGGAGGCATGGTGGTTTAAGAATATAAACGAGGTTTCACATGTCCCAGTTTCATACGGAAATGCATAACAGGGGATGAAAGACTTATCTGAATCTGCAGTCCCCGGCAACCTTGGCTTGCCGTAGTTGGATCCTTGTGTCTTCAGCCCCCGGCAGTCTTGGCTTGCCGGGGCCGGAGCGCCGGTTCGTTCTCTTTCTTCCAAGTGGCTCAACATAAGTGTCCACATGCCCTGCAAACCAAAGAGGATAGAAAGACGCACACTCGACCTCTAGGCTAGGGGTTAGTCGCCGCTAAGCACTATCAACCCTAACCGAGGGAGAGACTTAACCTAGCATGCATGCTATAACTTAGGGCGCCAGTGCTTCATTTATTTATGCTCAGCGTCTGCGCCTGGCTTTGTACAGAGGGTTACATGCCTTGTCGGCAAGGATTGTACAAAAGGTGGTTGGCCGGGGGGCCCGGCAAGCGCGCCTTATGGGTAAAATTTGCGAAGATGTTCAATGTTCCAGGAGTTGCTCACTGGAATAGCATCTTCGGTCTCCAGGCGGACTGCGCCGGGCCTGGTGACTCGTATTACCCGATAAGGGCCTTCCCACTTCGGCGTCAACTTGTTGGAATTCTTGGCCGATTGAACGCGCCCAAGAACAAGGTAGCCTTCCTCAAAGCTTCGGGCATGAATCTTGCGGCTATGGTAGCGGCGCAAGGCTTGCTGGTAGCGTGCTGCTCTCACAGCCGCCCAAAGACGGTCTTCCTCAAGGAGCATTGCGTCATCTTGCCGCAATTGCTCTTGCTCAAGCTCGTCGTCAGCGAGCACTCAAGGTGACCCATATATGATTTCCGTGGGGAGAACTGCTTGTACCCCGTATACCAGGGCAAAGGGTGTCTGGCCGGTGGCTAGATTTGGCGTCGTCCAGATCGACCAAAGAACTGCCGGCAACTCATCAATCCAGCGCCTTCCGCTCTTGTGCAGCCTATCAAAAGTCTTTGTCCTCAGGCCTCGCAACACTTCAGCATTTGCCCTCTCCGCCTGGCTGTTGCTCCGTGGGTGTGCCACGGAAGCAAAACAGACCTTGCTGCCGAGGTCTTGGATGTATTGCATGAAGGTGTGGCTTGTGAACTGCGTGCCGTTGTCGGTGATGACTCTGTTTGGTACACAAAAACTGCAAACTACCCTTTGAAGAACTTGACGGCTGACTGTGCTGTCACCTTCCTCACTGCTTCCACCTCCGCCACTTTGTGAACTTGTCAATCGCAACGTACAAGTACTCAAAGCCCCCCACAGTGCGAGGGAAAGGGCCCAGGATGTTGAGCCCCTAGACCGAGAATGGCCAGGAAAGAGGAATTGTTTGAAGGGCTTGAACTAGTTGATGAAGCTTCTTCGAATGGAACTCACACGCTTCACACTTGGTTACTAGTGCCGTTGCATCCTGGAGGGCAGTGGGCCAGAAGAAACCCTGCTGGAATGCCTTGCCGGCAAGGGCCCTCGACCCTATGTGGGAGCCACATATGCCTTCGTGTATCTCCGCCAACAGCTCCAGTCCTTCCTCCCGGGGAATGCACTTCAATTTCACACCGTTCGGTCTCTTCCTGTACAGGACGTCATCGACGAACTAATACATAGCAGACCGACGGGCTACTTTCTCCGCTTCTTCCTGCTCCTCAGGAAGCTCCCCTGTTTGGAGGAATCAGACGGTATGTTGTGCCCATGCCGGAGCCTGGGGCTCGACGGCAAGGACCAAAGGCATTTCTTCTGCCATGGGAGCGGCCGTCTCTACGGCCAGGGCTTGATGGCCTGCCGGAGTCAGTCGCTCCTCAGCAACACCCTTGCCGGTAGCCCCCGGGGGCTCAGCGGGAAAGTACTTGCTAGGGCCTGATTTCCTCCGTTTGTTCTGCTCCGTTGATGGTTCGACGGATGGTTGAGTTAACCGAAGCAAAAAGGTACCTGGTTCCACAGGTAGCTTGAATGCAGCGCGCTTTGATAGGTAATCGGGCGATGTCGTTCTCCGCTCGGGGAACGTGCTCCGCTTGTATACCGTCAAAGCACTCTTCCAGCTTCCTCACCTCATCTACGTAGGCTTCCATCAACGGGCTCTGATAATCTTTGTTAACTTGTCTGACGACAAGCTGCGAATCACCCCTGACGATGAGCTTCTTAACCCCGAGGTATGCCGTGATCCTAAGACCGGCAAGCAACCCCTCGTACTTAGCAGTGTTATTGGTGGACATCTCCCTGGGAAAGTGCATCTGGATTGCATACTTGAGGTGCTCTCCGGTGGGTGCGACGAGCAGCACTCCAGCACCGGCGCCTTGCAGCGAGAAAGCCCCGTCAAAGTACATGATCCAGTTGTGACTTGCTTCCTTGCCGGGGAGAGTGGTCTCCTGGATTTCCTCGTCAGGCATTGAGGTCCATTCTGCAATGAACTCTGCCAAGACTCTGCTCTGGATTGTGGAAGTACTTTCAAACATCAACCCAAAGCTTGATAACTCCAAGGCCCACTCCACAATCCTTCCGGTTGCGTCTGGGTTGTGCAGTATCCGTTGCAACGGGAGGCGAGTGACGACAGTGATCTCGTGGGCTTGGAAGTAATGACGCAGCTTCCTCGAGGCCATAAGGAGGCCGAAGAGCAATCTCTGCACACCGGAGTACCTTGACCTAGCCCCCTGCAGGAGGGAGCTGACAAAGTAAACCGGGTGCTACATCATCTTCTTCTTCTACACCACTTCATTTGATTGCATGGGCCCTGTCTCGATGGCGTCAGACTCTGCCGGGGGCCTTGCCTTGCCGGCATCGGGCCCTACCGGGGGAATCTCTGGCTTGCCATCCGCCAGTCCCGCCGTCGCCACTGCCTCTTCATCGACCTCCCTCTGTGCCACTAGTGCAGTGCTGACCACTTGATTCGTCGCCGCCAGATACCGCAGCAACGGCTCTTGTGGTTTAGGCGCCACCAGTACCGGTGTAGAAGAGAGGTATTTCTTCAGATCCTGCAGTGCTGCTTCGACCTCCGGGGTCCACTCCATTGGGCCCGCCTTTTTCAAAATCTTGAAAAAGGGGAGGGCACGCTCGGCAGACTAGGAGATGAATCGGCTCATGGCGGCAGCGCAGCCAGTGAGCCGACGCACATCCTTGATCCGCTTGGGCGCCTCAATCTGCTCGATAGCCTCGATCTTGTCTGGGTTTGCCTCGATCCCACGCTGCGACATAAAGAACCCGATAAGTTTGCCAGACGGAACACCGAAGACACACTTCTCAGGGTTCAGCTTGAGGTTGATCTTGCGCAGGTTGGCAAACGTCTCTTCTAAGTCTTGTACAAGAGTTGCCTTGTCCTTGGTTTTGACCACTATGTCATCCATGTAAGCTTCCATATTTCTATGTAGCTGGGGCTCAAAACCAATTTGTACCGCCCTTGCGAACGTCGAGCCAACACTCTTCAACCCGAAAGGCATCCGTAAAAAGCATACCACATGGGGTGATGAATGTTGTCTTCTCTTCGTATTCTCTTGTCATGAACATCTGGTGGTAGCCCGAGTAGGCGTCAAGGAATGATAACAGATCACACCCGGCCGTGGAGTCAACAATTTGGTCGATGCATGGCAACGGGAAGGGGTCCTTAGGACAAGCCTTATTGATATCTGTGTAGTCAATACACAGCCCCCACTTCCCGTTTTCCTTGCGCACCACCACCGGATTGGCCAACCACGTCGGATGGAGCACTCCCCTCACCAAGCCTGCTTCTTCCAACTTCCTGATCTCCTCTGTGATGAACTCCTGACGTTTTAAAGCTTGGTTCCTGACCTTCTCCTTGACGGGTCGCGCATGGGGGCACACAGCAAGATGGTGCTCAATCACTTCCCTGGGAACGCCGGGGATGTCAGATGCTTGCCATGCAAACACATCGACATTCGCCCGCAGGAAAGTGACGAGCGTGCTTTCCTATTTGCTGTCGAGCGTGGAGCTTATGGTGAAAGCTCCTCCCGTGCCATCCTCCTTGATGGACACCTTCTTGGTCTCTGTTGGCGCAGCTCTGGATTTCTTGCTCTTGCCGGTGGAGCTCTCTGGCACGTCCTCGACGGTAGCACAACACTCCGAAGAGGTGCGCTTGCCGGAGTGGGTGCGAGAGGTCTTGTCGGTCTTCTTCTTCCCTCCCGGGGCTTCAGCGGTAGGAGCAAGTGCCTTGGCGGCAGCTGCTGCAACTGCTTCCTGGTAGAGTAGGTCGGCGTAGATCAACGCATCCTTCTTGTCGCAGGGAACGGTGATGATGGTCATCGGCCCGGGCATCTTCAGCGTGTTGTAGGTGTAATGCGATGCCGCCATAAATTTGGCTAGTGCCGGGTGGCCGAGGATCCCATTGTAGGGCAAAGGGATCTCGGCTACATCGAAGACAATCCTCTCCGTCTTGTAGTTCAACTCGCCTCCAAACGTCACAGGCAACGTGACCTTGCCCTTCGGCTGGCTCCTTCCTGGTTGACCCCTTGAAACGTGCCCATCTCCTCGAGGTCTCCGTCAGGAATTTGCAGCCTTTTGATCACAACGGGTGAGATTAAGTTCAGACCGGCCCCGCTGTTAACCAGCATCTTGTTCACCTTGAGGTTGCGTATCGTTGGTGAAACCAACAACGGCAAACACCCGACCGCAGTTGTGCGAGCAGGGTGATCCTCAGTGTCAAAAATGATGGGCGTGCTGGACCAGTTCAGCGGCTTCTGAGCGTCGAACGATGGCTCCACTGTTGTGATCTCACGCGCCCACTGCTTGAGCTGGCGGTGAGAAGTGTGCAGCGAGGGGCCACCATCGACGCACATGGCCTTGGTAGCCTTCTGAAACTCTTGCTCACCGGACTCGTCGTCCTCGTCATGATCGTCGTCTTCCTGCTTCTTGTTGCGACCCCGAGCGGGCCTCTCTTGTTGGTTATCCTTGCCGCGGCGGCCTCCTTGGCCGCCATGCTTCTTGCCGGATCCTTCGGCACCATCCTGACCCTTCTCCTTCTCCCGTCTCTCATACTCGGCCTTTTGCTTCTCAGCAAGCAGCTCGACTTGTCGGCAGTTCTGGAGGTCGTGGCCCTTGGTGCGGTGGATCTTGCAGTATTGCTTGTCGGAGCCTCCTGGCTTGTCGGTAGCCGCCAAGGCCCGGCAAGCGGCACACCCGGCAATCTCCTTGCTGGGGTCATCTGCCTTGGCCTTCTTGGCAGCACCGATGTCGTCGGATCCCTCGACGGCAAGCACGACCTTGCCCTTGCGTTTCCTGTTGCGACGCCGACCCTTCTTCGTCGGGGCGGTGGTGTCTTCGTTGGTAGAGTCAGTTTCCACGTCGGCGTCCTCACCGGGGTACTTCCTCCCCTCTTCAGCCTGAGCGCATCTATCAGCCAGAACATAGAGTTCGGCCACATCCTTGACCTTGTTCATCGCCAGCTCTTCACGCATCTTGCGGTTGCGCACATTCTGATGGAACACGCTGATCACGGCGGTAGGATGAACATCTGGGATGTTGTATTGCACCCGGCTGAACCTCTCTATGTACTTGCGCAGGTTTTCACCTTCCTTCTGGGGAATGATATGCAAATCACTCGCCTGGCCATGAGCTTGGTAGCCTCCGGTGAAGGCACTAACGAACTCATGACACAGATCCGACCAAGAAGAAATGGAATCCGCCGGCAAGTGCATCAACCAAGACATGACATTGGGTTTCAGGGCCAATGGGAAGTAATTGGCAAGCACCTTGTCATCGCGAGCTCCAGCGGCTTGCATCGCGATGGTGTAAATACTGAGGAACTCCAACGGGTGGGTCTTGCTGTTGTACTTCTCGCCGACGTCGGGCTTGAACGTACGGTGGGACGACCACTGGAACTGTCGCAGCTCACGGGTAAAGGCCGGGCAACCCACCTTGTAAGGTAGGCTGCTGGAGCCTCCCGGTGCTGCGTGGTCCATAGCGGGCCCCGCCCGCCTATCTGACTGGTGGCGTGTATCGCGCCGGCGCTCGATGGTGGTTCGAGCGTCTTCATGGGCTCGCTCCCGAAGAACTTGGCGCTGGTCGCGGTGGGTCCGTGGGTCGGACGACGCTATGGAAATGTTATCACAAGCGTCATCACGACGGATCGACACCCGCGGTGGCTGGCGTGGGGGAGGAGAGTGCACCATGGCGCAGCACCTCCGGCCCCTCCACCGCTGGCATGCGGTGGTTCAACGGAGCACCGGCCTGAGGGCCCTGCTGGCCGTGGCACATCTTGGTTGGCGACGCCGACAAGGCTCCGGATGGTGGCCCTCCACTCATCGAGCTTTTCCGCAGCAGGAGGGAAGTCGAGGAGTAGCTGCGTGCGCGCCAAAGCTTCTGCTGGCGTGGGTGGCGGCAAGAGCTGCGTGGACCGTGGCGCGCTTCGACTTCTAACCACGTTAGAAGGAGCTCTATCACGGCCCAGTGGTTGCGTGCCATTTTCACCAGCACTTCGGCGGGCACGTTGGCCTCCTTCGTCCCGCAGATGATGCACAAGACTCTTCCCACGGCGGCGTCCGGAGTCTCCAGCGTGGTAGTGCTACTCGTCGCGCACACCCTAGGAAGAGCGTGTTGTGGGCGCCGGCGTCTTGGAGGTTGCTGCGCCGCCCGTTGGTGGCACAGCGACACCCCTGGAGGGCCCCGCGCCGCCTGCAGGGGGCCCAGCCCCGTCTTTTGATTTGGCGGTGTGCGGCCCGTCGTCTGGCGCATGAACGACGCCGCTCGCCAGGCTCTAACTGCCAGAGCGATGCTGGTGCTCGCGGGCCGCGGCTCGGGTTCTGTCCGCGACCGGCCCGCTGCTCGCCCGCACTGGCACGGGCCGTTCGACTCCCGATGAGCCGATCGCCATGATCGTCTTCTTCTTGGGAGCCATGGCGATGAAGAACTGCTAGGATAACTGCTAGACCAGATTCTCACAACTGCGCCCCCTACCTAGCGCACCAAAGATGTCAGGGAAATGACACCTATGGGATCACTGGAATCCCTTCTACGGTTGGCGGGCGCGGGGCTATGAGAAGAGCAGGTTTAGGAGCTAGCACAAAGATCATTTACCCAGGTTCAGGCCGCGAGGATGTGTAATACCCTAGTCCTGCTTTGGTGTGTATTTCAGAGTGTTCTTGAGCTCTCGAACTAGCTACGGTGGCTGCGTCATTCCAAAGAGCCGAATCCTTCTTCTGGATGCCTCGGGCCTCCTTTTATAGGCAAAAGGGGTCGCCACAGTGGCACACAGGAGGTGGAAAGGTGTACAGTGGATGAGTCTATCCTCTGGCACCGTCGGAAAAATGCATTTAGTGCGCTGCCGGCGTGCCCCTCTTACTCTATCGGGGACGGTAGGGAAGCACGTCCCAGCTGTCGCCGCCCCGCCCGGTTCCAATGCACGTCCGAGCTGACGAGGCGTTGCTACGCCACGTTGGCTGGCTGCTGGGCTGGCGCAGTGGTGGAGCCTTCACGAAGGGTCGCATGCCACCACGCGGGTGCTTGCTGAGTCGGTGCAGAGGCCGCCCATCGCCACGCAGGTGCCTGCCCAGCTGGTTGAGCTAACAGCTGCTTGGGGACGGCTGTGGAGTCGTGGCAGGCGCGGGCCTGGCTGTGGCCCGCTGATGCCCTCGGCAAGGGTCTTGCCGAGGGCCCGGCAAGGGTCTTGCGGTGGCGTTGCAGTCGTCCCCAGCAAGTCGCTTGCCGGGGGTCTTGTGGATTTCCTCGGCTAGGATCCCGCCGAGGGTCGCCGTCTTCTGGTCCTCATCTGATCCTGTGTATGTATGATCTTGACAAATATCTGCATGCCACCACGGAGGTGCCTCCCGAGCCCTGGTTCCAATGTAGTTGTTGACGGTGTTTGGAACCCTTGGGCTCAAGGGTGGCTCGCTCTGCTGGTGTTGGGCAAGTTGCCCCGGCAAAGTTCTTGCCGGGGCCGCGGAGGTCGTCCCGCCAAGGGTCTTGCCGGGGGGTCCACCTCGCGCCCTTTGCTCTTTGTGTTTCTGGTCTTGGCGTTGCCTTGGTTGTCTTGTGCCTCCGGCTTCCCTCCTCTTCCCTACTTAGTGTGGCCGTGGGCTCGGCTCCGACTGTCCATGCACAAGTAAAGGGGTAAAAAGGAGTGCCCCTACTTTTGTACACCGACAGTAATCCAAAAGAGTGGGCACATCACTAGTTAAAGTTTTGACCTCTCCAAACCCACTTTTATCAATTTTTTCATCAAGATTTTGACCCTCCAAATTATCGGGACACCTTCTAGCTAAAGTTGAATCGTCTGCAGTCCCTTTATTATCAATTTTAATTTTACTAAGAAAGTAACCAATAGAAGAAACACCAATCACTTTAAGATCTTCATCATTTTTATGAAAACAATCACTAGAAGACGCTCTTTCTAAAAATTCTCTTTTAGCTCTAAGCATAGCGGTTCTTTTCTTAATTTCATCCATAGAAACATATAAAGCTTTAATTGATTCATCAACCTTAGGCACAAAAAAATTCAACTTGAGATTTTCTACATCATGAGAAATTCTATCAATGCTTCTAGACATCTCATCAATCTTATTCAACTATTTTTCTATCGTAGTATTTAAAACCTTTTGAGAATTGATAAATTCTTCAATATTATTCTCAAGATCAGAGGTTTTCCTATTATTATTATAAGAAGGATTACCATAGGAATTACCATAATTATTAGAGCAATTTCCAGGAAAAGGCCTAGGATTAAAATTACCTCGATAAGCATTATTATTAAAATTGTTTCACGAGAAAAAATTCACATCTACAAGATCACTATTTTTCTCAATCAAAGTAAACAAAGGCACATCATTAAGATCAATAGGAGCACTTTTATTAGCAACCAATTTCAGAAGAGCATCAACTTTTGCACTCAGAGAATTTATTTCTTCAACCGAATTAACTTTTTACTAGTAGGTGCTCTTTCGGTATGCCATTGTGAATAATTTGCCATAATATTATCAAGCAATTTAGTAGCTTCATACAAAGTAATTTCCATAAAAGTGCCTCCCGGGGTGGAATCTAAAAGATTTCTAGAAAAAGTTCAATCCCGCGTAAATTTTTTGTATGATTAATTATGCCAGGAGGAATATGAAGGCTGCAGAGAAAGTATATGGGCATTGAGGTGAGGACAGATGTGAGCAGTTGCAACCTGGATCCTTGATTAAGCATAGCAGAGCTAACTGATAGTCTCCTTTCAACACTGTCCACCAGAGGCATTAAATCAACTATCTTAGGTCTGGTAGTACCAAGAGGCAGGCCCAGATATGTGAAAGGTAGCTGTTCCAACCTACAACCCAAAATATTGGATAACCTCTGTGCCTCATCTTGCTCCAAATTGATTGGAATCATTGATGACTTGCCAAAATTCACTTTGAGCCCAGTTGATTGTTGAAAAATATGAAGCATGTTCTTGAGAGCAACCAACTGATCCTCCACTGCAGAGAGGACAATAATTGTGTCATCAGCATACTGGATAATAGGAAAGAGAGGATCATGAGAAGGTATTGGCAGTGTCAAAACACCCCTAGCCAGCATATCATTGACCACAGATTGGAGAAGATCAGCAGCAATAACAAACAGAAGTGGGGAAAGTGGGTCCCCCTGCCTGACCCCACATTTGCGCTTGAACTTTTTACCAGGCACCCCATTGAGAAGAACAGATGAAGAGCCAGAAGAGAGGATCTCTTTAATCCAGGCAATCCACTTTCTATCAAAACCTTTTTGCTGGAGAATCTGCAGAATAAGCTCATGCTCCACAGTATCAAAGGCTTTTGCAAAGTCCAGCTTCAGAATGATGATAGGCCTACCTGAGTGTTTACACTGGTGGATGTATTCAAAAGCCCAGGCCAGGCAGTCCTGGATGGTTCTGCTCTTCAGAAATCCATATTGGTTTTTGTGAATACATCTAAGAATCACCTTCTGTAACCTGTTTGCCAGTAACTTAGTGAGGAACTTGAGACATGTGTTGGTCAGAGAAATTGGCCTAAAATCCTCAGGTCCCTCGGGAGATAGCATCTTTGGCATGAGGGTGATGAGAGAGCCATTGATATTCTCCAGGGAAAGTCTTCAAACAGTGCCTTTGGAGAGGAAATTCTGATGCTCCTAAGCAATCTTTGGCTGCTTGGGATTTAGTTTGCAGACCTAAGGACAAGGGAGGATTAGGTATTCTTAACCTGGCAATTCAGAATCAAGGCCTTCTCCTCAAACATCTGCATAAATTCTATAATAAACAGCAAGTGCCATGGGTTCAGTTGATTTGGGACAGTTATTATGATGGAGTGGTGCCCCATGCAACTGTGCTCACTGGCTCCTTTTGGTGGAAGGATATCCTCAAGCTTGCTGATCATTATACATCATTTGCCACAGTGCAAATTAACATGGGTGATTCTGCTCTCTTTTGGCTTGATGTATGGCATGTGGGAGGTTCTTCCAGACTGTTGAACTTGAGGCTTCCACGATTATTCTCTTTTGTTCTGGATGACAAGCTCTCTGTCAGGGACTTCATACAAAACCAGGATTTGTTTTCCATGTTCCATCTGCCAATCTCACAGGAGGCAGCAGCAGAACTAGAACTTTTGGAAGGATGGTTATTTAATCTTCACAGAGACCCCACCCTGCCTGATGTATGGCTCTGGCCTGGCAAATCTGGACAGTTTTCGGCTAAGAGCTTCTATGTGATCATGCATTCACACATTCCAACTATCCAACCTTGCAAGTGGTTGTGGCAGAGCAGGTGTACTATGAAAATTAAGGTCTTTGGCTGGCTCCTTTTCTTTGACAGGCTCAATACTAAGGACATGTTAGTCAGAAGGCACTGGAGGTCCCCTCTGGATGATAATTTATGTGTCATCTGCAATGCGTTTGTCTATGAGGACAGAGCACATCTTTTCTTTGAATGCAATTTCAGTTGCAGGGTCTGGAATTATTTGCAGGTGGATTGGAACCATGGCTCAAATATTCAATAGTGCATCTCCCAAGTAAGGCAAAGTTTTGGCCACCCATTCTTCCTTGAAGTGATGCTCACAGCTGCTTGGAATATTTGGATTCTAAGGAATGGATGCACCTTCAGGGGGACAAGGGCTACTTTTGCTGCATGGAGATGTAATTTTATTCATGATATCCTACTATTGTCTCATAGACTCAAGGATACCCTTAGGACTAGACTTGTTTATTGGGTTAACTCCCTCATGTAAAGTAAGCTTTCTTTCTTTTTTAGCTTAGGCCTGTAAATATTGTAACCACTATACAGTTTGGTTTTGTTTGGTTGAGGCAATAAAGGACTGTGGGTTTTTTACCCTACAGTAAATATTCAAAAAAAATTGTATGATCATCCAAAGATTTAAACCATGAGTAGGACAATTTCCCAGCATCAATTTGATTCTTTCCCAAGATTGGGCAACATGTTCATGCTCAGGTTGCTTGAAATTCATGATTTGTGTCCTAAGGGAAATAATTTTCGCGGGCGGAAAATACTTAGTAATAAAAGCATCTTTGCACTTATCCCAAGAATCAATACTATTGCGAGGCAAAGAAGAAAACCAAATTTTTGCACGATCTCGCAAAGAGAACAGAAATAATTTAAACTTCAAAATATCATTATCCACATTGTTTTTCTTTGGAATATCGCATAATTCTACGAATGTGTTAAGAAGGGATGTGACATCCTCATTAGGAGTACCGGAAAATTGATCTTTCATAACAAGATTCAACAAAGCGGCATTGATATCACAAAATTCCGCACTAGTGGCGGGAGCAGAAATCGGAGTGCTAATAAAATCATTATTATTGGTATTGGAAAAATCACACAACTTGGTGTTTTCTTGATTCATCGTGACTACACAACAAGATTGCACACAAAAACAGATCTGACGAGAAAAACCGCGAGCTGAAAAAGAGGACAAATAAAACGAAATTTTTTTGTGAAGTGGGGGAGAAGAAAACGAGAGGCAAATGGAAAATAATGTAAATTTCAAGGAGATGAGATTTGTGATTAGGAACTTGATAGATGTTGATGATGTCTCCCTGGCAACGGCGCCAGAAATCCTTTCTTGATGGCTCGTGTCCACGTCAGTATTTCCCCGAAGAGGAAGGGATGATGCAGCACAGCTACGGTATGTATTTCCCTTAGGTATGAAACCGAGGTTATCGAACCAGTAGGAGAACCAAGCAACACTATGTAAATGGTACCTGCACAAAAAGAACAAATACTTGCAACCCGGCGCGTAAGAGGGGTTGTTAATCCCTCTCGGGTAAAAGATCGATTGGTTTGTATGATTTTGGATAAATAGATCTCGTGATGAAACAAAATAAAATAAATAAAGAAGAAGTACAGCAACGTATTTTTGGGTTTTTGGAATAATACATCTGAAAGCAAAAGCAAATAAAAATAGATCTCAAAGCAAATATGATAAAGAATAGACCCGGGGCCGTAGATTTCACTGGTAGCTTCTCTCGAGAAAAATAGCATACGGCGGGTAAACAAATTACTGTTGGGCAATTGATAGAATTTCAAATAATTATGACGATATCCAGGCAATGATCATTATATAGGCATCACGTCCAAGATTAGTAGACCGACTCATGCCTGCATCTACTACTATTACTCCACACATCGACCGCTATCCAGCATGCATCTAGTGTATTAAGTTCATGGAGAAACAGAGTAATGCAATAAGAATGATGACATGATGTAGACAAGATCTACTCATGTAGGAATAGACCCCATCTTGTTATCCTCAATGGCAACGATCAATACATGTCTTGCTGCCCCTTCTATCACTGGGAAAGAACACCGCACGACCGAACCCATCACAAAGCACCTCTTCCCATGGCAAGAAAAATCGATCTAGTTGGCCTAACTAAACCAAAGGTTCGAAGAAGAAATACGAGGCTATAAGTAATCATGCATATAAGAGATCAAAGAAACTCAAATAACTTTCATGGATAAATAGATCTAATCATAAACTCAAAGTTCATTGGATCCCAACACACACACCGCAAAAAGAGTTACATCAAATAGATCTCCGAGAGACCATTGTATTGAGAGAGAGAGGAACCCATCTAGCTACCAAATATGGGCCCGAAGGTCTACAATGAACTACTCACGCATCATCAGAATGAGGATGATGAACCCCTCCGTGATGGTGTCTAGATTGGATTTGGTGTTTCTGTAACTTGCCGCGGCTGGAATTGTGTTTCGACGACTCCCCTAGGGTTTTTGGATTTTCGGGGTATTTCTAGAGCAAAGAGGTAGTACAGGAGGCGGCTGAGGTGGGCACAACCCACCAGGGCGCGCCTGGACCCCCAGGCGTGCTCAGGTCGGTTGTGCTCCCCTTGGAGCCCCCCTCTGGTACTTCCTTGGCCCATCGTGTGTCTTCTGGTCTAGAAAAAATCTCCAAAATGTTTTGCTACGTTTGGAGTCCGTTTGGTATTGATTTTCGGCGAAGTAAGAAACAAGCGAAAAACAGCAACTGGCACCGGGCACTATGTCAATAGGTAAGTCCCAAAAAATGATATAAAGTTGATGTGGCTTGAACTACGTCGGTATTTCCCCAAAGAGGAAGGGATGATGCAGCACAACTACGGTAGGTATTTCCCTCAGTGATGAAACCAAGGTATCAATCTAGTAGGAGAACCAAGCAACACTATGTAAATGGTACCTGCACACAAAGAACAAATACTTGCAACCCGACGCTTATGAGGGGTTGTCAATCCCTCTTATGGGTAACGACGTAGGAAATTAGCAAGTTGACGGGATAAAATTGTGATAGATAGGATAAATAGATCTTGAATAAATGCGAAATAAAAGAAGCAAATAAAAAGTGCAGCAAGGTATTTTTGGGCTTTTGGAAATAGATCTAGAAATAAAAACGAATAAAAATAGATCTCAAAGCAAATGTAATAAAGAAGAGACCCGGGGCCGTATATTTCACTAGTGGCTTCTTTCGAGAAAAATAGCATGCGATGGGTAAACAAATTACTGTTGGGCAATTGACAGAACTTCAAATAATTATGACGATATCCAGGCAATGATCATTATATAGGCATCACGTCCAAGATTAGTAGACCGACTCCTGCCTACATCTACTACTATTACTCCACACATCGACCGCTATCCAGCATGCATCTAGTGTATTAAGTTCATGGAGAAACGGAGTAAAGCAATAAAAATGATGACATGATGTAGACAAGATCTATTCATGTAGGAATAGACCCCATCTTGTTATCCTTAATAGCAACGATACATACGTGTCATGTCCCTTTCTGTCACTGGGACTGAGCACCGTAAGATCGAACCCATCACAAAGCACCTCTTCCAATGGCAAGAAAACTCGATCTAGTTGGCCTAAATAAACCAAAGATTCGAAGAAGTAATACGAGGCTATAAGCAATTATGCATATAAGTGATCAAAAATCAAATAACTTTCATGGATAAAATAGATCTGATCACAAACTCAAAGTTCACCGGATCCCAACGAACACACCGCAAAAAGAGTTACATCAAATAGATCTCCAAGAGACCATTGTATTGAGAATCAAAAGAGAGAGAGGAAGCCATCTTGCTACTTACGATGGACCCAAAGGTCTACAATGAACTACTCACGTATCATCGGGGAGGCACCAATGAGGATGATGAACCCCTCCGTGATGGTGTCTAGATTGGATCTGGTGTTTCTGGAACTTGTGGCGGCTGGAATTGTGTTTCGTCGACTCCCGTAGGGTTTTTGGATATTTGGGGTATTTCTAGAGCAAAGAGGCGGTACGGGAGGCGGCTGAGGTGGGCACAACCTACCAGGGCACGTCTGGGCCCCCAGGTAGGTTGTGCTCCCCTTGGAGCCCCCCTTGGTACTTCCTTGGCCCATCGTGTGTCTTCTGGTCCAGAAAAAATCTCCAAAAACGCTGTGTTTGGACTCCGTTTGGTATTGATTTTCCGCGAAGTAAAAAACAAGCAAAAAATAGCAACTGGCACTGGGCACTATGTCAATAGGTTAGTCCCGAAAAATGATATCAAGTTGCTCTAAAATGATTGTAAAACATCCAAGAATGGTAATATAACAGCATGGAACAACAAAAAATTATAGATACGTTGGAGTCGTATCAGCATCCCCAAGCTTAATTCCCGCTCTTTCTCGAGTAGGTAAATGATAAAAATAGAATTATTGATGTTGAATGCTGCCTATCATGTTCATCACATATTCTTTTCTTTTGTAGCATGGACATTTGGACTTTTATATGATTCAAAGCAATAGTCTAGTTTTGACATGAAGACTTCAATACTCAAGCATATCAACAAGCAACCATGTCTTTCAAAATATCAACACTGAAGCAAGTTATCCTTAGCCCATTATGCTCAATCATTGATAAATTCATGGAAAACACTCGCATATTAGCTACACACAATGCTCAAGTACGATCATAGTGCCCCTTAGTTGGTGCTTTATAAGAGAAGATGGAGACTCAATTAAAAATAAAAATTGCATAAAGTAAATAGAAAGGCCCTTCACAGAGGGAAGTAGGGATTTGTAGAGGTACCAGAGCTCAAAGCGGAAAACATAGAGATAAAACATTTTGGGTGGCATGCTTTTCCTGTCAACGAAAACGATCGAGTAGTTCCCAATACTTTCCATGCTAGATATATCATAGGCGGTTCCCAAACAGAAAATAAAGTTTATTCCTTTTTCCACCATACTTTCACATTCCATGGCTAACCGTATCCACGGGTGTCGTCCATACCAACACTTTTCAAGGAATATATTATTTGACAACATAAAGTAAATTCATTTTTCATTTCGGGACTAGGCATCCCTATTACCTTTGTCGTAGTCTCGTGCAATGACAAGTGAGTAAACACTCATCTTGATAATAACATATCTAGCATGGAAAAATACCAGCCACCCCTACCTTTTCATGAGCGGTACGAGCACACAAAAAGGAAATTTATTTTGAAAATTAGCTATGGCACGTACAAATTTTCTTAGAACGTCACGGAAATACCGTATATAGGTAGGTATAGTGGACTCATATGGCAAAACTGGGTTTAAGGATTTTGGATGCACAAGTAGTAATCCCACTTAGTACAAGTGAAGGCTAGCAAAAGATTGAGAAGCATCCAACCAAGAAATGAAAAATCTCATAAGCGAGCAATAAGCATAACTAACACCGAATAATGCACCACAACTAGGATGTAATTTCATTGCATAACTATGACTTTCGTGCTTGCATGATGTTTCCCCGGCAACGGCGCCATAAATTCCTTTTGATGCGGCTTGAACTATGTCAGTATTTCCCCAAAGAGGAAGGGATGATGCATCACAGCTACGGTAGGTATTTCCCTCAGTGATGAAACCAAGGTATCAAATTACTGTTGGGCAATTGATAGAACTTCAAATAATTATGACGATATCCAGGCAATGATCCTTATATAGGCATCACGTCCAAGATTGGTAGAACGACTCCTGCCTGGATCTACTACTATTACTCCACACATCGACCGCTATCCAACATGCATCTAGTGTATTAAGTTCATGGAGAAACGGAGTAATGCAATAAGAACGATGGCATGATGTAGACAAGATCTATTCACGTAGGAATAGACCCCATCTTGTTATCCTTAATAGCAAAGATACATACGTGTCATGTCCCCTTTTTGTCACCGGGATTGAGCACCATAAGATTGAACCCATTACAAAGCACCTCTTCCCCTGGCAAGAAAAATCGATCTAGTTGGCCTAACTAAACCAAAGATTCGAAGAAGAAATACAAGGCCATAAGAAATCATGTATATAAAAGATCAAAACTCAAATAACTTTCATGGAGAAAATAGATCTGATCATAAACTCACAGTTCATTAGAGCCCAACAAACACACCGCAAAAAGAGTTACATCAAATAGATCTCCAAGAGACCATTGTATTGAGAATCAGAAGAGAGAGGAAGCCATCTAGATACTAACTACGGGCCCAAAGGTCTACAATGAACTACTCACGCATCATCGGAGAGGCACCAATGAGGATGATGAACCCCTCCGTGATGGTGTCTAGACTGGATCTGGTGTTTCTGGAACTTGCGGTGGCTGGAATTGTGTTTCGTCGACTCCCCTATGTTTTTTGGATTTTCGGGGTATTTCTAGAGCAAAAAGGCGGTGCGGGAGGCGGCTGAGGTGGGCACAACCCACTGGGGTGCGCCTGGACCCCCAGGTGTGCTCAGGTGGGTTGTGCTCCCCTCGGAGCCCCCCTCTGGTACTTCCTTGGCCCATCGTGTGTCTTCTGGTCCAGAAAAAACTCTCCAAAAAGTTTTGCTGCGTTTGGACTCCATTTGGTATTGATTTTCTGCAAAGTAAAAAACAAGCGAAAAATAGCAACTGGCACTGGGCACTATGCCAATAGGTTAGTCCCGGAAAATGATTTAAAGTTACTATAAAATGATTGAAAAACATCCAAGAATGATAATATAACAACATGGAACAATAAAAAATTATAGATACGTTTGAGACATATGAAAATTTGCTATAAAATGATTGTAAAACATCCAAGAATGATAATATAACAACATAGAACAAGCAAAAATTATAGATACGTTGGAGATGTATCAGTGATCACATTTTTCGGATATTAGGATATCATTAAGTGTAAAGATAGTCCTAAAACAACATTGAGATTATGACGTTGGAGAACGATCATATTGAATTGAGTTAATATCATCTATAATCAATTGTAATAACACAAAGTGTTATCATGTGAATTTGCTCCTTAGACCATGAGAGTATCGTAATCACTTCTTACCGTACGGTGGGTGCTACTTGTGAGCTGCGTTGGGATTTTCGTCGAAGAGGAGAGTAGATGCAGTAGAGATAAGTATTTCCCTTAGTGAGAACCAAGGTTTATCAAACCAATAGGAGAATCACGCAAAGCCTCGTAAACTACACCTGCACACACAGAAGCAAATACTTGCACTCAATGCGGGCAACAGGGTTGTCAATCCCCTTGAATTCGTTAATTGCAAGGATCAAATCTTGTAGTGGTAGATAGATAAATTGCAAAACAAAATAAAACCAATAAAATTGCAGCAAAGATATTTTGGGTTTAATAAATAATTAAAGTAGACCTAGGGGCCATAGTTTTCACTAGAGGCTTCTCTCTCGAATACATAGCATACAGCGGGTGAACAAATTTCAGTTGGGCAATTGATAGAAAATCACATAGTTATGACGATATCCAAGGCGATGATCATGTATATAGGCATCATGTCCGAGACAAATAGGCCGACTCCTGTCTGCATCTACAACTATTACTCCACCCATCGACCGCTATCCAGCATGCATCTAGAGTATTAAGTTCATAAAAACAGAGTAACGCCTTAAGCAAGATGACATGATGTAGACAAAGAAAACTCAACTAATATGAATAAACCCCATCATTTTACCCTTATTGGCAATAATAAAATATGTGTCTTGTCCCTTTCTGTCACTAGGATAGAGCACTGCAAGATTGAACCCATCACAAAGCACCTCTCCCGCTGAAGATAAATCAATCTAGTTGGCCAAACCAAACGGATAGATCGGAGAGAAATACAAAGCTGTAAAAATCATGCATAATAAAGTCCAGAAAAGACTCAATTACTTCTCATGAATATTCAGATCATAAACCCACAATTCATCAGATCCGAACAAACACACCACAAAAGAAGATTACATCGGATAGAACTCCAAGAACATCAAGGCGAACATGGTATTAAAGATCAAAGAGAGAGAAGAAGCCATCTAGCTACTAGCCATGGACCCGTAGGTCTGTGGTAAACTTGAAAGATCATGGATATCGCCTAGAGGCGGGGGGGGGGGGGTGAATAGGCGCTTTAAAAATAATTACGGTTTAGGCTTGAGCAAATGCGGAATAAAGCTAGCTGTTAATTTTTCAAGCACAAAACCTACAACAACTAGGCTCACCTATGTGCACCAACAACTTATGCTAAGCTAGATAAACAACTAAGTGATAGCAAGATATATAACATGAAACACTATGGCTATCACAAAGTAAAGTGCATAAGTAAAGGGCTCAGGTAAGAGATAACCGAGGCATGCGGAGACAACAATGTATCCCGAAGTTCACACCCTTGCGGATGCTAATCTCCGTTTGGAGCGGTGTGGAGGCACAATGTTCCCCAAGAAGCCACTAGGGCCACCGTAATCTCCTCACGCCCTCGCACAATGCAAGATGCCGTGATTCCACTAAGGGACCCTTGAGGGCGGTCACCGAACCCATACAAATGGCAACCCTTGAGGGTGGTCACCGAACCCGTACACTTTGGCAACCCATGAGCGCGGTCACCGGTACCCGTCAAATTGCTTGGGCAATCTCCACAACCTAATTGGAGACCCCGACGCTTGCCCGGAGCTTTACACCACAATGATTGAGCTCCGAACACAACCAACCGTCTAGGGAGCCCAAGCACCCAAGAGGAACAAGCTCAAGGGTACCAAGCACCCAAGAGTAATAAGCTACTCAACTTCACTTCCATGTATCACCGTGGAGAACTCAAACCGATGCACCAAATGCAATGGCAAGGGCACACAGAGTGCCCAAGTCCTTCTCTCCCAAATCCCACCAAAGCAACTAATGCTAGGGAGGAAAATGAGAGGAAGAACGAAGAAGAGAACACGAAGAACTCCAAGATCTAGATCCAAAGGGTTCCCCTCACATAGAGGAGAAAGTGATTGGTGGAATCATAGATCTAGATCTCCTCTCTCTTTTCCCTCAAGAACTAGCAAGAATCATTGGAGGGATTGAGAGATAGCAACCTCGAAGAAGGTCAACAATGGGGGGCAAACATGAGCTCAAAGGATAAGGTCCAATGGGGAAGAAGACCCCCTTTTATAGGTGGGGAAAAATCCAACCGTTATCCTCTCATTCAGCCCACAGCGAGCGGTACTACCGCTCAAGGGAGCGGTACTACCGTTGGGACCGCGCACAACACCTACACAGGAGAGGGGAGAAGGGACAAAGGAGCAGACCATTGAGCGGCACTAGCAGTGGTGGTAGGTGCAGTACTACCGCTTATGAGCAGTACTACTGTTGCTACTGCCGCTGAACCCGGCACGAGAAACACAGGTCTCGAGTCAAGGCGGTACTAGCGCAGAACCGGAGCGGTACTGCCACTTGAAGCTCTGGGCGGTACTACCGCAGATACAGTGGTACTACCGCCTGTTGCTCTCAGTGGTATTTCCGCTCCGGGCCGCGGTACTACCGCTGGCACCTCTCCTATGCCACTTCCACGATACTGGAGGATCCTCCAAGAAAACCTGAACTGCCACAACTTGTGCAAGTGAGCTCCGAATTGAGCAAACTCAAGCTTGTTGACGACGAGTAGTAAGAAGAAGCAGGGGAGGTATGTCTAAGATATAGAAGAGTGAAACCTCCAACAGAGAAGAACCGACATAACCTCCAACATCGAAAACAAAGTAGAAGATGCATGTGAACTCCGTTTTCGATGAACTCGAGCTTGTCAAGAAGATGACCATAAGCTCTAAAACTCACAAAGAGAAACACTAAACAAGAACCAAGAAAGATGATGTAAGGATGCAATGGTTTGAGCTCTCTATGAACGATACGATCAAGCTACCAACTTGAAAGCCCCCCTTGATAGTACGGAAATCGATCCTATAACCCGGTCTCATAACTACCACCATGAGATCGGTAAAATAGAAAACCTATCAAGGACAAACCTTTGCCTTGCGCATGATCCACTTGAGCTAGATGGTGACAATCTTGTCCTCCTCAAGATGGACCACCTTTCTTGATTGTGTTGGGTCAATGAAGACTAGTTGATTGCTCCCCCATACTCCACTATGGGTGAGCCACTCTTCGGCACATCTTCACATGTCCATTGTCACCACAATGGACGGCAAGCTTCAGGCACTTGATCTCTTCATGATGCTCCGCTTGAACTTGCACACGGCAATCTTGATGACGATCGCCACTTGATGTCATCCTCCATGGGTTGTGTGGGATCTACCTCTTGATGCAAGCCCATGGAAACATACCTAACCCCACATAGAACTCTCACATAGACCACGGGTTAGTACACAAAGCGTAATGGACAATGCCTACCATACCATGAGATCACTTGATCCCACTTGGTACATCTTGTACGCTTTGTGTGTTGATCAACTTGAATCACTCTTTGTACATAGTCTTGATCAACCTTGAATCTTTCCAACTGTCTTCATTTGGATGATGTCTTGAAGGTAAACATGAATGATCACACAATCTTCTTCTTCAAGACATGCTTGCAATAACCTCAACACTCACATGACCAATCTTTGGATAATTCCTTAACACCTTGGTCAACTCATAAACTCCTTGAAACCAACACATGGACTTCAAGAAAAGCCTATGGACAAATCCTTCAAATGTAACTCAATGCAACCATTAGTCCACAGAGAATGTCATCAATTACCAAAACCACACATGGGGGCACCACATGTCCTTTCAAAACTACTCATGCATCATCGGAAGGAAGCAAGGATGATGTAGAAGCCCTTCGCGATCGATTCCCCCTCCGACAGAGTACCAGAAAAGGACTCTAGATGGAATCGCGGAATAACAAAAGCTTGCGGTAGCGAAAAAAGTGTTCCAGGTGGCTCTCTGTTGGTTTGGGAATATTTGGGAATTTTTAGGCCTAGAATTAGGTCAAACGGAGCTGCGTGGGGCCCAGAAACTCAGGGGGCGCGTCCCTTGAGCTTGTGGCTCTCTCGTATCTCATCTGGTTACATCCCAAAGCTTCTAGGGCCCCTTCTGGTCCAGAAAAAAATAATCCAAAGATATTTTTTCTGTTTGGACTTCGTTTGATATTTTTTGAAAAGCCAAAAACAAGCAAAAAAAGATGAACTGGCACTGGGCACTAGGTTAATAGGTTAGTCCCAAAAAATGGTATAAAATACCATATAATTGCATATAAAACATCAAAGATTGATACTACAATAGCATGGTGCAATAAAAAATTATAGATACATTGGAGACGTTTCAGTGAGCTTTGGGGTTGCTCAAACATCACATGTGACACGGTGATTGCTACTTGTGAGCTGCGTTGGGATTTTCCCCGAAGAGAAATGGTGAAGCAATATAGTAGCAGATAAGTATTCCCCATAGTGAGAACTAAGGTTATTGAACCAATAGGAGAACCACGCAAATTCCCGCCTTTAGCACTGTTGGAAATATGCCCTAAAGGCAATATAAAGTGGTTATTATTATATTTCCTTAATCATGATAAAGGTATATTGTTCATGCTATAATTGTATTGATCAGAAACTTAAATACATGTGTGAATACATAAACAAATACCAAGTCCCTAGTGAGCCTCTACTAGACTGGCTCATTGATCAAAAGATGGTTAAGGTATCCTAAACATAGACATGAGTTGTCATTTGATAATGGGATCACATCATTAGGAGAATGATGTGCTGGACAAGACCCATCCGTTAGCATAGCATATGATCGTTTAGTTTTTTGCTACTGCTTTCTTAATGTCAAATACATATTCCTTTGACCATGAGATCATGCAACTCCCGGACTCCGGAGGAATACCTTGTGTGCTATCAAACATCACATCGTAACTGGGTGATCATAAAGGTGCTCTACACGTATCTCCGAATGTGTCTGTTGAGTTGGCGTGAATTGAGAT
Source organism: Aegilops tauschii subsp. strangulata (assembly GCF_002575655.3). Lineage (NCBI taxonomy): Eukaryota > Viridiplantae > Streptophyta > Magnoliopsida > Poales > Poaceae > Aegilops > Aegilops tauschii. Next base: position 106,752,342 of record NC_053038.3, on the reverse strand, counting down.
TGGGATTTGTCACTCCGTATGATGGAGAGGTATCTCTGGGCCCTCTCAGTAATACAACATCACAAGAAGCTTGCAAGCAAAGTGACTAAGGAGTTAGTTACAAGATGATGTATTACGGAACGAGTAAAGAGACTTGCCGGTAACGAGATTGAACTACGTATGGAGATACCAACGATCGAATCTCAGGCAAGTAACATACTGACAGACAAAGGGAACTACGTATATTGTCATAAAGGTTCGACCGATAAAGATCTTGTAGAATATGTAGGAACCAATATGGGCATCCAGGTCCCGCTATTGGTTATTGACCAGAGAAGTGTCTCGGTCATGACTACATCATTCTCGAACCCGTAGGGTCCGCACGGTTAACGTTCATTGACGATATAGTATTATATGAGTTATGTATGTTGGTGACCGAATGTTGTTAGAAGTCCCGGATGAGATCACGGACATGAGGAGGAGCTCCGGAATGGTCCGGATGTAAAGATTGATATATAGGATGATATGGTTGGGCCAAGGGGTAAGGCCCACGAGGCCTTAAGACAGTGCACAAAGGGGTTTTCTCGGAGGGCAGGGGCTAGATGCCAAGGTTGCTGGTGTCTACCCCCTAGGCCAGATGACGTAGTCGATAGCATTTGCGTAAATGCCAGGAACCGTGGCGTTTGGCCCTGGAGTCCGAGACTGGCTCAACTTTGCATTTCAAACCGACTTTGGGGAGGCCTCCTCTCCAAGTAACGACCCCAGGGCTCAACATATAAATAGTGGAGCAAGGCTAGCCCCTAGAACACAAGTTTTTGAGCCTCCTCTAGTTTGTCATAGTTGACTAATTAGAGCTAGTCCTAGCTACCTGTAATCATCATAATGAGAAGCCCAGTGTGGTTCTAATCTCCTCCGCTCTAAATCTGTTGTGCTTGGTGAAGCCCTGCGGAAATAGTTTCACCACCAACATCACCACGCCGTCGTGCTGCCGGAACTCATCTACTACTTTGCCCCTCTTGCTGGATCAAGAAGGCAAGGACATGATGACCCACAAGTATAGGGGATTGCTACCTCTTGAGCACTGCGTTGGTTTTTCCCTTGAAGAGGAAAGGGTGATGCAACAAAGTAGCGTAAGTATTTCCCTCAGTTTTTGAGAACCAAGGTATCAATCCAGTAGGAGGCCACACGCAAGTCCCTCGTACCTACACAAACAAATAAGAACCTTGCAACCAACGCGATAAAGGGGTTGTCAATCCCTTCACGGCCACTTGCAAAAGTGAGATCTGATAGAGATGATAAGATAATATTTTTGGTATTTTTATGATAAAGAGCGAAAGTAAAGATTGCAAAATAAACGGCGCCAGAAATAGCTAGTTGACGAGAGATTAATATGATGGAAAATAGACCCGAGGGCCATAGGTTTCACTAGTGGCTTCTCTCAAGATAGCATAAGTATTACGGTGGGTGAACAAATTACTGTTGAGCAATTGATAGAAAAGTGCATAATTATGAGAATATCTAGGCATGATCATGTATATAGGCATCACGTCCGCGACAAGTAGACCGACTCCTGCCTGCATCTACTACTATTACTCCACACATCGACCGCTATCCAGCATGCATCTAGAGTATTATGTTCATAAGAACAGAGTAACGCATTAGGTAAGATGACATGATGTAGAGGGATAAACTCAAGCAATATGATATAAACCCCATCTTTTTATCCTCGATGGCAACAATACAATACGTGTCGTTTCCCCTACTGTCACTGGGATCGAGCACCGCATGATTGAACCCAAAGCTAAGCACTTCTCCCATTGCAAGAAAGATCAATCTAGTAGGCCAAACCAAACTGATAATTCGAAGAGACTTGCAAAGATAACCAATCATACATAAAAGAATTCAGAGAAGATTCAAGTATTGTTCATAGATAATCTTGATCATAAACCCACAATTCATCGGATCTCGACAAACACACCGCAAAAGAGTTACATCGAATAGATCTCCAAGAAGATCGAGGAGAACTTTGTATTGAGATCCAAAGAGAGAGAAGAAGCCATCTAGCTAACAACTATGGACCCAAAGGTCTGTGGTAAACTACTCACACATCATTGGAGACGCTATGGTGTTGATGTAGAAGCCCTCCGTGATCGATGCCCCCTCCGGCGGAGCGCCGAAAAATCCCCCAAGATGGGATCTCACGGGTACAGAAGGTTGCAGCGGTGGAATTAGGTTTTTGTGGTGCTCCTCGATGGTTTGGGGGTACGTGGGTATATATAGGAGGAAGAAGTAGGTCGGTGGAGCCACAAGGGGCCCACGAGGGTGGAGGGCGCACCTAGGGGGTAGGCGTGCCCCCTGCCTCGTGGCCTCCTCGGTGATTTCTTGACGTCCACTCCAAGTCGTCTGGATCACGTTTGTTCCAAAAATAACTCTCCCGAAGGTTTCATTCCGTTTGGACTCTGTTTGATATTCCTTTTCTGCAAAACACTGAAATAGGCAAAAAACAGCAATTTGCACTATGCCTTGGGTTAATAGGTTAGTCCCAAAAATAATATAAAAGTGTATAAATAAGCCCATTAAACATCCAAAACAGAATATATAATAGCATAGAACAATCAAAATTATAGATACGTTGGAGACGTATCAGGGATCAATCGTAGTCCTTTTGATAAGTAAGAGTGTCGAACCCAACGAGGAGCAGAAGGAAATGACAAGTGGTTTTCAGCATGGTATTTTCTGCAAGCACTAAAATTGTCGGTGACAGGTAGTTTGATAGCAAGATAATTTGTAACGAACAAGTAACGGTAACGGTAAATAAAGTGCAGCAAGGTAGCCCAATCCTTTTGTGGCAAAGGAGAGGCCAAAACGGTCTCTTATGATAAGCAAAGCGTTCTTGAGGGTACACGGGAATTTCATCTAGTCACTTTCATCATGTTGGTTTGATTCGTGTTCGCTACTTTCATAATTTGATATGTGGGTGGACCGGTGCTTAGGTGTTGTTCTTACTTGAACAAACCTCCTACTTATGATTAACCCCCTTGCAAGCATCCGCAACTACGAGAAAAGTATTAAGATAAAATCTAACCATAGCATTAAACTTTTGGATCCAAATCGGTCCCTTACGAAGTAGCACATAAACTAGCATCATATAATAACTACTCCACAATGCATTCCCTTAGGCCTAAATATGGTGAAGTGCCATGTAGTCGATGTTCACATGACACCACTAAGGGAATCACAACATACATATAATCAAAATATCGAACACGTATCAAATTCAAATGATTACTTGCAACAAGATTTCTCCCGTGACCTCAAGAACAAAAGTAACTACTCACAAATGATAAAGATCAGCATGGAACAATCAAAAATTATAGATACGTTGGAGACGTTTCAAGCATCCCCAAGCTTAATTCCTGCTCGTCCTCGAGTAGGTAAATGATAAAAACAGAATTTTTGATGTGGAATGCTACCTAGCATATTTATCAATGAAATTTTCTTTATTGGGGCATGAATGTTCCGATCCAAAAGATTCAAGATAAAAGTTTAATATTGACATAAAAATAATAATACTTCAAGCATTCTAACCAAGTAATTATGTCTTATCAAAATAACATAGCCAAAGAAAGCTCATCCCTACAAAATCACATTGTTTGGCTATGCTTCATTTTCGTCGCACAAAATGCTCTCATCATGCACAACCCCGATGACAAGCCAAGCAATTGTTTCATACTTAGCCTTTTCAAACTCTTTTCAACTTTTACGCAATATATGAGCGCGAGCCATGGACATAGCACTATGGGTGGAATAGAATATAATGATTGAGGTTGTGTGAGAAGGCAAAAAAGGAGAAATCTCACATTGACGCGGCTAATCAACGGGCTATGGAGATGCCCATCAATTGATGTCAATGCAAGGAGTAGGGATTGCCATGCAACGGATGCACTAGAGCTAAAAATATATGAAAGCTCAATAAGATAAACTAAGTGGGTGTGCATCCAACTTGCTTGCTCACGAAGACCTAGGGCATTTGAGGAAGCCCATTGTTGGAATATACAAGCCAAGTTCTATAATGTAAAATTCCCACTAGTATATGAAAGTGAAAAAATAGGAGACTCTTTATCATGAAGATCATGGTGCTATTTTGAAGCACAAGTGTGGTAAAAGGATAGTAACATTGTCCCTTCTCTCATTTTCTCTCATTTTTTATTTGGGCCCTCTTCTCTTTTTTTTGGCCACTTTTCTTTCTTTTTTTTCGTCCGGAGTCTCATCCCGACTTGTGGGGGAATCATAGTCTCCATCATCCTTTCCTCACTTGGGACAATGCTGTAATAATGATGATCATCACACTTTTATTTACTTACAACTCAAAGATTACAACTCAATACTTAGAACTAAATATGACTCTATGTGAATGCCTCCGGCGGTGTACCGGGATATGAATCAACAGTGACATGTATGAAAGAATTATAAAGGTGGCTTTGCCACAAATACAATGTCAACTACATGATCATGCAAAGCAATATGACAATGGTGATGCGTGTCATAATAAACGGAACGGTGGAAAGTTGCATGGCAATATATCTCGGAATGGCTATGGAAATGCCATAATAGGTAGGTATGGTGGCTGTTTTGAGGAAGATATAAGGAGGTTTATGTGTGATAGAGCGTATCATATCACGGGGTTTGGATGCACCAGCGAAGTTTGCACCAACTCTCAAGGTGAGAAAGGGCAATACACGGTACCGAAGAGGCTAGAAATGGTGGAAGATTGAGAGTGTGTATAATCCATGGACTCAACATTAGTCAAAAAGAACTCACATACTTATTGCAAAAATCTACAAGTCATCAAAACCAAGCACTACGCGCATGCTCCTAGGGGGATAGATTGGTAGGAAAAGACCATCGCTCGTCCCCGACCTCCACTCATAAGGAAAGCAATCAAAGAACACCTCATGCTTCAAATTTGTCACACAACGTTTACCATACGTGCATGCTACGGGACTTGCAAACTTCAACATAAGTATTTCTCAATTTCACAATTTCTCAACTAGCACACCTCTAATATTACCACGTTTATATCTCAAAACAACTATCAAGTATCAAACTTCTCTTACTATTCAATGCACTTTGTAAACTACCATGCTGTTCTAAAGGACTCTCAAAATAATATAAGTGAAGCATGAGAGATCAATAATTTCTATAAAATATAACCACCACCGTGCTCTAAAAGATATAAGTGAAGCACTAGAGAAAAATTGTTTAGCTCAAAAGATATAAGTGAAGCACATAGAGTATTCTAATAAATTCCGATTAATGTGTGTCTCTCTGAAAAGGTGTGTACAGCAAAGATGATTGTGGTGAACTAAAAAGCAAATACTCAAATCATACAAGACGCTCCAAGCAAAACACATATCATGTGGTGAATAAAAATATAGCATCAAGTAAAGTTACCCATGGACGAAGACAAAAGAGGGGATGCCTTCCGGGGCATCCCCAAGCTTAGGCTTTTGGTTGTCCTTGGATTTTACCTTGGGTGCCTTGGGAATCCCAAGATTAGGCTCTTTCCACTCCTTGTTCCATAATCCATCAAATCTTTACCCAAAAACCTGAAAACTTCACAACACAAAACTCAACAGAAAATCTCATGAGCTCCGTTAGCGAAATAAAACAAAGCACCACTTTAAGGTACTGTAATGAAATCATTCTTTATTTATATTGGTGTTAAACCTACTGTATTCCAACTTTTCTATGATTCATAAACTCAATTACTAGCCATAGATTCATCAAAATAAGCAAACAACACACGAAAAACAGAATCTGTCAAAAACAGAACAGTCTGTAGTAATCTGTATCTAACGCAAACTTATGTAACTCAGAAAAATCAACCAAAATAGGAAGACCTAGATAATTTGTTTATTGATCTTCTGCAATTGGAATCAGTATTTTATCACGTTCTGGTGATTTTTAACAATTGTTGTCGTGAACAGAAAGTTTCTGGAATTTTCAGCAAGATCAAATAACTATCATCCAAGAAGATCCTATAGGTTCAACTTGGCACAAACACTAATTAAAACATAAAACCACAACTAAAAAGAATCTAGATGTATTATTTATTACTAAGCATAACCAAAAAGCAAAAAACTAAAATAAAATTGGGTTGCCTCCCAACAAGCGCTATCGTTTAACGCCCCTAGCTAGGCATAAAGGCAAGGATAGATCTAGGTATTGCCATCTTTGGTATGCAATACATAAGTGACTCTCATAATAGATTCATAAGGTAATTTAATTTTATTTCTAGGGAAGTGTTCCATGCCTTTCCTTAACGGAAATTGGAATCTAATATTTCCTTCCTTCATATCAATAATTGCACCAATCGTTCTAAGGAAAGATCTACCAAGAATAATAGGACATGAAGGATTGAAATCTATATCAAGAACAATGAAATGTACGGGCACATAATTCCTATTTGCAACTATAATAACATCATCAATACTTCCCATAGGTTTCTTAATGGTGGAATCTGCAAGGTGCAAGTTTAAAGAACAATCATCAAATTCACGGAAACCTAGCAAATCACACAAAGTTTTTGGAATCGTGGAAACACTAGCACCCAAATCACACAAAGCAAAGCATTCATGATCTTTAATTTTAATTTTAATAGTAGGTTCCCACTCATCATAAAGTTTTCTAGGGATAGAAACTTCCAATTCAAGCTTTTCTTCATAAGATTGCATTAAAGCATCAACGATATGTTTGGTAAAAGCCTTATTTTGACTATAAGCATGCGGAGAATTTAGCACGGATTGCAACAAGGAAATGCAATCTATAAAATAACAATTATCATAATTAAATTCCTTGAAATCCAAAATAGTGGGTTCATTGCTATCTAAAGTTTTGACCTCTTCCATCCCACTTTTACCAAATTTTGCATCAAGATCTAAAAACTCCGAATCATTGGGACGCCTTTTAACTAAAGTTGACTCATCTCTAGTCCCATCATTATCAAGATTCATATTGCAAAACAAAGTTTTAATAGGGGCACATCAATCACTTTTAGATCTTCATCCTTATTATCATGAAAACTAGAAGAACACACTTTTACAAAGCAATCTTTCTTAGCACGCATCCTAGCGGTTCTTTCTTTGCACTCATCAATGGAAATTCTCATGGCTTTGACAGACTCATTGATATCATGCTTAGGTGGAATAGATCTAAGTTTCAAAGAATCAACATCAAGAGAAATTCTATCCACGTTCCTAGCCAATTCATCAATCTTAGGCAATTTTTCTTCAAGCAAAGCATTGAAATTCTTTTGAGAAATCATAAATTCTTTAACACTAGTCTCAAAATCAGAGGGCATCTTATTAAATTTCCATAAGAGTTGTTGTAGGAATTACCATAATTATTAGAGGGATTACTAGGATACGGCCTAGGATTAAAGTTCCCTCTATAAGCGTTGTTACCAAAATTGTTCCTACCAACAAAATTCACATCCATGGATTCATTATTATTATCAATCAAAGTAGACAAAGGCATATCATTGGGATCAGAAGAAACACTCTTATTAGCAAACAATTTCATAAGTTCATCCATCTTTCCACTCAAAACATTAATTTCTTCAATTGCAAGCACCTTTTTACTAGTAGATCTTTCAGTATGTCATTGAGAATAATTAACCATAATATTATCTATGAGTTTAGTAGCTTCTCCTAACGTGATTTCCATAAAAGTGCCTCCCGCGGCCGAATCTAAAAGATTTCTAGAAGCAAAGTTCAATCCGGCATAAATTTTTTGTATAATCATCCATAAATTCAAACCATGTGTAGGGCAATTACGTATCATTAATTCATTCTCTCCCAAGCTTGTGCAACATGTTCATGATCAAGTTGCTTAAAGTTCATAATATCGTTTCTAAGAGAGATGATATTAGCGGGAGGAAAATACTTAGAGATAAAAGCATCTTTGCACTTATTCCAAGAATCAATGCTACTTTTAGGCAAAGACGAAAACCAAGTTTTAGCACGATCTCTAAGCGAAAAAGGAAATAGCTTCAATTTAACAATATCATTGTCCACATCTTTCTTCTTTTGCATATCACACAAATCAACAAAGCTATTTAGATGGGAAGCGGCATCTTCACTAGGAAGGCCGACGAATTGATCTTTCATGACAAGATTCAGCAAGGCAGCATTAATTTCACAAGATTCTGCATCGCTAAGAGGAGCAATCAGAGTGCTAAGAAAATCATTATTGTTGCTATTGGCAAAGTCACACAATTTAGTATTATCTTGAGCCATCATAGCAAGCAATCCAACACACAAGCAAACAAGAAGCAAGCGAAAAAGAAGCAAACGGAAAGAGAGGGCGAATAAAACGGCAAGGGTGAAGTGGGGGAGAGGAAAACGAGAGGCAAATGGCAAATCATGTAATGTGAGAGATAAGAGTTTGTGATGGGTACTTGGTATGTCTTGACTTGTGTATAGACTCCCCGACAACGGCGCCAGAAATCCTTCTTGCTACCTCTTGAGCATTGCGTTGGTTTTTCCCGTGAAGAGGAAAGGGTGATGCAGCAAAGTAGCGTAAGTATTTCCCTCGGTTTTTGAGAACCAAGGTATCAATCCACTAGGAGGCCACATGCAAGTCCCTCGTACCTACACAAACAAATAATAACCTTGCAACCAACGCGATAAAGGGGTTGTCAATCCCTTCACGGCCACTTGCAAAAGTGAGATCTGATAGAGATGATAAGATAATATTTTTGGTATTTTTATGATAAAGAGCGAAAGTAAAGATTGCAAAATAAACGGCGCCAGAAATAGCTAGTTGACGAGAGATTAATATGATGGAAAATAGACCCGAGGGCCATAGGTTTCACTAGTGGCTTCTCTCAAGATAGCATAAGTATTACGGTGGGTGAACAAATTACTGTCGAGCAATTGATAGAAAAGTGCATAATTATGAGAATATCTAGGCATGATCATGTATATAGGCATCACGTCCGCGACAAGTAGACTGACTCCTGCCTGCATCTACTACTATTACTCCACACATCGACCGCTATCCAGCATGCATCTAGAGTATTAAGTTCATAAGAACAGAGTAACGCATTAGGTAAGATGACATGATGTAGAGGGATAAACTCAAGCAATATGATATAAACCCCATCTTTTTATCCTCGATGGCAACAATACAATACGTGTCGTTTCCCCTACTGTCACTGGGATCGAGCACCGCATGATTGAACCCAAAGCTAAGCACTTCTCCCATTGCAAGAAAGATCAATCTAGTAGGCCAAACCAAACTGATAATTCGAAGAGACTTGCAAAGATAACCAATCATACATAAAAGAATTTAGAGAAGATTAAAATATTGTTCATAGATAATCTTGATCATAAACCCACAATTCATTGGATCTCGACAAACACACCGCAAAAAGAGTTACATCGACTAGATCTCCAAGAAGATCAAGGAGAACTTTGTATTGAGATCGAAAGAGAGAGAAGAAGTCATCTAGCTAATAACTATGGACCCGAAGGTCTGTGGTAAACTACTCACACATCATCGGAGAGGCTATGGTGTTGATGTAGAAGCCCTCCGTGCTCGATGCCCCCTCCGGCGGAGCACCGGCAAAGGCCCCAAGATGGGATCTCATGGGTACAGAAGGTTGCGGCTGTAGAATTAGGTTTTCATGGTGCTCCTGGATGGTTTGGGGGTACGTAGGTATATATAGGAGGAAGAAGTAGGTCGGTGGAGCCACGAGGGGCCCACGAGGGTGGAGGGCGCGCACCCCCGCCTCGTGGCCTCCTCAGTGATTTCTTGACGTCCACTCCAAGTCCTCTGGATCACGTTTGTTCCAAAAATAACTCTCCCGAAGGTTTCATTCTGTTTGGACTCCGTTTGATATTCCTTTTCTGCAAAACACTAAAATAGGCAAAAAAAACAACAATTTGCACTGGGCCTTGGGTTAATAGGTTAGTCCCAAAAATAATATAAAAGAGTATAAATAATCCCATTAAACATCCAAAACAGAATATATAATAGCATGGAACAATCAAAAATTATAGATATGTTGGAGACATAACAGGGATCAATCGTAGTCCTTTCGATAAGTAAGAGTGTCGAACCCAACGAGGAGCAGAAGGAAATGACAAGTGGTTTTAGCATGGTATTTTCTGCAAGCACTAAAATTGTCGGTGACAGGTAGTTTGATAGCAAGATAATTTGTACCGAACAAGTAACGGTAACGGTAAATAAAGTGCAGCAAGGTGGCCCAATCCTTTTGTGGCAAAGGAGAGGCCAAAACGGTCTCTTATGATAAGCAAAGCGTTCTTGAGGGTACACGGGAATTTCATCTAGTCACTTTCATCATGTTGGTTTGATTCGTGTTCTCTACTTTCATAATTTGATATGTGGGTGGACCGGTGCTTAGGTGTTGTTCTTACTTGAACAAACCTCCTACTTATGATTAACCCCCTAGCAAGCATCCGCAACTACGAGAAAAGTATTAAGATAAAATCTAACCATAGCATTAAACTTTTGGATCCAAATCGGTCCCTTACGAAGTAGCACATAAACTAGCATCATATAATAACTACTCCACAATGCATTCCCTTACGCCTAAATATGGTGAAGTGCCATGTAGTCGATGTTCACATGACACCACTAAGGGAATCACAACATACATATCATCAAAATATCGAACACGTATCAAATTCACATGATTACTTGCAACAAGATTTCTTCCGTGACCTCAAGAACAAAAGTAACTACTCACAAATGATAAAGATCAGCGGTGTATTAAATAGCATGATGGATCTGAACATATAATCTTCCACCAAATAAACCATATAGTAATCAACTACAAGATGTAATCAACACTATTAGTCACCCACAAGTACCAATCTGAGGTTCCGGTACAAAGATTGAACATAAGAGATGAACTAGGGTTTGAGAGGAGATGGTGTTGTTGAAGATGTTGATGGAGATAGCCCTCCCAAAGATGAGAGGGTTGTTGGTGATGATGATGACGATTATTTCCCCCTCCGGGAGGGAAGTACCCCTGGCGGAATCGCTCCGCCAGAGGGCAAAAGTGCTCCTGCCCAAGTTCCGCCTCGAGACGACAGCGCTTTCTCCTGAAAGTCCCCCTCTGATTTTTGGGGGTCAAAATGACCTATATACCTGAAGATGGGCACCGGAGGGTGGGTCGAGGAGAGCACAACCCACCAGGGCGCGCCTGGGGGGCCTGGCGCGCCCAGGTGGGTGGTGCCCACCTGGTTGGCCTCCTCCGGTAGTTGTTTGCTCCAGTATTTTTTATATATTGCAAAACAATTCTCCGTAAATTTTCAGCTCATTTGGACATGTGTAGAATAGGTAACTCTAACGTAGCTTTTTCAGGTCCAGAATTCCAGCTGTCGACATTCTCCCTCTTTGTGTAAACCTTGCATATTATGAGAGAAAAGGCATTAGAATTACTCCATAAAGCATTATTATGCATAAAAACATTATAAATAAAGTAGGAAAACATAATGCAAAATGGACGTATCAACTCCCCCAAGCTTAGACCTCGCTTGTCCTCAAGTGAAAACCGAAATCGAAAAACATGTCAACATGCTTAGAGAAAGAGGTGTCGATAAAAAAAATACGGACATAGACGCATCATGCATATTATTATAACAGCAACAAACTTTAACATAAAACTTTATCATACAACTTTTATCATATAACTTCTTATGGACAAGTAACAATTCATCACAACATTGAAGTATAAAGCAAAACTCTATTGAAAACCAACAAACTATGTTCTCAGTCAAATTTGCAACTACAATTCATCATCTTTTTAGGAAGGGTCACGTATCGGAGCCTTTAGGCAAGTCCACATACTCAACCATCATATAATCTTCTATGATTGCTAACTCACAACATACCCATGAACAAAAAGTTTCAACCGGACACATAGAAAGATAGGGGCTTATAGTTTCGCCTCCCAACGTATTCACCTCAAGGGTTATGTTTTCCTATATCTGAAACATTATCTTGTCTTGGATCATCCAACATGTTGAGCTTGCCTTTCCCTCTCTTGCTAGCCAAATTCTTCGCACCAAGTAGAAATACTACTTGTGCTTCCAAACATCCCTTAAAAAAAGTTTTTCCATGAGAGTCCACCATACCTACCTATGGATTGAGTAAGATCCTTCAAGTAAGTTGTCATCGGTACTTGCAAAAAAAATTGCTCTCTAAATATGTATGATCTATTAGTGTGGAGAAAATAAGCTTTATACGATCTTGTGATATGGAAGCAATAAAAGCGACGGACTGCATAATAAAGGTCCCTATCGCAAGTGGCAATATAAGTGACGTTCTTTTCCATTAAGATTTTGTGCATCCAACCTTAAAATCGCATGACAACCTCTGCTTCCCTCTGCGAAGGGCCTATCTTTTACTTTTATCTTCTACCTTATGCAAGAGTCATGGTGATCTTCACCTTTCCTTTTTACACTTTTTCCTTTGGCAAGCACTTTGTGTTGGAGTGATCCGGATATATATATCCACTTGGATGTAGGTTTTCATGAGTTATTATTGTTGACATTACCCTTGAGGTAAAAGGTTGGGAGGCAAAACTATAAGCCCCTACCTTTCTGGGTGTCCGATTAAAACTTTGAACCCATAAATATCACGTGAGTGTTAGAAATTGTGAAAGATTAAATGATAGTTGAGTATGTGGAGTTTGCTAAATCAAAGCTCTGACATAGACCCTTCCTGAAAATAAGATGAATTGCAATTGTTTGATGACTGAGAATATAGTTTGTTAGTTTCAAGAAAGTTTATGATCTATACTTTAACATGTGAATAGCTTGTTACTTGATCATGAAAAGTTTTATGAGATGAGCTACTGTTATGACATATAATGATGCTAGAAAAAGTGATTGAAAATATCATTGATCAAACTTAAGCACTTGCTAGCATTCACACTTCATAAATAATTTCTTTTATCATTTACCTACTCGATGACGAGCAGGAATTAAGCTTGGGGATGCTGATACGTCTCCAACGTATCTATAATTTATGAAGTATTCATGCCATGTTTACAATAGTTTTATATGATTTTGGTATGATTTGATTAGAACTAACCCGGACTGACGTTGTTTTCAGCAGAACTACCGTGGTGTTGTTTTTGTGCAGAAATAAAAGTTCTCGGAATGCGATGAAAACCAACGGAGAATTTTTCTGGAAAATATGAAAAATACTGGAACAAAAATCTACCGGAGGGGAGTCCTGGGGGGCCCACGAGGGTGGGGGCGCGCCCACCCCATGGGCGCGCCCCTGTGCCTCGTGGACTCCTCGAGAGCCCCACTGACGTGAAATCAACGCCAACTTCTCCTATAAATACAGAAACCTTCGGGAAATAACCTAGATCGGAAGTTCCGCCACAGCAAGCCTCTGTAGCCACGAGAAATCAATCTAGGCCCTCTCTGGCACCCTGCCAGAGGGGGCATCATCACCGGAGGCCATGGAGGAGGATCCCGGAGGGGCCATCATCGCCATGAAGGCCAAGGACCAGAGGGAGAACCTCTCCCCATCTAGGGGGGAGGCCATGGAGGAGGAAGCACAAGGGGGAGAACCTCTCCTCCTCTCTCTTGGTGGTGCCGGAGTGCCATCGGGAGGGGAATCATCGCCGCGGTGATCGTCTTCATCAATATCACCACCATCAGCACCATCCTCATCTCTTTTACGCGGTCCACTCTCCCGCACCCCGCTGTAATCCCTACTTGAACATGGTGCTTTATGCCACATATTATGATCCAATGATGTGTTGCCATCTTATTATGTTTTGAGTAGATATCTTTTTTCCTTGGGTTGATTGATGATCTAGATTGGTACGAGTTGTATGTTTTATTTTGGTGCTCTCCTATTGTGCCCTCTGTGTCGTGCAAGCATGAGGGCTTCCCGCTGTAGGGTGTTGCAATACGTTCATGATTCGCTTATAGTGGGTTGCTTGAGTGACAGAAGCATAAACCTGAGTAAGGGGGTTGTTGCGTATGGGATAAAGGGGACTTGATGCTTTAGTGCTATGGTTGGGTTTTACCTTAATGATCTTTAGTAGTTGCGGATGCTTGCTAGAGTTCCAATCATAAGTGCATATGATCCAAGAAGAGAAAGTATGTTAGCTTATGCCTCTCCCTCATATGAAATTGCAATGACGACTACCGGTCTTGTTAACGATTGCCTAGGATAATTCCGCACACCGACTCATCATTATTCCGCACTCGCTATTTATAATATTTAGTAATATATTCTAAATTTATGATAACAGCACCTACTTTTATGTTTTAGCTCTCCGATATCATGCAAACTTATCCTCTTCATACCCACAACGTAGTTTTATTTCTCGTTTCTAGTTGGAAGAAAATGTTCGGTGTACGTAGAGTCGTATCAGTGGCAGATAGGACTTGAGAGAATATTGATCTTACCTTTAGCTCCTTGTGGGTTCGACACTCCATAATTATCACTTCCACCTTTGGGAATTGCTACGATGATTCCCCGCACTTGGGGATTATCAAGCTCTTTTCTGGCGCCGTTGCCGGGGAGCAATAGCGTGGGGTTGATATTCTCATGTGTGCTTGTTTGCTTTCTTCACTAAGTAGATTTTGTTTTACCTTTTTGTTTCTGTTTAGTTGTGGGTGAAACATACAATTTTTTTTAAAGAATGAAAATACAAAAAATTATTACCTGCCTCTCATGCCTAAAACTTTTTCAAAAATAGAAGTGATTGGAAAGTTATGCATTGAAGAAGTGAGGGTCGACCTTGAGCACTTGTGTTCATGCTCACAGAAACAATGTATAATTTTTCATGGATGTTTCTCTGTAAATAATTATCCCCTTGTATATATCCATTGTATTAGAAAAATAATGTGCCAAGCTTTGGTTTTAGGATGATTAGATTGCTTGTTTACTATGTGCAGAACAAAAACAGAAACTTTGGCTGTAGTGCATGAATTTACATTTTTTTACTGGAAGGTCAAATGGGTCTGAAACTTTTTGCACATTACTTATGTGCAAAATTTTCAAGTTCTCAAATTTATTTCATAATTTTAGGAGTTAAAGAAGTTTACTAAACTTCCAGATTACTACAGACTGTCATGTTTTTGACAGATTCTGTTTTTCGCGTGTTGTTTTCTTATTTTGATGAATCTATGGCTAGTATCGGGGGGTATGAACCATAGAGAAGTTGGAATACAGTAGGTTTAACACCAATATAAATAAAGAATGAGTTCATTACAGTACCTTAAAGTGGTATTTTGCTTTATTACACTAACGGATCTCACAAAGTTTTTGTTAAAGTTTTGTGTGGATGAAGTGTTCGAAGAACGAGGAGTTACCTATGTGAGAAGAATAAAGAGAGGCAATAGTTCAAGCTTGGGGATGACCAAGGCACCCCAAGTAAATATTCCAAGGATACTCAAGCATCTAAGCTTGGGGATGCCCCGGTTGGCATCCCATCTTTCTTCTTCAACAATTATCGGTATACCTCGGTTTTTGTTTTGTTCACATGATTTGTGTCCTTCGTGTTTTTATTTTTCTTTAAGAACCATGCTAGTATGAGATGTCCCTTCATCAATTTGTAGAATTATCCATGAACTTCACTTATATTTTTTGGAGTATGAATAATACTATCATCTGAAGTGGATTTGGAAGAGTGTCAACTTTAGGTATTAGTGATCCCACTATTCCGAATGAGAAGAATTTTGCTTATGTGGAGAGTAGAAAAATTTCTATGCTTGTAGATAATGAAAAGAATTCTTTATTTGATGGTTATATTGTTGAATTAATTCATGATGCTACTGAAAATTATTATGAGGAAGGAATATATGCTTGTAGGTGTTGCAATAATATCAAGTTTCCTCTCTATGTGCTTAAAGTTTTGAAGTTATACTTGTTTTGCCTTCCTATGCTAGTTGATTCTTCTTCCTATAAATTATGTGTTCACAAAATCCCTAGGCATAGGAATTGGGCTAGATTCAAATGTGCTAGTCATATTATTCATCATGCTCTCTTTATGTTTCAATTCTTATCTTTTATGTGAGCATCATTGAAATCATCATGCCTAGCTAAAAGGCATTAAAGAAAATCGCTTGTTGGGAGACAACCCAATATTTACCATTACTATTTTTGTGTGTTTAAATGATTAAGCTACTGTAGTAATCATGTTTTATAGCTTTTGTTTCAATAAAGTGCCAAGTAAGACCTTTGGGAAGACTTGGGTGAAAGTTAACGTGATCTTGCTATAAAAAACAGAAACTTTGCGCTCACGAGATTAGCTGTCATTTTTTACATAAGAGTGATTTTGAGTTGATTCTTTTTGAAGAAGATTAATAGACAAATTAATCACGTCCACCAATTTATTTAATAATTTTTGGAGTAGTAGAAGTATGGTTGCGGTTCAGATCATTACAGACTGTTCTGTTTCTGACAGATTCTGTTTTCATTGCATAGTTTGCTTGTTTTCTAGTTTCTATGGCTTATATTTCTCAATATAAATTATAGAAATGATATGGTACAGTAGGAATTGTGTGAGAACAATTATGAACCTTGTCTTTGATGGTACCAAAGTGAATGATTTACTCTTTATCATACTAACCTATCTCATGAAGTTCCGTTAAGTTTTGTGTGATTGAAGTTTTCAAGCTTTGTGTGAGATATCGATATGAGGAGAATAAGAAGTGGAAAGACCCTAAGCTTGGGGATGCCCAAGGCACCCCAAGGTAATATTCAAGGAAGACTCGAGCGCCTAAGCTTGGGGATGCCCCGGAAGGCATCCCCTCTTTCGTCTTCAAAACTATCGGTATACCTTACTCAGAGCTATATTTTTATTCGTCACATGATATGTGTTTTGCTTGGAGCGTATTTTCAATTTTAGTTGCTGTTTGAATAAAATCATTGGATCTGAAATATTGAATGAAAAAGAATCCTCCCATGTCTAGTTAATTATTTGACTACTCAGTGTTCTTCACTTATATCTTTTTGGAGTAGTTTGTCATTTACTCATGTGCTTCACATATATCCTATGAGCAAATGGTTGAATGAATTGAATATCATAAAACTGAATTTATATATGTTTCATATGCTTATAACATGGGGAGTAATGACTTCACACATAATAAGTATAGGTAGTAAACTTATTGAAGGTTAGCAAACGCAGAATTGGTCACTTGAACAATTCATGAAAGAATATTGAAGGAAGAGAGATTTCACATATAAATATACTATCTTGGACATATTTTGTAATTGTGAGCACTCATTAAAATATGACATGCTAAAAAGTTGATGCTGGACAAGGAAGACAACTTAATGGGTTATGTTTTCCTATATCTGAAACGTTATATCATCTTGGATCATCCAACATGTTGAGCTTGTATTTCCCTCTCTTGCTAGCCAAATTCTTCGCACCAAGTAGAAATACTACTTGTGCTTCCAAACATCCCTTAAAACGAGTTTTTCCATGAGTGTCCACCATACCTACCTATGGATTGAGTAAGATCCTTCAAGTCAGTTGTCACCGGTACTTGCAATAAAAATTGCTCTCTAAATATGTATGATCTATTAGTGTGGAGAAAATAAGCTTTATACGATCTTGTGATATGGAAGCAATAAAAGCGACGGACTGCATAATAAAGGTCCCCATCACAAGTGGCAATATAAAGTGACGTTCTTTTGCATTAAGATTTTGTGCATCCAACCTTAAAATTGCATGACAACCTCTGCTTCCCTCTGCGAAGGGCCTATCTTTTACTTTTATCTTCTACCTTATGCAAGAGTCATGGTGATCTTCACCTTTCCTTTTTACACTTTTTCCTTTGGCAAGCACTTTGTGTTGGAGTGATCCGGATATATATATCCACTTGGATGTAGGTTTTCATGAGTTATTATTGTTGACATTACCCTTGAGGTAAAAGGTTTGGAGGCAAAACTATAAGCCCCTATCTTTCTCGGTGTCCGATTAAAACTTTGAACCCATAAATATCACGTGAGTGTTAGGAATTGTGAAAGATTAAATGATAGTTGAGTATGTGGAGTTTGCTGAACCAAAGCTCTGACATAGACCCTTCCTGAAAATAAGATGAATTGCAATTGTTTGATGACTGAGAATATAGTTTGTTAGTTTCAAGAAAGTTTATGATCTATACTTTAACATGTGAATAGCTTGTTAATTGATCATGAAAAGTTTTATGTGATGAGATACTGTTATGACATATAATTATGCTAGAAAAAGTGATTAAAAATATCATTGATCAAACTTAAGCACCTGCTAGCATTCACACTTCATAAATTACTTCTTTTATCATTTACCTACTCAAGGACGAGCAGGAATTAAGCTTGGGGATGCTGATACATCTCCAACGTATCTATAATTTATGAAGTATTCATGCCATGTTTACAATAGTTTTATATGATTTTGGTATGATTTGATTAGAACTAACCCGGACTGACGCTGTTTTCAGCAGAACTATCGTGGTGTTGTTTTTGTGCAGAAATAAAAGTTCTCGGAATGCGATGAAAATCAACGGAGAATTTTTCTGGAAAATATGAAAAATACTGGAACAAAAATCTACCGGAGGGGAGTCCCGGGGGCCCCATGAGGGTGGGGGCGCGCCCACCCCCCTGGGCGCGCCCCTATGCCTCATGGACTCCTCGAGACCCCCCCTGACGTGAAATCAACGCCAACTTCTCCTATAAATACAGAAACCTTCGAGAAATAACCTAGATCGGAAGTTCCGCCGCCGCAAGCCTCTCTAGCCACAAGAAATCAATCTAGGCCCTCTCTGGCACCCTGCTGGAGGGGGCCATCATCACCGGAGGCCGTGGAGGAGGATCCTGGAGGGGCCATCATCGCCATGAAGGCCAAGGACCAGAGGGAGAACCTCTCCCCATCTAGGGGGGAGGCCATGGAGGAGGAAGCACAAGGGGGATAACCTCTCCTCCTCTCTCTTGGTGGCACCGGAGTGCCATCGGGAGGGGAATCATCACCGCGGTGATCGTCTTCATCAACATCACCACCATCATCACCATCCTCATCTCTTTTACGCGGTCCACTCTCCTGCACCCCGCTGTAATCCCTACTTGAACATGGTGCTTTATGCCACATATTATGATCCAATGATGTGTTGCCATCTTATGATGTTTTGAGTAGATATCTTTTGTCCTTGGGTTGATTGATGATCTCGATTGGTACGAGTTGTATATTTTATTTTGGTGCTGTCCTATTGTGCCCTCCGTGTCGCGCAAGCGTGAGGGATTCCCGCTGTAGGGTGTTGCAATACGTTTATGATTCGCTTATAGTGGGTTGCTTGAGTGACAGAAGCATAAACCCGAGTAAGGGGGTTGTTGCGTATGGGATAAAGGGGACTTGATACTTTAATGCTATGGTTGGGTTTTACCTTAATGATCTTTAGTAGTTGCGGATGCTTGCTAGAGTTCCAATCATAAGTGCATATGATCCAAGAAGAGAAAGTATGTTAGCTTATGCCTCTCCCTCATATGAAATTGCAATGACGACTACCGGTCTTGTTAACGATTGCCTAGGATAATTCCGCACACCGACCCATCATTATTCCACAATCGCTATTTATAATATTTAGTAATATATTCTAACTTTATGATAACAACACCTACTTTTATGTTTTAGCTCTCCGATATCATGCAAACTTATCCTCTTCATACCCACAACGTAGTTTTATTTCTCGTTTCTAGTTGGAAGCAAACGTTCGGTGTACGTAGAGTCATATCAGTGGCAGATAGGACTTGAGAGAATATTGATATTACCTTTAGCTCCTTGTGGGTTCGACACTCCATACTTATCACTTCCACCTTTGGGAATTGCTATGATGATTCCCTGCACTTGGGGATTAGCAATGCTCAATATCTTAGTGCAAAAGAACGTCACGTTTTATTGCCCCTTATGATAGCAACCTTTATTATGCAGTTTGTCGCTTTTTATTATTTTGCCACCTCAAGTTCGTACAACGCTCAGTTTTCTCTTACACTAAATGATCCAACACATTTAGAAGCAACTTTTATTGCCTTATTGCACCGATGACAACTTACTTGAAGGATCTTACTCAATCCATAGGTAGGTATGGTGGACTCTCAAAACAATATTTTGGGTTTAAGGGTTTTGGATGCACAAGTAGTATCTCTACTTAGTGCGGAATTTTTGGCTAGTAAAGATATTGAGCAAGCACCACATGTCGAAGGATCTATGACAATATAACTTCTATGTGAATATGAACAAAGATAAATCATTACATTGTCTTCCTTGTCCAACGTCAACAATTTTGACACATAATATTTAATGGGGTCTCACAATCATAAAAGATTTCCAAGATAGTGTATTTGCATGCGAATCTTCTCTTCCTTATTAATTCTTTCATGAATTGCATCATTGACCAATGCTATGTTTGTCAATCTCCAATAAATTTTACCACTTATACTTTTCCTTATGTGATGTCATTACTTACCATAGGATTAGCATATGATCTTTTTCATTATTTCCTTTTATTTTTATTGAAACATAAAAGTAAAGAAAGCAAAACTTGAACTAATCTTTATTATATATCTCGCACACAATTACATAGATAGATAGATCACTAAGCAAACACTTGAAAAAATTCGAACTAAACTTTTATTCCACTAAATCAAAAGATGACTAAATATCGAACTAAGATAAATAAAGGCAAAGATAGTGGTGGTGATACGATACTGGGGAACCTCCCCCAAGCTTGGCCCAAGCCAAGGGGAGTGCCCATACCATGAACTCAAGTCTCCTTAGGTGATGAAGGAGGTAGTGATGATGAGGTAGTGTGAGTGTTCTTCTTCCTCAACTTATGCTTGAGGATGGAATTTTCCTTCCTCAAGTCACCGATCTCCTACTCAAGCTTTAATATCTTTTAGCATAAGTCCTGCTTGTTTTCCTGCAAGAGACGAAAATGGATAAACTGGATCTTAGGTTTCTTTGCTTTATTGGGGACACTTGACTTCTTGAATTCCACGTGCATGTCCCCAGGTTGGGGTAATGGAACTTCATCTTCATCTGAGCTTGTCTCTTCTTTCCCTTTCGGATCATAGTCTTCTTCTTCCTCCGTGGTCCAACCATAATGTTCTACATCTCTGTAAAACCTTGGGGTTTCCAATATAATCAGCAACATAGCTCTCAACCTCTGAGTCTTGAGATGACATATTTCCAAATCTGCCAGAAAAATAGTAAGAAAGAAGAACCGAAGATTTCTCCTCGATACGATGGTCAATACGTTCGGGGGGTATATAAAGATATTTTATCTTGGGAAACAAGCAAACGGGAGGAAAACAGAGTAGGGAAGGTTCCCGAGGTGGGCACAACCCACCTGGGCGTGCCAGGCATGCCAGGCGCGCCCTGGTGTCTTGTGCCCTCCTCAGTTGCCTTCCTGGTTGTTTCTTATTTTCCTATTTTTTGTAATATTCCAAAACTAACAGAAAATATTTTTGTGGATTTTTCGAAGTTTGTTTACTTACCGTATCACGTATCTCCTCTTTTTTCATGATTCTGGAGTGTTCCGGAAGGTTTCTTTTATGTGTTCCTCTAGTGTCATGGTTTGGATAATATTTCTTTCAACATTAATAGGCGTACCTGAGATATAGTGCTTAATTCTCTGCCCATTGACAACCTTCGGGTTAGTACCTACGGCATTATTTATTTTGATAACTCTAGAGCGATAAACCTCTTTGATAAAATATGGTACTTCCCATTTAGAGAGAAGGTTTCCTGCGAAGTATCTAAAACAAGAGTTGTACAAAAGAACATATTCACCAACTTTGAATTCCCACTTTTGGATTCTTTTGTCATGCCATCTTTTAACTTTTTCTTTCAATAGCTTGGCATTTTCATAAGCTTGGGTTCTTGTCGGTGTACAAAAGTAGGGGCCTTTCTGTACCCCTTTACTTGTGCAAGGGCAGTCGTAGCCACACCTGCGACCATGCTTGGCGGGGTAGAGGAAGGAAAGGTGCGAGACTGCCAAGGCAGCACTCAAGCCAGAGGCATGAAGAGCAAAGGGGCAAGATGGATTTCCCCCGGCAACACCCTTGCCGGGGCGGCCTACATAGCCTTGGCAAGAGCCTTGCCGGGGCAACTTGCCCAACACCAGCAAAGCCGCCACCCTTGAGCCTGAGAGTTCTGGCACCATCAATAACGTCGAGACCAAGACTCGAGGGCACCTGCGTGGTGGCATGCAGATCTTTGTGAAGACCAAAGGCCCGCAAGTCTAGATAAGAACCAGAAGACGAAGACCCCCGGCAAGATCCTTGCCGGGGACGACCGCAAGACCCCGGCAAGACCCTTGCCAGGGGCATCTGTGGGGCCGCGACCAGGCCCGCACCTGCCAAAGTTTCGCTGCCCCATGGCCGTTCCAACGCGGCAACCAGCCTGCCAACTAGGCAAGCGCCAGCGTGGCAGCATGTAGCTTCTAGGCCAACTAGTCAAGCACCTGTGTGGTGGCATGCAGACCTTCGTGAAGACCCTGTCACCGCACCAGCACAGCGACCAGCCAGCCAGCATGGCAGTGCATGCCTCGTCAGCTTGGACGCACGTTGAAGCAAGGCGAGGCAGCAACGGGCGGGACGAGCTCTGTTGCCGTCCCCGATAAAGCAAGAGGGCACGTAGGCAATGCATTAAATGCGTTTGTCCTACGGTGTCAGGCGATAAACTTGTACACTATAGATACTTTCCACCTCATGTGTGCCACTGTGGTGACCCCTTTGACATATAAAAGGAGGCCCGAGGCGTACTGTGGAAGGAATTTGACTTTTTGGACTGGGCACGCATAGTAGCTAGTCCAAGAAGTGAAGAACACAAGATAAACACAGACAAGCAGGACTAGGGTTTTATGCATCATTAGCGGCCCAGACCTGGGTAAAAAATCCCCTCGTGTTGATCGCTAGACCTGCTCTTTGCACAGCTCCACGCCCCCGCCAACCGTAGAAGGGATTCCCCAGGATCCCATAGGTGTCATTCCCCGACATCTTTGGCGCGCCAGGTAGGGGCGCGAGGCTGTGAAAATCTGGTCTAGAAGTTAGCGCATCGACTCCTTCATCACAATGGCTCCAAAGAAGAGGGAAACAACAACCGGCCACACTCTGGTGCCATCAGCCAGGCGAGCGGTGTCGTCTGCGGCCGCAACAACCATCCGCGTGGCGACGAAAAAGCTAAGTCATGCAAAATCTTGAGCAATTTCCTTTTTATAGGGTTATTTTCCTCGAAATATTTTGCTCCTTGTATGGAGAACCTGCACGCAAAGGAACCCTTCTGCTACTGACAACGCCCTTGTTCTGTTTCGAGTCCGCTCAACAGTTCAAATGGCTGCGCTAAGAATGGCAAGGTGGCTTGCCCGGCAGCAAGCGCCTATCGGCGTTCAGGGATCGGGGGTCCCCAGACTAGCCTGCCTGCGGCCCACGGCGTGGATCCACAAGTGGGCCCATACGGCCCATCTTCACTAGCAAGTACTCAAGACCCTCGCGAGGGGCCAAGCCTCGTGAGGCGGACAACACAAGACCTCCTCAGGGGCGGCCTCACCAGGCTGGCTATTGAGGGGCGGAGAGATCAAGGCAAGGGGTACCTCGCGAGGTTTCCTGTGACGTAAGCCATGACGACCAAGGCCAGGTGGGCGCCAGCGATCGCAGCGTCCTTGTTTCCCCTTTGGTGCTAAGGAGGCAAGCGCAGGCAAAGAGTACCGAAGCATCAGGCAAAGGTTTCCATATCGGTGCAACGAGACCGAGACTAGCAGGACGGCAGGGCGAAGGTCACCGTGGAGCCCAAGACGGCGTCACCGCCAGAGCCTTTGGCAGGCGAAGACTACTTTTGTCAGGATAAGTTGTACTAGCTGTCCCCCTTCAAACTTGGCCATTGTGGGATTCCTTCCCGCTCAATATTTGGGAAGAGGACCCGGGCCTTTATAAATAGGACTAGCCACCTCCATAGCAGGGGGAGAGACACCTTCACTAGCTGACCAAGCACAAGAACACCTCTCCTCAGGAGGTTGTTCTTCCTTTGTACTGTTCATCCTCAGCCCAAGAGGCAATCCACCACCACCACACTGGAGTAGGGTATTACACCACAACGGTGGCCCGAACCAGTATAAATCTCGTGTCCTCGTGTTCTTTGGGATCGGCGAGCTAGTCCGTGAGATCGTGGAGCACGAGAGCTTGGGAGAGGAGAGATCTTCGTGCGCACCCCAGTGTTCGAACCTCGAGGGTTTTGCCGGAACCCGAAATCCGACATTTGGCGCGGCAGGTAGGGGTGCGCCGGAGCCTTCCTTCCGTCGATCTGTGCCTCGCCACCACCGCGCTCTGCCCTCATGGCAAGCGCAGCGCTTCCCGCTCCGATGGTCGATGCTAGCGGCGGGGCCAGGGGGCTCCGAGCCTTGGCCCCCGCCTTACGACAGGTGCAGTGGCCGCCCAAGTTCAAGCCGGAGATGCCACCGCGCTACGACGACACGGAGGATCCGGTGGCTTTCCTGCTGGCGTACGTGGAGGCCGTCCTCAAAGCTAGGGGCGACAACAGGGTCATGGTCAACTGGTTTCCCATGGCCCTTACGGGTGCACCGCATGCCTGACTGCTCACCCTCCCAGGATCTTCCGTGGCGTCTTGGGAGGAGTTGCGCGACCTCTTCACGGCACGCTTCGCGGCGCCGGCACCCCTCGCTGTGGCGGCCCTCCTCGGTGGCTCGCAAGCGCCGCCCTCAGACCGTCACCTCAAGTCGTTCCTTCGCCAGATCGGCGCCGCTTCCACGAGCCAGGGGGCTCCCCCGGGTTGGGCGACGCCTGAGGCCGACCTCACCTTTGACTCAGGGGACCACCCCGTCACCATCGCTGGCTCGGGTGTGCTCCCAATGCTTTGCACTCCCACCATCTGCAACGTGGCCGTCACCAAGACCCTCATCGACGGCGGCACCGGCCTCAACGTTCTCTCCATGGAGGCCTTCAGCCTTCTTCACGTACCACTCGAGCGGCTCCGCCTCAGCAAGCCTTTCTCAGGGGTTGGCGGCGGCACCGCCCACTCCCTGGGGCAGATCCGCCTTCATGTCACCTTCGGCACGCGCGACAACTACCACACCGAGCTGGTCGACTTCGACATCGCCCACATCGGCCTCCCGTACAACACCATCCTCGGGTACCCATCTCTGGCCCAGTTTATGGCAGCAACCCATCCGACTTACAACCTCATGAAGATGCCCGGGAGCAAGGGCGTCCGCACCGTCATGGGGGACACCAAGGAGGCTTCAGCGGCGCTCAAGCTTGCCCTCAAGACCACCGCGCTAGCGCAGCCCGCCGACGCAGACGCCTCCAAGGCCAAGGAAGCCGCTCCAACCAAGAAGAAGCAGTTGTTCACCCAAGACAAGGCTGAAACCAAGCAGGTGCCAGTCGATGAAGACGGGTCCTCAGGAGCCACCTTTACCTTAGGTGCCGACCTCGACCCTGATCAAGAGGAAGCGTTGGTGAAGTTCTTGCGCGCGAACAAGGAGATATTCGCATGGGAACCGAAATAGCTGGTGGGGGTCCCGAGAGGGGTGATTGAGCATCACTTAAAGGTGTGCCCCAATGTACGCCCTGTGAAGCAGCGGGTGAGACGACAGTCCACGGAGAAGCAGGCCTTCATCGTCCAGGAAACCCGCAAGCTGGAGGCGGCGGGTGCCATTCGCAAGGTTCGGTACCCCGAGTGGCTGGCGAACCCCGTTGTTGTGCCGAAGAAAGGCGGGAAGGAGCGCATGTGTGTCGACTTCACCAACCTCAACAAGGCCTGCCCCCAAGATCCGTTCCCGCTTCCACGCATCGACCTGATCATCGACTCCACCGCCGAGTGCGATTTGCTATGCTTCCTGGATGCGTTCTCAGGTTATCACCAGATCAATATGGCGGTAGAAGATGTGGAGAAGACAGCCTTCCTGACCCCGTGTGGGGTGTACTGCTATACTTGCATGCCTTTCGGACTGTGCAACGCGGGAGCGACCTTCCAGCGACTGATGCACATCGCCTTAGGGCGGCAGCTCGGGAGAAATGCGGAGGCCTACGTCGACGACATTGTGGTGAAGTCTCGGGAGGCAAGAACTTTGATTCAAGACCTGGAGGAGACCTTCGCGAGCCTACGCCAGGTGAACTTGCGGCTCAACCGAGAGAAGTGCGTGTTCGGTGTCCCTTCCGGCAAGCTGCTGGGCTTCCTTGTGTCCCACAGGGGGATCGAGGCCAACCCAGAGAAGGTCAAGGCAATCGAAGACATGAGTCCACCACAAACCCTCAAAGAAATGCAGAAGCTTGCCGGTCGTGTGACTGCGTTGGGGCGCTTCATCTCCAAGCTGGGAGAGCGCGCCCTACCCTTCTTCAAGCTGATGAAGAAGAAGGGCCCATTTGAGTGGACCTCGGAGGCCGACCGAGCGTTTCAAGACCTTAAGAGATATCTAACCAGCCCTCCGGTGATGGTAGCGTCGCGCCCTCTCGAGCCGCTGGTGCTCTACCTTGCCGCCACTCCCTACTCTGCCAGCGTGGCTCTAGTAGCGGTTCGGGAAGAACGCCAGGTCAAGGGCACATCACGCCGAGCTGCGCCCCCAGTAGGAGCAATGCAAAACCAGGAGGGCACCGCGAAGGCCGCAGGAGCGGCAGCGAAGGACCAAGCTCAGCAGGACGATGCCCTTGAGCCTGTAGAGGCCCCGACAAGCGATCAGGCGTTGGGGGCTCCATCATCTCAGGAGGCGCACCAACTTCCGGAAGGCGAAGGCCTCATCAGCGCACCGCTCTCGTCGAGCACCTAGTTTATTTCGTCAGCACAGTATTGCGGGACGCAAGGGCGCAGTACCCCATGCCTCAGAAGCTCTTACTTGCGCTCTTGGTGGCTTCGCGTAAGCTGCGGCACTATTTTCAGGGTCACCGCATCAAGGTCGTCTCGGCCTACCCATTGGAGAGGGTGCTCAGGAGCCCCAACTCCGCTGGGAGGGTCGCCGAGTGGAAGATCGAGCTGCAGGCAT
Organism: Aegilops tauschii subsp. strangulata; assembly: GCF_002575655.3. NCBI lineage: Eukaryota > Viridiplantae > Streptophyta > Magnoliopsida > Poales > Poaceae > Aegilops > Aegilops tauschii. Next base: position 106,725,322 of record NC_053038.3, on the reverse strand, counting down.
TTCAGTTGAAATTCAGCATGACCAGGGTATCAAGGGGGCCGCGCTCGCTGACTTCGTGGCAGAATGGGCGGACGCCCCGGAGCTTGAAATAGCCGAGGATCGGTCCCTCTCACCGGGAAGCGAGGCACCCGACGTCTGGGTCATGTACTTTGATGGTGCCTTCGCGCGCTAGGGCGCGGGGGCTAGAGTAGTGCTCATCTCACCCACTCAGGACAAGCTCTACTATGCTATGCAGCTCTGCTTCCAGCAAGGCGAGAAGGTCTCCAACAACATAGCAGAATACGAAGGCCTCATAGCCGGCCTGAAGGTTGCGGCGGCCGTGGGGGTGAAGTGCCTCACCATCAAGGGCGACTCACAGCTCCTCGTCAACTTCTCCAACAAAGTATAGGAGCCGAAGGACGAACACATGGACGCATACCTCACGGAGGTACGCAAGATGGAGAAGCAGTTCCTGGGCCTGGAGCTGTAGCACGTGCGCCGTGGCACCAACAGGGAAGCCGACGACATCGCCAGGAGAGCATCCAAGCGACTGCCCCAAGAGCCTGGCGTCTTCGAGGAGCGGCTCTTCAAGCCATCGGCAACGCCCCCGCTTTCAAGGACAGTGCAACCTCGGGAGGAGCTCCCACAACCACCTGCCACGGGAGCCCCGGCCTGTGGCCCGACCTTGGGGGCGCGTCTACTCTTGGCACTCGAGCCTCTGGTGGGATGCTGGACCAAGGAATTCAAGGAATACCTGACGCAAGGGACGCTGCCGGAGAAGGAGGAGGAAGCGGAGCGCGTGGCCCGGCAAGTCATGGCATACTGCATCCAGGACGGTGAGTTATACAGGAAGCGACCAAATGATGTTTCCCTGTGTTGCATCTCCAGGGAACAGGGGAAGGAGCTGCTAGCTGACATACACGACGGGGACTGCGGGCACCACTCGTCGTCATGAACCCTCGTCGGCAAGACATTCCGCAGCGGATTCTACTGGCCTACGACGCTCAACGACACGACTGAGCTGGTGAAGTCCTGCGAGGCCTGCCAGTTCCACGCCAAGCAGATTCATCAACCAGCTCAGGGCCTCCAGACCATCCCACTCTCGTGGCCATTCGCGGTCTGGGGACTGGATATCTTAGGACCATTCCCTCGAGTGCCTGGGGGCTCATCGCCATCGACAAATTCACCAAGTGGGCGGAGGTAGAAGCCGTCCGCACCACCCCAGCTGGCTCCGCGGTCAAGTTCATCAAGGGTCTCGTGAGCCGTTTCGGGGTCCCCAACCGCATCATCACCAATAACGGCTCGCAGTTCACTAGTAATCTCTTCAAAACGTACTGTGCTAACCTTGGAGCGTAGATCTGCTACGCTTCAGTGGTGCACCCCTGGAACAATGGTCAAGCCGAACGCGCCAACGCGGAGGTCCTGAGAGGCCTCAAGACCAGGACCTTCAAGAAGAAGCTTGAAGCCTGCGGCAGGGGTTGGCACGACGAGCTCCAGTCTGTGTTGTGGTCCATCCGCACAACCGCCACCAAGCCGATGGGCAAGACCCCATTCTTCCTCGTCTACGGAGCAGAAGCTGTTCTCCCTCACGAGTTCAAGCATCGCTCCGCACGGGTCCAGGCGTTTGATGAGACGCAGCAGGACGCCACGCGGGGGATGGACCTCGTACTGGGGGAGGAATGTCGCCGTGAAGCCACGCTACGGGCGGCAAGATACCAGCAGGCGCTGCGGCGGTACCACTGTCGGAGCGTCCGCTCCAGGATGCTCGAGGTGGGTGACCTCGTCCTGAGGCCGGTGCTCTCCAAGGAAGGGCTGCATAAGCTCTCACCCATGTGGGAGGGCCCGTTCAAGGTCGTCCACGTCTCCAGGCCTGGCGCCGCGCGCCTGGAGACGCAGGACGGGGTACCCGTCCAAAACGCCTAGAACATCCAGCACCTCCGGAAGTTCTACCCATGAAGAAAGGCCCAACGCCTCTGAAGAAGGCCCAGTGCCTGTGAAGGTCTCCGCTCATGACACTCTCACATAATAATGAGTGGGGATGTACACACCCCGGAGTCTCAGGAGTGCCGCCCTCAGGCCTCTAGGGCTCCCTCCCACGTCTTAGTGGCAGCACTTAGCTCCGCGCTGGTGAGAAGACAAGAAGACTAGACTAGGTGCCGAACGTGGCTTTTCATTTGCTTTCTGTAGTTGGCTCGCCCCTTTTTTAATCGAATTTGCTTTCTAGTGATCTTTGCCGGTCTTGTTCCATCGCCTTCTGCCTGAGTTTTTGCCTTTGTTTCTCTATTTTGACATGTGCTCTCTCTCGCGTACCTTGCGAGGGGGCTGAACAGGAACCCTCGTGAGCTTCCCCTTATCTGTTTTTTCGTGAGGCACCCTCGTTCGAGCTCGCAAAGCTAGCGCTCCTCTCTCAATCCGTGCCCCTCGGGTACCGCGATACAAAGCGCTGGGTCAAGGCCAACGGCGCCGTGACCGAGGCTCGGGAAAATGATAAGTCTCCTCACAAGTTTTTTTGCAGTTCCTAGGCACCTACCAGGCGAAGGAGGCCTCGCCAGGTGCTGGGAAGCAAGCACCTCGCGAAGTGGAGACTACTTCGAGCACGTCAAGCTAAGTTATCTCTACATAAAACGACAATGTTGCGACACGACACCGGAACGATAAACATAGCATAACAAGTGGGAAATCATAGTTTGTTCCACGCCCCTCCGGGGCCCCAAACTGGTTGTTCTCTTAATGCAGAAAGGAAAGGGAGAACGAAATAAAAATGGCGCGTGCCCCCACAGCGGTTCGCTAGGGCGGGCTCTCGGCGCCGTCCCGAGCTCAGCCAGACCCCTCCTCGTGCTTCACGGGGGCGCGGCGACGAGACGACCCACTGCCGCCTTTGAAGCAGGCGCGGCGGCTGGTCATAACCGCTGCTGCTAGAGCTGTCGCCGGAGGAAGAGCCGCCATAGCTGGACGAGACATGGTCGGCACTAAGGGCGGGTTCGCCTTCATCCTTGTCACGACCATCGCCAAGGTCGAGCACCTCATCGCTGTTGTTGGCCTCGGGGCAGCACCCGACGCGGCGACCATCTTCCCCAAACACCCTCACATAGAGGGTCGCGTCACCGTCGTACTTGAAGTGGAGGGCGCACTGCCTGCCCAGGCCGCGTGCGCGGGCGAACGTCTGCCAGCCATGGGCCGGGGCTGCGTTGCCCGCGACGGAGACCTCAACCGCGACCCAGGAAGCCCTACTGCAATAGCCGTCTACCTGCAGCCAGAGCCCGCCTGGACCTGCGGCCGGCAGCTCATCGGCGAAGAAGTGTGGGAGCTGAATCCAGTTGCCGGCCGGGTTCTTCGACCACACGACGAACTCCGGCAGCACCTCCGCCGAGTGGAAGCGCGGCTGAGGAGGCCGCGCGACCACGGCACGCCTTTCATCACCAACAGGGCTGCCACGACCAGGGCGACCCCCACCACGCGAAGAGGCACCAACGCGGCCGCGAGGAGCCACGGCAGGGGGCGCGGTGTGCTTGCGGGGACGGCCGCGTCCACGCTTGGGCGCCGGAGAGCCAGGCCCCTCCTGGCGAGCCTTCCTTTTCTCCGCGACTGAAAGCCTCTTCGACGGTGCCATTGGTGTCACTACTAGCAATGGGGCAAGGGAGAAGAAGCGAGCGGAATGGGAAGAGATGGGCGACGAGGGCTCCACCCCCTTCCTCATTTATAGCCCAAGGGAGGCCAACCGTAGACCACCACGTTCACAGGTAATGATAACCCTTTTTGCATGCAGCAAGGACTCGTCAAATCGGGCAGTTGCCGATGTAGCGTGGGGAAGCGGAGACGCCCACGTCCAATCAATCGCCACGCGTCGAGCGGAGCCGCAGGCTGTTGGGGTCCGCGGCGCTCCGCACTTGCCCATTGGCTTCGCCTCGAAGCCAAGTCCGAGCGCGCCTTGGGCCCGGGGGCTACTGTCGGCATTCTGGGAACGGGGGTCCCCAGACTTGCCTGCCTGCGGCCCATGGTGTGGTTCCACAAGCGGGCCCATACGGCCCATCTTCACCAGCAAGTACTCAAGACCCTCGCGAGGGGCCAAGCCACGCGAGGCGGACAACACAAGACCTCCTCAGGGGCGGCCTCACCAGGCTGGCTCGCGAGGGGCGGAGAGATCAAGGCAAGGGGTACCTCGCGAGGTTTCCCGTGACGTAAGCCATGACGAGCAAGGCCAGGCGGGCGCCAGGCGGGCGCTAGCGATCGCAGCGTCCTCGTTTCCCCTTTGGTGGTAAGGAGGCAAGCGCAGGCGAAGAGTACCGAGGCATCAGGCAAAGGTTTCCATATCGGTGCAACGAGACCGATACCAGCAGGACGACAAGACTGAGGTCACCGTGGAGCCCAAGATGGCGTCACCGCTAGAGCCTTTGGCTGGCGAAGACTACTTTTGTCAGCATAAGTTGTACTAGCTGTCCCCCTTCAAACTTGGCCGTTGTGGGATTCCTTCCCGCTCAATATTTGGGAAGAGGACCCGGGCCTCTATAAATAGGACTTGCCACCTCCATAGCAGGGGGAGAGAGACCTTCACTAGCTGACCAAGCACAAGAGCACCTCTCCTCAGGAGGCTGTTCTTCCCTTAATTTGTTCACCCTCAGCCCAATAGGCAATCCACCACCACCACACTAGAGTAGGGTATTAGACCACAACGGTGGTCCGAACCAGTATAAATCTCGTGTCCTCGTGTTCTTTGGGTTCACTGAGCTAGTCCGTGAGATCGTGGAGTGTGAGAGCTTGGAGTGTTCGAACCTCGAGGGTTTTACCGGAACCCGAAATCCGACAGCGCCCCCGGTAGGCTGCTAAGGATCCGTTCCTCAAAGCGTCGCAGCCCGGGTTTACGTGCCGGCGAACCTATCCAATAAGCGTAGGGTGTGTACATACATGGAAAAATCAAACAGGAAGATAGCACACACTATTTCAAAATACTGCAAAGTTATATTACATCAGTGGTTGCCGCGGTTCTAACTTAAGATAAAATTTTCTTGGGCATGAACTCGCAGCGGCAATGAGAAACGGGGTGGCTAGTCCTGGCGCTCGCCTTCCAACCTCTTGACCCCGTCAACACAGCTGATGATGGGCTCGATACGCTCTTCGAGTGCCGTGAGGTCTGCATCCTCCGGCAAACTCTCAAACGCGTTGGCAAAGTCGACGCTGGGGTTCCAGAACGCCACCTTGGTGAGCACCTTGGTCAGGGCGCCCCGGCAAAGCTTCCGAGCCTCATTGGCCAGATAAGTCGCTCGACTGGAGTGGAGCTACTCCAGGGCATCGAGGACGCGCTCGAAGAACAAGGTCAGCCTGGCACTGGGGCTTATGTTCGCCTCCTAGGAGTACCTGAAGTCCGGCATGCCCATGACGGCTAGCTGCGTGGTGAGCCTCTCTGCAACGTCGATGAGGCAGCTGGTCCAAAGCTTTATGCGGTCCACATAGTCCTTGTGGGCAGCGGCGGCATCCTGCCGCAGCTGCCTCTCGCTCTCAAGGGCCTTGTTCAGGGTCTCCTCATGGGCCCTGACCTCCGAAAGCGTCCCTTCCAAGGCGTCCAACTTCAGCTTCAGGTCATCGATGGAATCGTTAGCCTCGGAGAGCAGTTTGGTCTTGTCGGAGATGGTGACCTACAAATCCTCCAGAGTGCGGTTAGCCATGTCCCTATCCTTTGTCAGCTTTGAGATCTCCTCCTTCAGCTCCTCCCACTCCAGCTCCAGCTTCTCCACCTTGCTGGCTTGGTCCAGGGCCAGAGCATCAAGTGCATCTTTGTGCTTTCGCTCCAGCTCCTGGGTCCGCTGCGCGACGAGCTTCTCGATCTCCTTGTCCTTGCCGCGAAGCGTGGCGACAAGCGCCCGTTCACGAGCAACGAGGTCTTCCTCTTGGGTGTCCAGCAGAGCTTGCTGCTGCCTCTGCTACCTCTTGAGCACTGCGTTGGTTTTCCCTTGAAGAGGAAAGGGTGATGCAGCAAAGTAGCGTAAGTATTTCCCTCAGCTTTTGAGAACCAAGGTATCAATCCAGTAGGAGGACACACACGAGTCCCTCGCACCTACACAAACAAATAAATCCTCGCAACCAACGTGATAAGGGGTTGTCAATGCCTACACGGTCACTTACGAGAGTGAGATCTGATAGATATGATAAGATAATATTTTTGGTATTTTTGTGATAAAGATACAAAGTAAAGAAAGTAAAATAAAAGCGGCGCCAGAAATAGCTTGTTGTCGGGATATTAATATGATGGAAAATAAACCCGGGGGCCATAGGTTTCACTAGTGGCTTCACTCAAGAGCATAAGTATTTACGGTGGGTGAACAAATTACTGTTGAGCAATTGACAGAACTGAGCATAGTTATGAGAATATCTAGGTATGATCATGTATATAGGCACCACGTCCGAGACAAGTAGACCGACTCCTGCCTGCATCTACTACTATTACTCCACACATTGACCGCTATCCAGCATGCATCTAGAGTATTAAGTTCATAAGAACGGAGTAACGCTTTAAGCAAGATGACATGATGTAGAGGGATAAATTCATGCAATATGATATAAACCCCATCTTGTTATCCTCAATGGCAACAATACAATACGTGCCTTGCTGCCCCTACTATCACTGGGAAAGGACACCGCAAGATTGAACCCAAAGCTAAGCACTTCTCCCATTACAAGAAAGATCAATCTAGTAGGCCAAACCGAACTGATAATTCGAAGAGACTTGCAAAGATAACCAATCATACATAAAAGAATTCAGAAGATTCAAATATTGTTCATAGATAAACTTGATCATAAACCCAATTCATCGGTCTCAACAAACACACCGCAAAAGAAGATTACATCGAATAGATCTCCACGAGAGAAGGGGAGAACATTCTGTTGAGATCCAAAAAGAGAGAGGAAGCCATCTAGCTAATAACTATGGACCCGAAGGTCTGAAGTAAACTACTCATACCTCATCGGAGAGGCTATGGTGTTGATGTAGAAGCCCTCCGTGATCGATGCCCCCTCCGGCGGAGCTCCGGAACAGGCCCCAAGATGGGATCTCGCGGGTACAGAAGGTTGCGGTGGTGGAATTAGGTTTTTGGCTCCATATCTGGTAGTTTGGGGGTACGTAGGTATATATAGGAGGAAGGAGTACGTCGGTGGAGCAACATGGGGCCCACGAGGGTGGAGGGCGCCCCCCTACCTCATGGCTTCCTGATAGCTTTCTTGACGTAGGGTCCAAGTCCTCTGGATCATGTTCGTTTCGAAAATCACGTTCCCGAAGGTTCCATTCCGTTTGGACTCCGTTTGACATTCTTTTTCTGCGAAGCTCTAAAATAGGCAAAAAACAACAATTCTGGGCTGGGCCTCCGGTTAATAGGTTAGTCCCAAAAATAATATAAAAGTGTATAATAAAGCCCAATAATGTCCAAAACAGAAGATAATATAGCATGGAGCAATCAAAAATTATAGATACGTTGGAGACGTATCAAGCATCCCCAAGCTTAATTCCTGCTCGTCCTCGAGTAGGTAAATGATAAAAACAGAATTTTTGATGTGGAATGCTACTTGGCAAAATTTCAATGTAATTCTTCTTAATTGTGGTGTGAATATTCAGATCCGAAAGATTCAAGATAAAAGTTCAATATTGACATAAAAATAATAATACTTCAAGCATACTAACTAAGCAATTATGTCCTCTCAAAATAACTTGGCCAAAGAAAGTTCATCCCTACAAAATCATATAGTTTAGTCATGCTCCATTTTCGTCACACAAGAATGCTCTCATCATGCACAACCCCGATGACAAGCCAAGCAATTGTTTCATACTTTAGTAATCTCAAACTTTTTCAACCTTCACGCAATACATGAGCGTGAGCCATGGATATAGCACTATGGGTGGAATAGAATATGATGATGGGGGTTATGTGGAGAAGACAAAAAACGAGAAGGTCTCACATCAACGAGGCTAGTCAATGAGCTATGGAGATGCACATCGATTGATGTTAATGCAAGGAGTAGGGATTGCCATGGAACGGATGCACTAGAGCTATAAATATATGAAAGCTCAACAAAAGAAACTAAGTGGGTGTGCATCCAACTTGCTTGCTCACGAAGACCTAGGGCACTTGAAGAGGCCCATTGTTGGAATATACAAGCCAAGTTCTATAATGAAATATGCCCACTAGTATATGAAAATGACAAAACAAGAGACTCTCTATCATGAAGATTATGGTGCTACTTTGAAGCACAAGTGTGGTAAAAGGATAGTAACATTGTCCCTTCTCTCTTTTTCTCTCATTTTTTTGGGGCCTTCTCTTTTTTATGGCCTTTCTCTCTTTCTTTTTTTATTCCTCACTTGGGACAATGCTCTAGAAAATGATGATCATCACACTTCTATTTATTTACAACTCAATGATTACAACTCGATACTAGAACAGAGTATGACTCTATATGGATGCCTCCGGCGGTGTACCGGGATATGCAATGAACCAAGAGTGACATGTATGAAAGAATTATGAATGGTGGCTTTGTCACAAATACTATGTCAACTACATGATCATGCAAAGCAATATGACAATGACGAATGTGTCATGATAAACGGAATGGTGGAAAGTTGCATGGCAATATATCTCGGAATGGCTATGGAAATGCAATAATAGGTAGGTATGGTGGCTGTTTTGAGGAAGATATAAGGAGGTTTATGTGTGAAAGAGCGTATCATATCACGGGTTTGGATGCACCGGCGAAGTTTGCACCAACTCTCAATGTGAGAAAGGGGGTACCGAGGAGGCTAGCAATGATGGAAAGGTGAGAGTGCGTATAATCCATGGACTCAACATTAGTCATAAAGAACTCACATACTTATTGCAAAAATCTACAAGTCATCAAAAACCAAGCACTACGTGCATGCTCCTAGGGGGATAGATTGGTAGGAAAAGACCATCGCTCGTCTCCGACCGCCACTCATAAGGAGGACAATCAAAGAACACCTCATGTTTCAAATTTGTTACATAACGTTTACCATACATGCATGCTACGGGACTTGCAAACTTCAACACAAGTATTTCTCAAATTCACAACTACTCAACTAGCACAACTTTGATATCACTACCTCCATATCTCAAAACAATCATCAAGCATCAAACTTCTCTTAGTATTCAAATCACTCATAAGAAAGTTTTTACTAATCTTGAATACCTAGCATATTAGGATTATTTAAGCAAATTACCATGCTATTTAAGACCCTCAAAATAATCTAAGTGAAGCATGAGAGATCAATAGTTTCTATAAAACAAATCCACCACCGTGCTCTAAAAGATATAAGTGAAGTAGTAAAGCAAAAACTATATAACTCAAAAGATATAAGTGAAGCACATAGAGTATTCTAATAATTTCCGAATCATGTGTGTCTCTCTCAAAAGGTGTGTACAGCAAATATGATTGTGGTAAACTAAAAAAATAAAGACTCAAATAATACAAGACGCTCCAAGAAAAACACATATCATGTGGTGAATAAAAATATAGCTCCAAGTAAAGTTACCGATGGAAGTAGACGAAAGAGGGGATGCCTTCCGGGGCATCCCCAAGCTTTGGATTTTAGGTGTCCTTAGATTATCTTGGGGGTGCCATGGGAATACCCAAGCTTAGGCTCTTGCCACTCCTTGTTCCATAATACATCAAATCTTTCACCCAAAACTTGAAAACTTCACAACACAAAACTCAGCAGAAAATCTCGTGAGCTCCGTTAGTGAAAGAAAACAAAAGACCACTTCAAGGTACTGTAATGAACTCATTCTTTATTTATATTGGTGTTAAACCTACTGTATTCTAACTTCTCTATGGTTTATAAACTATTTTACTAACCATTGATTCATCAAAATAAGCAAACAACACACGAAAAACAGAATCTGTCAAAAACAGAACAGTCTGTAGTAATCTGTAACTAACGCAAACTTCTGGAACTCCAAAACATCAGCCAAAATAGGACGACCTAGAAAATTTGTTTATCGATCAGCAGCAATTGGAATCAATATTTTATCACGTTCTGGTGATGTTTAACAATTATTTTCGTGAACAGAAAGTTTCTGGAATTTTCTGCAAGATCAAATAACTATCATCCAAGAGGATCCTATAGGTTTAACTTGGCACAAACACTAATTAAAACATAAAAACACATATAACCAGAGGCTAGAACACATATTTATTCCTAAATAGAAGCAAAAAGCAAAAAATAAAAATAAAATTGGGTTGCCTCCCAACAAGCGCTATCGTTTAACGCCCCTAGCTAGGCATAGAAGCAAGGATAGATCTAGGTATTGCCATCTTTGGTAGGCAATCCATAAGTGGCTCTCATAATATATTCATATGGTAATTTTATTTTTTTCCTAGGGAAGTGTTCCATGCCTTTCTTTAATGGAAATTGGAATCTAATATTCCCTTCCTTCATATCAACAATTGCACCAATCGTTCTAAGGAAAGGTCTACCAAGAATAATACGACATGAAGGATTGCAATCTATGTCAAGAACGATAAAATCTACTGGCACATAGTTCCTATTTGCAACAATAAGAACATCATTTCCCTTCCTTCATATCAATAATTGCACCAATCGTTCTAAGGAAAGGTCTACCAAGAATAATAGGACATGAAGGATTGCAATCAATGTCAAGAACGATAAAATCTATGGGCACATAGTTCCTATTTACAACAATAAGAACATCATTAATTATTCCCATAGGTTTCTTAACAGTGGAATCTGCAAGGTGCAAGTTTAAAGAGCAATCATCAAAATCACGGAAACCTAGCAAATCACATAAAGTTTTTGGAATCGTGGAAACACTAGCACCCAAATCACACAAAGCATAGCATTCATGATCTTTAATTTTAATTTTAATAGTAGGTTCCCACTCATCATAAAGTTTTCTAGGGATAGAAACTTCCAACTCAAGTTTTTCTTCATAAGATTGCATTAAAGCATCAACGATATGTTTGGTAAAGGCTTTATTTTGACTATAGGCATGAGGAGAATTTAGCATGGATTGCAACAAGGAAATACAATCTATCAAAGAGCAATTATCATAATTAAATTCCTTGAAATCCAAACTAGTGGGTTCATTAATATCTAATGTTTTGATCCCTTCAATCCCGCTTTTATCAATTTTAGCATCAAGATCTAAAAACTCCGAATTTCGGGAACGCCTTCTAGGTAAAGGTGGATCATATTCAGGCCCATCATTATTAAGATTCATATTGTAAACAGAAAGATTTAATAGGGGACACATCAATAACTTTTAGATATTCATCTTTATTTTCAAAGTTTTCCGGCTTGGCGGCCATCTTATTAACTAAGGTGGCCTGCTTGTCCGATATTTCAGCTATTAACTTCTCAAGATGAGCAATTCGGGATCTCAAACCATCAAATTCTTTAGACATATCATCGAGCTCTTTATTCATATAACTCATAAAGCCTTTTTGTTCCTTAAGCTCGTTTCTAAAGAAATTATTATGCTCAAATTCTAAGACCATAAAACTCCTAACATTGCCTTCGATCTCTTCCAAACTTTTAAGGTGAAGATCACCAAATTTAGGCAGAGCCATCGTGACAAGCAAGCAATCCAACACAAGAGCAAACAAGAAGCAAGCGAAAAAGGGGCAAACGGAAAAGAGAGGGCGAATAAAACGGCAAGGGTGAAGTGGGGGAGAGGAAAACGAGAGCAAATGGCAAATAATGTAATGCGGGAGATAAGGGTTTGTGATGGGTACTTGGTATGTTAACTTTTGCGTAGGCCTCCCCGACAACGGTGCCAGAAATCCTTCTTGGTACCTCTTGAGCACTGCGTTGGTTTTCCCTTGAAGAGGAAAGGGTGATGCAGCAAAGTAGCATAAGTATTTCCCTCAGTTTTTGAGAACCAAGGTATCAATCCAGTAGGAGGCCACGCACGAGTCCCTCGCACCTACACAAACAAATAAATCCCCGCAACCAACGCGATAAGGGGTTGTCAATCCCTACCCGGTCACTTACGAGAGTGAGATCTGATAGATATGATAAAATAATATTTTTGGTATTTTTGTGATAAAGATGCAAAGTAAAGAAAGTAAAATAAAAGCGGCGCCAGAAATAGCTTGTTGTCGGGATATTAATATGATGGAAAATAGACCCGGGGGCCATAGGTTTCACTAGTGGCTTCTCTCAAGAGCATAAGTATTTATGGTGGGTGAACAAATTACTGTTGAGCAATTGACAGAATTGAGCATAGTTATGAGAATATCTAGGTATGATCATGTATATAGGCATCACGTCCGAGACAAGTAGACCGACTCCTGCCTGCATCTACTACTATTACTCCACACATCGACCGCTATCCAGCATGCATCTAGAGTATTAAGTTCATAAGAACAGAGTAACGCTTTAAGCAAGATGGCATGATGTAGAGGGATAAATTCATGCAATATGATATAAACCCCATCTTGTTATCCTCGATGGCAACAATACAATACGTGCCTTGCTGCCCCTACTGTCACTGGGAAAGGATACCACAAGATTGAACCCAAAGCTAAGCACTTCTCCCATTGCAAGAAAGATCAATCTAGTAGGCCAAACCAAACTGATAATTTGAAGAGACTTGCAAAGATAACCAATCATACATAAAAGAATTCAAAAGATTCAAATATTGTTCATAGATAAACTTGATCATAAACCCACAATTCATCGGTCTCAACGAACACACCGCAAAAGAAGATTACATCAAATAGATCTCCACGAGAGAGGTGGAGAACATTGTATTGAGATCCAAAAAGAGAGGGGAAGCCATCTAGCTAATAACTATGGACCCGAAGGTCTGAAGTAAACTACTCACACTTCATCGGAGAGGCTATGGTGTTGATGTAGAAGCCCTCCGTGATCGATGCCCCCTCTGGCGGAGCTCCGGAACAGGCCCCAAGATGGGATCTCACAGGTACAGAAGGTTGCGGCGGTGGAATTAGGTTTTTGGGTCCGTATCTGGTAGTTTGGGGGTACGTAGGTATATATAGGAGGAAGGATTGGAGCAACATGGGGCCCACGAGGGTGGAGGGCGCGCCCAGGGGTAGGTGCGCCCCCTACCTCGTGGCTTCTTGGTAGCTTTCTTGATGTAGGGTCCTAGTCCTCTGGATCATGTTCATTCCGAAAATCACGTTCCCGAAGGTTTCATTCCGTTTGGACTCCGTTTGATATTCTTTTTCTGCGAAACTCTGAAATAGGCAAAAAACAGCAATACTGGGCTGGGCCTCCGGTTAATAGGTTAGTCCCAAAAATTATATAAAAGTGTATAATAAAGCCCAATAATGTCCAAAACAGAAGATAATATAGCATGGAGCAATCAAAAATTATAGATACGTCGGAGACGTATCAGCCTCCGGTCAGCTTCGTCCTTGGTGGCATGTTCCTTCGCCGCCTCTTGGGCCTTCTCGATGTTGGCCTGCTTCAGGAGGAGCTCTCGCTTGCTCTCGTCCAGCTACTCCTAGGCGGCCCTCAGTTCTTGCCGGGCCTCGCCGAACTAGCCTTGCATCTGAGCGACGCGCTTCTGAAAATCTGCTTCTACCTTGTCCACGGCCGCAGTCCTGGAGTTCACCTTATCCTGGCGGGCACGGTGGAGCACCTGAAGCTTCTAGAAATTGGCGCTCATGGCCCAGAGGAGCTGCTCCTCTTGGGAACCACCGCCACTGGCGCTCGGTTTGTCGACAATCTGGAGCCTGGCAGTGGCGAGGGACTCATTGAAAATCTCCCCTTCGGCTGGCGCTCTGGTGCTTGCCGTCCCTAGGAGGCGGATGAACAGGTCATCGCCCACCTTCAAGTACTTGCCCGGGGCAGGGGCTGTAGGGGAGGAAGGTTGGTCGTTGGCCGCCTCCTCCCCAGCGGGCTCCTTGGCAGCTTCCTCGGCAGCAGCCTTGCCGACCTCCTCGACAGCAGCCTTGCCGGCCTACCTGGCAGCAGCCTTGCCGGTCTTCCCGGCAGGCCCCATGGCAGCCTCCTCAGCGGCGGACTTGGCGGCTTCCCCAGCCGTGATCTTGGTGGCCTCAGCTTCGGCATCCTTGGCGACCTCCTCGATGACAGCGTCGACGTCCACCTGGTCCGTCGAGGGAGGGTCTGGAAACCATAAAGGAGAATGAAGCGAGGCCAAAATCAAAGTTCAGAACAAAGAAAAGAGGGAACATCGCATGGCAGAGATAGCAGGGGACGGGAGGCAGGCAGCTTACACTACAAAAAAAATACACTTCCGTGATGATACGTGTTTGTCACAGTAGGTCGCATTTTCTGTCATGCATGTATATCCATGACGATTTTATGACAGAATCAAGATAGTCATACCTATGCTGTCGTAGAAGTGTTCCATGACATTACCAAAATTATCATCACGGAAATGTCCACTTCCATGACGATAAATCCCGCGTCACAGAAGTGCGTTCGTCAAGGCTGACCGACACGTGGCATCCACCGTAACGGAAAGCCGTTAAGCTATCGGGTCGGGTTTTGGATCCGATAACCCGTTAAAAGCCCCGACCAATGGGGATTTTCCACGTGTAAAATCATCATTGGCTGGAGGAAACACGTGTCGGCTCATCGTTGGGACAGATGTCATCCACTCATTGGACAGAAGGCGCCTATGATACGTCGACACGCGGCACGGCCCAACAGAGGCCCATTCCTGTGGAAAGGCCGGCCCATTTGACTTGGTCAAAAGGTGGCGGGCCGGCCCATGTAAAGCCTGTTAACAGCCTGTTCGCATATAGCTCATTTACAGCCCGCTAACCCAAGGCCCGTTACGCCCTATCCGAATTAGGCCCAGTAGCGTCATCTTGGCCACCCAATATGATTCCAGCCCGTTTTCACTTCTGGCCCATGTATGGCCCATGACGTCTTTCGGCCCATATGAGGCCCTATGTAACTCTTGGCCTATTAACGGCCCGTGGTGAAACTGGCCCATAATGAACAGTGTATCACTTTACACCCATTAACGGCCCGTGGTGAAACTGGCCCGTAATGAACAGTGTATCACTTTATACCCATTAACGGCCCGTTATTCCGTTGGGCCGTTTCCAGCCCATGTTATCTTTCGGCCTTCTCAGAGCCCATTTATTCTTGGGCTCATTTCCAGCATTCGTTTACTTACGGCCCGTTACTGTCATTTTCTGCTTGTGGGCCAAATTCAGCCCGTGGTTACAGTCGGCCCGTTTGTGGTCCTTTAATACGTTGGGCCATTTTCATAGCGTCATCAAATACGGCCTATTAACGATGGCCCGTTATGGTCGGCCCATGAACGGACGATTCCAACTCTAGCCCGTTTACGACCATAATGCGGGCTGTTATTGGCCCATGTTTGGCCAATCGATCATACTGCCCGTATAAGGCCCATTGATGATATGGCCCGTAGAAGGCCCATTGTTTCTTAGGCCCGTAGAAGGCCCATTGTTTCTACGGCCCGTATAAGGCCCACTGTTTCTACGGCCCGTAGAAGGCCCACTGTTTCTACGGCCCGTAGGAGGCCTAGTGTCACTACAGTAAATATTAGCCCATGGTTATTGTGGCCTAATTTTAAAAAATAGGTTATTGCAGCCACTAGCAAACCGCAGAAAAAGAACTGCAATGACTACAAGCAAACAAATAAATAAGACAACAAGGAAATAAATAAGCAAGCAACTTACGCTAGGCTATCACGGCTATCACACATATTACATCCACTGGGCATCAAAGTTCGCCACCAGTGCAAATAAACGCGCCGACAAAAGAATATACAAAACTGAGAGCACTTCAGAAGGCACTAGGCCTGGCCATGTCGGGCCCCACAAACAGCTGAAGAAGCTAAGTAGACCTTAGTTGTGTCAACGATAGATGCATCAACACTAGATTTAAGGCATGATGGTGCGCACGACAGTCCTCTGACATCTTCATTGCATCTTTGACTTCAAGTCAGAGCTGAGGTGAAGCAAGCCTTTCCGCTTTAAGTTGAGACTGAAGAAGTCGAACTGATTGAGGCAGCGACTGCACAGAGGTTGTCTCACACCTGCTGGTGAGTAGCTTCAACTCACTGTCTTCATCAAGACAGGACCTTGGGGTCATCTCGCTGTCCTCAAGATGGTTTGGCTCACTATCTTCCCTAAAGTTCTGCCTGGCGTAAGAGATATGAGTCTGAAAGAGAAACAAGGAGACACGTAACAGGTTTCACAATTATATAAGCAAATAAATGGATCTGTTCTGCATAAGGAATATGTTTTTACAACTACAATTTGAAACTGGTAGTTGTTGCAAACATCCAATCAGATGTAAACAGCAAAGCAAACAGCAGTGGAGGAAATGATGCCTATCCAAATCTATACTAGAACAAAGTTTGAAGGCTTGAGAAGGATGAACTTACATTACATGTTAACACGGGCTGGACAAAGCCCTTCTCCATGTTGATGGAAGGATAATTCAATAAATTCCCCAAAGAAAATTATTTATAAGCGTTGCCATTATTCTACATTTTGCAAAGAGTAAATATAGATCAAATAATATTGGAAGAAACAGAGGATAATGAAGCTCAGGTGCAGACTGATGATACATAATCAAATAGCAATTAATTAAGTACAGCGTTACAAGGCAAAAGGGAGAGAGGTACTGACAAGAGCAATGCAGAGCCCATTATTGTTTTGAGATCGTATGATCCTTTGAGCAAGGAGATTCATCTGAAATTAGTTTTCATACAAGAGAGAAGGTAAGGCACGAGCAGAAACTTAGGAGTTCAAATTTTGAATTTATATCATAGACAGTACCTGACGCTGGGCTCCCAGCAGTTCTAATAGGGGTTTGGCCACTGGAGTAGGGGTAAAGTGTGGTACAGTTGGGCCTGTGTTTTCTGTGGCTGCTGATCTATCTGATTTAACAGGTATCACTACCTTTTCCAAATACCTAGTCTGTACTCCTTGAGGATCTGCACTCACCCTCTTCCTTTTGGACATCTATCACGAAAGAACAACATTTGACTGGAAAAACATAGTGTGACGACACATGGAATAGGTACAGAAAATGGATAGGTATGGCATATACTCATATATGATGCTTAAACTAAGCAGATGGTGTAACAAAGTAGAAGTAATGCAAGAGGTCAGATGCAAAATATGTGCGACCAATACAACTTTGCAAAGTTAGAGCAAGCACCTTCATGGGTGAATAAGATAGGCCATCCTCCACCATGCCAAGTTTGTTAGCCAGTGGATCGTTCCGCAGTATTCCTCTCGTGCGCCCATTCTCATATTCATTTTGATAATGTTCAATATCTGACATGCATGAAAACATAAAAACAAGTGAGATTTTCTTTGTAATGCAGAAGTGATTCTAATCCAATACTGCCTCCCTGTAAACCCCTTTGTGCTATCTCTGCAATTCTTTTAAAAGATGCCATGCATGCTGTAGTTTGTTGTGTGCATTAATATAATGTGGCCTACTACTCAAAATATGAGAGCTCCAGAAGTGATGACACTTCACAGATGATTGCTTCAACATATAGTAAAGAAGAACAAGTCGATCTGACCTGACAGATTCAAAATATACTAAGGGAGAACAACTCGACCTGACCAGTCGACCGCAAGAGAAGAGTATCATCTTAAAGAAGAGCAGAAGAGCAAGCAGATTGAAGATATTACAAGTCTTTCAATACAATGTCGGTTGGCCACCCATGATGAACCAGAGCGCACAGAGAAATACTATTCTTTCCGGTCTCTCCATATGTGGCTCACATGCATTTCGAAACTAAAGTAGGAACATTTAGCTAACCAATTAAACATCTCTCAGTTTTACTAATATCAGCAATAATATCAGATATGAATGTGTAGAACTAAGCTTGTTTAGCTCGATGGGTGGAGCAGTGCTATTACGACACGAACCACGTAGGCTGATTGTGGTCATCCTAAAATGGGGAAAACATAAGCATGATGAGTACAGTGTTGACCGTGGCAGTGGGATGCCAGATCTGAAGCTGCAAACCGTGCAAAGGGTAGTTAGCAACCGATGTTTGCTTTGAAATAACAACTAAGATTTGGTATGGACAAGAAAGTACGGTCAACAAGTGACAAAGAAATGCAATTATGCTGTCTCTCTATATGTCGCGACATGCATTTGGAAACTCAAGTGGGACCTTTAGCTAACCAATTAAATGTGTTGGTTAACTAATATCAGTATCATATCACAATCATATTTGAACAACTAAGCTTTCGAATTCTGAGTGTTGTGTTGTTTAGCTTGAAGGGTGGAGTAATGCTAGTACGACAGAAAGCACCTACGCAGATCATAGTAGAGTAGATAAAAGGGGAAAACCCTAAGCATCAACAGAAAAATTAGGAAAGTGGAACTAGCTGGACGAGTGGGTGGCGCACATGCTTTTCGAAACGAATATAGGAACATTAGGTGACCAATTAAACGTTCTCTGTTTTAGTGATATGAGCATCATATCAGATTCGTATTTCAACACGTAAGCTTTGGGTTGAGATCTTGAGGAGCAGTGCTAGCACGACACGAAGCACCTACGACGATGGTAGTGAATATAAAGGGGGAAACCATAAGCTTTACGAGTATAGTGCCTGTGCCATGGCGGATCTGAAGGTGCAAACCGGACAAAGCTACTTCGCAACCAATGTTTGCTTTCAACTAGCCACTACCATTTGGTACGGACAAGAAAAGTACAGTAAACAAATTACGATCTATTTTCCGGGTGAGATCAATAACTTAAGCACATATGGAAGAGTACCACCTCTCTTGCGACGCCGTGTAGGCCTATGCTGATACGTTGAGGGTGCTGCGGGTGCGATGGCTGTCGGCGGCGGGGAAGAAGACTTTAGACGGCAGACGGCCGGGTTGGGGGATATATCCTGTTGCCGTGGACGAGGCGGTCGTAGGAGCGGCTACGACAAGGTGGACGACGGCGCCGATGAAGCAAGAGGAGGCGATGAAAGGATCCTGGTCCAGCGCCGTGGATGAGAGACGTCCATCTCTTGCAGTGGACGACGGGGTAGAGGTAGCGGCTCCGGCAAGGTGGAGGATGGGGTGGCGGACGGAGGAGGCTGGCCGCAGTGCGGAGGTTGTTGTGCCGCCGACGGTCTATGAATGGGGAAATGGAGGGGAGGGGGGATCTCAAACTTTGGGACGCGCTTCTCTAAAATGGGGGAAAGTTACGAACTTATCCGCCGTTTAAAATTTCGGACATCGCGTCGGTTGGGGATAGGACGGTAATCTTGCATCTCCCAAATATTTGCCGGTAACTATTCCGGGCGAGGAGAGGGTGTTTTGCCGCCCACGGTTGACGCCCACGGTGTATGAACGGGGCTGACAGGTAGGGCGGTTGTGTCACGTCTGACGGAAGTTACACATCTGCCCCTATTTCAAATATTAGCCTACATCGATTTCGGACGAGGAGAGTTTGTTTTGCCGCCCACCGTGTATGAATGGGGAAATGGAGGAAGAGACACATGTATTTCGGACGAGCTTGAATCAAATGTGTTTTGCCGCCCTCGTTTGGCGCCCACCGTGTCTGAATGGGCTCAGAGGCCGTCGTGTCACGTCTGATTGAAGTTACTAGTCTACCCCTATCGATAGCAGTGTAAATCTGGTCGATAAGGATGTCAAGTGTCAGGGGTAGACAGTAATTTCCATCTCGCAAACACTTGCTTCGGGCAGCCCACAAATTATAGTGGGTGTTTAGCTGCTTCATTCAAAACTTGGGAGAATTAGCATTCACGTTTGCCCTGGGACCTGGCAAACTAAATTCAAATCCAATTTGTATTCGATTACGAATATCCACAGATAATTATACGTTTTGTTATTTATTTCTTCAAAACCACAACAAAGATTTATTCCACCTTTATATATGATTATGATTTAGAAATGCCGTGATCTTCGAATTCAGTAGGTTGGATACACTCTGAGTCAAACAGTTATTTCATCCAATACAATATGCTCACACGAAAAACAGTTCACCTTATGTCAATCATACAAGTACTGGGGATTACCTTGCCTAAAAATTCGCATCATTACAACACATGGACAACATAGGGGGTCTTGCAACATAATCCATTCAGAGACATGACACAACATGCAAGTACAATAATCTAATGACAATTTCAACTGGTATCTAAAGAAGAACCGGGATTACCTTGGGCTTCAGATAGCAGAAACAGCAGGACCTCCTCCGTCTTCAAATGCAACATTCTTACTTCCTCCAATTCTTGGGTTGCTTGCATAATGCGTGCCGCTAATTCCGTAATTTCCAGCCTCAAGATAAAGATTACCTCATTCATGGCAGCCACACCATCTCTTTCTGCCTCTAGTAGAGCCTCAAGCACTATAATACCTGTGCTCCGACTGCTCTCCGGCGGTGTTGCCTCTGAACTGCTACCATCTGGTAACATGGATGGCGCACTGCTTCCACAAATAGATTCTGGGGTTGTACATTGTGTCCTAGTGTGAACGGCATCCTGAAAGGTTTCCGCTGGACATAAGGAAGAGATAGTTATCGTATGATCCAGGCAGTAAGCTTACATGGTAAACGATGGACGAATTATTGCCGAGCATGGCAAACTATATTTAAATGGTTCGAAGCAGCATCAGCCGAAAAGAAATTAAAATGGTAAGATGAAACTAGGGATGTAAGTGGCAAATAAACGACATCCGCCAGTCCCATCTAGTTAGTTTTTGCTACCTCCCTAGTTCATTTTCCTCAAAAAACAAAAACTCTTTTGAACTATCATACCACTAGTGGACTTTAGTCGGGATTAAACGGGACCCATTTGACATCCCTAGTTGAAAGGGAGTGTACAACCACTATATTTAAGTTGCCAAGGCATCTAAGCAGTTGAAATAATCTGAGAAAGCACTTAACAGTGTGGCCTCATATAAACTACGAAGACAGTCTTGTGATGAAGTTGAGAGGAAAAGTTAAGGACTCAAATGAAATAGGCATGCATTTATTTATGATAGTACAGCAGGCACTGCTGACATATTGGCCAACTCAGGTATAGCGTAACAACAAATAAGCATTCGAATTAATCAATACAGCAAAGCAGACAACTGAACTATTTGTAATTCGGTAGGATTACACGTTGAGGGCACAAGCCAAGAAAGCAGCCCACTCGCATTACATTTCACATGTACTAAAACACACTGCCTTACCATATGTTGTTGTGAAGCCTAGCTGCTGTTGCAATGTTCTTTGAAGATATCGTCAGAATCCCGTGGTTGCAAATCTAGTTGTTGTAGTTTATTCTGCACCATCTATTTAGGTAAAATTAATTTTAATCGCATGCATTGGTCCGAATTGATCATCAATGGTTCATCTAAACTAATGAAAGAAGGGTGTGTGCATACACGACAATATATCTGCTTCCCTCTATTTTTATGCTTGTTCGAGGTGCCAGCCCCAAAAGAACAAATATTTTGCTTGATGGGGTTGGCAGCTCCATAATTAATAGAAGCATCAAATTAGTCATGCAACTTGGGAAGATCAAGAACACACAAACAAGTAATGAACAGAGGCTCAGAGCAGTGACGTAATAGCTAGCATCAGAAAATGTAGGGTGAAACGAACAAAAAGCAGCGGAACCACATGCTAGTTTGCTGATGTGTAATTAAGCATAGAGAACATTAAGCAGTCTGATGGAACAGACAGGTGGCATCAGAACAAAACTAAAGCATATTAACTATATGTTCACGGGTATGTAATTTAGCACATGTAACATGTTCACTACCAGAAGTATGGCCCTACAGGTGCAAGCAGAATAACGCGTCTCATGAAAAACTGAATGATGCCCTGAAGAAATTCAAAGGTGCGGTGCTTATGCCAGGAAAGTGAACGTAGGCGCCGGCCGTTGGATAATAGTACCTGATTCTCGGCGGCGTATGGGTATCGTTGTCATACTTGATAGCTAAGGATCGTCGATGGGGCTCGTGTTGCGGTTGAGTTTGGGCCGGCTGTCGTCGTCGCTGAAGCGGCTCCGGTGCTACGGTTGCGGCGCCTGTCGACATCCAACAAAGCTCATCTGTGGTAAGTGAACAGTTGCACGATAAAGAGAAAAACCGAAGGAGTACAAATAGAAATAACCTGATGAGGCTGCAGCGTCGGTAAAGCAGGGCTGGTGGAGTTGAATATGGCGTCCGTGGAGCGGGTCCGGTGCAGTGGACGAAGGCTTCGGCGGGCGCGTTGTACAGTGCTTTCGGTGAGGTGGATCTGTTGCGGCGGACGAGGGCTTGTATGAAGGGCCAGCGAAGGGACGGATGAGGGAGCCAGTGAAGGGCCTACGCTGTGGTGGATGAGGGCGCCCGTTAAGCAGATCCGGTGCGGCGGACCATGATGGTGGTAAAGGAGATCTGGAGCGGTGGACAAGCCAGTCGCTGAAGCGGCTCCGGTGAAGTGGTGAGTTGGCAGTTGGGGGTTCCAAGGTGCGGAAGGTAGATCCGGCGGGGTGTGAGGTCCACCGCTGCGGCGGAGGACTAGATTCGGTGGCTTGCCGTGGTTGGGGGGTCGGGGAGGGGAAGGGGAGGGGCTCTGGTGAAGAATGTTGGGGGCAAAGAGGGGAAAACAATGGAGTTACCAAAGCAGCCCTTTTCCGTTCATGTGGCAGGGGTAAAATAGGAATATCGCAGGGCTAAACTTTCGGGCGCGTGATATTTCGATGTGAGCGGGAAGTTTGAAAGCTTTAGGCGCCTAAAATTATAAGTATTCTGCTCTCGTACGGCCAACTATGATATCATGGCCGACAATTTGTTTGTTTTGCACGCAAAAAAATGTGCAAGTTTTGAAAATCAATGTCTCCAACTCGAAACTTAGATTGTCCATTCAATTCAAATATGGATCATTGATCTACTACAAGAAAATACCATCATACGGTCCAATTCAAATGAAATTCCAAATGTGTTTATCCTAAATATGATGACAAAAGCAAAAATGTGTATGTGTATGAATAAAGTGGATGATTATAAAGTTTGAACATGCCCGTATGTGTATATCTCTAGGTTTGATATATGAATTTGAAATCACGAGATCCCGGCTTAAAAAATGTACCTCCGTTTAAATGAATTACAAAAGCTAATGATGGAGTCGAATTCCAAAATTCCAATCTTAGGTTTGTAATTCTGGTACATCAAGGTATATCACGCATGTTCAAAAGTATCGTTATCTCATAGTACAAACTGTGAAACAAATTGATCAACCATGAGTGCACAATATCTCAATTACGCTAAAGTCCCTCAAATATAGACACCTCACTCTTTATCTGAAGTCAACCCCCCACCCCACCACCACCACCACACACACACACATAGAGAAGTCGTTCTCTCCCCCAAACACCAACACACGAGCACATTAACACCCCTCTCTCTTGTAAAGTCCGGACCCCAACATAGGTCTCTATCACTTTGTCTCTCGGGCATGCACACATCTCTTCCCTCACTCTCTAGGTCTCCCGCTATCTCTCTTACCCAAGCACACGCACTATGTAGAGTGTATATTTCCCATACACACAAAAGGTCGCCCCCAAACGTCTATCTCCCTAGTTATGTGGTTCTCGCGCACTCACCTCACACACCACCCCCACTGCAAACAAGCACACTTTGTCTCCTTGTGGACCACTCTCCTCTTTCTATCTCTCCCACATGCGGACCCGCCCAGCTCCTTCCCTGTATACATATATGTCGTGAGTCTTTGCATAGCTCCCTAATGTATAATCGTTCTCGATTTCGCACATTGTTCTCTACACCATCTATTCTAGATCTCTCATGAAGTCCCTATCACACACACGATGACTCGCTTCCCTTGCGTCTCCATTCATAGGCCAATTTCGGACAACATCAACATTATCTCCCTATCTATACGCCATTTATGGACACAAACGACCCCTCTCGCCCCCTCTCTTCCTCTCTCTGTCTCCCGTCGCTAGCTCTCTCTTTCTCTCGCTCTCACACCCCTCTCCCACACACACACTCGATGTCTCTTCCAAATAGTCTGCTCCCCCCGCCCGCACCCGTGCTATCTCGCTACTACACATGTCACACCATTCCCCTTCCCTTATACTAGGTTTACATCATCAGTGGTCTCTCTACTCCACATACACTCTCTCCCTCTCACACACAAACGCGTGCACAAACACACACAAACACGCACAAACACCCATTTATCTGGATCCTCATCTCTCCTCATGTCCGCATGTGTATCTCACACATTCACTCTCTAATTATGTATATGTGTTTCCATGTTACACAACACAAAGCCCCATGTACATTTCTCTCTCTATCCTCCACACACATAGACACAAAGAATCTGTTATCATTGCCTCAGTCTCTAACATATCACACACGCACTCTCTCTCTCTCTCTCTCTCTCTCTCTCGCAAACACGCTCAACAAGGGTTTCCCCGTGAATAACTTACCGTCTATTCATCAATAGTCGTGGCAGTACGGCGAACACGAGACGTGAAAAAGAATAAATCTACATGTGCTTAGACCACCTAGTATGACTACTAGGACTAGAGCAAGCCAAAAAGCACGCCGCCGTCACCCCCTCCTTGTCGGCGACGGGAAAATCTTTGTTTTACACAGTCGAGAAGTCATTGTGCTAAGGCCCCACATGCCGAGGCGTTGAATATAATGTAGATGCTAGTTTACGGAAGCAAGTATCGATAATACGTTTGTATCTCCATACTTATATTTCTTCTCTTGTAAAAAACCGAGTTGGTGATGATGGTACGTGTGCCATCTTGCAATATAGACCGTCTGATCTATATCTGATGGATGGAAATTAAACTAAAAGATACCCGCACCCCTCTCCACATTTGTAGACAAGGCCTTCCCTCGTTCATCCTTATCTCCAACAAACCTCATTGTTGAGCAATTAAGAAAGGAAGCCTCTGGAACAAACTGGCCTGGTGGCCGCTGCCGGCGTCGTCAATCCCCATGCCTCCGCTCAGTTCGACCACCAACCACCACCACACCCCACTCCTCTTCACCTTATCACATATTTCTCGAGATATCATTAGTTATTACACATGGGATTACTCCCTCAAGGGTCAATCACAACAAGTGTTTTATAAAAAAATGCATCTTGATGTTTCGTGCAATGCACGGATCTTGCTAGTACTCCTACACAAGACTAAGTTGGTGATGCTGGTGTGTCTGCCATCCGTCGTTTCTGACCATTAGATCTACATGTAATGATTGTGAGGTAAGTTGTTGCCTTTTCTCACCAACATCCCACTTGTCTACCAATTTGCAGAAAAAACCATAATTAGTATCTTAAAACCAACCACATCCCTCCCTGACCTCACCAAAACAGCCCAAGGAATATATTCTAATTGAAACATAATATATCTCTAGTGACATATGTATATCAAAATTAGAGTGTTTTGTACCAAGTTTGTGAATAAGTATTATTCTAATTATGATTCGTTGCAACGGACATGAACATTGCTAGTATTTCCAACCATGCATTTTTTCCTAGTATTCCATAGTTTTGAGTTTTTTATCAAGATATTAGTCACTCATGGTTGATATTTATTTTCAATCATGTACACATATGCACCATGTAACTAGCCTTGCTTATTGGCTTCCAAAGCTTAACTTTCACTCCTACTTACAATATGTAGAGTATTTAACAAAAAACTACCACTTTCAACCAGCCCTAGGAAGAATCTATTGTACAAAAAATAGCAAAAACATACCCAAAATTTCTTAATCCACGCCAAAAACTACCTAGTACTCCTACCGATTAGGTTCGTTTAAACCCATTTATGACAGGGTTGGCCCACACGTCCGTGCTGACGAGGCAGCTTAAACCAACACATTTTGTTTGACCGTTGACACGAGGGACCCACATCTGACCTTCTATCCTGTTATTCCCCCTCAAATCATTATTTTTCCTGAACATTACTTCAAACAGTACTGATGCGTGTTCGTCGGTGGCGCCGGTGATGAGCGAGTTGGCCGCCGCTCCGCCGGAAGGGCCGGACGCCGTGCTGGCCTCCGCACGGGTTGGCAGGCTGGCCCGAGCGTGACTCACGAGCGAGCAAGCCGCCACGCTGGCCATCGCTCGAGCCAGATGGCTGGCCTTAGCGCGGCGTGCGCGAGCAAGCCGCCGTGCTGCCGTGCCAATCTAGCTAGCAAACCTTGCAGACAAGCAGCTGGACGGAGCTATCTTGGCTAGCTAGCGGCCGCGAGCGCCGGACGGAGCTGGCATCCGGGCTGCCGCAACATGGGCTCCGCACCACCGGCGGTTTTGACCTCGCCTTCTGCCGGCGGCGATAGCTGCGTCCCATGGCCGAGGATGACTAGGTGGACGGGCCGGAGGTAGGAGGTCACTCGAGGATTTTTGTTGGTAAGAGCATGTACAATGGTTGATAAGGTAGTCTTATCTTAAGTCTGCCACGTATGCAAGTGGTAGTAGTTTCTTGGCATTTTAGTGGTTTCTTGCATTATCACAAAGAGTGTACATCAAAAGAGTGTACTACTTTTTTATTATGTGGCCCACCTTTCATTCTCACAAAGTGCCTAGGAGCACGTGCTAGAGCTGGCTCTTCACGAAGAGCCCGCTTACCTTCTCTCTCCTCTTCTCTTTCCTCCAACTAAGCAGAAATATACTAGTTTATTCCTTATAGCCCGTCGACTCAGCTCTATTAGAGCATGGTTAATAGTGTAACCAGCTGTTGGCTATAAGCCAGTGCCATGTCATCTACAGCCCATCTTATAGCCAACATGTACAATAATAGATCGAAAGAGTGTACTACTTTTTTATTATGTGGCCCACTTCTCATTCTCACAAAGTGCCTAGGAGCACGTGCTAGAGCTGGCTCTTCACGAAGAGCCCACTTACCTTCTCTCTCCTCTTCTCTTTCCTCCAACTAAGCAGAAATATACTAGTTTACTCTATTGTACTTGCTCTTAGGGGTTTCTTGTAAGGAACAATGTACGTACTACTAGCGACAAAAGGCGATTCTAGGTTGCGTTGTACTCCAACGAGTACTACTAGTGGTCGCGGGAGTGTATACCTCGTTTTGTGGGTTCGATCCCGGCCGAACGCACGGCGGCCTTTTTTTTAAAATAGCACTACTACACTTCGCTGCGAGCCAATATTTTACACGGGTAGTTTGAGTTTTGAAGTCAAACGGACGTGCGACCCACAATCTGGGTGCACTGGACAGCCTAGCCACGTGAACGGGTTTTCCTTCCCAGCAACCCGTGGCTCGCGTGCTCGCCCTAGCCGCACCTCGCTTGCAGCTTCCAGCTAGTAGCATATTTAAACTAGCGCCTCCCAATTAAGCCCGAGGAGCCGGAAAAGCCTGGCGGGGCATTGGGAACTGTGTAATATGGCTCTGTACGTAAAGTGATCTACTACTACTCTGTAGCTTGTGGCGTTGCATGCATGGACTTCACTCCATTATCGGCTCTACTATAATAGAAATTCCTCTTGACGTGTTTTTTTTGAAACGGAGGCAAAAGCTTTGCTTCATCTCATTCATAAAGAAGGAACTACTAACAAAGTTCGACGAGATCCATTACACCTCCACAAATGGAAGCGAAAAGCCTAGTCTCGTTGTATCAAATAACTCAAATGTTCTGCCCCCGCAGTAACCATCGCTGATAAACAGGCTGCTAATGTGTGCGTGAGAGAAGCGGCTGAGTAGGCCAGCTACGTGAGAGGAGCGGCTGAATAGAGCACCGAGAGTACCCACTAGGCCACTACGCAGGTGTACTTCCCCTGCATTGATAGTACAACGATGGTTCTAGAGAACAGTAGTACCCTCCACTTCCAACTGTAGCTACTTGGCCCTGAGATTCAAGAGTTCAAAACTGGTGCACTATACTAGACTAGACTAGAAGTACAGTACATCGCACTACTAGTTGAGAAAAGTAGTACTAGTACTGCTACAGTACGAGTACGTACTCCTCCGTCACATAATGTAAGACGTTTTTGACACTAGTTGGCGTGTACAAAAAATGGCAAAAACATACCCAAAATTTCTTAATCCACGCCAAAAACTACTACCTAGTGCCAAAAATTTCTTACTAGTGCTATTATTTACAGTATAATGCAATCCCATAACGTTCCATAATGCTAGTACTAGTAGTAAATAATAGCCTCACCCCTTCGCTGAGGAACGATATACAGTTGGACGGGACGAGGCCCTGCGGTTACTACGCTCTTATCTCCTCCTCGCTAGTTCCCCTCCCCCCGAAGAGAAGGCAGTTCGTTGCTGCTCCCATGGATTCGCCAGGCGGTTCTCCTCCTCGTCGGGGCTGGGAGACCTTGGACGGCGATCCTCTGGGAGAAATCGCACGCCGCTCTGACGTCCTCACCGCCGCAAGACTCAGTGCTTCCTGCACCAACTTTTTCAAGACGCTGCTTAAACAGGCTTGGGAAAAGGCCATGCTTGTTGGTCTTCCATGTGTCCTCGAGGAGAAGGTTCTTCTATGGGACAATCCTTCGAACAGTCCACCGCTCCCTGGCCATGGTTGCACATTGACTCCGCTAGAGTTGTCGACGTTGAGAGGTAGTCGGATTTTATCCGATGAGCAGGTCAGTAATGGAGTTTGATCATGTAGTACTTAGTTATTCCATTTCCATCCCGTAATTTCTCTGCTGCCCACCGTCTTATATATAGGTCTGGGTCGGTGCCAACGACGATTGGCTTGCATACCTCTGGCCGGATACCACCATCATTTTGCACAACATCCACAGCAGTGCGGCTGTTCCGGTAGACCCCTTCTCCACCATTGGGATCGGCCTTCCGGACTGGCTGGGCTTGAATACGTATGATGATGCCTACATGAGATCGAAGAAGATAGCAATTGCAGACCCGCTGACAAAGCAATGCGGCTACGACGATTACTATCTCATCGCGGTGTTCGACATAAGGATTGCCATCAATGCAAGAGGCAGTAACGGCAGAGGCTGGCGCATGTTGGCGGCGGTAGATTTGTACCCCTACACGTTCGAAGACGCCGTGCGCCATCTAGGACGCATCTTCGCGGTGACAAGCCAGGGGACTTGTTTCATCTGGTTGCCATCCTACGGTACGGGAGATTACAAACGGAATGCACAAACCATCATTTGCATCCCTAACGGTACTCCATTATTTTGCAGGGACCAGTCATCCCCCGATCAAAATAAGATCGCCGATCCTGGATGTGCATTTGCATCCGCGATTCGGTCTAACCTGGAACCTTGTAGCTGACTTTGGCATATTGGGATCAACTATCTTAGCAGTCGTTACCCATGGTACCACTGATGTGCAACATGGTCACACAATCTACCACGATCGGACCGTCACCATCTACCCAGGTATTCCATTTTTAACCCTCTCGCCTTCTTTTTCATTGTTGTACTAGTAGTATACTTTGTAGTACTAGTAGGAGTACTTTTTACCTTGGAGGACGCATATAGCTAGCTAGGCCCTTGAAGACTTGAACCCACTAGCTGCCACCATTTTTGTTTTTCCATGTCTTACTATCTCATCCATGTAGCCAAGAGTGGCTATATATAATAAGCCGGTTATTTTACTTCCTCTATACCGGAGTAGTACTATTTGCTGCACAGTATTACTGACTGCCATATTTGAGCACAACATTATTATGCATGGACCTTGACTATGTACGTCACCATGTGTCTAGATCTGGGATGCCGCGTGTACCAGATGAACGGCGCCGAGTTCGACTCCCATGATGCTACGTGGGTGCCGAGGAACACTCTTGGAGAGTACTCGCTTTTCATCGGGGGCAGCTACCCCATTGTGAAGCGGATGCCACCTTCCGTGCACGACACGGAAGGCCTGCCGTTCATGAAGCATGGTTGTGTCTTCAGTGCGCACCGCCGGATGAACGACGTGCTGGGAGACGCTATCCCTGATTTATGCCGCTTCAGCTTGGATGAGTCTCCATCGTGTGGACCCGGACTAGAAAGCTGCGACAATGATTCCCGTTGCCCACCGCTATGGATCGTGCCATCCATGAAGAACACCTGGGACTGGAACCTGGAGGAGGACATGTAGCCCATCTATAACGTGTAAGTGGAGTACGGTAATTGTGAACGGTAGCGCTGTGAATATATGTAGACTAGTCATGCACAAATTTATCACATGAATTGGAGATGAACTTGTGTGGCATACTGGCATTTGTCCTTTAGAATTTATTATTAGTAAATGTGTTATGTGTACGTGCAACTTGTGTGGTTGTTGCACGGGCTCCAACACGCTCTTTGAGAAAAAAAGGTGGCACAACTTTGGATATACGTGACGTGGCGGCATCATACAGTAGCATCGTTCGCTATAGTTGTAGTACACTCCTACTAGGACGACAACTCCTATAAAACCTTGCGCTTGGCTCTTTGCCTCTTCAGGAGGTTCAACAGTTCGTACTCGTGTGAACCTTGCACTTGGCTCTTCGCCTCTTCGGAAGGTCCAACAATGATGATACTACAGTACAATATGCTTCTGGCAATCTGACACCGATTGAACTGCTGCACGTCCACCGCGAGGGCGAGGGCGAGGGAGAGGGAGAGGGCGCTGTAGTCAAAACCCTCTCCTCGTCCTGTGAACCACCACGCGCGTGGGCGAGGGAGAGGCGTAGTAAGCAAGCTTCTCCTCGTTCGGCGAGTTGACGGGACACATCAAAGCAGTACTAGTACTAGTAGTAGTAGTCCATACTGCGTCATTTCCGATTAATATGGCTTAATTTGAAAGAAGAAAAATACACTGGCGGTCAACGTATGTAACAATACGCTCTTTACGGTCACTATATATAGTTTTGCGGCGATTATACGATCACTAGCTCATCGTAGAGCACCGTATTGCACCCTACTGACCGGCCACATAGTCGACGTGGCACTTTGTTGACTGGTTAAATTGTCACCTGGTTTCTGGGTCCCACCTGTCAGTTGGCAGAGCAAAGAAATCAGTTAAACAAAACTTTACGCAGGCGCGACACGAGTCCAACCCTTGCGCGCGAACCGCCCTGACTGTGTATGTGAGTGCATGGACGTGTCCTCCCTCGGTCTCCAACAAAGAGTGTACATCGACTATAAAACAAAGAGTGTCATACATGATGTACATCTACACTTCCAATGCATTTAGCCTTTAATCTAAATCGATATTGATTGACTAATGCACCAACTTGTGCTGCAGGTATAGGCTACATGTCTATCCTTAATTACAGCATGCAACGGCCTTCATTTAATCTTCTTATCTCAATGGTCGCATGCACACATAAGTTTGCTACTTTTGGGCGTTAATTATGCCCTGGTCAATGTGTAAATTTCTAAATGTACAGTCTTTCACGGACGTAGGGAGTAGGTTGAGCACTTGAGCGTGAGCGTGTGTGTTGCGTCATGTGCTGTGTGCCGCATGGGTGCGTGAGTGTTGCGTGCGTCCATGTGTACGTGTGAGTGTTGCATGTTGCATGCATGCATGCATGCATGGGGCATACTCCCTCCCATTGACATGTTCATATTTCAAGCTTCCTCTGTTCCCTCCATATGGTGATACTCCCTCTGTTCCCAAATAGTACGGAGTAAAAGCCTCCCTCTATTCCCAAATACGGAGTATTTGTCTTTCTACATATTTCAACAAGTGTCTAGGTACGGAGCAAAATGAGTGAAGTGAGCGTAGAGGCATAGGGATACTGTAGAAAGGAAGTCCTCGCGATCCATTATTCCCCATCTCGGTCAGAGAGAACTATTCAACTAGTCTTCACAGTGAAGTGACAATACACGCTGCAGCAGATGGGACATGTAATTAATAAGCTGAACCAGCGTGTTGGTGTTACTAAATCAGACTTACCCAGTACTGCCATCATGTTTGCCAGTAGAGCACGCTTCCGCAAATACGCCTACGCACCTCTGTCCTCCATTAACTGACATATGGGCCCTGTTGCGGTAGACCCACATGTCATCGGTGTAACTATTTACACTCCGAAGGACGGTATATCCTGGTAGTAGTACTAGTAGAATTGAGATTGAATGCACTTTCTTCCCCGTCTTCCACTCTTCTTCCTCCTCTCTTCTTCTTCCTCCTCTCTTCCCCATCGTCGGCCGCACACCATTTACCCCCGCTCACTACTCGCCCGCCCGCGCCATCTTCCTTGGTAGCTCGCGCGTACCATATCCCCCCGCTCACTTCTCGGCCACACGAGGAGAAGCTTCTTCGCTCGCCCGCCCGAATCCACTTCCCCGCTGGTTGTAGGCACCGAAAACCCCAATGGCAGAACCGACTGACACGCAAAGCCGCGATTGGAATTCCCTCCCCGATGTTCTCTTGGAGTAGATCTGTAGTCGTATGGACCTACTCAGCACCGTCCGTCTGGCCGCATGCTCGGTGTCTTTGTACCGTCTACTCGTTTGCAACCGGCCGACTCTTTTCAAGACACCCTGCTTGCTGATGCCCGATCTCGCAGGTGGCCCAGACACCGACTTGACGATCCTGCGGAGGTTGTCGTGGTGCCCCTCGACATGCTACCACTACCCGTCCACATGTCCTTCATGTGCGGCCACTACTGGGCGGGCATGAAGGCCAACTGGATCGTCCTCATCCACCACACCGGTAGTCCGTGGTGTCTCATGGATATCTACACCCAGCGAGAGATCACCCTTCCATCGTTGGATACCGCCGCCATCGAGCCTCGCGGCCCGCCGGACACTCCTGCCTACTACGCACGAGACGCGTCAAGCTTTTGGCTCGACCTCTGTTTGCAGAAAGTTGTAATCTGCAAAGTGCCCACACCATCAGAAGACTACATGGATTACAAGCTCATTGCCTTGTTCAACATGGGATTAGTCTATCTGGAATTCGGTCGCCATACATGGTTATGGCTCATCATCAATCCTGTTGAGGCAACATTTCTGTCTGATGCTATAGTGCACGATGGCATCGTTTACGCGGTCGACGCACAGATTGGCTGCCTATACTGGTGGAATCTATCGTCGTGTCATTGTTCTATCTCATCTCATCTTTACCTTATGAATACGACTGCCTGTTCATTTGTTACAAATTTAGAATGCATAGCACGTCTATAACCACATCATTGCTATATGTTCCTCTCATTTCCTAGATTTTTATGACCACACATGTTATTGTTAGAGTTGATATGAGAACAATTGGCATCTAATGATTGTTAGAATACATATTATGAGCATAACATCATGATTGCTATATGTTACTCTCGTTTACAAGATTTTTATAACAACGGATGTTATTGCTTAGAGTTGATATGAGAACAGTAGTAGTAAGTGCTATGGTAGAATATGAGTAGGCGCTGTCATAGCTGTTTTCCTCTCATTGTTACATGATGTTTGAACCATGGCATATTGCTAGAATATGAAAGCCATTGGCTTATTTTTTTAACTTGGGGTATGATTATGACCACGGCATTGCAGTTCTCTGTCTATGAAATGTGTCACTGTTATAATAATCTTAATTCCACACATACTTTGAACATGATTGTTTATTTTTGTCCTTTTGGTCTCCAATTTGAATTGTTGCAGAAGACGCAAATGCATTGGCCTTCATGATTCCAGGACCTGGAATCATACCAGCCGATGGGTGGTGGTTTATCGCTCGTTCAGCTGACGGCGGTCATTTGATGCTCATTCGCACGTACCAAATTGACCAAACCATTACATCAAACCACATGCAGTACAATGCGTGGGGCGTTCGTGACATTGATGACTATTGCTGCTTCGTGTTCGAGAAAGATCCTAGCTCCGTTGGGCCAGGCGTATTCAACTGGAGGCGGGTTTACAGCCTCGGCAACCACTCCTTGTTCCTCGGGCTCAATTATCCGATCATCCAACCAATCATCGATCATATCACCGGCGATGATTACTGTGCTATGCAACTTCCATTCGCGAGGGGGGGGCTGTGTTTACACATCATACCATGGGTTTCATGAATCACCATATCCAGAGATTCGTCGACACAGCTTGTTGCCAGATAATCTTCAGTGTGTGAAAGGCATCAAGCTTCCATGCGATGGATGGCTTTTGCAAACCCGACATGCGGCGATGTGGTTCATGCCAACAGCAAATACGCACAACTTGATTCGTGCTGATATCTAGACTGAGCCATGTATTCTGCTGCTGTAGCACGACCCTCTTTTGTTGGATATTATGTACTGTTGTTAGTTTGAAGCACTCCTCTAGTTTGAAGGATAGATACCTTCCTGGGATCAAGTGCATCCTAACTCACCTGCGTAGGATGTACTGATAATGATGATGGAGATGCTGTGCAGAAGCCATATATATATCAGTTAGGCTTCAAGTGCGTACTTGTTAGTTAAACCTATGTATAAATTGTGACACTAAATACGACTAGTAAGTAGTACAGTAGCAATACTAGTATACGTCGGTCAAATTATTCATCATGTCCACACATTGAATTGACGTGACAACACGCTGCGCGTGAGCTGACACAAGAATCCCGGCGGCGTGTTCGGGTATTCTGGACTTCAGATTTGGAGTACCACTTATCTGTCGAAATCTTTCATCATTCACTTAAAACAGTTGATTGATCATACATTGAGTACCATATAACTAGAATTACCGATGCAAGTCGAAGAAGGATTGGCCGGTGCTACCGGCTGGCGTCAAGTTTGATCCCACGGATCAGGAGCTGATCGAGCACCTTGAGGCCAAAGTGAGTGCTGACAGCGCGAGATTTCAGTCTCTCATCGATTTGTTCATACCAACCATCGACAGCGAGCACGGCATATGCTACACCCAACCTGAGAAACTTCCAGGTAAGACACCGATCGGCCGTCTACTTGCACAAACATATTCCTTTGTTTATAGCTCTATTTTTCTTTTTAGACACAGACCTGGTGAAGCAATTACAATTTCATAGTTAATAAAAAGTGAAACAAGTGACTGCAACATGCCAAAGATGTTATGAAAATGCCAACTAGGTACACTAAAACATGTATTCCACAATACTGGAGGTATCACACTGAGTGGCCTAAGGAAGCATTTCTTCCAGCGCAATTCGAGGGCGTTCAAAAGGGGCACGTGGACGCATCGCAAGATACAGTCGGAGTGCGGCATGCACGCGATGTGGCACAAGACCGGCAATACCTTGCCGGTGATGGTCAACGGCCGGCAGACGGGCAGCAAAAAAGGTTCTGGTGCTGCACACCAACAAGAACTTCGACCAGCAGAGGACCAACTGGGTGATGCACCAGTACCACCTCGGGGACCTGGAGCAAGAGAAGGAGTGGGAGCTGGTCCTCTGCAAGATTTTCTACCAGACGAACACTAGGGCCAGGAGTAAAAAGATTATAAGTTAGTTTGGTATTGGTAGTTGTACTACCCTGTCGTCCGCAAGTTGGTATTGTTGTTAACGATCTTTTGGTATGAAGTTGCATTTGCTTCCAACCATCATGCCGAGGGTCGACGTGGATGTAAAGCTGAATCATTTGTTTCGAAACGAATTTTCAGGCACCTGATTTTTATTTGATGGGTAGCATAAGCACCCGCCGTTCAAATTCCCAGTTCTCCAATTTTTTCGAAACAAGTGCATGCACTTATTATCACGATAAAAAATCAATATCCGTGTTGCATCCCAGTTATCAGTCTGTACTTGCAGAATTCTCTCGTTTATTGAGCATGTATACTGTTTTTTCAGGTCGAGCAAGTTTCAACTGGGCTGTAGACTGCCCAGGGTTGGTTTTGTTTTTAACAGGCCCAGCCCATGACGACAACGGGGCACAAAGATCCAGCAGGTATCTACTGGCCTCTGGCCCGCCAGCGTTAGTTATATTTTGTCTTAGAACAACCGCAGGCAGTTTTTTTTACTGAATCAAACACACAGCCCAGTTCTATTTTCCTCTTGAAACACATGTCCTACATCCGTTTTCTAATCTCTACCTATAGTTTTACTAGTTCATATACACGTATCATTATATTGAAAACACATAAAATTCCCTTTTTCATATTTACATCCTTATTTTTGTTTTTTTTCCCACCCAGCGCTGATTTTTTTACCACTGGTTTTCCCTTAAACCAACTCAATTGTCCCACGTCTTATTTGCTTACAAAAACAAAACGATTTTTTTGGCAAATCAATAAGTTCTTAAAAAATGTTTATCATTTCGGGATTACAACAGTTCGGACTCCACCAAAATATGCAAAATAAGGTTGAACTTTTTGACCGTGGTCCTGGGCAGAAAATGGGCTGTAATAAATTACTTAAGAATTAGCAAATGGGCTGCAAATTATAAAAAATAGCAAATGGGCTTTATGTTGTCTGCCACATATTTGGAGGCTGACTTGTGGGCCTACTAAGTTCATGCGTACACAAGGTTTCTCAAAAAAGAAACTTAGTCAACAATCGACTCTACCAGCGTCAGACCGTTAGATGTCAATCTAACGGCAATCGTGCTTCTTCAGCCTCTGATCTTCCTGCCCCAGCCGCCCAAACCTGCACCGTCGGAACCGCCTGCTCCCGCCTCCCGTGGCCGGCAGTCTGCCGGGCAGGCCTCACGGCCCCATCATACTCGCATCCCTGGCCTGTCTATCCCTCTACTCACCCACACCTCCTTTTATTTTCCGGCGACGGCAACCGAACCAGTCAACCCTCGTACTCTCCACCGCGTGGGCAGCCACTGCCGTGTCTTCCCCGGCTCCGTGTCGTTCCCTTCGTAGGCCTCGCTGTTGTCCACCGTCCTGGTGCTCTTGGCGCGGCATGGTCAACGATGTCCATCCAACGGCCGTAGTGCTTCTTCAACCTCTGGTCTTCTTGCCCCAGTCGCCCAAAGCAGCGTCGGTCATGCCGCATGCTCCTGCCTCCCGTGGCCGGCTGTGCTGCCGCGGAGGCCTCATCGTCCCCATACTACTCCCACCGCTGGCCAGGCCATCCCTCCACTCACCCACTCCCCCTGTTATTCTGCGGCAACGGCAGCCTCACACCACAACCGAACC
Source organism: Aegilops tauschii subsp. strangulata (assembly GCF_002575655.3). Classification (NCBI taxonomy): domain Eukaryota; kingdom Viridiplantae; phylum Streptophyta; class Magnoliopsida; order Poales; family Poaceae; genus Aegilops; species Aegilops tauschii. Next base: position 106,688,408 of record NC_053038.3, on the reverse strand, counting down.
AGTGAACCCTCGTACTCCTCTCCGCGTGGGCATCCACTACCACGTCTTCCCCGGCTCCGCGTCGTCCCCTTCCTAGGCCTCGCCGTCGTCCACCGCCGTGGTGCTCTCGGCGCGGCATGGTCAATGTGGTCAACGACCGACTTCCATCGGAAGAGTACTGTACGTGGAGAGGCTGACAGCTGGGTCCACGGCAGCCGCAAGGAAGTGCCTCCTTATTACGCGCAATATAATTATTCCTCCACCTGACAGCAGGGACCCACTGGACGGGCCACCAGTATTTCGTGGAAAAAACGTTTCCCCCCCGACAGCTGGGACCCACCGGACGGGCCACCGTATTTTGCGAAAAAAACGTTTGCCCCTGACTCCTGGGACCCACCGGACGGACCACCGTATTTCGTGAAAAAAACGTTCCCCCCGCTGTCAGCTCGGACCCACCGGAAGTGCCTCCTTATTACGCACAGAAAAATGAATACCCCCCTGCTAGCTGGGACCCACCATGGTGGGAGGCTGACTTGTGGGCCTACTAAGTTGACGGGGACGGAGGGCTTTGTCAACTTAGTCAATATGAACGATTCTAGCTCCAGTGCCATACGATGTCCATCCAACGGCCATCGTGCTTCTTCAAACTCTGCTCTTCCTGCTCCAGCCGCTCAAACAAGCGCCGGCGGGACTGCCTGGTCCATCCTCCCCGCGGCCGGCTCTGCTGCCGTGCAGGCCTCACCGCCCCACCGTACTCCCATCGCTGGCCTAGCCATCCCTCTACTCACCCACACCTGCTGTTATTCTTCGGTGACGGCAGACGAACCAGTAAACCCTCGTACAGTCGTACTCCCCTCCGCGTGGGGAACAACTACCGAGTCTTCCCTGCCTCCGTGTCGTTCCCTTCATAGGCCTCGCTGTCGTCCACCGCCCTGGTGCTCTCGACGCGGCCTGGTCAACGTGGTCAACGACCGACATGCATCTGAAGTGGACTGTACGTGGAGAGGTCGACAGCTGGGTCCACGGCCGCACGCAAGGAAATGCCTCCTTATTACGCGCAAAACAATGATTCCTCCACCTGACATCAGGGACCCACCGAAAGGGCCTCTGTATTTCGCAAAAAAACGTTACCGCCGCTGACAGCTCGGACCCACCAGCTATATCTTCGCACGCAAGGAAGTGCCTCCTTATTACGCACAAAAAAAATGAATACTCCCCCTGTTAGCTGGGACCCAGTATAGTGGCAGGCCGACTTGTGGGCCTACTAAGTTGACGGGGACAGAGGGCTTTGTCAACTTAGTCAATATGCACGATTCTAGCTCCAGTGACCGTACGATGTCCATCCAACGGCCGTAGTGCTTCTTCAACCTCTGGTCTTCTTGCTCCAGCCGCCCAAACCAGCGCCGGTCGTGCCTCGTGCTCCTGCCTCCCGTGGCCGGCTGCGATGCGGCGGAGGCCTCACCGCCCCCTACTACTCCCACCGCTGGCCAGGCCATCCCTCTACTCACACACACCCCCTGTTATTCTGCGGCGACGGCAGCCTCACACCGCAGCGAACCAGTGAACCCTCGTACTCCTCTACGCGTGGGCATCCACTGCCGCGTCTTCCCCGGCTCCGCGTCGTCCCCTTCCTAGGCCTCGCCGTCGTCCACCGCCCTGGTGCTCTTGGCGCAGCGTGGTCAACGTGGTCAAGGAACGGCTTCCATCGGACGTGGAGTGTACGTGGAGAGGCTGACAGCCGGGGCCACGGCCGCAGCAAGGAAGTGCCTCCTTATTACATGCAAAATAATTATTCCTCCACCCGACAGCGGGGACCCACCGGACGGGCCACCGTATTTCGCAAAAAAAACGTTTCCCTCCTGACTGCCGGGACCCACCAGCTACACCTTCGCACGCAAGGAAGTGCGTCCGGGCAAAAAAACAAAATGATTCGCCCCCCTGACTGCTGGGACCCACCAGCTACATCTTCGCACGCAAGGAAGTGCGTCCGGGCAAAAAAAACCAAAACGATTCGCCCCCCTGACTGCTGGGACCCACCAGCTACATCTTCGCAGGCAAGGAAGTGCCTGACAGTCGGGACCCACCTGGTCGAAGCGTACGTAGCGTTGTCATTCTGGTCGCGAACGTGTATGTACATATATACTGGTCGATGTAGAGGCGCGCATGTGTCGTAGTAGAGGCGTATACGTGTCGTAGTAGAGGCGCGCACGTAGCATGTACATGTACGTACAGCGGCCAGGGTGCAAGAAAGAAAATACTGCCACGTGCGTACATACGGGCAGGGTCTCGAACGCCTACTCGCGCATACGTACGGCGATGGCTCGTGTACATGGCTGGGTCGGAACGGAGAAACAGCGTCGTCGTCATGTTCATGGGGAGGCAACGGAATACGTCGTGTTCATGGGGAGGCAACGGAATGCGTCGTGTTCATGGGGAGGGGTGTGGCGTACCGCAAAACGGAGGAAACGGACCTCCTACGGTCGAAACGGGGGTCCTGTTGATCGGGAGGAGTGTGGCGTACCGCAAAACGGAGGAAACGGACCTCCTACGGTCGAAACGGGGGTCCTGTTGATCGGGAGGGGTGTGGCGTACCGCAAAATGGAGGAAACGGACCTCCTACAGTTGAAACGGGGGTCCTGTTGATCGGGAGGGGTGTGGCGTACCGCAAAACGGACGAAACGGACCTCCTACGGTCGAAACGGGGGTCCTGTTGATCGGGAGGGGTGTGGTGTACCGCAAAACGGACGAAACGGACCTCCTACGGTCGAAACGGGGGTCCTGTTGATCGGGAGGGGTGTGGCGTACCGCAAAACGGGACTCCACGGGATACTGTTCATCTCCACCGTCGACCTCCTCCAGCCTCCACGGGCTCCTGTTCATCCAGCCTCCACCGCGCGCTACTCCACCGGCTACTGTTCAACCACCCCTCCATCGTCTACTGTTCATCCAGCCCTCCACACCACGGGGTCCTGTTCAACCACCCCTCCACGGGCACCCCTCCACCGTCTACTGTTCATCCAACCCTCCACACCACGGGGTCCTGTTCATCCAACCCCCCACCCCCCCGCAACGCTCACTGTTCATCCAATCGATCGGCTTCAGTTAGCAGCAGTAGCGAAGGAATCGCTCGATCGGGTTCAGTTAACAGCCATCGATCGATCGCTCGGGTTCAGTAACGCGTAGCCTGCAGTGCAATCACTCGGGTTCAGTTAGAGCCCAACGCCTCGCTCGGGTTCAATTAGAGCCAACGCCTCGCACACACGCATGTACGTGTACGAGAGAAACGCGCATCGCTCGGCCCCCGACCTCCCACCGTGACCGGGAACTCCCCGAAATTTTCCTCGCCCTCGCTTCTACCATGGTTTTTTCGTCATGGACGGCCCAAAGAATGTCATGCAGCTGCGTCTCCGGCCCGCCTAGGACGAAAAGCCCATTTTCTGTCATGATTTTTTGTCATAGAAGTAGGAGCCCACCACATCTATGATGATACCGGGTTTTGTCACAATTATCGTCATAGAAGTGTCATATGTATGACAGAAAAAAATTTCGTTCGGCCCAAAATGTCACGGATGTGTCTTTTTTTACTAGTGTTACCCGTGCCGAGCTGAGGAGAAGTGGTTCCCTCCCCGCCAACGTTCGTTGCCGGGACAGAGTCACCAGTGCCCATGCTTGCCCCCTCTTCCTCCATGCGCGTGCGCTCGGTGGTAGGTGCCCTTGCCGGTGACGCCCCTTTGGGTGGCGTGGTCGACGGGGGCGGCGTGTCAGGGGCGGCCCTCAGCGGCTCCTCCTGTTGCCGCTCTCCTCCTGTGAACCCGGCAAGGTCAGCACCAAGGATACACACCCCAACGCCCGTTGATGGGGGTGAATAACGGATTCACGCTCGGAGCTGGAGCGGGGGCTGCGCTTAGGACTGTTGTCCGGGCTGATCACCACCAACGCCGGCGTGCACGGAGCACTCGCCAGGGGCTCGTCGCCCGTCGAGGCCTTGGTTCTCTTCGCCGCCCTCTGGGCTAGCGTCTCCATGTCACTATGAAGATAAGATCAAGTCAGGGAAAGATAGCGCGGGCAGGGGGCCAGGAGATGATGAGGGGCAGGGTGCTTACTCGTCGTCCTCCTCCTCTGGCCTCCTCATTCCTCTTCAGGCTAAAGGACCCAAGGTCGAAATCGGCCTCCGGGGCAGCGTCCGCGAGGGGAGGAAAGGGGATGGAGTCCTGGGCCGCTTGGATGAGGAGGAGGCGGCGACCGCAGTCCTCTTCGCTGCCGCAGCCCTCGTCTGGTGCACGAGCTATGCCTGGGCCAATTGCCGCCCCGCGGTATTACCGGGCCGGACCGGCTTGCCGGAGCTAGCCCTCCGCAGGACGTGTTTCTTTCCTGGGGCCGAGGAGTCATCTGCATCGGTCTCCTCTTCGGCCAACTCTTCGACCGCTCCTTCAACAAGGGGAACCCCAGCGCCGGCACCGCTGGGTTCCCCAGTAGACCCCGTCCACTCGGCAAACTCCTTCTCTTCTGCAGCCACGTCGGCCTCATCCTCCACAGTGTCGAGGCTGCCGGCCTCCCCGGCAAGTGCTGCCTCCTCTTCCCTGGCGGCAATGTATGCCAAATCTTCCTCAGTGGTGGTGTGGATGAGCTATGGCTCGTCACAAACATACCTCTCCGACAAGTTGTCGAAGAATGTCTGCACCAGCTCCGCTTTTGGCTCAGCCCAGGTCGAATCGAGACCATGCACATTAAAAACCAGCATCATGGCGATAATAGCGGTCAGGCAAGAGTTGTTGCTCAATGGGACCACCCCCGCTGGCAACCCGAACAGGCTATCAGACTTGCCGGCCTTGCTGGTCTTCTCAGCTTTGCCGGTCCTCTCGACCCTGCCGACCTCGTCAACCTTGAGCTGGAAAAGCCTCTGACAAAGATGAGCATGCTGCGGCACCGTGAAGTTGTGGTTCAGGCCGGGGCGGAGCCTCATGATGTCGGCCGCATTCCTGAAGTCCCAGGCCGGCCTCCCCTTATTGTGCAGTGGGGCAATCCGGCGGCGGATGAAGTCAGCCCCGATCATCTCGAGAGTGAGCCCGACCGAGGTGAGGCAATGGATCCTGGTGATGGCAACCGTGAGCTTCTTGTCGTCGGCGTCGAGCTCGCCCCAGTCCTTGCCGCGGACCGGCGGCCTCCGACGGACCCCGCAAAACTCCTGCGGATCTGTCTCCTCGATCCAGCACCATCGTCCCCGCCACTCGTCCCACCTCTCCTTCTGGGCACCCTCCGGGTACGTCCCCTTGCTCTGGGTCCTCGGAATCCAAGTGATGCAGCCAGAGATGGCACCCCCTGGGTGAATGCGAGGGGTGAACTAATGGCGGAAGAGCGCCGTGCTGGGGTGCACTCCGGCGAAGCCCTCACAAAGGTGAGCAAAGAAGGCCATGCACGCCACGACGTTCGGCGTAAGCTCCAGAAGGTGGAAGCCGTAGGTGTGCATGATATCATTGAAGAAATCTGAGAAAGGGGGGCAGAGCCCGCAGGAGAAGTAGTCAACAAAGAAAAGATATCTATTTGGACCGGGCTTGGTGAAGGAGGCAGGGATGATGCGCGTGGCGGGATGCCCCGACGTCTCCCTCCCCCACAGGGGCCTAAACTTCTCCTTGAGGGTGAGTGCATCGACCGTCGAGGTGAAGAGGGCGTACTGCGTCCGCAGCTCCACCAACTCGCACTCCAGCGCCTCCTTCCCCCCGGCTTCCTTGGCCACTCCCTTACCCTTGCTTGCCTTGGGTGCCATGGCGGCTGAGAGGGGGCGAGAGATCAAGGGAAATGGGGGCACGGCGGCGGCGAGCAGAGGCGAAAGCTCCAATTTGCGCTTGAAGAAGAAGAGGGGAACGGCGGTTCCAGGATTGGAAAAGGCGCGGAGGGTAAATGAGCAGCGCCCGTGCGGTTTCCTTTTTTTATGTGGAGGATGCGGGCCGCCTGTTTACTATTCACTGCGAGGTGACGCAAGCGTGCTGCGACTGTTCCACGCACGACCCCCACGTCACGCACTCAATGCGAATCGTGGGGAAGCACAACTGACGAAGAAGTTACTGTGGTTAAAACTCTGCCACGCGTGCCCGCGCACCGTCCTGGGCCTGGCCCAACAACGCTTCGCGCTTATGTGTGGCCCAGGCCTGAGGGCTCCTGTCGGTGTAGAAAAGTAGGGGCCTTTCTGTACCCCTTTACTTGTGCACGGGCAATCGTAGCCACACCTGCGGCCATGCTTGGCGGGGCAGAGGAAGGAAAGGTACGAGACTGCCAAGGCAGCACTCAAGCCAGAGGCATGAAGAGCAAAGGGGCAAGATGGATTTCCCCCGGTAACACCCTTGCCAAGGCGGCCTACATAGCCCCGGCAAGAGCCTTGCCGGGGAGACTTGCCCAACACCAGCAAAGCCGCCACCCTTGAGCCTGAGAGTTCTGACACCATCAACGACGTCGAGACCAAGACTCGGGGGCGCCTGCGTGGTGGCATGCAGATCTTTGTGAAGACCAAAGGCCTGCAAGTCTAGATAAGAACCAGAAGACGAAGACCCCCGGCAAGATCCTTGCCGGGGACGGCCGCGAGACCCCGGCAAGACCCTTGCCGGGGGCATTTGCGGGGCCGCGGCCAGGCCTGCACCTGCCAAAGTTTCGCTGCCCCGCGGCCGTTCCGACGCGGCAACCAGCCTGCCAACTAGGCAAGCGCCCGCGTGGCAGCATGCAGCTTCTAGGCCAACTAGTCAAGCACCTGCGTGGTGGCATGCAGATCTTCGTGAAGACCCTGTCACCGCACCAGCACAGCGACCAGCAAGCCGGCATGGCGCTGCATGCCTCGTCAGCTTGGACGGGCGTGGAAGCAAGGCAAGGCGGCGACGGGTGGGACGAGCTCTGTTGTCATCCCTGATAAAGCAAGAGGGCACGTAGGCAGCGCATTAAATGTGTATGTCCTACGGTGTCAGGCGATAAACTTGTACACTATAGATACTTTCCACCTCCTGTGTGCCACTGTGGCGACCTCTTTGACATATAAAAGGAGGCCCGAGGCGTACTGTGGAAAGATTCGGACTTTCTGGACTGGGCACGCATAGTAGCTAGTCCAAGAACTGAAGAACACAAGATAAACACAGACAAGCAGGACTAGGGTTTTACGCATCATTTGGGGCCCAAACCTGGGTAAAAAATCCCCTCGCGTTGATCGCTAGACCTACTCTTTGCGCAGCTCGACGCCCCCGCCAACCGTAGAAGGGATTTCCCGGGATCCCATAGGTGTCGTTCCCCGACAGTTCTCCAGTCATCTAGTGAGCTAATATAAAATAACCTCTTTTCACCAGCAAGTTTGAAATCATAGTTGAGTTCTTTAATTGCCTAATATGCTTTATGTTCTAACTCAAGAGGCAAATGACAAGCTTTTCCATAAACCATTTTATAGGGAGACATACCCATAGGATTTTTATAAGATGTCAGGTAGGCCCAAAGTGCATCATCCAATTTCTTAGACCAAGTTTTTCGGGACCTATTAACAGTTTTTTTAATATTAGTTTTTTTTCTCTATTGCTAAGTTCAACTTGACCACTAGATTGAGGATGATAGGGTGATGCAATTCTATGGTTGACATCATATTTAGCAAGCATTTTACGGAAAGCACCATGAATAAAGTGTGAACCACCATCAGTCATTAAATATCTAGGGACTCCAAACCTTGGGAAAATAACTTCTTTAAGCATTTTAATGGAAGTGTTCTGATCAGCACTACTAGTTGGAATAGCTTCTACCCACTTAGTAACATAATCAACAGCAACCAAAATATGTGTATGCCCATTAGAGGAAGGAAAAGGTCCCATGTAATCAAAACCCCAAACATGAAATGGCTCAACAGAAAGTGAGTAATTCATAGGCATTTCCTGATGCTTACCGGTATTACCAATTCTTTGACATTCATCACTAGATAAAACAAACTTACGGGCATCCTTGAAGAGAGTAGACCAATAAAAACCAGATTGCAATACCTTGTGAGCAGTTCTATCTCCCGCATGATGTCCTCCATAAGCTTCGGAATGACATTTCCGTAGGATTTGTTCCTGTTCATGCTCAGGTACACAACGTCTAATAATACCATCTATTCCTTCTTTATAAAGATGTGGGTCATCCCAAAAGTAATGTCTTAAATCATAGAAGATCTTTTTATTTTGTTGGTATGTGAAACTAGGTGGTATGTATTTAGCAACAATATAATTAGCATAATTAGCATACCAAGGGGTATTATGAGAAACATTTATTGCAGCTAATTGTTCATCAATAAAACTATCATCAATAGGTAGTGGGTCCTCAAGAATATTTTCTAACCTAGACAAGTTATCAGCTACAGGGTTCTTAGCTCCTTTCCTATCAATAATGTGTAAATCAAATTCTTGTAGCAAGAGAACCCACCTAACGAGTCTAGGTTTAGCATCTTTCTTTTCCATAAGATATTTTATAGTACCATGATCAGTGTGAACAATTACTTTGGAATCAACAATATAAGATCTGAATTTGTCACAAGCAAACACAACTGCTAAAAATTCCTTCTCAGTAGTAGCATAATTTCTTTGGGCACTATCTAGAGTTTTGCTAGCATAATGGATAACATTTAATATCTTATCAACTCTTTGTCCTAGAACAAGACCAACAACATAATCACTAGCATCACACATAATTTCAAAAGGCAAGTTCCAATCAGGTGGTTGAACAATAGATGCAGAAGTTAAGGCTTCCTTAAGTGTTTCAAAGGCTTCTACACAGTCATCATCAAAAACAAATGGAACATCCTTTTGTAAAGTAAGAGGCCTAGAAATTTTAGAGATGTCTTTAATAAACCTCCTATAGAAACCAACATGACCAATATCTTTAGGACATGGCATTTTCTCAATTGCATAAACTTTAGCTTTATCCACCTCAATACCTCGTTCTGAAATTTTATGCCCCATGACAATACCTTCATTAACCATAAAGTGGTACTTCTCCCAATTCAAGACAAGATCAGTTTGCTCACATCACTACAAAACTCGATCAAGGTTTCTAAAGCAATCATCAAAAGAAGTTCCATACAGAAAAATCATCCATGTAAACCTCAACAATCTTTTCACAAAAATCAAAGAATATAGCCATCATACATCTCTGAAAGGTAGCAGGTGCATTGCATAAACCAAAAAGGCATGCGTCTATAAGCATCAGTTCCAAAAGGACAAGTAAAGGTGGTTTTCTCTTGATCGGGTTGTGAAACGGGTATTTGAGAAAAACCAAAATATCCATCAAGAAAACAAAAGTGTGTGTGCTTAGATAATCTTTCCAACATTTGATCGATAAAAGGCAGAGGGTAATGATCTTTTCTAGTTGCTTTATTTAATTTTCTAAAATCAATTACCAATCTATAGCCAGTAACAATTCTTTGGGAATAAGTTTATTTTTATCATAAGGAACAACAGTAATACCTCCCTTCTTAGGGACACAATATATGGGACTTACCCATCTACTATCAGCTATGGGATAGATTATACCTGCTTCCAGAAGCTTTAATATTTCAGTTCTTACCGCTTCTTTCATTTTAGGATTCAAACTACATTAATGATCAACAACGGGTTTAGCATCAGGTTCCATATTAATCTTGTGCTGACATAGAGTGGGACTAATTCCCTTAAGTTCATCAAGAGTATATCCAATAGTAGCTCGGTGCTTCTTCAGAATTTTCAATAATCTTTCTTCTTCATGTTCTGAAAGGTTAGCACTAATAATAACAGGATATATCTTTTTCTCATCAAGATAAGCATATTTCAAAGTATCAGGTAATTGTTTTAATTCAAACACAAGATCACCTTTAGGTGGAGGAGGACCTCCTAGAGTTTCAATAGGCAAATTGTGTTTGAGCAGGGGTTGTTGTTCAAAGAATATATTATCTATTTCATTTCTTTCATGCATATGCATATCATTTTCATGGTCTAACAAATATTGTTCTTGTGGATCAATAGGAGGCACAACAATAGAAGCTATACCAATTAGTTCACCTTATTAGGCAATTCTTTCTTATAAGGTTGTCTATTAAACTTCAAGAAATTAAATTCATGAGACTCATTGATACGTCTCCAACGTATCTATAATTTATGAAGTACTCATGATATTATATTATCTATCTTGGATGTTTTACATGCATTTATATGCTATTTTATATGATTTTTGGGACTAACCTATTAACCTAGAGCCCAGTGCCAGTTTCTGTTTTTTCCTTGTTTTTGAGTTTCACAGAAATGGAATATCAAACGGAGTCCAAATGACCTGCAAATTTATGGCGATTTTGTATGGACTAGAAGAAGCCTCCGAAGTAAAAGAGTTGGGCCAGAAGAGCCATGAGGCCTCCACAAGGGTGGAGGGTGCCACCTACCCCCTGGGGGCGCCTCCCGGTCTTGTGGGTTCCTCGTGGACCCCCCTGACTTGTTCTCGACGCCAAAAATTCCTATAATATAGAAACCCCCAGAAATAAACCTAGATCGGGAGTTCCGCCACCGTGACCCTCTGTAGCCACAAAAAACCAATCTAGGCCCTCTCTGGCACCCTGTTGGAGGGGGCCATATCATCGCCGGAGGCCATGGAGGAGGATCCCGGAGGGGGCCATCATCGCCAAGGAGGCCAAGGACCAGAGGGAGAACCTCTCCCCATCTAGGGGGGAGGCCATGGAGGAGGAAGCACAAGGGGGAGAACCTCCCCCCTCTCTCTCGGTGGCGCCGAAGTGCCATCGGGGGAACCAACGCCACGGTGATCGTCTTCATCAACATCACCATCCTCATCTCTTTTACGCGGTCCACTCTCCCGCACCCCGCTGTAATCCCCTGCTTGAACATGGTGCTTTATGCCACCTATTATGATCCAATGATGTGTTGCCATCCTATGATGTTTTGAGTAGTTTTTATTGGGTTGATTGATGATATAGATTGGTTTGAGTTGTATGTTTTATCTGTCCTATGGTGCCTTCCGTGCTGCGCACACATGAGGGATTTCCGCTATAGGGTGTTGCAATACGTTCATGATTCGCTTATAGTGGGTTGCTTGAGTGACAGAAGCATAAACCCGAGTAAGGGGGTTGTTGCGTATGGGATAAAGGGGACTTGATACTTTAATGCTATGGTTGGGTTTTACCTTAATGGTATTTAGTAGTTGCGGATGCTTGCTAGAGTTCCAATCATTAGTGCATATGATCCAAGAAGAGGAAGTATGTTAGCTTATGCCTCTCCCTCATATAAAATTGCAATGACGAGCACCGATCTTGTTAACAATTGCCTAGGATAATTCCGCACACCGATCCATCATTATTCCACACTCGCTATTTATAATATATAGTAATATATTCTAACTTTATGTTAACAACACCTACTTTTATATTTTAGTTCTCCGATATCATGCAAAGTTACCCTCTTCATACCCACAACATAGTTTTATTTCTCGTTTCTAGATGGAAGCAAACATTCAGTGTACGTAGAGTCGTATCAGTGGCAGATAGTACTTGAGAGAATATTGATCTCACCTTTAGCTCCTTGTGGGTTCGACACTCCATACTTATCACTTCCACCTTTGGAAATTGCTACGATGATTCCTTGCACTTGGGGATTATAACTCATCACCAAAGCTAACACTAACGGTTTGTTTATGGCAATCTATAGTAGCGTTGACAGTGTTTAAGAAGGTCTACGAAAGATAATGGGATAAAATTCATCTTGTGGGGAACCAAGAACTAGAAAATCCATAGGGTATTTTATTTTCCCACACAAGACTTCAACATCTCTAACAATCCCAAGTGGTGTGATGGTGTCTCTGTTAGCAAGTTTAATAGTAACATCTATGTCTTCTATTTCAGCGGGTGCTATGTCATTCATGATTTCTTGGTATAAGGTAAAAGGAATAGCACTCACGCTAGCACCTAAATCACATAAACCATGATAACAATGATCTCCTATTTTAACTGAGACAACAGGCATGCCAACAACAGGTCTATGTTTGTCTTTTTCATCAGGTTTGGCAATTCTAGCAGCTTCATCACAGAAGTAAATAACATGCCCATCAATATTTTCTGCCAGGAGATCTTTAACCATAACAACACTAGGTTCTACTTTAATTTGTTCAGGAGGTTTAGGTGCTCTAATATTACTTTTGCGAACCACAGTTGAAACCTTAGCATGTTCCTTTATCCTAACAGGGAAAGATAGTTTTTCAATATAAGCAGTATGCACAACTGGATCAACACTGTAAATAATAGTTTCATCTTTAACTACGACCAGTTCTTTAATTTCTTCTTTAATAGGGGGTGATATTCAAACCACTTCTCCTTAGGGAGATCAACATGAGTACCAAAATATTCACAAAAAGAGGCTACTATCTCAGAGTCAAGTCCATATTTAGTGCTAAACTTGTGAAAAGCATCGGTATTCATAAAATATTTAACACAATCAAACTCAAGCTTAATACCTAACTCTTTACCTTTGTCGATTTCCCAGTCTTCAGAGTTGCGTTTAATTCTTTCTAAAATATCCCACATGAATTCAATAGTCTTTTTCATAAAAGAACCAGTACAAGAAGTATCGACCATGGATTGATCATCACGAGACAGCCGAGCATAAAAGTTCCGAATAATAATTTCTCTCGAGAGCTCATGATTGGGGCATGAATATAACATTGACTTAAGCCTCCCTGCAAGCTAGAGCGATACTTTCTCCTTCACGAGGCCAAAATTTGTATATATAATTCCGATCACGATGAATTAGATGCATAGGATTTCTTTTGGTGAAATTCCAATTTCAATCGATTCCAGTTCCAAGATCCAATATCATCGCATAGGCTATACCATGTCAATGCTTTTCCCTTCAAAGATAAAGGGAAAACCTTCTTCTTAGCTTCATCTTCAGATAAACCTGCAAGACTAAATAATCCACAAATTTCATCCACATAGATCAAGTGCATATCAGGATGTTTAGTTCCATCTCCTCCATTAGGATTAGCTAGTAGTTTTTCTATCATACCTGAAGGAATTTCATAACCAATATTTTCAGTAGGTGCAGTAGGTTGAGGGGCAACTAATTGTGGTTCCGGACGAGGTGAAGATACCCTGAACAAACCCCTCAAAGGATGGTTCTCCATAGTAACAAGTGACAATAAATTTCAGCACATAGTAATAATTTTTCCTTACCAAGAGCGCTTCACTCCCCGGCAACGGCGCCAGAAAAGAGTCTTGATGACCCACAAGTATAGGGGATCAATTGTAGTCCTTTCGATAAGTAAGAGTCTCAAACCCAACGAGGAGCAGAAGGAAATGACAAGTGGTTTTCAACAAGGTATTTTCTGCAAGCACTGAAATTGTCGGTGACAGGTAGTTTGATAGCAAGATAATTTGTAACGAACAAGTAACGATAACGATAAATAAAGTGCAGCAAGGTAGCCCAATCTTTTTGTGGCATAGGACAGGCCAAAACGGTCTCTTATGATAAGCAAAGCGTTCTTGAGGGTACACGGGAATTTCATCTAGTCACTTTCATCATGTTGGTTTGATTCGTGTTCGCGACTTTGATAATTTGATATGTGGGTGGACCGGTGCTTAGGTGCTTTTCTTACTTGAACAAACCTCCTACTTATGATTAACCCCCTCGTAAGCATTCGCAACTACGAGAAAAATATTAAGATAAAATCTAACCATAGCATTAAACTTTTGGATCCAAATCGGTCCCTTATGAAGTAGTGCATAAACTAGGGTTTAATCTTCTGTCACTCTAGCAACCCATCGTCTAATAACAACTCCACAATGCATTCCCTTAGGACCAAATATGGTTAAGTGCCATGTAGTCGATGTTCACATGACACCACTAAGGGAATCACAACATACATATCATCAAAATATCGAACACATATCAAATTCACATGATTACTTGCAACAAGATTTCTCCCGTGATCTCAAGAACAAAAGTAACTACTCACAAATGATAAAGATCAGTGGGGTATTAAATAGCATAATGGATCTGAACATATAATCTTCCACCAAATAAACCATATAGTAATAACCTACAAGATGTAATCAACACTACTAGTCACCCACAAGTACCAATTTGAGGTTCCAGTACAAAGATTGAACACAAGGGATGAACTAGGGTTTGAGAGGAGATGGTGCTGTTGAAGATGTTGATGGAGATTGCCCTCCAAAATATGAGAGGGTTGTCGGTGATGACGATCATTTCCCCCTCCGGGAGGGAAGTTCCCCCGGGGCAAAAGTGCTCCTGCCCAAGTTCCGGCTTGAGACGGCGGTGCTTCATCCCGAAAGTCCCCCTCTGATTTTTTCTAGGTCAAAATGACTTATATACCAGAAGATGGGCACCGGAGGTGGGCCGAGGAGAGCACAACCCACCAGGGCGCGCCTGGGTGGGTTGTGCCCACCTGGTGGGCCTCCTCCTGTAGTTATTTGCTCCAGTATTTTTTTATATTGCAAAACAATTCTCCATAAATTTTCAGCTCATTTGGAGATGTGTAGAATAGGTAACTCTGACATAGCCTTTTCAGGTCCAGAATTCCAGCTGCCGACATTCTCCCTCTTTGTGTAAACCTTGCGTATTATGAGAGAAAAGGCATTAGAATTACTCCATAAAGCATTATTATGCATAAGAACAATATAAATAACAGTAGGAAAACATGATGCAAAATGGACGCATCAGGACATCATCGAGCTGAACGTGTGCTGAACGCGGAGGTGCCGTACGTTCGGTACTTGATCGGGATGGATCGTGAAGGTGTACGACACATCAACCGTGTTGATAAACGCTTCCGCTTAGCAATCTACAAGGGTATGTATTTGCTCTCCTCTTCTCATAGCTATACATCTTCATGGATAGATCTTGCGTGTGCGTAGAAGTTTTTTTGTTTTCCATGCAACGTTTCCCAACAAGCACCTACACACAAAAGCAAATACTTGCACCCAACGCGGGCAAGAGGGTTGTCAATCCCCTTGAACTTGCTACTTGCAAGGATTAATTCTTGTAGTGGTAGATAGATAGAAAAGGAAAATAAAAAGTATAAAACTGCAGCACGGTATTTTTGGTTTTTGTAATATGATTTAGGTACACCCGGGGCCATAGTTTTCACTAGAGGCTTCTCTCTCGAACACATAGCATACACTGGGTAAAGAAATTACTGTTGGGCAACTGATAGAAAAGTTCATAGTTGTGATGTTATTCATGTCAATGATCACATATATAGGCAGCACGCCCGTGACAAGTAGACCGACTCCTTCCTGCATCTACTACTATTACTCCATCAGTCGACCGCTATCCAGCATGCATCTTTGGTATTAAGTTCATGACAAACAGAGTAACACTTTAAGCAAGATGACATGCTGTAGACAAAGTAATTGCAAGCAATATGAATAAACCCCATCGTTTTATCCTTAGTAGCAACAATACAAATACATGCCTCGCTACCCCTTTGTCACGAGGTGAGGACACCTCAAGATTGAACCCACTACAAAGCACCTCTCCCACTGAAGATAAATCAATTTAGTTGGCCAAACCAAATGGATAGACCAGAGAGAAATACAAAGCAATCATAATCATGCATAATAAAGTTCAGAAAATACTCAATTACTTTCAGTGAATAATCTGATCATAAACCCACAATTCATTGGATCCCAACAAACACACCACAAAAGAAGATTACATCAGATAGAACTCCAAGAAGATCGAGGAGAACATTGTACTAAAGATCAAAGAGAGAGAAGAAGCCATCTAGCTACTAGCTATGGACCCGTAGGTTTGTGGTGAACTACTCACGCATCATCGGTAGGGTAGCAAGGTTGATGTAGAGCACTCTGTGATTGCTTCCCCCTCCGGCAGAGTACTGGAAAAGGCCTCCAGATGGGATCATGGAAGAAGAAGAACATAAGCTTGCGATGGAGGATTTTTTTTCGTGTGGCTCTCTAGGGGGTTCCAAATATTTGAGAATTTATAGAAGTGGAATTAGGTCAGATGGAGCCATGTGGGGCCCGAAAGGTAATAGGGTGTGCCTACCCCCCAGGGCGCGTTGCCTTGCTGTCTCCTCGTTTGTCGCCTGGTCTCCTCCCAAAGCTTCTAGGTCTCTTTTGTCTAGAATTTTTTTTCAAAAAGTTTCGTAGCATTTGGACTCCGTTTGGTATTGATTTTCTGGAAAACCAAAAACAAGCAGAAAACATCAACTGGACTAGGCACTGGGTTAATAGGTTAGTTACCAAAAATGATATAAAATTACATATTAAAGCACATAAAGTATCCAAGATTGATAGTAATAGCACGAAATAAAAAAAATAGATACATTGGAGACGTATCAGTGATCATAACAACAAGTTACAGGTTCATCGGGAAGTTTGACAAGGGCTAGATAGCTCGAGAATGGGATTTGCTCCTTCGAGAATGGAGAGATATTCGTAGGACCCTCTCAGTGTGACGACATTAATCATCGTCTGGCCAGACACAGGTGACTTCGTCACGGGGATGTTCGAACACAATAACAAGAAGAACAAAACTGGTAATTAACGAGGATTTTGGTATAGTGAGCATGGTGATGACTCAGGAGGATATTGATACGTCTCCAACGTACCTATAATTTTTTATTGTTCCATGCTGTTATATTATCAATCTTGGATGTTTTATATTCATTTTATAGCAACTTTATATCATTTTTTGGGACTAACCTATTGACATAGTGCCTAGTGCCAGTTGCTGTTTTTGGTTTGTTTTTTACTTCGCAGAATATCCATATCAAACGAAGTCCAAATGCAGCAAAACTTTTTGGAGATTTTTTTTGCCCAGAAGACACCCAGGAGGCCAAGGAGGTGCACCAGAGGAGGCCTGTGGGGCTCACTAGGCACAAGGGTGCGCCAGAGGCCCCAAGCGCGCTCTAGTGGGTAGTGGGGCCCACGGGAGACTTTTCCACCGCCTCTCAGCTCTATGAATACCCAAATATTCCAGAACCCTGGGGGAGTTGAGAGATCAGAATTTCCCCCGCCGCAAGTTCCAGAACCACGAGATCCAATCTAGAGCCCTTTTCTGGCACCTTCCCGGAGGGTAAACGATCACGGAGGGGTTCATCATCCTCATTGGTGCTCCTCCGATGATGCGTGAGTAGTTTACCACATACCTACAGGTGCGTAGGCAGTAGCTAGATGGCTTCTTCTCTCTTTTTGATCTTCAATACAATGTTCTCCTCGATGTTCTTGGAGATCTATTTGATGTAACTCTTTTCTGAGGTGTGTTTGTTGGGATCCGAAGAATTGTGAGTTTATGGTCAGATCTATCTATGAATATTATTTGAGTCTTTTTTGAACTCTTATATGCATGATTGTTATAGCCTCGTATTTCTTCTCCGAAACTTTGGTTTGGTTTGGCCAACTAGATAGATTTTTCTTGCCATGGGAAGAGGTGCTTTGTGATGGGTTCGATCTTGCGGTGCACAATCTCAGTGACAGAAGGAGACATGACACGCATGTATCATTGCCATTAAGGATGAAAAGATGGGGTTGATAACCCACAAGTATAGGGGATCGCAACAGTTTTCGAGGCTAGAGTATTCAACTCAAATTTATTGATACGACACAAGGGGAGCCAAAGAATATTTGCAAGTATTAGCAGCCGAGTTGTCAATTCAGCCACACCTGGAGATTAATTATCTGCAGCAAAGTGATTAGTAGCAAAGTAATATGATAGTTTTGATAGTAGTAGCAATAGCGATACTAAAAGTAACAGTGATAGCAATGGTTTTGTAGCAAGTGTAACGGTAACAGCAGCAGTAGTAACTTAGCAAGAACAATATAAGAGAAATTCGTAGGCATTGGATCGGTGAATTCGTTGGATGATATTCATCATATAACAGTCATAACCTAGGGCGATACGGCACTAGCTCCAGTTCATAAATATAATGTAGGGATGCATTCCGTAAATTGTCATACATGCTTATGGAAAGAACTTGCTTGACATCTTTTGTCCTACCCTCCCATGGCAGCGGGGTCCATATGGAAACTAACTGATATTAAGGCCTCCTTTTAATAGAGATCCGGGACAAAGCATTAGCACATAGTGAATACATGAACTCTCCTCAAACTACGGTCATCACCGGAAAGTATCCCGACTACTGTCACTCCGGGGTTTACGGATCATAACACGTAATAGGTGACTATAACTGTGACGCCCCGAGACCGATGCTCCACATGCCTTCCTTGTTTTCTCGCTATTGTCATGTGTTTCATTTGTTTGTTGCATTCATCATTGCGTCATTCGCATTGCATCAGCACTCCGTTGTCGTCATGTTTTCAAAACTTGCACCCGCTCGTAGTTGCCGCGTTCCCCTTGCTTCCGTTGACCGTTCCGAGACCAACCTTGTTCTTCGTTTGCCCTCTTGCCTAAACCGGATTCTCTCTGTACAATGCATAGACCCCCTTGGGTGCGCGTCAAGTTGTCCCGAACCCGACCCGCTCTGTCGTTATCAATGGAATTCGGATCATCCCCAAACATCTATAAAACATCTCCGTTTTCTTATTTGGACTCCGTATCTATTTATTTCTCGATCGTCCAATTATGATCGGAGGGTCCGTTTAACCCCTAACCAAATTCACATGCTATTTAAACAGATCAAACCCTAGCCACTAGTTGTCACATCCCCATTCCCGCAGCCGCCGCCACCCCTCTCATGTCTCCCTCGGGATCCCTCCCGATCCAAATCCCCGCCAACCAGATCGCTCCGACCAGCTCCCTTGATTTCCGCCGCCACCCAATTACAGCAAGCCACCACCTTCTCCTCGTCTCTGCAGCGAACCCAACCAGCCCCCCTCGACCAAGCTCCACCGGCGACCACTTCCAGCAGGACCCTCATGTCCCTCTCCTCTGCTTCCTCTCGTTTCCCTTCTTCATGTCTCTCTCTCTCACAGGACTGCCTCTCATCTTCTTCTACAGGAGCTCTCCGCGATGGCCGTCGAGAGGACCTTGCGTCCCCGTGCCCAGATGCTCCTCTGTCGCTGCTGTTCCGCCGGAGCACCAGTGGCACGGATCCACCCCCTCGTCCACCTGTCGTCCCCATCTCCGGGGCTCCCTCTTCAGCCTCCTGCAGACCGCCGCTGCCTCTGCTTCACGAAACCACGCCTTGCCGCCCTGGCAAGCATGGCCTCGCCTTCGCGCCTCCGACGACTGGCCTCATCGTCGCCGGCAACCCCAGGCAGGCCCCTTCGCGCCCCTGCCATCTCCCTCGCCGTCTCTTTCTTCTTCACTTCCCCGTTTTCTTCTCTAAATTCCCTCTATCTTCGTTCTTCATGCAACAGCCGACGTCGTGGATGCCAACCGCCAAGCCATCGCCTTCCACCGCCGCCATGGCCTCGGATCCGGCCGGTTCCCTCGGTCCCTCACCCCGCCAAGTCCCTCTGCTGCTCCCTGCTTCGCGCCGCTGCCTCCCATGCGTCCAGAGGAGGACGAACGCCTCTGCGCCCTGCGTCTCGTTCTGTCCAGGAACGAGCGGCTGCGCCTGTTGACCTGGCCTCGTGGGCCTCGTCCCTGCCCAGCAGCGTCCAAGCCCAGCACCTCCACCGACTCAGGCCTTGGGCCTTGGTGAGCACCCAGTCCGCCCAGATTCAGCCCGATGTGTTTTTTTTCCAGATCTGTGAATTTAGCTATTATCCCAGGAATGTCTGTTTTACAGAAAACCCCTTGAGTTCATGCATATAATAACTAATTAATCATGCATCAGAATTAAATAAACTATATATGTAAAATGCTTAGAATTTCATCTAGTTTCATAATATGCAACTTTCATCCATGTTAAAAATGTTTAAAATGCTGTTTGTTTAAATTTGCTCAAATGCCATGCTAAAATGATTTAATTCATAACTAATTAACCATAGCTTGGATTTAAATAAACTTGATATGTAAATGGGGTAGAAAAATGCATAATTTAACATGGTGGCACTACTTTGCATGTTTAACAACTCTAAAATATGGTTTAGGGCAGAACAGTACCAAATTCATAATATGCATATGGGGATTTTCCGGAATTGTTGTTTGTTATTTCCGGCCTCATTTAAACTTGCCTAAATAGATAGTTTCTTTATGTTTCACCTCTTGCCATGCTTAACCACATTTAATATTGTTGGGTACATAAACGAGAGCGAACTAAATAATCCGAATGTGGTGTTTCGTCAATACGCAACTCGTTGCATATTGAGCTCCACTTAATTTGTAGTGTTGTTTGTTGCACTTTGCCATGCCATGCTTTTAAACCGGACATGCACCATACTTGATTGTGCATCATGCCATGTTTATGTGATAGTTGTTTACTATGTTGTTTGCTTCTTTCCGGTTTGCTTCTCTCGTTAGCTTCGGTTTTCGTTCCGGAGTTGTGAGGATTCGTTCGACTCCGTCTATTTGTCTTCTTCATGGACTTGATCTTCTTCCTAGCGGAATTTCAGGCAAGATGACCATACCCTCGAAATCACTTCTATCTTTGCTTGCTAGTTGTTCGCTCTATTGCTATGCCGCGCTACCTACCACTTGCTATATCATGCCTCCCATATTGCCATGTCAATCCGCTAACCATCCTTTCCTAGCAAACCGTTGTTTGGCTAAGTTACCACTTTTGCTCAGCCCCTCTTATAGCGTTGCTAGTTGCAGGTGAAGCTGAAGTTTGTTCCATGTTGGAACATGGATATGTTGGGATATCACAATATCTCTTATTTTAATTAATGCACCTATATACTTGGTAAAGGGTGGAAGGCTCGGCCTTATGCCTGGTGTTTTGTTCCACTCTTGCCGCCCTAGTTTCTGTCATACCGGTGTTATGTTCCTTGATTTTGCGTTCCTTACGCGGTTGGGTGTTATGGGAACCCCTTGACAGTTCGCTTTGAATAAAACTCCTCCAGCAAGGCCCAGCCTTGGTTTTAACATTTGCCACCTAAGCCTTTTTCCCTAGGGAGTCACGCTCCTGAGGGTCATCTTTATTTTAACCCCCCCCCCCCCCGGGCCAGTGCTCCTCTGAGTGTTGGTCCAAAATAGAGCATCGTGCGGGACCGTCCCTTGGCAACTTGGGTTACGTTGGTACCTGTACGCTTCGCTCATCCGGTGTGCCCTGAGAACGAGATATGTGCAGCTCCTATCGGGATTTGTCAGCATAGTCGGGTGGTCTTGCTGGTCTTGTTTTACCATTGTCGAAACGTCTTGTAACCGGGATTCCGAGCCTGATTGGGTCTTCCCGGGAGAAGGATTATCCTTCGTTGACCGTGAGAGCTTGTGATGGGCTAAGTTGGGACACCCCTGCAGGGTATAAACTTTCGAGAGCCGTGCCCGCGGTTATGTGGCAGATGGGAATTTGTTAATGTCCGGTTGTAGAGAACTTGACACTTGACTTAATTAAAATACATCAACCGCGTGTGTAGCCGTGATGGTCTCTTTTCGGCGGAGTCCGGGAAGTGAACACGGTTTGGGTTATGTATGAACGTTAGTAGCTTCAGGACCACTTCTTGATCACTTCTAGCTTCTCGACCGTTGCGTTGCTTCTCTTCTCGCTCTTATTTGCGTATGTTAGCCACCATATTTGCTTAGTGCTTGCTGCAGCTCCACCTCATTACCCCTTTCCTGCCCATAAGCTTAAATAGTCTTGATCTCGCGGGTGTGAGATTGCTGAGTCCTCATGACTCACAGATTCTACCAAAACAGTTGCAGGTGCCGATGATCCCAGTGTAGATGACGCAACCGAGCTCAAGTGGGTGTTCGACGAGGAACTTGGTCGTTACTATGTTTCATTTCCTGATGAATAGTGGAGCCCAGTTGGGACGATCGGGGATCTAGCATTTGGGGTTATCTTCTTTTCATTTGGATTTGACCGTAGTCGGTCTATGTGTGTTTCTTGAATGATGTATGAATTTATTAATGTATTGTGTGAAGTGGCGATTGTAAGCCAACTCTCTTTATCCCATTCTTGTTCATTACATGGGATTGTGTGAAGATGACCCTTATTGCGACAAAACCTACAATGCGGTTATGCCTCTAAGTTGTGCCTCGACACGTGAGAGATATAGCCGCATCATGGGCGTTACAATAACTTGCAAGATCGGATCTAGAACATAGATATAATGGTGATAACATAAATGGTTCATATCTGAGATCATGGCACCCGGGCCCAAAGTGACAAGCATTAAGCATGGCAAAGTCGTAGCAACATCAATCTCAGAACATAATGGATACTAGGGATCAAGCCCTAACAATACCAACTCGATTACATGATGAATCTCATCCAACTCCTCACCGACCAGCGAGCCTACGAAGGAATTACTCACTCCCGGTGGGGAGCATCATGGAATTGGCGATGGAGAAGGGTTGGTGATGATGAAGATCGAAGACCCCCCCTCTCCGGAGCCCCAAACGGACTTTAGATCTGGCCTCCCGATGAAGAACAGGAGGTGGCGGCGGCTCCATCTCGTGAAATGCGATAATTCTTTCTCCCCTATTTTTTTCTTCTGAAAATAGGATTTTATAGAGTTGGAATCAGGGTCTACGGGGCCACCATGTGGGCCCAACTCACCTGGGCGCGCTAGGAAGTGGGCGCCCTGGTGGGTTGTGCTCACCCAGGCCCCCCCCCCTCCGGTAGTTCTTGGCTCCAGTATTTTTCTTTTATTCCATAAAAAATCTCCAAACATTTTTGTGCCATTCTGAGAACTTTTATTTCTGCACAAAAACAACACCATGGTAGTTCTGGTGAAAATAGCGTCAGCCCGGGTTAGTTCCATTCAAATCATGCAAATTAGAGTCCAAAACAAGAGGAAAAGCGTTAGAAAAAGTAGATACGAGGGAGATGTATCAACTCCCCCAAGCTTAAACCTTTGCTTGTCCTCAAGCAATTCAGTTGATAAACTGAAAGTGAAAAAGAAAAACTTTTACGGACTCTTTTGCTCTTGTTTACATAAATAAGCTTAAGTAGCACCCACGTTTTCAGCGAAGATCATGACTAAGCATGTTGACAATAACTCTTAAAAATTATATTAACTCATATCAATGGCATAATCAACTAGCGAGCAATAATAAGATATCACAAATGGCAACACATTGTCAAAACAACCATGATATAATATGACAATAGTGGTATCTCACTAGCTGATACGTCTCCAACGTATCTATAATTTTTGATTGTTCCATGATGTTATATTATCAATCTTGGATGTTGTATAATCATTTTATAGTCATTTATATCATTTTTTGGTACATACCTATTCACATAGTGCCAAGTGCCAGTCTGTTTTCTGCATGTTTTTTACATTGCATGAAATCAATATCAGACGGAGTCCAAACGCAACGAAACTCCACCGAGATTTTTTTGGGACCAAAAGGAACATAATGGGCGCTGGCTGCGCCTGGGGGGTGCCCCGAGGGGGGCACAACCCACCAGGGCGCGCCAGGAGGCCCAGGCGCGCCCTGGTGGGTTGTGCCCACCTCGGGTGCCCCCCAGACCGCATCTTTGCTCTATACATACCCCAATATTCTAGAAACCCTAGGGGAGTCGACGAAATATTCATCCAGTCGCCGCAGAGTCCAGAACCACCAGATCAAATCTAGACACCATCTCAAATGGGGTTCACCACCTCCATTGGTGCCTCTCCGATGATGCGTGAGTAGTTGTTTGTAGACCTTCAGGTCCGTAGTTAGTAGCTAGATGGTTTAATCTCTCTCTCTCTCTCTGAGTTCTCAATACAATGGTCTCTTGGAGATCCATATGATGTAACTCTTTTGCGGTGTGTTTATTGGGATCGATGAACTTTGAGTTTATGATCAGATTTATCTTTTATATCCATGAAAGTATTTGAGTTTCTTTGATCTATTTTATGCATAATCTCTTATAGCCTCGTATTTCTTCTCCGATATTTGGGTTTTGTTTGGCCAACTTGATATATTTATCTTGCAATTGGAAGAGGTGCTTTGTAGTGGGTTCGATCTTACGGTGCTTGATCCCAGTGACAGAAAGGGAAACGACACATATGTATCGTTGCTACTAAGGATAAAACGTTGGGGTCTATCTCTACATAGATAGATCTTGTCTACATCATGTCATCGCTATTATTGCATTACTCCGTTTTTCCATGAACTTAATACACTAGATGCATGCTGGATAGCGGTCGATGTGTGGAGTAATAGTAGTAGATGCAGGCAGGAGTCGGTCTACTAATCTTGGACGTGATGCCTGTATAATGATCGTTGCCTGGATATGGTCATGAGTATTTTAAGTTCTATCAATTGCCCAACAGTAATTTGTTCACCCACCGTTTGTTATTTTTCTCGAGAGAAGCCACTAGTGAAACCTACGGCCCCCGGGTCTCTTTCTCATATATTTGCCTTTGCGATCAACTTTTTCCTTGCATTTATTTTCAGACCTATTAAAACAAAAATACAAAAATACTTTGCTGCACTTTATTTTATTTGTGACCTATTTATTCAATCTATTACAACTTTCTTCTGTCCACGCACCATTTCTGGCGCCGTTACCCGAAAGGGATTGACAAACCCTTTAACACGTCGGGTTGCGAGTGGTTGTTATTTGTGTGCAGGGGTTGTTTACGTTGTGTCTTTGCTCTCCTACTGGGTCGATAACCTTGGTTTCATATGTGAGGGAAACACCTACCGCCGCTGTGCTGCATCATCCTTTCCTCTTTGGGGAAATAGCGACGTAGCTTCAAGCGAAATCAAAAGGAATTTCTGGCGCCATTGCTGGGGACGATCTTCAACATATCTCCTCGCAATTTACATTATTTGCCATTTGCCTCTCATTTTCCTCTCCCCCACTTCACAAAAATTTGCCGTTTATTCGCCTTCTTTTCCATTCGTCGTTTTCTCGTCAGATCTCATGTTTGCTTGTGTTGCCCTGTGCCTTCTATATGCTTGCATCTTCGCTTGCTAAAAATCTATTGATATGGATCCCCATCCACTTGCTAATCTTTTTAAAAGATCCAATCATGATGAACCAATTGCTAGTGAGTTGAGTGCACTAGATTATCTTTATGAAGTTTTGCTTGAGACTCGTAAATCTGAAAATTGTGATGAATAAATTTATGAATTGATTCATGATAGCTCCTTGAATGAAAAGCATGATTGCAATAATTTTACTATATATTCTATTAATGTCAACTGTGCTAATAATATGCAAAACCCCAAGCTTGGGGATGCTTGTTTTGTTATGTCCGCTACTTATTGCAATGATCATGATTGGGGTGATAATGTTTCTTATGATCTTGAAAATTTATTTAAGCCTCATGATGAATATGTTTGTGATAATATTGAAAGTGGGCTTGGAGAGGTCATGACTTTATTTGTTTATAATCCCACTATTTTGGAAGAGTGTCAACTTTGCATGCATGTGGATCATAAAGAGAAAATTTTATATGATAGTTATATTATTGAATTTGATTATGATCCTTCATATAATTATTATGAGAGAGGAAAATATGGTTGTAGAAATTTTCATTTTATTAAATTTCCTCTCGTTGTTTTGAGATTGTCAATGTTTTATTCCTCTCCTTTGCATATGCTAGATATTTCTTGTCTTGATAATTTGTTTTCTTATAAAATTCCTATGCATAGGAAGTATGTTAGACTTAAATGTGTTTGTCACATGTTTGATGGTGCTCTCTTCGTGTTTCAACTAATATCTTTATTGTGAGCATCATTGAAATATTAAAACTATAGCGCTTGTTGGGAGGCAACCCAATGAATAAATATTATTTCTGCTTTTTTGCTTTATGTTCTTGAGTGTTAGAACAATTATGCTACTGTTATGATTGTGTTCTTGTGTTTTAATTAATGTTTGTGCCAAGTAGAACCGATAGGATCTTCTTGGGTGATAGTTGTTTGATCTTGCTGAAAAAACAGAAACTTTGCTCTCACAAAAACAATTCTCATTTTTTATCAGAAAGAGATTTTGCCCTGATTGTTTTTGCAGAAGATTAATATACAAATTACCCAGGTCTTCCTAGTTTAAAAAAATGGAGGTCCAGAAGTTTTCAAAATAGTCAGATTGCTACAGACTGTTCTGTTTTGACAGATTCTGTTTTCTTTGCGTTGTGTGCTTATTTTCATGGCTCTATGGTTTTATTTGATGAGTTTTTGCCATAGAAAAGTTGAAATACAATAGATATAATGTAAAAAAAATATGAATTGGTTTGGTACAGTACTTATAGTAGTGATTTGCTTTCTTTTACTGACGGATCTCACGAAGGTTTTGTTGAGTTTTGTGTGATTGAAGTTTTCAAGTTTTGTGTTATCTTACGATGGATGAAGGAATAAAGGATAGAAGAGACTAAGCTTGGGGTGCCCCGGCATCCCAATCTATTATTCAAAAATGAACAACCAACTAAGCTTGGGGATTCCCCCGAGTGGCATCCCCTCTTTCTTCTAACGACCATCGATATTTTACTCAAAACTATATTTTTATTCATCACATGATATGTGTTTTGCTTGGAGCATCTTGTATGATATCTGTCTTTGCTTGTTTTATTTCGTGTTTTAAGTCTTGATCCCTTGCTGGACACACCTATTTGGGAGAGCCAAAATTATGTCATGACTTGTTAGAATTGCTCTCTATGCTTCACTTAAATTTTTTATGAGGTATGGACTTGCTCTACTGCTTCACTTATATCTTTTTGAGCACGGCGTGCTTAGTATTTTTGAAGAAATGCTCTCTTGCTTCACTTAGATTTATTTGAGGGTTAGTAAATTTTTGAAGAAATTCTCTCTTGCATCACTTAAATTATTTTGAGAGAAAGAAAGAAAAATTATGCTCATGATCTTCACTTATATTTGTTTGAGCTTACGAAAAGCAACACATGAAAATTAGTCCCAAAGTGATAGATATCCAAGAAGGATATAATAAAAACTTTCATGAACATCATTGGACAAAATAAACTTGATTCTTAGTAATAGTTTTGAGATATGATGATGTGATATGTGAGTTATGTTTATGAGTAATTATACTTTAGTAAGAATATTGGTGTTAAGGTTTGTGATTCCCTATGCAAGCACGAAGTCTATAATTATGCAATGAAATTATATCCTACTTGTGGTGCATTATTCAGTGTTAATTATGCTTAATCCTCGCTTATGAGATTATTTGTTTCTTGGTTGGTCGCTTCTCAATCTTTTGCTAGCCTTCATTTTGCACTAAGTATGATCTCTACTTGTGCATCCAAAAACCTTTTGACCAGTTTTGCCACATGAGTCCACTATATCTACCTATACGCGGTATTATTTTGCCGTTCTAAGCAAATTTGTATATGTGCCATCTCTAATTTTCAAAATAAACTTCTCTTTTTTGTGTTCGTACTGCTCGCGGAGCGGTGAGGGGTGGCAAATATTTTCCATGCTAGACGTGTTATTCTCACGATGAGTGTTTATTCACTTGTCATTGCACGAGAGTAAGGAAAATGTATTAGAGATGCCCAGTCCCGAAATGAAAAATGAATTTACTTTATGTTGTCAAATAATAAATTCCTTGGAAAGTGTTGGTATGGAGGGCAACCGTGGATACGGCTAGCCATGGAAAGTGAAAGTATGGTGGAAAAAGGAATAAACTTTATTTTCTGTTTGGGAACCGCCTATGATATATCTAGCGTGGAAAGTGTTGGGAACACTAAGTCATTTTCGTTGGTGGGATGGATACACCTCCCAAAATGTTTTCATCTCTAAGTTTTTCACTTTGAGCTCTGGCACCTCTACAAATCCCTACTTCCCTCTGCGAAGGGCCTTTCTTTTACTTTATGCAATTTTATTTTGAATTTGAGTCTCCATCTTCTCTTACAAAAGCACCAACTAGGAGGCACTATGATCATACTTAAGTATTGGGTGTAACTAATATGCGAGTGTGTTTCATGAATGGATCAATGGTTGAGCATGATGGTCTAGGGACAACTTATTTTAGCATTGATATTTTGAAGACATGGTTGCTTGTTGATATGCTTGAGTATTTAAATTATCATGTCAAAACTAGACTATTGCTTTGAATCACATAAAGTCCAAATGTCCATGCTATGAAGAAAAGAATATGATATGACATGTTAGGCAGCATACCACATCAAAAATTCTGTTTTTATCACTCATCTACTCGAGGACGAGTAGGAGTTAAGCTTGGGTATGCTGATACGTCTCCAACGTATCTATAATTTTTGATTGTTCCATGCTTTTATATTACCAATCTTGGATGTTTTATAATCATTTTATAGTCATTTTATATCATTTTTTGGTACTAACCTATTGACATAGTGCCAAGTGCCAGTTGCTGTTTTCTGCATGTTTTTTACATCGCAGGAAATCAATACCAGACGAAGTCCAAACGCAACGAAACTCCATGGAGATTTTTTTGGACCAGAAGGAACATAATGGGCCCTGGCTGCGCCTGGGGGTGCCCCGAGGGGGGCACAACCCACCAGCGCACGCCAGGAGGCCCAGGCATGCCCTGGTGGGTTGTGCCCACCTTGGGTGCCCCCCGGACCGCCTCATTGGTCTATAAATACCCCAATATTCCAGCAACCCTAGGGGAGTCGACTAAGTATTCATCCAGCCGCCGCAGAGTCCAGAACCACCAGATCCAATCTAGACACCATCTCGGATGGGGTTCACCACCTCCAATGGTGCCTCTCCAATGATGTGTCAGTAGTTCTTTGTAGACCTTCGGGTCCGTAGTTAGTAGCTAGATGGCTTCATCTCTCTCGCTCTGAATTCTCAATACAATGGTCTCTTGGAGATCCATATGATGTAACTCTTTTGCGGTGTGTTTGTTGGGATCGATGAACTTTGAGTTTATGATCAGATCTATTGTTTTATATCCATGAAAGTATTTGAGTTTCTTTGATCTCTTTTATGCAAGATCACTTATAGCCTCGTATTTCTTCTCCGATATTTGGGTTTTGTTTGCCAACTTGATCTATTTATCTTGCAATGGGAAGAGGTGCTTTGTAGTGGGTTCGATCTTACGGTGCTTGATCCCAGTGACAGAAAGGGAAACGACACGTATCTATTGTTGCTACTAAGGATAAAACGATAGGGTCTATCTCTACATAGATATATCTTGTCTACATCATGTCATCGCTCTTATTGCATTACTCCATTTTTCCATGAACTTAATACACTAGATGCAGGTTGGATAGCGGTTGATGTGTGGGGTAATAGTAGTAGATGCAGGCAGGAGTCGGTCTACTAATCTTGGACGTGATGCCTATATAATGATCAGTGCCTGGATATCGTCATGAGCATTTGAAGTTCTATCAATTGCCCAACAGTAATTTGTTCACCCGCCGTTTGCTATTTTTCTCGAGAGAAGCCACTAGTGAAACCTACGGCCCCCGGGTCTCTTTCTCATATATTTGCCCTTGCGATCTACTTTTTCCTTGCATTTATTTTCAGATCTATTAAACCAAAAATACAAAAATACTTTGCTGCACTTTATTTTATTTGCAATCTATTTGTTCAATCTATTACAACTTTCTCCCGTCCATGCACCGTTTCTGGCGCCGTTACCCGAAAGGGATTGACAACCCCTTGAACACGTCGGGTTGCGAGTGGTTGTTATTTGTGTGCAGGGGCTGTTTACGTTGTGTTACTTGGTTCTCCTACTGGTTTGATAACCTTGGTTTCATATCTGAGGGAAATACCTACTGCCACTGTGCTGCATCATCCCTTGCTCTTTGGGGAAATACCGACGTAGCTTCAAGCGACATCACTGGCCCTTTCCGAGACCGCAAAACATAAATGGAGAACACCTCCAAAGTTCAAGCAGCGACTAAACAATGTAATTCATGGTAGAAAAGATCCAGTCATGATGCACCCAACATTAGCTATACCCAATGCTTGAGGATGACAATAGTGCTCTCAGGTCTGGCGCTTATTTGAGAAGGTGATGGTACAACATAAAAGTAAATAGATAGTCCCTTCGCAGAGGGAAGCAATGATTTGCAATGGTGCCAGAGCTCAAATTTTTAAAACAGAAATAAATGAAATTTTGATAAATGCACCCTTCTTGTTTAATTTCGCGGCCATTAGTTATTGATATCTTCCATACTAAACACATTAGTGGTGGTTCCCAAGCGATAAAAAGTAAAGGTTTACCCCCCCCTCCACCAACAAGCACACTCCACGGCTGATCCGAATCCACGGGTACCGTCCATGCCAACATCAGTCCTGGGGGAGTTTTGTTTAATTATTTGCAATTTGATTTCAGGACTGGGAATCCCTATTACTGCCCCTCTCGTGCAAGGACGAGTGAATAAACACTCATCATGAGAATAACGCGCTTAGCATGGAAGATACTGCCTACCTCCTGTCACTCTATGAACAATCTAGGCACACAAAAAATGATGTTTATTTGAAGTTTTTAGAGGTGGCACATGCAAATTTACTTGGAACGGCAGCGTAATACCGCATATAGGTAGATATATGGTGGACTCATCTGGAATAACTTGGGTTTCAGGATTTTGATGCACAAGTAGTATTCCCACTTAGTATAGGCGAAGGCTAGCAAATAGATTGAGAAGCGGCCAGCTAGAGAGCGAAAACGGTCATGAACATGCATTATGCATAAGTAACATTGGATACTAGCATGAGTAGGACATGAACACCATGAACATAAATATTATAGAGGCTATGTTGGTTTTGATTCAACTACATGCATGAACATGTGCCAAGTCAAGCCAGTCGAACATTCGGAGGAGGATACCATATCATCATACTACATCACAATCATTTTAACGCAATGTTGACATCCAAGATAAATCATTATCCACTCCTAGCTACTTAAGCATGGCATGAGAAACTATAATCTCTAATTGTCATTGCAAACATGTTTGATCATAATAGGCTGAAGCATGGATACTAGGTTAAACATATTTACAAAAACAGAACAAGTTGAGTTCATACCCGTTTCTCTCTGCCACCGCCAGTTCATCAAATATCATCATTATTTCCTTTCACTTGCATGACCGAATGATACGAAAATAATGATAGTGCAAGAGTTCCGTGGACTAAGCTAGAATCTGCAAACAATTTTATTTAAAAGGAGAAGACAAGGTAATCTTGGCTCTTCGTTAGATTAACAATAATTTCTATGAGAGCCACTCAACATTTCATCGTGGTCTTCTCCTCTGTATGACTCAATAAAAAGAAAAGGAAATTCAGCAAAACACACTGAAATATTTTTGGTGTTTTTAAGTTTTTCTTGAAGGAAGCAAATAAACGAAAGAAAAACAAAAAGCGGGAAAAACTATTTACACGGGAGAGCTCCCAACAAGCAAAAGAAGAATCAAGAAATCTTTTTGGGTTTTCTTTTAATACTACTACTAACTACACTAGAAATAAAAACCAAAAAGAAGCAAACAACATTTTTTTGGATTTTCTCAAAGTTTTTCAAACACACATGAAGAAAGCAAGAAAATAAATCTAGCATGGATAGTACAATAAAGAAGTGTGGACACCGACAACTGGAATGAAATGTGTAAACATGAATGAAATGTCGGTGGAAACACGTACTCCCCCAAGCTTAGGCTTTTCGCCCAGCTTGGTAATCACCGTCTGTAGCCTGCATAATAATTGGAGTGATAGCTCACGGAGGCTCTTGCTGCAGCCTCCTCGGCCTGCCGAGTAACCACAACCTCCGCGTTGTGCGCGCGGGCCTCGCTCTCAAGAACATAGTACCTTCCTTTGCTGTGAAAATCAAAGAGAGCAGGTGCAGGCAAAAAGGTGTCCACAACAGACTTTTTATTAAGCAGCAGGTTATATGTAAAATTATGCATTTCACCACTAAGGAACTTATGGCGCTTCATAGCCTCAAAGTCTAAGTACTTCATGGGCAAGATAGGGTCGTAAGGCCAAGGTGATACACCCACCTCCCTTGGTAGACGTGAGGCATAAATCCCACCATAAAAATATCCACTACCAGCGTTGTGTTGCAATCTGCGTGCAACAATCGCTCCAAGATTATAACATTTGTCACCAGTGAGGGTGGTGCGTATGAGGCTCAAGTCAGGAGCACAAAGTGTACTACAGTCTTGTTTGCCTATGATGCATTTTCCATTAAATAGTGCAAAGTATTGAATCGAAGGGAAATGAATGCTCTTTATTCTACCTTGTGTCACCCCTCTAGTCTCACCATAGCAAAGGCTAGTCAAGAATATCTCATACTCAGATCTTGGTGTTTCGTCCAGCGAACCCCAAAATTGGATTTTGTAGTTATTAGAAAATGTCTCTAGAGGTAAAGTAAATGGATGGTCATACAGTTTAAACGACACTCTAGACTCACAAGGATGAAATTTAAATTCTTTGGTAAACGATTCTGTGAGGATGAGATATTGGTTGCACTTATCTTCAATGTAGGGACCGAGCTCGGCGTTGTGAACATATTGCTCAAATTCTTCTTTAATACCTGCACACACCATAAAATCGTTGCATGGCCATAGACATGATTTGGTGGCGGCATCCCGTCTATGGAATTTGCACTTGGTTCAACATAAGACCGACGAACTAAGCTGCTACTAGAGGATGCCTCCGAGGACCTCCTCATCGAAGAACTCCTTCCAATTCATCATATTTGCGTACAATTTTCTGAAAATTTTTGGGTCACAAAATTTTTGTCAACAAAACTTCACAAGATTAATAGCAACTACTCATAGGGATGCATAGAGGCCATATCAAGCATTCAAACTACTTAGAACTCTAAGGATTCAATATGCAAGCTCATCTATAGCAGCACCAAGAGTAGCTAATTATTCAAAACATAAACCACTGACGCAAAAAACTAATTGGACTAATGGAGGAGTCACATACAAAGTAGCAATCCCCCAAAACAGTTTCGGAAACGGAGCTTCGAGCAAAGAGATCGAAATCCGCAGGTTTGAGAGCAAGAACACGGGAGAGAGAGCAATGGTGAATTTTTTTCTGGAGGTAGGTGATGACATGGGCTAAAGAGATAAGTGAGGGGGCCCACGTGGGGACCCCTACTCACTAGGGCGCGCCTGGGGCTGCTGGCGCGCCCAGGTGGGTTGTGCCCACCCGGTGCACCCCCTGTGATGTTATTTGCATCAAAAATTCAGAAATATTCAGAAAAAAAAACATATTGAATTTTCAGGGCATTCTGAGAACTTTTATTTCTGGGTCATTTTTTTATTGGACGGGAAATTCAGAAAACAGATAAACCATGGCATTTTTATTTTATTTAACTAATAAAATAGAAAACTAAAGATAAGGACAGAAAGTATTGCCTACTAAATTCATCAACTTCATACCTCTAAAAAATAATCCATTAATAAGGTTGATCAAGTCTTATTAACAACCACTTTCGATTGGCATGAAACCTAAGAACTTCCATAAAACACTATGTTACCTCAACGGGATATGCACGTCCCCAACAATAAGCATTTCATATATTTTTTGGCAGTAAGTAGAGGTAGTTGAAAACTTCCAATAGTGAGTGTCGGAGATTTTTCAATAACATTAATACCATTCACTTGGAATTGTTTCTTCGAAAAGTGCACCGTATGCTCATTACCATTGATATGAAAAGTGACCTTGCTTTTATTGCAATCAATAACAGCCCCTACAGTATTCAAGAACGGTCTACCAAGGATAATTGACATATTGTCGTCCTCGGGCATCTCAAGTATAACAAAGTCAGTTAAGATAGTAACATTTGCAACAACAACGGGCACATCCTCACAAATACCGATAGGTATGGCAGTTGATTTGTCAGCCATTTGCAAAGATATTTCAGTAGGTGTGAGTTTATTCAAATCAAGTCTTTTATATAAGGAGAAAGGCATAACACTAAGACCGGCTCCTAAATCACACAAAGCAGTTTTAAGATAGTTTCTTTTGATGGAGCAAGGTATAGTTGTTATTCTAGGATCTCCAAGCTTCTTAGGTACTCCATCCTCAAAAGAATAATTAGAAAGCATGGTTGAGATTTCAGCTTCAGGTATCTTTCTTTTGTTAGAGATGATGTCTTTCATATATTTTGCATAAGGTGCCATCTTTAAGATATCAGTCAAACGAGTGCGCAAAAAGACTGGCCTAAGCATTTCAACAAATTGTTAAAACTCTTCATCATCTTTCTTCTTAGTTGATTTTGGTGGAAAGAGCATGGGTTTTTGAACCCATGGTTCTCTTTCTTTACCATGTTTCCTTGCCACAAAGTCTCTTTTATCATATCTTTTATTTTTAGGTTGTGGGTTATCAAGATCTACAACTGGTTCTATCTCAACATCATTATGTGGTTCTTTATCATTGTTTAGTTGAGTGTCTTCATGAAAATCCTCACTATCTTTTTCATTATCACTAGGTGAATGTTCATTACCAGATTAAGTTTCAGCATCTGGGATAGAAACATCATTATCTTTATCAGGAGGCTTTTCTATTTCAGGTTCACTAGAGGCATGCAAAGTCCTATCATTTTCTTTTTCTTCTTCTTTTTAGAAGGACTTGGTGCATGAGTGTTAATTCTTTGAGAGTCTTTTTCAATTCTTTTAGGGTGTCCTTTAGGATAAAGTGGTTCCTGAGTCATTTTACCTCCTCTAGTCATTACTCTGACAACATGATCATTCATATTATTATTCATTTCATCTAGCAGCTCTATTTGACATTTAGTAACTTGTTCTAGTTGAGTTTGAACCATAGACGCATGTTTTCCTACACCTCTAACATCATTTGAGATTCTAAATAACAAGTCACTCAAACGAGCAATCATATCAGAATTGTATTTCAATTGTTTCATAACATTTGCATAGAAGTGATCTTGATTTTTATTGTAATTATCAAACTCATAAAGGCATTGACTAGGATGTATATTATAAGGGTTGACATTATCATTGAATTTCATTAAAGAATTTACCTCTGCCACCTTGGGTGGCGGTGTGTCAAGCCCATGTATTTCTTCAATAGGAGGTAAATTTTTGACATCCTTAGCTTTAATACCTTTTTCCTTCATACATTTCTTTGCCTCTTGCATATCTTCAGGACTGAGATATAAGATACCCCTCTTCTTCAGAGTAGGTTTAGGCGGTGGTTCGGGAAGATTCCAATCATCATAAATTTTCAATATGTTATTCAATAATTCTTCAGTTTGTTCAACAGTTCGTTCCCTGAAAACACAACCAGCACAACTATCTAGGAAATCCCTAGAAGCATCGATTAGTCCATTATAGAAGATATCAAGTATTTCGTTTTCTTGAGAGGAAGGTGATACGTCTCCAACATATCTATAATTTTTGATTGTTCCATGCTATTATATTATCTGTTTTGGATGTTTAATGGGATTTATTATGCACTTTTATATTATTTTTGGGACTAACCTACTAACCGGAGGCCCAGTGCAAATTGTTGTTTTTTTGCCTATTTCAGTGTTTCGCAGAAAAGGAATATCAAACGGAGTGAAAATGGAATGAAACCTTCGCGAGGATCGTTTTTGGAACAAACGCAATCCGGGAGACTTGGAGTGGACGTCAAGGAAGCAACAAGGCGGCCACGAGGTAGGAGGGCGCGCCCAGGGGGGTAGGCACGCCCCCCACCCTCGTGGGCCCCTCGTAGCTCCACCGACCTACTTCTTTCGCCGATATATACTCTTATACCCCGAAAACATCCAGGAGCACCACGAAACCCTATTTCCACCGCCGCAACCTTCTGTACCCGTGAGATCCCATCTTGGGGCCTTTTCCGACGCTCCGCCGGAGGGGGAATCGATCACGGGGGGCTTCTACATCAACACCATGGCTTCTCAGATGATGTGTGAGTAGTTTACCATAGAACTTCGGGTCCATAGTTATTAGCTAGATGGCTTGTTCTCTCTCTTTGGATCTCAATGCAAAGTTCTCCTCGATTCTCTTGGAGATCTATTCGATGTAATACTTTTTGCGGTGTGTTTGTCGAGATCCGATGAATTGTGGGTTTATGATCAAGATTAGCTATGAACAATATTTGATTCTTCTCTGAATTCTTTTATGCATGATTTGATATCTTTGCAAGTCTCTTCGAATTATCAGTTTGGTTTGGCCTAATAGATTGATCTTTCTTGCAATGGGAGAAGTGCTTCGCTTTGGGTTCAATCTTGCGGTGTCCTTTCCCAGTGACAGCAGGGGCAGCAAGGCACGTATTGTATTGTTGCCATCGAGGATAAAAAGATGGGGTTTATATCATCTTGCTTGAGTTTATGCCTCTACATCATGTCATCTTGCCTAATGCATTACTCTGTTCTTATGAACTGAATACTCTAGATGCATGCTGGATAGCGGTCGATGTGTGGAGTAATAGTAGTAGATGCAGAATCATTTCGGTCTACTTGTCACGGACGTGATGCCTATGTTCATGATCATGCCTAGATATTCTCATAACAATGCGCTTTTCTATCAATTGCTCGACAGTAATTTGTTCACCCAAAATATGCTATCTTGAGAGAAGCCACTAGTGAAACCTATGGCCCCCGGGTCTATTTTCAATCATATTAATCTCCCGTCAACTTGCTATTTCTGTCGCCATTTATTTTGTATTCTTTACTTTTCAATCTATACAACAAAAATACCAAAAATATTTATCTTATAATCTTTATCAGATCTTACTTTTGCAAGTGGCCGTAAAGGGATTAAAACCTCTTTATCGCGTTGGTTGCAAGGTTCTTAATTGTTGGTGTAGGTACTAGGGATTTGCGTGTAGTCTCCTACTGGATTGATACCTTGGTTCTCAAAAACTGAGGGAATTACTTATGCTACTTTGCTGCATCACCCTTTCCTCTTCAAGGGAAAACCAACGCATGCTCAAGAGGTAGCAGATGGTCATGAAAAGCATTAAGTAATTGGAGAAGCCTCCCCCAAGCTTGTGGGAGACTCTCTTCTTTAATTTGCACAAAGTTAAATATTTCCTCTAAGGCAGCTTGTTTCTTATGAGCAGGAAAATATTTTTCGGAGAAGTAATAAATCATATCCTGGGGACTACGCACACAACGAGGAGCAAGAGTATTGTACAAAATCTTAGCATCACCCTTTAATGAGAACAGAAATAACTTGAGAATATAATAGTAGTGAATGTTCTCATCATGAGTAAATAGGGTGGCTATATCATTCAACTTAGTAAGATGTGCCACGACAATTTCAGTTTCATAACCATGGAAAGGATCAGATTCAACCAAAGTGATTAACTCTGGGTCGATAGAGAATTCATAATCCTTATCATCAACAAAGGTAGGTGAAGTAGTAAACTTAGGATCACATTTCATTTTAGCATTCAAGGATTTTTCTTTCAGATGGATAATAATTTCTTAAGATCATCTCTATCATTGCAAGCAAGAAGGTCTCTAGTTGTCTCCTCATCCATAATATACCTTCCGGTACCTTAGGCATTTCATATCTAGGAGGACTAGGTCTAATAGGTGTCTCAAGATTTTCAGATTCAAGGATTTCATCAGTTTCAGCATCCTCAGTAACTTTAGCTCTAGCAATTTGTTCA
Organism: Aegilops tauschii subsp. strangulata; assembly: GCF_002575655.3. Classification (NCBI taxonomy): domain Eukaryota; kingdom Viridiplantae; phylum Streptophyta; class Magnoliopsida; order Poales; family Poaceae; genus Aegilops; species Aegilops tauschii. The sequence continues at coordinate 106,650,924 of NC_053038.3, read as the reverse complement.
TCAAGAAAATCACCTAGTGGCACATTATCATCAAGCAAGGTACTAGCATCATCATAAGCATTATCCATAGCAGAAGTAGCATCATCAATAACTTGTGACATATCGGAATTAATAGCATGTGGTGTTGTTGCAAGTTTACTTAAAATAGAAGGTGAATCAAGTGCAGAGCTAGATGGCAGTTCCTTACCTCCCCTCGTCTTAGAGGGAAATATCTTAGTCTTGGTATCCTTTAGATTCTTCATAGTGATAAATTGATAATAATCCCAAGTGACTCAACAAATATAGCTATGCTCCCCGGCAACGGTGCCAGAAAAAGGTCTTGATAACCCACAAGTATAGGGGATCGCAACAGTTTTCGAGGGTCGAGTATTCAACCCAAATTTATTGATTCGACACAAGGGGAGCCAAAGAATATTTGAAGTATTAGCAGCTGAGTTGTCAATTCAACCACACCTGGAGATTAATTATCTGCGGCAAAGTGATTAGTAGTAATGTAATATGATAGTTTTGATAGTTGTAGCAATAGCAATAGTAACAGCAACAATGATAGCAATGGTTTTGTAGCAAGTGTAACGATAACAGCAGCAGTAGTAACTTAGCAAGAACAATATAAGAGAAATTCGTGGGCACTGGATGGGTGAATTCGTTGGATGATATTCATCATATAACAGTCATAACCTAGGGCGATATGGCACTAGCTCCAGTTCATAAATATAATGTAGGCATGTATTCCGTAAATTGTCATACGTGCTTATGGAAAGAACTTGCATGACATCTTTTGTCCTACCCTCCCGTGGCAGCGGGGTCCATATCAAAACTAAGGGATATTAAGGCCTCCTTTTAATAGAGAACCAGAACAAAGCATTAGCACATAGTGAATAGATGAACTCCTCAAACTACGGTCATCACCGGGAAGTATCCCGACTACTGTCACTCCGGGGTTTACAGATCATAACACGTAATAGGTGACTATAACTTGCAAGATCGGATCTAGAACATAGATATAATGGTGATAACATAAACGGTTCATATCTGAGATCATGGCACCCGGGCCCAAAGTGACAAGCATTAAGCATGGCAATGTCATAGCAACATCAATCTCAGAACATAATGGATACTAGGGATCAAGCCCTAACAAAACTAACTCGATTACATGATGAATCTCATCCAACTTCTCACCGACTAGCGATCCTACAAAGGAATTACTCACTCCCAGTGGGGAGCATCATGGAATTGGCGATGGAGAATGGTTGGTGATGATGAAGATCGAAGATCCCCCTCCCCGGAGCCCAAACGGACTCCACATCTGGCCTCCAGATGAAGAACAGGAGGTGGCGGCGGCTTCGCCTCGTGAAACATGATAATTCTTGCTGCCCTATTTTTTTCTCCGAAAATAGGATTTTATAAAGTTGGAATCAGAGTCCGCGGGGCCACCAGGTAGGCACAACCCACCTGGGCGCGCCAGGAGGGGGCGCGCCCTGGTGGGTTGTGCTCACCTAGGGCCCCCCCCTCCGGTGGTTCATGGCTCCAGTATTTTTCTTTTATTCCATAAAAAAATCTCCAAAAAGTTTCGTGCATTCCGAGAACTTTTATTTCTGCACAAAAACAACACCATGGTAGTTCTGCTAAAAACAACATCAGTCCGGGTTAGTTTCATTCAAATCATGCAAATTAGAGTCCAAAACAAGAGGAAAAGCGTTAGGAAATGTAGATACGACGGAGACGTATCAGGGGTCTATTCCTACATGAATAGATCATGTCTACATCATGCCATCGTTCTTGTTGCATTACTCCGTTTCTTCGTGAACTTAATACACTAGATGCATGCTGGATAGCGGTCGATGTGTGGAGTAATAGTAGTAGATGCAGAATCGTTTCGGTCTACTAATTGTGTACGTGATGCCTATATACATGATCATTGCCTTGGATATCATCATAATTATTTTCTCTTCTATCAATTGCCCAACAGTAATTTGTCTACCCACCATATACTATTTTTTCGAGAGAAGGCATTAGTGAAATCTACGGCCCCCGGGTCTATTTTCTATCATATTGTTTTTAGATCTATTAATCCAAAAATCCAAAAATACCTGCTGCAATTTTTCTTTACCTATTTTATTTTGTGTTTTTGTTAGATCTATTTATTCAATCTCATACAATTTAATCTATCTCAATACCGAGGAGGGATTGACAACCCCTCTTACGCGTTGGGTTGCAAGTTTTTGTTATTTGTGTGAAGGTACTACTTACATAGTTTGGTGGATCCTCCTACTGGATTGATACCTTGGTTTCATAACTCAGGGAAATACTTACCGTTGCTATGCTGCATCACCCTCTCCTCTCCGGGGAAATACCAACGCAGATACAAGCAATCAAGAAGAATTTCTGGCGCCGTTGCTGGGGAGGATCAGGTCCAGATCTGTCAGGTACCCAATCACAAATCTCATCTCCTTGCAATTTACTTTATTTGCCATTTGCCTCTCGTTTTCATCTCCCCCACTTCTAAAACATTTTCAGAAAAACACAAAAATATTTGCCTTTTTATTTTCCTTTTTCTCGTTAGATCTCTTGCTTGCTTGCAATCTTGTTTGCGTAGTCACGATGTCTCAAGAAAACACCAAATTGTGTGATTTTTCCAATACTACTAATAATAATTTTATTAGAACTCTGATTGCTCCTTCTGCCGCTAGTGCGGAATCTTATGATATTAATGCCGCTATGTTGAATCTTGTTATGAAAGAGCAATTTTTCGGTAGTCCTAAAGAGGATGCCGCGTACCATCTAAACACTTTCGTAGAATTGTGTGATATGCACAAGAAAAAAGATGTGGACAATGATATTGTGAAGTTGAAACTATTTCCTTTCTCTTTGAGGGATCATGCAAAAATTTGGTTTTCATCTTTGCCTCGCAATAGTATTGGTTCTTGGGCTAAGTGCAAAGATGCTTTTATTACTAAGTATTTTCTGCCCGCGGAAATTATTTCCCTTAGAAATCAAATCATGAATTTCAAGCAACTTGGGCATGAACATGTTGCACAATCTTGGGAAAGAATGAAATTAATGCTAAGAAATTTTCCTACTCATGGTTTATATCTATGGATGATTATACAAATTTTTTATGCGGGATTGAATTTTGTTTCTAGAAATCTTTTAAATTCCGCTGCAGGTGGTACTTTTATGGAAATTACTTTAGGTGAAGCCACTAAATTTCTTGATAATATTATGGCAAATTATTCACAATGGCATACTGAAAGAGCTCCTACTAGTAAAAAAGTTAATTCAGTTGAAGAAATTAGTACTTTGAGTGAAAAAGTTGATGCACTTATGAAATTGGTTGCTAGTAAGAATGCTCCTATTGATCTTAATGATGTGCCTTTTTCTACTTCGATTGATCAAAATAGTGATTCCATAGATGTGAATTTTGTCTCGCGAAACAATTTTAATAACAATGCTTATAGAGGCAATTTTAATCCTAGCCCTTTACTGGAAATTCCTCTAATAATTATGGCAATTCCTATGGTAATTCTTCTTATAATAATAGTAGGATGCCCTCTGATCTTGAGAGTAATATTAAGGAATTTATCAATGTGCAAAAAGTTTTCAACACTTCGATAGAAGAAAAGTTGAATAAGATCGATGATATGTCTAGGAGCATTGATAGAATTTCATATGATGTAGAAATCTCAAGATTAAAATTTATCCACCTAAGGTTGATGTCAATGAATCAATTAAAGGTTTATATGTTTCCATGATGAAATTAAGAGAAGAACCGCTATGCTTAGAGGTAAAAGAGAATTTTTAGAAAGAACATTTTCTATATCGATTGCTTTCTTAGTAATGATGAAGATGTTAAAATGATTGATGTTTCTTCTATTGATTCCTTGTTTAGTAATATTAAACTTCATGATAAGGGCATTGAATAAGAGTAAACTTTAGCTAGAAGGCGTCCTCATAGTTCGGAGGGTGAAAATCTTGTTGAAATTTTTGATAAAAGTGGGTTTGGAGAGGTCAAAACTTAACTAGTGATGTGCCCACTCTTTTGGATTACAAAGACTTTAATTATGATATTTGTTCTTTGATTGAGTGTATTTATTTGTTGCAATCCATGATAAATTATCCAATGCCTCTGAAAAAAATAAAGCTTTTACTAAACATATTGTAGATGCCATGCTAAAAGCTCTAGAAGAAAAGTTGGAGTTGGAGATTTCAATTCCTAGAAAATTATATGATGAATGTGGACCCACCATTAAAGTCATGATAAAAAATTATGAGTGCAATGCTTTATGTGATTTAGGTGCTAGTGTTTCTACAATTCCGAATTCTCTTTGTGAGTTGCTTGGTTTTACCAATATTGAAGAATGTTCTCTTAATTTGCACTTGGCGGATTCTACTATTAAAAATCCTTTGGGAAGAATTAATGATGTTCTTATTCTTGCAAATATGAATTATGTGCCCATAGAATTTATTATTCTTGGCATCAATTGCAATTCGTCTTGTCGTATAATACTTGGTAGACCGTTTTTGCGAACTATTGGTGCCATGATTGATATGAAAGAAGGGAATATTAAATTTCAATTTCCTCTAAAAAGGGTACGGAACACTTCCCTAGAACTAAAATTAAGCCACCATATGAGTCAATAATGAGGGCAAGTTATGGACCAAAAACTAAAGATGACAATACTTGAATCTATGCATTATGCCAAGCTAAGGGCACAAAACAATAGCGCTTGTTGGGAGGCAACCCAATAAGCAAAATTTATTTTTCTCTTTTTCCTTCTGTTCTTGAGTGTTTGCACAATTATTCTACTGTTATTATTGTGTTTTTCATGTTTTAATTAGTGTTTGTGCCAAGTAAATCCTTTAGGATCATGTTGGGTGATAGCTGATTTGATCTTGTTGGAAAACAGAAACTTTTGCGCCCAGTACCACAATTGTTAAAAATCACAGATGCGCGATAAAATTCTGATTTTTTTACACAAGATTGATATACAAACTGCCTACGTTGTCCTAATTGTTCAGAATGTTTGGAGTTACATAAGTATGGTCAAAGTCCAGATTACTATAGACCGTTCTATTTTTAACAGATTCTATTTTCGTTGCATTGTGTGCTTATTTTGATGAATCTATGGACTATATCGGGGGGTGTAAGCCATGGTAAAGTTAGAATGCAGTAGGTATAATGCAATAATAAAATATGAATGGGTTTTCAACAGTACTTAAAGTGGTGATTTGCTTTATTATACTAACGGATCTCACGAAGGTTTTTGTTAAGTTTTGTGTGATTGAAGTTTTCAAGTTTTGGGTGAGATTACGATGGATGAAGGAATAAGGAGTGAAAAGAGCCTAAGATTGGGGATGCCCATGGCACCCCAAGGTAATATTCAAGGAGTACCAAGCAACTAAGCTTGGGGATGCCCCGGAAGGCATCCCCTCTTTCTTCTAACGACCATCGGTAATTTTACTTGGACCTATATTTTTATTCATCACATATCATGAGTTTTGCTTGGAGCATCTTGTATTATATGAGTCTTTGCTTGTTTTTCTTTTTAGTTTGTCACAATTATCCTTGCTGGAAACACATATTTTAGAGAGCCATAATGATGCTATGATTTGTTAGAATTGCTATATGTGCTTCACCTCAAATTTTTTTAGCTATGGAATTGCTCTAGTACTTCACTTATATCTTTTTGAGAACGGTGGTGTTTTAATTTTGAAGAAATATGCTCTGATGCTTCACTTAGATTATTTTGAGAGTTAGTAAAATTCTAAAGAAATATCCTCTCATGCTTCACTTATATTATTTTGAGAGATGAAAATTATTTTGAAAAACATTTGTGCTCTTGTTCTTCACTTAGATATGTTTGAGAGATTTGTTAGTAGCAAAGGTAATATATGTGTCGGAGTAAATGGCCACGGGTAGCCTAACCGACTGCCCCTGGCTCTTCCAAAAAATTATCAGGCCTTTGGGCCTTCAAGCGCTCCAAGCATCGGACCATCTTCCCTGGCCGGCTACCTCTGAAGCCGACTCACGGAAGGCGGCCCAGCCTCAGCAACCTCCCCCCCGGGATAACCACGGGGTGGCCGACTCCGGGAAGCCGGCCGTAAAGGATGCCGACTTCCCCTAAGCCGGCCCCGAAGAACGCCGATTCCAAGAAGCCGGCCAAGACCGCAACCACCAAAGCTACGCCACATAACGGTGACAAGACGGGGTGTGTCCGCAGTGCGGCCCACTACCCCCGAAACCCGAGGCAGGCATGGCCACAGGACGCCGTACGGGACGGCCATCTCCCGTCCGGCTCAGCACTGTAGCCATGCTAGCCTCAACGTCACCCACGGCAGACGCCGGTACGGCCCACGGGTGGCGGGCCCCTTTAGCCAGAGAGAGGCGCGGAGGCGGCCCGGCCCCCCCCCCAGTCGGCCAAGGGCGTAGCCGGCCCCCAGAAGTCGGCTACCCCCTCCCTCGAAGCATGTGCCACATTAAGGAGACAAGACGAGGTAAGGCTACAGTGAGAGCCCTCGAGGCGGCCCACTGTAGCCACGCTTACCTCAACGAAGCCCTCGTCATCAGGGGCGAGGCTAGAGTAAGCAGCCGCCGACAAGATCCTAGGCGGTGGGGTCGGTCTGTCGACCAAGAGGCCGGCAGCCGGCGGGACCCACCAGTCGGCGGGCCCCAACAGCCGGAGAGAAGCCGGCGAGCGTAGACACTGACGGCTGGGACCAGTGCCCAGCCGGATTACAATTGTACCCCCGGGGGGTACGCCTATATAAACCCCCCAGGGCACCCATGCAAAGGGTTGGCTTCTGAGCATAGCACACACACCATAGAAAGAGAGAGAAGCAAGAGCTAGCCTTGTTCTTCTTCTCCCTTCAACCCAACAGCTCTAGGAGCGATTGTAGCTACTTTTCCTGATCTAGTGATCATGCGGAGACCCTGCAGAGCAGGACTAGGGGTGATATCTCCTCGGAGAGCCCCGAACCTGGGTAAGATCCGCCGGCGTGCATGTCTTCGCCTCATCCCGTTTCCAGGCACCGGCGACGTCTTATTGGCACCCACAATGATAAGCCACCCGTTGGCATATGTCGCACCCACCTGACATTTGGCGCCCACCATGGGGCCAGGTGCACCGTCGTCCGGAGACCTGTTCTGGACGGGAACCCTCTTTCTCCCCCGCGAGCGCAGCCAGCCTGCTGCGCCCGATGGCGTTTGCCTCAACGCGCTGCAAGGCGTCGACGACGCCTGCGCAGCGAGCTGCCTCGCCGATCTGCTCGGGGAGACTCGCATCTCCGACGAGCCTGCGTCCGACGCAGGCACGGACTACCCCGAGAGCCGCCTCGTCAGCCTCCTCGACTAGCTTCACGTCTCCAGCGAGCCTGCTGCAGATGAGGAGTCGGTCGGCTCCACCGACCCGATGCTCGTCGACTCCGACACGGCATCGCTCGACGCTTACCCCTCCGACGTGGTGGTCTTCGAGGATCCTCTCCCTTGAGCTGACAGCGGCAGCAGCGTTGTCACCGAAGTGTTGGTCATCAGCCACGTTGCCAACTCGGGCGAGAACGCCCACGACGCCCTGCAAGCGGCGATGCACGACCTCTCCGTCCCCATCCCGGCCGATGCCGATGCCGAGACCCTGGAGGCACGCCGCCTCGCCCTCATCGCGGAAGGCCAGAAGATAGCCTCCATGAGACGCCTCACCGAGGCCCACCAGCGCGAAGTCGACCGCGCCGCCTTCGGTACGCCCCCGCCTAGCGGCCCGAGCCGAGCCGGCTTCGTCCAGAAGCATGGAGCGGCCGTCGCCAGCATGCTGGGGGCAGATCCCTCCGTCTACGCCACCCCGCTCGAGAATCTGCGAGCCGCTCAGGCGGCCGCAGAAGAGCTCAATGGGCTGGGAGCCGATGAGCTCCCCTACATGACAAGACGGATCCAGCAGCTGATCGACGCGGCTGCAGAACGGCACGAAGCCGGCGCCCGTGCTGATAGTCATCCCCCGCGCCGGGAGCATGCCGCGACATCCCGCTCGCCGACTGCGAGCGGCGCCCGCCAGAAGAAAGACAAGGAGCCGGCTGCTAGCCGCAGCCGGACTCGCATCACCATCGAGCGCGACGCGGAAGGCCGCCCGCGAGCGGTGGAGCACCAAGGAAATCTGCCTCCTCCCCCGCCTCGAAGAGAAAGATGTCTCACCCCGCCGCCTATCACGCACCCGACTCTTGGTGACCGACTCGGCCGCCGAGAAGGAGTCGGCGAGAACGACGCCCGCCATCGGATCGACCGCCTTGCTCGATCCTTGGCGTTAGAAGAAGAAGACGATGTCGGCCCGCCATGTTTTGGCCCCCGCATCCGCGACGAGCCCTTCCCCAAAGGGTTCTCGCTCCCATGAGACACGCCCAAGTACAACGGCTCAGTGAAGCCGGAAGATTGGCTCATCGACTACTCCACGGCCGTCAGCATAGCCAACGGCAATCGGCGCGTCGCCGTGAAGTACGTCCCCCTCATGCTGCAAGGCACGGCGCGCACATGGCTCAACAGCCTCAAGCCCTACAGCATCAACAGTTGGCTGGACTTCACGGAAGTCTTCGTCCGCAACTTCACCAGCACCTACAAGCGGCCTCCCAAGCCTCGCCAGCTCTCCCTCTGCGTCCAAGGCCCCAACGAGTCGACCCGCGACTACCTCACGTGGTGGGCCGAGCTCCGCAACTCCTGCGAGGGGGTGCACGAGGTTCAGGCCATCGAGTACTTCACCGCCGGGTGCCGAGAGGGCACCCTCCTCAAGCACCGACTCCTCTGCGACGAGCCGGCTACCCTCGACGTGTTGCTGGTCATCGCGGACAAGTACGCCACGGCCGACTCCTCGATGAAGACCGAGCTTCGAGTAGACGCCTCGGGAAAGGTGTTTGCTCCGGCTCCCAAGACGCCGGCGGGCGACCCTAATCGGCGCCCCTACCAGAACGATCACAAGCGCAAGGCCCCCATGCCGACTTCCACCAGTCGGCAGGTGGCCACAGTTGAAGATGAGCAGCCCGAAGAGCGGCCTGCTCCCAAGAAGAAGGGCGGCAGGCCGGCTTGGCAGCCGGCTTTCTCTTACGAGCAGGCTCTTGACGCCCCCTGCAAGTTCCACAGCGGCGTGAAGCCGTCTAACCACACGACCCGAAAATGCCACTGGCTCACGCGAATCACCAAGGGCGAGGGATTGCTGCCGCCTCCGCCTCCCGGCCCGCCGCCTCCAGCCCCCCAGCAGCCGGCGGCTCGGCCGGCGGTCGGTGCCATCCAAGACGAATTCCCTGAAGAGCACGCCACCTACGTCGTCTTCACCAGTCAAGCCGACGACAAGCGCAGTCGGCGCCAACAGCATCAAGAAGTTAATGCAGTCGCCTCTAGCGCCCCCGAGTTCATGCACTGGTCAGAGAAGCCAATCAGCTGGAGCCAGGCCGACCACCCAGAGGTGATGCCCTCTCCTGGCTCCTATGCAATGGTCTTGGATGTCACCCTCGCGATGGAGAGGCGAGCTGCCCGATTCTCCCGCGTCCTGATAGATGGCGGAAGCAGTATCAACATACTGTACCACGATACCATGGAGAAGCTGAACATCAAAGCAAAGCAGCTTATGCCGAGCCGCACCGTCTTCCATGGTATCGTCCCCGGCTTGTCTTGCTCCCCAATCGGCAAGATTAAAATGGATGTTCTCTTCGGAGACAAAGATCATTTTCGCCGAGAAGCAATCTGGTTCGAGGTAGTGGATTTGGAGAGCCCCTATCATGCTCTGCTTGGCCGACCTGCTCTGGCCAAGTTCATGGCTGTGCCCCACTACGCCTACCTGAAGATGAAGATGCCGAGCTCGAAGGGGATCATCACGGTAGCCGGCGACTACAAGAAGTCCATCGAGTGTGCCATGGCCAGCAGCCGGCTGGCCGAGTCCCTCGTGGTGGCAGAAGAAAAGAAGATGCTGGAGCGGGTTGTGGCCATGGCCGGCCAGCAGCCGGCCCTGTCCCCCAACCCCAAAGATTGTGATGCGCAGGGCTCCTTCCAGCCTGCCAAAGAGACGAAGAAGATACCTCTGGACCCGGAGAACCCGGAGAGGTTCGCTGTCATCGGGCTTGGACAGTAAATAGGAAGGCGAGCTCGTCAACTTCCTCCGTGAGAATTGAGACATTTTTGCATGGTCCCCAAAGGACATGCCGGGTGTCCCGAAGGATTTCACCGAGCACAAATTACATGTCCGCGCCGATGCGAAGCCGGTCAAGCAACCCCTCCGCCGACTGTCAGAAGAGAAGCGAAGAATCGTGGGAGAAGAGATAGCCCGGCTCCTTGCCGCTGGCTTTATCATGGAAGTGTTCTTTCCAGAGTGGCTTGCCAACCCAGTTCTGGTTCTGAAGAAGAATAACAAGTGGCGTATGTGTATAGACTACACCAGCCTGAACAAGGTCTGCCCAAAGGATCCGTTTGCTCTGCCACGGATTGACCAAGTGATAGACTCCACAGCCGGATGCGAGTTGTTGAGTTTTTTGGATGCGTACTCAGGGTACCATCAGATCAAGTTGGACCCAGCTGACCGCCTGAAGACTGCCTTCATCACACCCTTTGGAGCTTTCTGCTACCTGACTATGACATTCGGCTTGAGGAATGCCGGTGCCACTTTTCAGCGTTGCATGCAGAAATGCCTCTTGAAACAACTCGGCAGAAATGCCCACGTCTATGTAGACGACATTGTGGTGAAGACAGAGAAGCGCGGTACCTTGCTGGAAGACCTGAAAGAAACATTCGCCAACTTGCGCCGATTCCAAATCAAGCTCAACCCCGAGAAGTGCGTGTTCGGAGTACCAGCCGGCCAGCTACTAGGCTTCCTGGTCTCCGAACGCGGCATCGAGTGCAACCCCGTCAAGATCAAGGCCATCGAGAGGATGGAGATTCCCACCAAACTGCGAGATGTGCAGAAGTTCACCGGCTGCTTGGCCTCCCTGAATCGTTTTATCAGCCGACTAGGAGAGAAGGCTCTCCCCCTGTACCGACTCATGAAGAAGTCCACTCACTTCGAGTGGAACGACCAAGCCGACCAAGCCTTCCATGAGTTGAAGAAAAATGCTGACCACTCCGCCTGTCTTGGCAGCGCCGACTGAAAAGGAGCCCATGCTCCACTACATCGCTGTGACTAGCCGAGTAGTCAGTACTGTTGTTGTGGTCCAGCGCCCGGAAGAAGGCCGAGCCCAGCTAGTCCAGAGGCCGGTGTACTACCTAAGCGAAGTGCTGTCCAGCTCAAAGCAGAACTACCCGCACTACCAGAAGATGTGCTATGGGGTATACTTCGCCGCCAAGAAACTGAAGCCCTACTTCCAAGAACACCCCATCACGGTCGTGTGCACCGCCCCGCTCGCCGAGATCATAGGCAGCCGGGATGCATCCGGCCGGGTGGCTAAATGGGCTATTGCACTGGCGCCCTACACGATCTTCTACCAACCCCGCACCGCCATCAAGTCCCAAGCATTGGCCGAGTTCCTCGTCGACTGGGCCGAGACCCAGTACCTACCGCCGGCTCCCGACTCTACCCACTGGCGGATGCACTTTGACGGGTCCAAGATGCGCACCGGCTTGGGAGCCGGCATCGTCCTCACCTCTCCCAAAGGCGACAAGCTCAAGTACACACTGCAGATCCACTTCGCCGCCTCCAACAACGTGGCCGAGTACGAGGCTCTCGTACATGGGCTCCGGCTAGCCAAAGAGCTCGGCATACGCCGGATCCTGTGTTACGGCGACTCAGACTTGGTGGTCCAGCAGTCGTCTGGCGACTGGGACGCCAAGGATGCGAACATGGCGAGCTATCGATTCCTCGTCCAGCAGATCAGCGGATACTTCAAAGGGTGCGAGTTCCTTCACGTGCCAAGGGCCGACAACGACCAAGCAGATGCCCTAGCACGGATTGGCTCCACCTGACAAGCCATACCGACTGGCGTCTCCCTCCAGCGCCTCCTCAAGTCGTCCATCAAACCGTCTCCAAAGTCAGACTCTATCTTCGTACCGCCTGCGCCAGATGCAGCCGGATCCGACTGAAGGAACCCCGCAGGCGGCACGGGGACTTCGACAACTGGCCCGGGGACTGCCGTAGTCGCACCCGGCCCGAGGACTTCAGAACCCGGCCCGGGGACTGCAGCAGTCGGCCCGGGGACTGCAACGACACAAGAAGCGGTGGCCGACTCCAATTCCACGCCACCCAACCCACCCACCCGAGTCATGGTGGCTACACTAACAGAAGAAGAAGTCACAGCTCCGTCATGGGCCCAGCCCATCCTCAAGTTCCTAGTCAGCAGAGAGCTGCCGGCTGATGAGATCTCAGCAAGACTAGTGCAACGACGAGCCGCAGCATATGCGATAATCAATAGAGAGCTTGTGAAGCGCAGCGTCACTGGAGTCTTCCAGCGTTGTGTCAAGCCAGAAAAAGGAGTGACAATCCTCAAGGATATCCACCAAGGCGAATGCGGCCACCACGCAGCCTCAAGATCACTTGTGGCCAAGGCTTTCCGCCATGGTTTCTTTTGGCCGACTGCCTTGGAAGATGCTAAATAAATAGTCAAGAGCCGCAGAGGATGCCAAGTTTTTAGTTCCAAGCAACACCTGCCGGCTTCTGCACTCAAGACCATTCCCCTCACCTGGCCTTTTGCCGTCTGGGGACTGGACATGGTGGGCCCTTTCAAGACAGCCCGCGGCAGCTTGACGCATCTACTTGTCGCTGTGGACAAGTTCACAAAGTGGATCGAAGCAAAGCCGATCAAGAAGCTGAACGGGCCGACTGCCGTGACATTCATCACCGACATCACTACTCGGTATGGCGTGCCACACAGCATCATCACCAACAACGGCGCGAACTTCGCCAAAGGAGCACTGGCACATTTCTGCGCGACGCAGGGCATCCGACTGGACTTAGCGTCCGTTGCCCACCCGCAGTCAAACGGCTAGGTCAAGCGAGAAAATGGACTCATCCTCTCCGGCATCAAGCCCCGACTGGTTGTACCACTGGAGCGATCAGCCAGCTGCTGGCTCGATGAGCTGCCGGCTGTCCTCTGGAGTCTGCGCACTACACCCAACAAGTCAACCGGCTTCACTCCATTCTTCCTCGTGTATGGTGCCGAGGCTGTCATCCCAACAGACATCGAGTTCGACTCGCCTCGGATCACCATGTACACGGAGGAGGAGGCCAAGGAAGCAAGAGAAGACGGCGTCGACCTACTGGAAGAAGGCCGGCTGTTAGCACTCAGCCGGTCCGCCATCTACCAGCAAGGGCTGCGCCGCTACTACAACCGCAAGGTCAAGCCAAGATCCTTCCAAGAGGGAGACCTTGTGCTCTGGCTAATCCAGCGAACAGCCGGCCAGCACAAGCTCTCGGCCCCGTGGGAAGGCCCCTTAGTCATCAGCAAGGCACTAGGCAACGACTCCTACTACCTGATCGATGCGCAAAAACCAAGAGCACGCAAGAGAGACGACTCCGGCAAGGAGTCGGAGCGACCATGGAACGCAAACCTCCTGAGAAGATTTTACAGTTGAAAGCAGTATGTATCATGCTACCCTTTTTGTATTAAGTACAAACCAACAGGCCCCCCGAACAGTACTCGGGGACTTCCTTTGTTTATCTATAAATGACAAGTGTCATATCCATGAATGTATTATTACATTTGATTTCTTGTTGGGCACCGGGTTCGACTAGTTTTCCCGGGGACTGGCCGCCTTGAGCTATATTAAAAGTTCTACCTGAAGTCGGACAAGTAGTGTGCCGACTCCCGAGTCCTCTCTTGCTGAAAGTCGCAGCTCGAAGAACCGACTGTCCGACTAGCAAGAGGCAAGGCAGAAAGGATGCCCACACGAAAAACGGCTAAGGACCAACGAACTTATATAGCAAAAAGACGGCCTCCAACCACGCTCGCCGGCTGTCAGAACAGCCAGCTGGCCGGCTTCCTAAAACACTTAGCTTTAGTCCAGCACAGCTAGAGTACTTCCCCCCCCCCAAATTGGCCAAGCACTCCTCCAGCTACAGATTGCAGAGCAACTGTCTGACTGGGGAGGCGGCAACCAAGGGAGGGCGGCAAAGGAAACAGCAGAAGGATAAAAAGCAAAGTACGAGGAAAAGCCAAATGCATGCATAAGTTATATATACATATAAAGGCCCCCCAACAGGCTGGCAATCGACATGGTTCGAATCCACCCCCAGTGGGTGGAATTGTGCAGACTTAACAAAGCATTGTTCCAAAAGTGACAAGACAGGAAAACAAAAGATGGCAGACTAGACTAGGGCGCGGTGCGGAAGCCGAGCTGGTCGGTGGAGACGGCCTCGCCGGCTGAAGGAGTGGCCGCCTAGTGGGTCTCGGCTTGGTCACCACCGGTGGCAGGCGACGCACTCGCGCGTGACGTGGTGCTGGAGGCGTGGTCAGGCTGATGCTGGTCGGCTGCTCCACCAGCCGGCTCAGCGTCTTCACCTTCCTCCTCCTCTTCTTCGCCCTCGTCGCTGGAGTCGATCTCCTCCGCCGAGTCTTCACCGTCTGCCGGGTTCAGCCCGAACCACTCCTCCGGCTGGGCGACACCGTTGTCATCTACCTCGGGGGCGAAGACGCTGGTGTCGGTGTAGTCGGCAATCGCCGAAGCCCGCCGGATGATAGCCGGCCGCGCCGGCTCCAGCTCCGTGTCGGCTTGCTGCCGCCAGGTAGCCAGCTGATCCAGGCTCAGGCCGGGATACCAGGCCTTGATGAACTCCAGCGCCCGCCTGGCGCCGGACCGAGCCGCCGAGGCCTTCCAGGCTTCGAAGCGGCCGACTGCCACCTCCAGCCAGTCGGCAGTTCGACTGGGGGTGTGAGGAACCACTTGGCCGGGCCAGAGGGCGGCCAATACTTGCGCCCCGGCACGCTGAAGCCGGCGGAGCAGTCGGTGAGCCGGCTGGATGCGGGCCTGGATCGCCAAGAGCTGCTCCTCCAGCGAACGGCCGGCGGTTGGCGAAATCTCGAAGCCAGCCAGCCTTCGCGCTTGGCGGCGGGCCTCGATGATCTGGTTGGCGGCGGAAGAATAGCCAGGGAAATACTCTGTGCAAGAAAGAAGAAGGAAAGAAGAGAAAAACACCAAGTCAGAAAGCGAGCCAAAAGTGGCAGACGGCAAAAAAGGACGAAGAAGTAGGCGGCTTACCGTCAACCAGATCTTCGATCTGACCATAGCCAGAGATCAGAGTTTGCCTTGCTTCAGCCCAGCCAGCCGCCTCCGTCTCGTACTCGGCCTGGAGGGCGGCTTCGCGGTCCTGCACCGCCTTCAGAGCCGCCTTGTGGCCTTCCTCCTGGTCGGCCTACTTCTTGGCCAGGCGGTCGCGTTCCTGCACCAAGGCGGCGAGCTCAGCATCCTTAGCACGAAGGGCAGTCTGAGACTCTCCCAGCTGTGCCCTCAGACCGGCGTTGGCTGCTGCAGAAACGGCAGAAAAAGAAAGAACAGTAAGAGGAAGTCGTCAAGGAAGATCCGACCCGACTACTCAGCAGTCAGCCCGAATCTCGGGGACTACACCCAGTGGGTGCGCTGACGCGCCCCCACATGAGATAAAGAACAAAGCACGTACCAAGGCTCTCAGTAAGGTCGGCGGTCTTCTGGGTCAGCTCCCGAGCCTGGGAGTTGAAGGCGGCCGCACGTAGATTGTGGTAGTCCTGCAAGATAGACAGAAGATCGAAGTAAGAACGAGAATAGCAAAGCCAAATCCACTAAGAAGTTCCAAGCCGCCTGCTCAGCAGCCGACTCGGAACTCGGGGACTACACCCAGTGGGTGCGCTGACGCGCCCCCACGGAAGAAATCAAGACCAAGAAGAAGCAAGATAAGAAGACTAACCCGGATGGCCGCCCGCGTCGCAAGGAACTTGTCGGTGTACTGCCTCAGCACCGTAGCATCAGCCTGGAGCCGGGTCCGGACGTCCTGCGCGGCCATGTTCATCACGGCCGTCCCTCCGCCCAGCGTCCACCCCGAGGTAGCGCTGGCCAACTCCACATCGTGGGCCGACGAGCTGTAGCCCGCGGCTGGCTGCGGCTCCGATGCGGCCTTCTGTGGCTCTTACGCAGCCTTCCCCACGCGCCGGCTCGGCGGCATCCGGAGTAAATGGCCACGGGTAGCCTAACCGACTGCCCCTGGCTCTTCCAAAAAATTATCAAGCCTTTGGGCCTTCAAGCGCTCCAAGCATCGGACCATCTTCCCTGGCCGGCTACCTCTGAAGCCGACTCACGGAAGGCGGCAGCCTCAGCAACCTCCCCCCGGGATAACGACGGGGTGGCCGACTCCGGGAAGCCGGCCGTAAAGGATGCCGACTTCCCCGAAGCCGGCCCTGAAGAACGCCGATTCCAAGAAGCCGGCCAAGACCGCAACCACCAAAGCTATGCCATATAACGGTGACAAGACGGGGTGTGCCCGCAGTGCGGCCCACTACCCCCGAAACCCGAGGCAGTCATGGCCACAGGACGCCGTACGGGACGGCCATCTCCCGTCCGGCTCAGCACTGTAGCCATGCTAGCCTCGACGTCACCCACGGCAGACGCCGGCACGGCCCACGAGTGGCGGGCCCCTTCAGTCAGAGAGAGGCGCGGAGGCGGCCCGGCCTCCCCCAGTCGGCCAAGGGCGTAGCCGGCCCCCAGAAGTCGGCTACCCCCTCCCTCGAAGCATGTGCCACATTAAGGAGACAAGACGAGGTAAGGCTACAGTGAGAGCCCTCGAGGCGGCCCACTGTAGCCACGCTTACCTCAACGAAGCCCTCGTCATCAGGGGAGAGGCTACAGTAAGCAGCCGCCGACAAGATCCTAGGCGGTGGGGTCGGTCTGTCGACCAAGAGGCCGGCAGCCGGCGGGACCCACCAGTCGGCGGGCCCCAACAGCCGGCGGAGAAGCCGGCGAGCGTAGACACTGACGGCTGGGACCAGTGCCCAGCTGGATTACAATTGTACCCCCGGGGGGTAGGCCTATATAAACCCCCCAGGGCACCCATGCAAAGGGTTGGCTTCTGAGCATAGCACACACACCATAGAAAGAGAGAAGCAAGAGCTAGCCTTGTTCTTCTTCTCCCTTCAACCCAACAGCTCTAGGAGCGATTGTAGCTACTTTTCCTGATCTAGTGATCATGCGGAAACCCCGCAGAGCAGGACTAGGGGTGTTATCTCCTCGGAGAGCACCGAACCTGGGTAAGATCCGCCGGCGTGCATGTCTTCGCCTCATCCCGTTTCCAGGCACCGGGGACGTCTTATTGGCACCCACAATGATAAGCCACCCGTTGGCATATGTCGCACCTACCACCCAACAATATGCAATTAGTCCCAGAGTGATAGATATTCAAGAGGGATATAATAAAAACTTTCATGAAGATCATTGGATGTTAAAAACTTGACTCCTTGTAATAGTTTTAAGATATGATGATAGTAATATATGAGTCATGTTGGTGAGTAATTATGCCTTAGTAAGAATATTGGTGTTAAGGTTTGTGATTCCCTATGCAAGCACGGAAGTCAATACTGATGCAATGAAATTACATCCTACTTGTGCATTATTCAGTGTTAGTTATGTTTAATGCCCTTTTATGATCGTTTTCGTTTCTTGGTTGGTCGCTTCTCAATCTATTTGCTAGCCTCCATTTGTACTAAGTAGAAATACTACTTGTGCATCCAAACTCCTTAAACCAAGTTGTGCCAAATGAGTCCACCATACCTACCTATATGCGGTATTTACATGTCATTCCAAGTAAATTTGTATGTGCCAACTCTAATTTTCAAAATGAACTTCCTTTTTGTGTGCCTGTACCGCTCATGAAGCGGCAGGGGGTGGCCAATATTTTCCATGCTATATATTTTATTCTCAAGATGAGTGTTTTTTCACTTCTTATCGCACGAGATTGTGGCAAGGTAATAAGGATGCCCAGTATCGAAATGAATTTTTTTAATTTATGTTGTTCAATAATAAATTCCTTGGAAAGTGTTGGTATGGAAGGCACCCGTGGATGCGGCTAGCCATGGATTGTGAAAGGATGATGGAAAAAGGAATAAACATTATTTTATATTTGAGAACCGCCTATGATTTATCTAGCATGGAAGGTATTGGGAATTCTCGGTCGTTTTCGTTGACGGGAAAAGCATGCCTCTCAAAATAATTTTGTCTCTCAATTTAAGGTTTGAGCTCTGGAACCTCTACAAATCTCTTCTTCCCTCTATGAAGGGTCTATCTATTTACTTTATGTAAATTTTATTTTTATCGAGTCTCCATCTTCTCTTATAAAGCACCAACTAGGGAACACTATTATCATACTTGTGCATTGGGCATAGTTAATATTTGAGTGTGTTTCTTGAATGGATCAATGACTGAGCATAATGGGTTAGGGGTAGCTTTCTTTAGTGTTGATATTTTGAAAGACATGGTTGCTTGTTGATATGCTTGAGTATTGATGCCATCATCTCAAATAGACTATTGCTTTGAATCATCTAAAAGTCCAAATGTCCATGCTACAAAAGAAAATAATATGTGATGAACATGTTAGGTAGCATTCCACATCAAAAATTATGTTTTTATCATTTACCTACTCGAGGACGAGTAGCAATTAAGCTTGGGGATGCTGATACATCTTCAACGTATCTATAATTTTTTATTGTTCCATGTTGTTATATTATCAATCTTGGATGTTTTATATTCATTTTATAGCAACTTTATATCATTTTTTGGGACTAACCTATTGACATAGTGCCCAGTGCTAGTTGTTGTCTTCTGCTTGTTTTTTACTTCACAGAATATCCATATCAAACGAAGTCCAAATGCAGCAAAACTTTTTAGACATTTTTTCCTGCCCAGAAGACACCCAGGAGGCCAAGGAGGTGCACCAGAGGAGGCCCGTGGGGCCCACTAGGCACAAGGGCACGCCAGAGGCCCCATGCGCGCCCTGGTGGGTAGTGGGGCCCATGGGATTTTTTTTCCACCACCTCTCAACTCTACAAATACCCAAATATTCCAGAAACCCTAGGAGAGTTGAGAGATTAGAGTTTCCACCGCCGCAAGTTCCAGAACCACAAGATCCAATCAAGAGCCCTTTTTCGGCACCTTGCCGGAGGGTATATGATCACGGAGGGGTTCATCATCCTCATTGGTGCTCCTCCGATGATGCGTGAGTAGTTTACCACAGACCTACGGGTCCGTAGGCAGTAGCTAGATGGCTTCTTCTCTCTTTTTGATCTTCAATACAATGTTCTCCTCGATGTTCTTGGAGATCTATTTGATGTAACTCTTTTTTGAGGTGTGTTTGTTGGGATCCGATGAATTGTGAGTTTATGATCAAATATATCTATGATTATTATTTGAATCTTTGTTGAACTCTTATATGCATGATTGTTATAGCCTCGTATTTCTTCTCCGAAGCTTTGGTTTGGTTTGGCCAACTAGATAGATTTTTCTTGCCATGGGAAGAGGTGCTTTGTGATGGGTTCGATCTTGCGATGCTCAATCTCAGTGACAGAAGGAGACATGACATGCATGTATCGTTGCCATTAAGGATATAACGATGGGGTCTATTCCTACATGAATAGATCTTGTCTACATCATGTCATCGTTCTTATTGCATTACTCCATTTCTTCGAGAACTTAATACACTAGATGCATGCTGGAAAGCGGTCGATGTGTGGAGTAATAAAAGTGCGGTCTACTAATCTTGGACGTGATGCCTATATACATGATCATTGCCTTGGAAATCGTCATAATTATTTGCTCTTCTATTAATTTCCCAACAGTAATTTGTCTACCCACCATATGCTATTTTCTCGAGAGAAGCCACTAGTGAAATCTACGACCCCCGGGTCTATTTTCTATCATAATGTTTTTAGATCTATTAATCCAAAAATCCAAAAATACCTTGCTGCACTTTTTCTTTACCTATTTTATTTTGTGTTTTTGTTAGATCTACCTATCCAATCTCATATAATTTAACCTATCTCAATATCGAGGAGGGATTGACAACCCCTCTTACGCGTTGGGTTGCAAGTTTTTGTTAATTGTGTGAAGGTACTGCTTACATAGTTTGGTGGATCCTCCTACTGGATTGATACCTTGGTTTCATAACTAAGGAAAATACTTATCGTTGCTGTGTTGCATCATCCTCTCCTCGTCGGGGAAATACCAACGCAGGTACAAGCCATCAGATACCGACACATCTCGGTTTTGTGAAGTATCGTGAAGCAAAGGGAACATCACATAATAACCAAAGGTTCACTTGAATACCATGCGTGTGCTCATAGGGATTGATATGGACGTCGACAATTCCGCTCTCGGTCATTGAACGAACGATTTCGTTCATGTATATGAGTTACCGAACCTACGGGGTCACAAGATTAAGGAAATCGTGATCTACGAAGTGTTAGTAGGATGAGAGCGCTGAGAATATATTTATGGAATTGTTTCATTAATTTCCAGAATAGTTCCAACAGGATCCAGAATAGTTTCGGGGTCACTGGAAGGGTTTCGGTGAATATCGGGTAATACCATGTATTACTGATAAATATTATATAGGTGGGAAATGTTTATGGGGATGTTAAAAATATATATAATGGTCTAAAAGTATTTAGAACAATTTTGTATTTAATTTAATATAAACGGTCCTAAAAAGGCCAAGAGGTGGAAGGCAACTTGGGCCACAATGGCCCAAGCGGAGAAGGCGCCTCCTTCCCTAAGGACGGAGGCCAAATTGGAGGAGGGGAGGATTCCTCCTCCCCTCCTTAGGCCGATGCACCCAAGGGGGCTCTTTTCCCCTTGCTGGCAGCCCCTCCTATCCCCTCTATCCTATATATACATGAGGATTTGTGCTCTTTTGATAAGCCTCACATGGTTCTAATCTCCACCCTCTAATTCTCCGGCGACGATTAGCTCTGGATGGCGAAGCGCTGCCGGATCGTGAAGGCTGCACGCTTGTAACGAAGTAGAGATGTTGTGCTTTCGGTCTTCAGTTCGAGGGACTGTTCGTGGGCAGTTCGCAGGATCGTTCATCGATGGTTCGAGGGACTTCAAGTATGATCTACACCGACATGTTCTTCTTCCATAGCAACTCGGTGATGGTAATGATCATGATCACAACCCGTTATGCATCTTCATATTGATCTTGGGTGTGCGTAGGCATGAAAATGTTGTTTCCTACTACGTTTCCAACAGTGGCATCATGAGCAATCATATGAGTAGGTGTAGGTTGCGATTTAGATCACATGTGATTGTGAGGGTTGATGTTCTTTCTGTGCTTCCCTCGAATGTTGCTTTGGTTCAATTCATCGACGACACGGTGTTGCTTTTCACAAGGTTATGACAATTGATCGGCTCTGGCTGTCGACGATCTGCTAACAGTTCCTTGGGCTTCACCATAGTTGAGAATAGTGAACCATCGTGTACACAAGAGGGTGCCAAAGATGGATGATCTTCTAGGGGTCATGCGTATTTTACGAAGTTTAGTGTGGGGGACAAGACTTTTAATTAAGTCTCTTCTTTCAGACACCTCGAAACTTAATCTAGCATCAAGAATCATCGCCTATATTGTGGACGTAGGTAGCTAGAATTATTTGTTAAAACTAGTTAACCACATAACTAAAATTTTACTAAAACCGATTATATGACGTCTAACTTGGTTTTGCAGATTATGCATATGATGTGGTATAGCCTTCGTCATGATAATGAGTTTATGTATGAGATGGTTATATGTTGTAAAGTTAAGTCGCCTGCGTGTTACGACATGATGGCTGGAGCCACGAGATTTCCATGTTAATGTAAATATCTTAGAGATAACCTACAAGTTACAGGTGATGATGGCAAACGTACATGGAGGACCCCGACGAGGAAAGGTGTACTTGGTGTGGAACGAGGAGCTATAATTTCGTGCCACCGCAGAATTTCTGAAATTTGGTGCCACGACAATGTTTTCTAAAACGGTTGCAACGACAACGTTTTCTGAAATTATTGTCACGGCAACATTTTTGAAACGGTTGCCACGGCAACAAAATATTGGCCGTCACAACGCTTCAACTGGAGATTGAAGATAGTCATGAAGATTCCGGCGCCCAGGGCTATACCATAACATGCTTTTATGAATTGCCTAAGATGTTTATCCCTTTTTTGTTTGCACCCTTTGATTGCGTAGTAGTCAATTATTAGGGTGATCTCTCACAGTAAATATCAAGTTAAAATGTGCTCTTCCGAGTGTTGCAACCGTCTATAACATGTAGCGTTTCGGAGTGCGTCATGTCCACATGAGTACAAATAGGATGTGAGGTCTAAGACAGAACTGGTCAGACATGTTAGAAGATAGCACTCGGTTATCTTGAAGTTCTAGCAGAATTGTTCTGAGCTCGGAGCACAAAGCATCAAAAGATGAACAAGAGTCATATGGTGATATGATCGGCAATAGTTTGTCCACTGGTCAAAATTCTTGTCATCAGTGATGACCACATCAATGGCTGAGAACTAGATCAGGGTCTTGAATTACTCACTTTCAATTATGAGAAATATTGATTTGAGTGGTAGTGCCTTTATATTGAAATTTGTTTAAACACTAGCTGTCATGGGAAACCACGGCCACCTATGGGGCCATGAGCCCCTTCTGGTTCGGCGGGGGGATGGGCGCGTTGCACAAAGAGCGGAGAAGCGTAACACAGCACGACAGAGATCACACGGGCAATTTTACCCAGGTCCGGGCCGCCGTGAGACGTAAAACCCCACTCCTGCTTTGGTGGATTGATGGTGGAGAATGGTGGAGAAGCGCAGTGCTCTTGCCCGGCAAGGTTGCCTCGGGGCAAGAGTGGCTATGCGCGTATGAATGTGAGAGGGTCCAAATACCTTCTACTGTTGCCATGGGCCTCCTTTTATAGATCAAGGGGTCACCACAGTGGCAAATTAGTCTTTACATACTGTTTAGATAGCAAACAGTGCTATCATACCTAACTTTGCAGGTTGACAGAGCACATTAAATGCGCAGCTTAGTGTCACATCACAGCTTGCCCGACAGGCCCTGCTGGGCTGTTTTGCCAGCCTCGCGCTTGCTTGCTTGACACGTCTCAGGACGGGTGTCTCTTGGAGGTATTTTCTGTAGGAAGTGGCTGCCATGTGGCAGGGAGCAGCCACCTAGTCACTTAGGAGCTTGACACCGCACTGATCGATGACGTGCGTCGCTGTGAGGTGGTGTGGTGGAGTGGTTTGCCTCCGTGAGCCCCGGTAGGCCTGTCGGGGTGATCTTGGACGCTTGCTTCTGGGGTAACCCCAACCTCGCCAGGCTCGCCTGCCCGGCAAGGGTGGTTCTTCTTGTAGTGGTATCTTGTCCCTCTGGCTAGTCTTGGTCTTCTTGATCTGGACTTTGATCCTTCAAAGAACTGATCCCTCGCGCTTTGATCTAATCTTGGTGCTGTAATCTTGGGCCTGTGCATAGTTTGGGCAATGGACCCAGGTTTCATTGCACCGACAGGAGCCCCCGGGCCTAGCCCGAATGCGCTGCCATGCGTCGTCGGGGTAGGCCCTAAGAAGTGCACATGCAGGGGTGTAGAAGTGGCTGGCCCCTTGAGATATTCCTTGCTTCTTCATTATCTTGAGCCCGGGCCAGTTTCCATTTCTTCCGCGCATCGCGTAACGCCAATCGTAGTGGGGCCACTCTTGTAATGGCCCATGAATGACTTTAACGCACGGGCGAGTAACTGCCAATTCACTCTTCCCACCACGGCCTTATCCTTAGCCACATATGATGCATGCACCAAGTGGGGTAGGTAACGGAGGCGCGTGGTGCGGGAGAGCATCAAGGGGGGGCGGTCTTCTTGGATTGGTGGAGGAGGGCGGCGGTTACCCATCGTGGGATCGGCTCTCTTCTTGGCCCGCCTATAAAAGGATGGGCGGGGGAGGAGCGGGGGCATTCATCCCCACATCCCTTCTCCTCCATCCTATGCTTTCTGCTGGTCATGCCGAAGGGGAGAGCCCGGGGCCAGGCCCCAGGAAGTATCTTGGGGTTGGCGATGTCGAATGCTTGTGCTGATGCTTGGGGAGTGAGTCTGGTCCAGGTCCGGAGGGGGTGCAGTGGACGAGTCATCCGCGGTGTAGGAGATATCAAGCTCTCCCATTGTGGTGGAATGCTTGTCTCCTCTGCCTCGGCCGGCCGTGTAGTAAGTGTCGGACCTGGTCACGAGCCATTGCAGCCCATCGACCTGGTGACTGGGTTCTTGGAGCCCCCGACGCCCGTCCGGGATGCAGGGCTCGGGGTTGTTGGTAATCCCAGCACTGCCCCTTCCAGCGGAACCGGGGCCAATGCTGAAGAAAGGGGCGCCTTCCTGCCTGCCAAGGTGGGGAGCGGTGTACCCCGAGTCCCCTGGCCGTCTTGGCCGTCAGTCGCTTCTCCGGGGAAGGTGTCGGGCTGGGGCCCCGGCGTCTCCCCGGAGCGATGGTGATGGAGAGAAAATGAGGGAAGACGGAGAAGGCGGGTGGCAGGGCGTCAGGTCGGAGTACGATGGCACCGACGCCTTCGTCTCCTTCTGGTGACCTGCCGCCTCGTCTTTCCGCTCTTCCCCCCCCC
Source organism: Aegilops tauschii subsp. strangulata (assembly GCF_002575655.3). Taxonomy (NCBI): domain Eukaryota; kingdom Viridiplantae; phylum Streptophyta; class Magnoliopsida; order Poales; family Poaceae; genus Aegilops; species Aegilops tauschii. The sequence continues at coordinate 106,626,388 of NC_053038.3, read as the reverse complement.
CCCCACCGCACCATCATCACCGGTCTCTTTGGGTGATAGTCGGGGAGGGATGTTCCTTTGGTGCCTTCATCCCCCTCCAGCAGTCTTCCAGCTGTGCTTTGGTGGTTGATCCCACTGGTGCTCGAGCTGGGGCTTCTTGCTGGTCCTGAAGGTGGTGACAAGGGCACTGCCGAGCTGCTCCCCGTGCCCCTCTTTCGCAGCCTTGCCACTCCCGATCTTGTCAGGCTGCGCCCGGCAGGCCATGACGGGACCGGGGTGGGCTCCTGCTTGGGTGCTCCTTTAGCCATCTCCTCTTCCCACCGCAATACCTGGCGGAGGGAAAACGAAAAGAGGAGATTACGGGACATTTATCTTTTTTCAATCTTAAATCCGCAGGCACATTGCAAATTTTTGTTCAAATTATGTAATCTCTAGAATCCATGTTTGTGTCTTGTAAGGCAAGTACTTGTTTGATCAGCATATTAATGAGAAAGATAAACCCTGCCGGGGACTTCTGCACGTAATATGTCCATGCAGGGGCGGAACGCCTCTATACTTTTAAGTAAACAAGTTTCCCCTGGCAGGCTACCCTACCAGTACCCTCTGTTTTGTTGCCGTGGAGTCAGGCCTACCGGGCACAAATCATGAAGAGGGACCAGCCCCCCGCCGATCTTTTTTCACCAAAGGCCACTGCGACCATCCTGACTAAAGCAACATTCGAGTCAAGGGATGGGAGCACCTAAGTTTCAAAAAGCGGTGAGGTTTTCTTATGCACAAGTCTTTACTTACAAAACACGTATGGATAAGAGAAAGAACTTATCTGTTTGGCTTGCCGGTGATCGCATTGTAGGCTCATCTTTCCATCTCCTCTTGGAGACCAAGTCCTCGGCAGGAGCCTGTAATTTATGCAGATGAAAATGATGCCAGATGCGATCTTATCTACACGAACATGTGATGCTCATAAAATGCTTATGCATGCGATGCTCATAAACGCTTCATTTATTTCCCTGTTGCTCAGGGTCTGCGCCTGGCTTTGTACAAGGGGTTACATGCAACTGAGGCAAGGCCTGTACAAAAGGGTGGCTGCTGGGCCCCGACAGCCGCGCCTTACGGTATAACTTGCGGAGATGCTCAATATTCCATGAGTTTTGCAATTGAATGCCATCTTCAGCCTCCAGACGGACTGCGCCATGTCTGGTGTCTCGTACTACCCGGTAAGGGCCTTCCCACTTTGGCGTCAACTTGTTTGCACCCTTGGCGGACTAAACGCGACTAAGGACAAGGTCGCCTTCCTCAAAACACCGGGCATGAACCCTGCGGCTGTGATAGCGAACGCAGGGCTTGCTGGTAGCATGCAGCACGCATAGTAGCCCAGAGACGGTTCTCCTTGAGAAGCACAGCGTCGTCACGCCGGTGCTGATCCTGCGCTACTTCATCATAGGCAAGCACTCGAGGTAACCCGTAAATGAGTTTCGTGTGGATAACTGCTTCTGTCCCATCGACTAGGGAGAAGGGAGTCTGCCCGGTTGCTCAATTTGGTGTCGTTCTGAGGGACCAGAGAACCACCGGCAGCTCATCGATCCATCGCCTGCCGCACTACTGCAGCTTATCAAATGTTCTCATCTTGAGTCCTCGCAACACTTCAATGTCCGCCCTCTCAGCTTGTCCATTGCTTCTGGGATGTGCAACAGAGGCAAATGAGATCTTGCTTCCGAGGGCATGAACATATTGCATGAAGGCGCGGCTCGTGAACTAGGTGCCGTTGTTGGTGATGATCTGGGCAGGGACCCCGAAGCGGCACACCAATCCTTTCAAGAACTTGATAGCTGACTGAGCAGTCACCTTTCTCATGGCTTCTACTTCCAACCACTTTGTAAACTTGTCGATGGCAACGAACAAGAATTCAAAGCCCCCAGTAGCTCGAGGGAAGGGGCCAAGGATATCGAGCCCTCAGACCGAACACGGCCATGACAAAGGGATTGTCTGAAAAGCTTGGGCAGGCAGATGGATGTTCTTGGAATGGAACTGGCAGGCTTAACACTTGGTGACTAGCTCGACCACATCTCGGAGGGCTGTGGGCCAATAGAATCCTTGCCGGAATGCTTTCCAACCAACGCCCTTGATCCAATGTGGGAGCCGTGATACATCTCCGTCGTATCTATAATTTTTGACTGCTCCATGCCAATATTATACAACTTTCATATACTTTTTGGCAACTTTTTATACTATTTTTGGGACTAACATATTGATCCAGTGCCCAGTGCTAGTTCCTGTTTGTTGCATGTTTTATGTTTCGCAGAATATCCATATCAAACGGAATCCAAACGGGATAAAAACGCACGGAGAATATTTTTGGAATATTTGAAGAATTCTGGAAGTAGAATCAACGCGAGACGGTGCCCGAGGTGGCCACGAGGCAGGGGGGCGCGCCTGCCCCCCTGGGAGCGCCCCTGACCCTCGTGGGCCAGCCGTAAGGCGGTTGATGCCCTTTTGTGGCCGCAAGAAAGCTAATTTTTGGTTAAAAATATCACGGCGAAGGTTTCAATCCAATCGGAGTTACGGATCTCCGGATATAAAAGAAACGGTGAAAGGGCAGCGGGGAGAACGCAGAAACAGAGAGAGACAGATCCAATCTCAGAGGGGCTCTCGCCCCTCCCACGCCATGGAGACCATGGACTAGAGGGGAAACCCTTCTCCCATCTAGGGAGAAGGTCAAGGAAGAAGAAGAAGAAGGAGGGGGGCTCTCTCCCCCTCGCTTCCGGTGGCGCCGGAACGCCGCCGGGGGCCATCATCATCACCGCGATCTTCACCAACACCTCCGCCATCTTCATCAAAATCTCCATCACCTTCCCCCCTCTATCTATAGCGGTCCACTCTCCCGCAATCCGCTGTACCCTCTACTTGAACATGGTGCTTTATGCTTCATATTATTATCCAATGATGTGTTGCCATCCTATGATGTCTGAGTAGATTTTCGTTGTCCTATCGGTGGTTGATGAATTGCTATGATTGATTTAATTTGCTTGTGGTTATGTTGCTGTCCTTTGGTGCCCATCATATGAGCGCGCGCGTGGATCACACCATAGGGTTAGTTGTATGTTGATAGGACTATGTATTGGAGGGCAAGGGTGATAGAAGCTTCAGCCTAGCATAGAAATTGATGCATACGGGATTGAAGGGGGACCAATATATCGTAATGCTATGGTTGGGTTTTACCTTAATGAACGTTAGTAGTTGCGGACGCTTGCTAATAGTTCCAATCATAAGTGCATAGAATTCCAAGTCAGGGATGACATGCTAGCAGTGGCCTCTCCCACATAAAACTTGCTATCGGTCTAGTAAAGTAGTCAATTGCTTAGGGACAATTTCGCAACTCCTACCACCACTTTTCCACACTCGCTATATTTACTTTATTGTGTCTTTATCTAAACAGCCCCTAGCTTTTATTTACGCGCTCTTTACTTCTAGTTCCATACTTGTTTCTGGTAAAGCGAACGTCAAGTGTGCGTAGAGTTGTATCGGTGGTCGATAGAACTTGAGGGAATATTTGTTCTACCTTTAGCTCCTCGTTGGGTTCGACACTCTTACTTATCGAAAGAGGCTACAATTGATCCCCTATACTTGTGGGTTATCAAGACCTTTTTCTGGCGCCGTTGCCGGGGAGCAATAACGTGGGCTGAATATTCTCGTGTGTGCTTGTTTGCTCTATCACTAAGAAATTTTTATTTGTTGTTCTTAGTTGTTCTTTATCTTTAGTTGTGGATATGGAACACGAAATACCAAAAAAATTAGGTGTACTTGCTACTCATGGAGATGAGGAACCTCCTAAAACCCTTGATGATCATTATGTGAAAAATATTATGTACCACTTTGATAATCCTGAGAAAACCCCATTCAATTTGGTAATGGGAGTAACGTTGGATCAATGTGAATACTTTAGGGATTATCGCTTGACACAAAAAGGGAAACTATTATGGGATTAAATTTATATATTGAAGTGGTATGCTCGGCAAGTATGCTTGAGTTATGATTATACTTGTTGCTCTAGGATGAAGGCTCCACACCTTCCCTTTTCATGCAAATTTAATGATAATAAAACCTTAGCTTCTTATGCTAATGGTATGTATGATTACTATGATGTGGAACAAATAGAAGAATTTGTTGCTTTTATGGGTGCTTATGAAATTGAATCTATGTTTAAAGAGTTTGAAGATTTTGATGATGCTGTTTATAGACCTGAAAATTTAGCTATCCTCAAATATTGCTATGAGAATTATGAATACAATTCCAATATTAATGCACTTATTGAGAAAGTCTCCTCTGTCCAAGAAGAGACTAATATTTTGCAGGAATCTATGGAAGAAGAAGTTGATGAAACTGTGAGCTCATTGGATGAAAAAGATGAGGAGGAGAGCGAAGAAAAAAAGGAGGAAGAGCGGATTAGCTACCCGTGCCCACCTTCTAATGAGAGTAACTCTTCAACTCATACATTGTTTAAATTCCCTTCGTGCTTAATGAAGGATGATTGTTATGATCCCGTTGATTCTCTTGAAATATCCCTTTTTGACAATGCTTGCTATGCTTGTGGCCAAGATGCCAATATGAATTATGCTTATGGAGATGAACTTGCTATAGTTCCTTATGTTAAACATGAAATTGTTGCTATTGCACCCACGCATGATAGTCCTATCATCTTTTTGAATTCTCCCAACTACACTATATCGGAGAAGTTTGTGCTCCTACTTGCAATTATTATGAGATAGGAACTATATCTCCACCTCTCTATGCACGATAAAATTGCAAGAAACTGTTTATACTACGCATTGGCCTTTACTATGTGTGCATGAATTGTTCTTTTATGACATGCCAATGCATAGGAAGAGAGTTAGACTTCGTCGTTTCTTGATATATGTTGCTTTGTGCTCACTACTAAATGCCAAATCATTGCTAATTAAAATTGGCTTTGATATACCTTGGGATCCGGGTGGATTCACTACTTGAGCACTATATGCCTAGCTTAATGGCTTTAAAGAAAGCGCTGCCAGGGAGACAACCCAGAAGTTTTAGAGAGTCATTTATTTCTGTTGATTGCTTTTACATAGTTTAAAAACAACAAAAATAAAGAGGGGAACCTAAAAACTTTTTCAAAAAGAAAAGCGAAAGTGAGAAAGACGAGCATTGTTAAAGTGGGAGCTAGCCTTGAACTTTGTTCATGCTCACGGAAACTTTGTGAATCTTGATTACAGAAACTTTTCAATAAAAATAATTACCCCCTTGTACAATTCCATTGTATTACAAAAATAATGTGCCAAGGTTTGCCTTTAGGATGTTCACAATGCTTGTTGGTTTGTACGGTGCAGGACAGAAACTTTGGCTGTAGTGCGCGATTTTTCATTTTTTACTGGAACGTCAAATGGTTCTGATTCTTTTTGAAATGTCTTTCTATACAAATTTGTTATTTTTTCTAATTTTGGAAGAATTTTTAAATATCATAAGTATGGTTAATGTTCATATTATTACAGACTGTTCTGTTTTAGACAGATTCTGTTTTTGATGCATAGTTTGCTTGTTTTGATGAAACTATCGATTCATATCAGTGGATTAATCCATGAAAAAGTGATACTACAGTAGACACAATGCAAAAACAAAATATGAATTGGTTTGCAACAGTACTTAGAGTAGTGATTTGCTTTATTATACTAACGGGTCTTACCGAGTTTTCTGTTGAAGTTTTGTGTGGATGAAGTGTTCGATGATCGAGAAGGTCTCGATGTGAGAAGAAGGAAGAGAGGAAAGAGCTCAAGCTTGGGGATGCCCAAGGCACCCCAAGTAAATATTCAAGGAGACTCAAGCGTCTAAGCTTGGGGATGCCCCGGAAGGCATCCCATCTTTCTTCAACAAATATCGGTATGTTTTCGGATTCGTTTCGTTCATGCAATATGTGCAAATCATGGAGCGTCTTTTGCATTTAGTTTTCATTTTTCTTTTATGCACCATGCTGGAATGAGTTAGTCCTTGGTTGGTTTATAGAATGCTCTTTGCACTTCACTTATATCTTTTGAGTATGGCTTTATAGAATGCTTCATGTGCTTCACTTATATCATTTGAAGTTTGGATTGACTGTTTCTCTTCACTTAGACAACCGCCATTTGTAGAATGCTCTTTTGCTTAACTTATATTTGTTAGAGTGTGGGCATATCTTTTGTAGAAAGAATTAAACTCTCTTGCTTCACTTATATCTATTTAGAGAGATGGCAGGAATTGGTCATTCACATGGTTAGTCATAAAATCCTACATAAAACTTGTAGATCACTAAATATTATATGTTTGATTCCTTGCAATAGTTTTGTGATATAAAGGTAGTGATATTAGAGTCGTGCTAGTTGAGTAATTGTGAAATTGAGAAATACTTGTGTTGAGGTTTGCAAGTCCCGTAGCATGCACGTATGGTGAACCGTTATGTAACGAAGTCGGAGCATGAGGTGTTCTTTGATTGCTTTCGTTATGAGTGGTGGTCGGGGACGAGCGATGGTCTTTTCCTACCAATCTATCCCCCTAGGGGCATGCGTAGTAGTACTTTGCTTCGAGGGCTAATAAACTTTTGCAATAAGTATATGAGTTCTTTATGACTAATGTGAGTCCATGGATTATACGCACTCTCAACCTTCCATCATTGCTAGCCTCTTCGGTACCGTGCATTTCCCTTTCTCACCTCGAGAGTTGGTGCAAACTTCGCCGGTGCATCCAAACCCCGTGATACGATACGCTCTATCACACATAAGCCTCATTATATCTTCCTCAAAACAGCCACCATACCTACCTATCATGGCATTTCCATAGCCATTCCGAGATATATTGCCACGCAACTTCCATCATCATCATATACATGACTTGAGAATTTATTGTCATATTGCTTTGCATGATTGTAAGATAGCTAGCATGATGTTTTCATGGCTTGTCTGTTTTTTGATATCATTGCTATGCTAGATCATTGCACATCCCGGTACACCGCCGGAGGCATTCATATAGAGTCATATCTTTGTTCTAGACATCGAGTGGTAATATTGAGTTGTAAGTAAATAAAAGTGTGATGATCATCATTATTAGAACATTGTCCCATGTGAGGTTATCAAAATAAAAGAGGCCAAAGAAGCCCAAATAAAAAAAAGAGGCCAAAGAAGCCCACCAAAAAAAAGGAGAAAAAAATAAAATAAAAAAATGAGAGAAAAAGAGAGAAGGGGCAATGTTACTATCCTTTTACCACACTTGTGCTTCAAAGTAGCACCATGTTCTTCATATACAGAGTCTCTTGAATTATCACTTTCATATACTAGTGGGAATTTTCATTATAGAACTTGGCTCCGATGATGGGCTTCCTCAAATGCCCGAGGTCTTCATGAGCAAGCAAGTTGGATGCACACCCACTTAGTTTTCAGTTTGAGCTTTCATATTCTTATAGCTCTAGTGCATCCGTTGCATGGCAATCCCTACTCCTCACATTGACATCAATTAATGGGCATCTCCATAGCCCGTTGATTAGCCGTGTCGATGTGAGACTTTCTCCTTTTTTGTCTTCTCCACACAACCTCCATCATCATATGCTATTCCACCTATAGTGCTATATCCATGGCTTGCACTCATGTATTGCGTGAGGGTTGAAAAGGCTGAAGCGCGTTAAAAAGTATGAACCAATTGCTCGGCTTGTCATGAGGGTTGTGCATGATTTGAATGCTTTGTGTGGTGAAGATGGAGCATAGCCAGACTATATGATTTTGTAGGGATGAGCTTTCTTTGGCTATGTTATTTCAATAAGACATAATTGCTTGGTTGGTATGCTTGAAGTATTATTGTTTTTATGTCAAATGATAGACTATTGCTTTGAATCACTCGTATCTTAATATTCATGCCATGATTAGACATATGATCAAGATTATGCTAGGTAGCATTCCACATCAAAAATTATCCTTTTTATCATTTACCTACTCGAGGACGAGCAGGAATTAAGCTTGGGGATGCTGATACGTCTCCGTCGTATCTATAATTTTTGATTGTTCCATGCCAATATTATACAACTTTCATATACTTTTGGCAACTTTTTATACTATTTTTGGGACTAACATATTGATCCAGTGCCCAGTGCCAGTTCCTGTTTGTTGCATGTTTTATGTTTTGCAGAATATCCATATCAAATGGAATCCAAATGGGATAAAAATGGACGGAGAATATTTTTGGAATATTTGGCGAATTCCGGAAGAAGAATCAACGCGAGACGGTGCCCGAGGTGGCCACGAGGCAGGGGGCGCGCCTGCCCCCCTAGGCACGCCCCTGACCCTTGTGGGCCACCCGTAAGGCAGTTGATGCCCTTCTTCGGCCGCAAGAAAGCTAATTTTTGGCAAAAAAATCACGGCGAAGGTTTCAATCCAATCGGAGTTACGGATCTCTGGATATAAAAGAAACAGTGAAAGGGCAGCGGGGAGAACGCAGAAACAAAGAGACAGATCCAATCTCGGAGGGGCTCTCGCCCCTCCCACGCCATGGAGACTATGGACCAGAGGGGAAACCCTTCTCCCATCTAGGGAGAAGGTCAAGGAAGAAGAAGAATGAGGGGGGGCTCTCTCCCCCTCGCTTCCGGTGGCGCCGGAACGCCGCCGGGGGCCATCATCATCACCGCGATCTTCACCAATACCTCCGCCATCTTCATCAACATCTCCATCACCTTCCCCCCTCTATCTAAAGTGGTCCACTCTCGCGCAACCCGCTGTACCCTCTACTTGAACATTGTGCTTTATGCTTCATATTATTATCCAATGATGTGTTGCCATCCTATGATGTCTGGGTAGATTTTCGTTGTCCTATCGGTGGTTGATGAATTGCTATGATTGATTTAATTTGCTTGTGGTTATGTTGCTGTCCTTTGGTGCCCATCATATGAGCGCGCGTGTGGATCACACCATAGGGTTAGTTGTATGTTGATAGGACTATGTATTGGAGGGCAAGGGTGACAGAAGCTTCAGCCTAGCATAGAAATTGATGCATACGGGATTGAAGGGGGACCAATATATCTTAATGCTATGGTTGGGTTTTACCTTAATGAACGTTAGTAGTTGCGGACGCTTGCTAATAGTTCCAGTCATAAGTGCATAGAATTCCAAGTCAGGGATGACATGCTAGCAGTGGCCTCTCCCACATAAAACTTGCTATCGGTCTAGTAAAGTAGTCAATTGCTTAGGGACAATTTCGCAACTCCTACCACCACTTTTCCACACTCGCTATATTTACTTTATTGTGTCTTTATCTAAACAGCCCCTAGATTTTATTTACGCGCCCTTTACTTCTAGTTTCATACTTGTTTCCGATAAAGCGAATGTAAAGTGTGCGTAGAGTTGTATCAGTGGTCGATAGAACTTGAGGGAATATTTATTCTACCTTTAGCTCCTCGTTGGGTTCGACGCTCTTACTTACCGAAAGAGGCTACAATTGATCCCCTATACTTGTGGGTTATCAAGCCGCACATGCCTTTGTCTATTTCTGTCAGCAGTTCCTTTCCTTCTTCCCAGCAAATGCGCTTCAATTTCACAATGTTGGGCCTTCTTCTGTATAGTGTGTTTCTACCTCTTGAGCACTGCGTTGGTTTTCCCTTCAAGAGGAAAGGGTGATGCAGCAAAGTAGCATAAGTATTTCCCTCAGTTTTTGAGAACCAAGGTATCAATCCAGTAGGAGGCCACACACGAGTCCCTCGCACCTACACAAACAAATAAATCCTCGCAACCAACACGATAAGGGGTTGTCAATCCCTACACGGTCACTTACGAGAGTGAGATCTGATAGATAAGATAAGATAATATTTTTGGTATTTTTATGATAAAGATGCAAAGTAATATAGGAAGCAATAAAAATAACTAAGTGTTGGAAGATTAATATGATGGAAAATAGACCCGGGGGCCATAGGTTTCACTAGTGGCTTCTCTCAAGAGCATAAGTATTTACGGTGGGTGAACAAATTACTGTTGAGCAATTGACAGAATTGAGCATAGTTATGAGAATATCTAGGTATGATCATGTATATAGGCATCACGTCCGAGACAAGTAGACCGACTCCTGCCTGCATCTACTACTATTACTCCACACATCGACCGCTATCCAGCATGCATCTAGAGTACTAAGTTCATAAGAACAGAGTAACGCTTTAAGCAAGATGACATGATGTAGAGGGATAAACTCATGCAATATGATATAAACCCCATCTTGTTATCCTCGATGGCAACAATACAATATGTGCCTTGCTGCCCCTACTGTCACTGGGAAAGGACACCGCAAGATTGAACCCAAAGCTAAGCACTTCTCCCATTGCAAGAAAGATCAATCTAGTAGGCCAAACCAAACTGATAATTCGAAGAGACTTGCAAAGATAACCAATCATACATAAAAGAATTCAGAGAATATTCAAATATTGTTCATAGATAAACTTGATCATAAACCCACAATTCATCGGTCTCAACAAACACACCCCAAAAGAAGATTACATCGAATAGATCTCCACAAAAGAGGGGGAGAACATTGTATTGAGATCCAAAAAGAGAGAAGAAGCCATCTAGCTAATAACTATGGACCCGAAGGTCTGAGGTAAACTACTCACACATCATCGGAGAGGCTATGGTGTTGATGTAGAAGCCCTCCATGATCGATGCCCCCTCCGGCGGAGCTCCGGAACAGGCCCCAAGATGGGATCTCACGGGTACAGAAGGTTGTGGCAGTGTAATTAGGTTTTTGGCTCCGTATCTGGTAGTTTGGGGGTACGTAGGTATATATAGGAGGAAGGAGTACGTCGGTGGAGCAACAGGGGGCCCACGAGGGTGGAGGGCGCGCCCAGGGGGGTAGGCGCGCCCCCTACCTCGTGCCTTCCTGGTTGATGTCTTGACGTAGGGTCCAAGTCCTCTGGATCACGTTCGTTCCGAAAATCATGTTCCCGAAGGTTTCATTCCGTTTGGACTCCGTTTGATATTCTTTTTCTGCGAAACTCCGAAATAGGCAAAAAACAACAATTTTGGGCTGGGCCTCCGGTTAATAGGTTAGTCCCAAAAAATAATATAAAAGTGTATAATAAAGCCCAATAATGTCCAAAACAGAATATAATATAGCATGGAACAATAAAAAATTATAGATATCTTGGAGACGTATCAAGCATCCCAAGCTTAATTCCTGCTCGTCCTCGAGTAGGTAAATGATAAAAACAGAATTTTTGATGTGGAATGCTACTTGGCATAATTTCAATGTAATTCTTCTTAATTGTGGTTTGAATATTCAGATCCGAAAGATTCAAGATAAAAGTTCAATATTGACATAAAAAATAATAATACTTCAAGCATACTAACTAAGCAATTATGTTTTCTCAAAATAACATGGCCAAAGAAAGTTCATCCCTACAAAATCATATAGTTTAGTCATGCTCCATTTTCGTCACACAAGAATGCTCTCATCATGCACAACCCCGATGACAAGCCAAGCAATTGTTTCATACTTTAGTAATCTCAAACCTTTTCAACTTTCACGCAATACATGAGCGTGAGCCATGGATATAGCACTATGGGTGGAATAGAATATAATGATGGGGGTTATGTGGAGAAGACAAAAAGGGAGAAAGTCTCACATCAACTAGGCTAATCAATGAGCTATGGAGATGCCCATCGATTGATGTTAATGCAAGGAGTAGGGATTGCCATGCAACGGATGCACGAGAGCTATAAATATATGAAAGCTCAACAAAAGAAACTAAGTGGGTGCGCATCCAACTTGCTTGCTCACGAAGACCTAGGGCACTTGAGGAGGCCCATTGTTGGGATATACAAGCCAAGTTCTATAATGAAAAATTCCCACTAGTATATGAAAGTGACAAAACAAGAGACTCTCTATCATGAAGATCATGGTGCTACTTTAAAGCACAAGTGTGGAAAAAGGATAGTAGCATTGTCCCTTTTTATTTCCCCTTTTTTTGGGCCTTCCTTTTTTTGGCCTTTCTCTTTTTTTATTGGGACAATGCTCTATTAATGATGATCATCACACTTCTATTTATTTACAACTCAAAGATTACAACTCGATACTAGAACAAAATATGACTCTATATGAGTGCCTTCGGCGGTGTACCGGGATGGGCAATGAATCAAGAGTGACATGTATGAAAATTATGCATGGTGGCTTTGCCACAAATACGATGTCAACTACATGATAATGCAAGGCAATACGACAATGATGAATTATGTCATAATAAACGGAACGGTGGAAAGTTGCATGGCAATATATCTCGAAATGGCTATGGAAATGCCATAATAGGTAGGTATGGTGGCTGTTTTGAGGAAGATATAAGGAGGTTTATGTGTGAAAGAGCGTATCATATCACGGGGTTTGGATGCACTGGCGAAATTTGCACCAACTCTCAATGTGAGAAAGGGCAATGCACGGTACCGAAGAGGCTAGCAATGATGGAAAGGTGAGAGTGCGTATAAGCCATGGACTCAACATTAGTCATAAAGAACTCACATACTTATTGCAAAAATCTACAAGTCATCAAAAACCAAGCACTACGCGCATGCTCCTAGCACTACAAAAAAAAGACACATCCGTGACATTTTGGGCCGAACAATTTTTTTTTCTATCATACATATGACACTTCTATGACGATAATTGTGACAAAACCCGGTATCATCATAGATGTGGTGGGCTCCTACTTCTATGACAAAAGATCATGACAGAAAATGGGCTTTTCGTCCTGGGTGGGCCGGAGATGCAGCTGCATGACATTCTTTGGGTAGTCCATGACGGAAAAAACCGTGGTAGAAGCGAGGGCGAGGAAAATTTCGGGGAGTTCCTGGTTACGGTGGGAGGTTGGGGGCCGAGCGATGCGCGTTTCTGTCGTACACGTACGCGCATGTGTGCGATGCGTTGGCGCTAACTGAACCCGAGCGAGGCGTTGGGCTCTAACTGAACCCGAGCGATTGCACTGCAGGCTACGCGTTACTGAACCCGAGCAATCGATCGATGGCTGTTAACTGAACCTGATCGAGCGATTCCTTCGCTACTGCTGCTAACTGAAGCCGATCGATGATGCCTCTGGGGTGAGCGTTGCGGGGGGGTTTGGATGAACAGTGAGCGGTGGCGTTGCCTCTGGATGAACAGGAACCCGTGCACTACAGAAATTGGCTACTTTGCCGTCTGCCACGGCAGACGGCAAAGGCAAGGATGGCGGATGGCAAAGGCCTTTGCCATCTGCCGCGGACGGCAAAAGGCTCCGGCAAAGTAGGCTACGGTAAAGAGCTTCTTTGCCGTCTGCTTTCTGAAGCGGACGGCAAAGGGGCCTTTGCCATCAGCGGCTGACGGCAAAGAAAGCCGACGGCAATAAATGTGTTGTTAGTCCGTTAGGTGGCTAACGGCAGTCTTTGCCGTCCGTGGCTGACGGCAAAGAGCATCAAGCCTTTGTCGTCTGCCACTGTAGGCAAACTGACCAAATGGGCCAGCTGCCAGGAAGCACAGGTGGCTGCCATGTGGCTTCTTTGCCGTCCGCGGCGGACGGCAAAGAGCCCGTTGTCGTCGGTGGCAGACGGCAAAGAGCTTGCATTGCCTCTTTTTTCTATTTTTTCTTATACCCAACCATTTTCACAGCAAAATAGATGATACATACATATTTTTCACATGGCAAGTTCACAGCAAACATATGAGATATCCAACACATATAATTTCATCAAACATGCATAGTTCCATCAACCATACATAGGAAGTTCCACATAAATGCATCCAACCATACATATTACAATAGTGTCATCCTACCATACATGCATAGTTCATTGATACAAAAGAAACATAGTTCATCCAAACAAGCACTCCATCTATAAAAGCACAAATGGAAAAGAAGCACTCCATCCATGCAAGCTTCCGTGAATTAAATCAAATCTGCAAAATGATAAACAAGATGTTAGAAAAAGAAGAAGAAAATGAAGAAGAAGACTATAAGAAGTAAGCATACTTAAGTAAAATGGAGCTAACCTAGAAGAAAATGAAGAAGAAGAAGAAGAAGACTTGAAGAATACTAGAAGAAGACTAGAAGAATACTAGAAGAAGAAGAAGAAGACTATAATTAAGCTTATTATGTAAACTTGGTCATTTTGTGATAACATAAGTAATTTTGGAGTTAACCTATAGGAAACTAAGCATATTAGAGATAACTTAGCATATTAGAGCCAACTTAAGTAAAATGGAGCCAACCTAGCTAATTATGCCATCTTTGAGTGAACTAAGCATATTAATTAGAGCTAACTTATGTCATTTTGGAGAAGAAGAAGAAGAAGAAGACTATAAGCTTATTATGTAAACTTGGTCATTTTGTGCTAACATAAGTAATTTTGGAGCTAACCTATAGGAAACTAAGCATAGTAGAGATAACTTAGCATATTAGAGCCAACTTAGGTAAAATGGAGCCAACCTAGCTAATTATGCCATCTTTGAGTGAACTAAGCATATTAGAGCTAACTTATGTCATTTTGGAGAAGAAGAAGAAGAAGACTATAAGCTTATTATGTAAACTTGGTCATTTTGTGCTAACATAAGTAATTTTGGAGCTAACCTATAGGAAACTAAGCATAGTAGAGATAACTTAGCATATTAGAGCCAACATATGTAACTAAGCATATTAGAGCTAACATAGGTAACTAAGCATATTAGAGCTAACTATATATAGATCATTTTGGAGATCTGACATACCTGACATAGTTCAGTTCTCATTGTTCTTCTCCTTCTCCTTCCTCAGCCTGATGCGCCAAGAGCGGCGAGGCGGTGGAGGCAGTGGGATGTAGTCTTCCACCACAATTGGCGTGGTCATGTCGCCCAGCTGTGGGATCGCCGGCGCCACCACCGGCGCGAGGTCATTGTCAGGTACCACCACCATCGTGAGGCCATCTTCAAGCAGGACAGGCACGACCATCGCTAGGTCATCCTTAGCCACCACCATCTCTTGCCCTTGGTCAGCCACCACCATCGCTAGGTCATCCTCAGTCTGATGCCCACTCCGCTCCTCTTCTTCCCCACTCCAGTCCGGATCATCCTCCTTGCTGTCTTTGCTGCAGCCCGAATCGCTGCTGCTTTTGCTACAGCCAGAATCGTTGTTGCTTTTGCTACAGCCAAAATCGCCGCTGCTTTGGCTGTAGCCAGTGTCGCTGCTGCTGCTCCCATTGCCTGTCCAAATGCAACAATTAATGACTGTTAACAATGGAAGCGAGACAAAGCCAAATGTAGAGGAATAAGAAGAGGCAGAATGTATTGGCATCATCGTTCTCAGCGTAGCGCATGCGACACATAGTCGCGTTGAACACCTTCACGATGAGCATGGTGGCGTCATCATCGTACCTGAAGAGAAGGAAGTACCCCAGCCGTAGGTCATAGGCACGGTAGAACTTCACCCAGCCACGACACAGGTACATGTTGCCCTCCTTGATCACCAACCCCATGTCCCCCAGCCTGCGAAACCCGCTGCCGGCCTGTCGCAGCTTCACATTATTTGGTGGATCTTCACCCAGCATGTTCATAAAAGTGTCAGGCAGCCTCTGCAGTTTGGGACAAGGAGTGATGTAGCAAACAGCAGAGTTATCATAATGAGAAGGGTGAAGGGGAGATCTCTCCTTTTATATACCTGCCTCTTGGAGGAAGTCCCAAGTATGATACTGAAGAACTCAAAAGCATCCAACTCGTACTCCGGTGTGGCAGAGCGGAACCTGCGGTGACGGCCTCCCCCCATCTCTAATAAGCAGCAGAAGAGACCAATTAGTATCTAGCTAGAAGCATATCTATAAACATAGAGCCAAGTTTCTAGACATGAAAGAAAACCGAGAGAAAAAAAAGCAATGCACTTGTGCTCAACAACATCAACAACACTTAGTTAATTTGGTAGGTTAGTTGGCAATGGCAATTGGCACCCTTCAAAACTAGGGATTTCTTTAGACGTGAAAGAAAACTGAAAATGTTGAAAAAAAGAGCATAGTAATATAAAAATAGGGGGAAAATACACTTCTTCTTTCTCCTCTTTATCTTCTTCTTTTTTTTCATCTTTCTTCTTTCTTCTTAACCAAAACTAAACCTAAAGTTCCTTCTGGTGTGATCACATTGGAATACTTGTGGCAACAAATCATAGTTGCACCATATTTTAGGTGGCTCTAGGGTGTGGTGTCATAAAATCAATTTACTTTGTATGCAAATCAGAATGTATAGTTTGCCTTTCCGCAAAAAAGAAAAGGAAAAGACGAGTATAGTTTGCCTCTTATGACAGATTCCATAAGCAATATGCATGCCTTGTTGTTTTCTAAAATTAAACTAATTCGAGTGTTGCTGATTGATGAATTTGAATATATGCAAAGGAATTTGAGGAAAGCTTTTGCTCTTCTCACTATTAGTTTCATAATCTTTTATACAACCCCTTCAAGGAGTCTGTGGATAACTTTCGTTTACAGTTCACTAGATATGTGTATTACATTTTCTACTGGAAATGCATTTGAATTCATTTATCACAAATACTAATTGTAAAGTTTAACTCTGATGATACGGTTGCCACGTACCTACCAAGACATGCCAATATTTTTTTTCTTGTATACAAAAGAACTCGTGCACTAATATTTACTTCACTGAAAGATTTTTCACTTTGAAGGGAAATAGTTTTTGTTCCATCATCTATTAATAATATAACAATAATAATTCATTATATGCCAATGAGTTGAGAAATCTGGCTATCTATGCTCTAAACCTAAACTAAAGTAAACCTAAACTAAACCAAACCTAAACTAAACTTAAAATACAGAAACAAAAACAGAAAAAAATACAAGAGGTCTCACCGGGTGGAGGAGGGGCGCCGGAGGGGTGGGGCGGCCGCGGTGGTGGAGGAGAGGGGCGCCGGGGCGGCCGGGTGGAGGAGGGGGCGCCGGAGCGGCGGGGAGGCCGCGGTGGTGGAGTAGAGGGGCGCTGGGGCCGCCTGGTGGAGGAGGGAGCGCCGGAGCGGCAGGGTGGCCGCGGTAGTGGAGCAGAGGGGCGCCGGGGCCGCCTGGGTGGAGGAGGGGGTGTCGCGACGACGTGGGTGGTGTGGGGCGGCGGCGGCTCGGGCACGGGGCGGCGCGGCGCGACGACGGGGATGGCGCGGGGCGGGGAAGGGGGTCACCGGGGCTGCTGGGGCGGCGCATCGACGGGGGTGGCGCGGGGAGGCGGCGGCACGGGGCGGGATGGTGCGGAGCGGCGGCGGCTCGGGCACGGGGCGGCGCGGCGCGACGACGGGGATTGCACGGGGCGGGGAAGGGGGTCACCGGGGCTGCTGGGGCGGCGCGGCGACGGGGGTGGCGCGGACCGGCGGCACGGGGGCGGGATGGTGCGGGGCGGCGGCGGCTCGGGCGCGGGCAGAGAGGGAGGGGACAGATGTGGGGCGCGGGCGGGCGTCGATATGGATTTTAGTTAGGGCACGGTTCTTTGCCGTCCGCCAGCAGACGGCAAAGATCCTAGCTAACGGGCGTTAGCTTGGCCACTTTCTTTGTCGTCTGCTAGCGGACGGCAAAGACAGTGTCCGTTAGGTCCTTGTCGGTAGTGGGCCACCCTCATTCTTTGCCGTCCGCTGGAGGACGGCAAAGACTTGGCTGACGGAAAATACGGTCTTTGCCGTCAGCCAAGTCTTTGTCGTCAGCTTCTATTGAGCTGACGGCAAAGAAGGTCTTTGCCGTTAGCTAGCGGGCGGCAAAGACATGGCTGACGGCAAAGATCCTGATTCCAGTAGTGGTGGTGTGGTGGAGGGCTGGATGAACAGTAGACGATGGAGGGGTGCCCGTGGAGGGGTGGTTGAACAGGACCCCGTGGTGTGGAGGGATGGATGAACAGTAGACGGTGGAGGGGTGCCCGTGGAGGGGTGGTTGAACAGTAGCCGGTGGAGTAGCGCGCGGTGGAGGCTGGATGAATAGGAGCCCGTGGAGGCTGGAGGAGGTCGACGGTAGCCCGTGGAGGCTGGAGGAGGTCAACGGTGGAGATGAACAGTATCCCGTGGAGTCCCGTTTTGCGGTACGCCACACCCCTCCCGATGAACAGGACCCCCGTTTCGACCGTAGGAGGTCCGTTTCGTCCGTTTTGCGGTATGCCACACCCCTCCCGATCAACAGGACCCCCGTTTCGACCGTAGGAGGTCCGTTTCATCCATTTTGCGGTACGCCACACCCCTCCCGATCAACAAGACCCCCGTTTCGACCGTAGGAGGTCTGTTTCGTCCGTTTTGCGGTACGCCAGACCCCTCCCGATGAACATGATCTCGTTTCGAACATGGCCGGTCGAACACAAGGCCGTTTCCTCCGTTGTGCGGTATGCCAGGCCTCGTTTCCATCGCCAGTTCCGTCCAAGCCCTCCCGATGAACACGACCACGCATTCCGTTCCGACCCAGCCGGTTGGCTTCCACGCGTTCCGTTGCCTCCCGATGAACACGACGCATTCCGTTGCCTCCCCATGAACACGACGACGCTGTTTCTCCGTTCCGACCCAGCCATGTACACGAGCCCTGGCCGTACGTATGCGCGAGTAGGCGTTCGAGACCCCGCCCGTATGTACACATACGTGGCCATATTTTCTTTCTTGCACCCTGGCCGCTGTACGTACGTGTACATGCTACGTGCGCGCCTCTACTACGACACGTACGCGCCTCTACTACGACACGTGCGCGCCTCTACATCCACCAGTATATATGTACGTACATGTTCGCGACCAGAATGACAACGCTACGTACGCTTCGACCAGGTGGGTCCTGACTGTCAGGCACTTCCTTGCCTGCTGAAAGGATCGATATAGTTGACTAGAGGGGGGGTGAATAGGCAACTAACAATTTTTAGCTTTTCTTTACCAAATTAAAGTTTGCATCAAAATAGGTTGTCTAGATATGCAACTAAGTGAGCAACCTATATGATGCAACGACAACAAGCACGCAAGCAAGTAAGAAATATAACACGAGAAAACTTGCGAAAGTAAAGGAACGAGATAACCAAGAGTGGAGCCGGAGAAGACGAGGATGTGTTACCGAAGTTCCTTCCTTTTGAGGGGAAGTACGTCTCCGTTGGAGCGGTGTGGAGGCACAATGCTCCCCAAGAAGCCACTAGGGCCACCGTATTCTCCTCACGCCCTCACATAATGCGAGATGCCGTGATTCCACTATTGGTGCCCTTGAAGGTGCCGACCGGACCTTTACAAACAAGGTTGGGGCAATCTCCACAACTTATTGGAGGCTCCCAACGACACCACAAAGCTTCACCACAATGGACTATGGCTCCGCGGTGACCTCAACTGTCTAGGGTGCTCAAACACCCAAGAGTAACAAGATCCGCTAGGGATAAGTGGGGGGAATCAAATTTCTCTTGGTGGAAGTGTAGATCGTGGCCTTCTCAACCAATCCCGAGAAAATCAACAAGTTTGATTGGCTAGGGAGAGAGATCGGGCGAAAATGGAGCTTGGAGCAACAATGGAGCTTTTGGGGGAAGAGGTGAGTCAACTTTGGGGAAGAAGACCCCTTTATATAGTGGGGGGAACAAACCAACCGTTACCCCACTTTTGCCCCGAAGAGAGCGGTACTACCGCTGTGCCAGCGGTACTACCGCTTGCCACTATAAGCGGTACTACCGCTCCTCATCGCGGTACTACCGCTTGGCCCACAGCGGTACTACCGCGGTGGAGGGCGGTACTACCGCACAGGAGCGGTACTACGGCCCCCCACAGCCGCGGCCAGTACCGTAAAACCCGACACGAAAAAAGAGCCCTCGAATCGAGGCGGTACTAGCACGAGACCACCGCGGTACTACGGCTTGGGGTGCTCTGGAGCGGTACTACCGCTCCCAGAGCGGTACTACCGCTTGTGGCACCCAAGTCGTACTACCGCTCCGTCCCGCGGTACTACCGCTGGGACCAGAGTTAGTACACACATGGGGGCTACTAGAGGTACTACTGCTCTGGGCGGTACTACCGCTCCAGAGCGGTACTACCGCTTGTAGCACCCAAGCGGTACTACCGCTCTGGCCCGCGGTACTACCGCTGGGACCAGAGGGGGCACAATGAGAAGAGAAACAAGCCCATCATCGAAATGGAAAGGCTCGGAGGGAGGGGCAAAGGAAGTGTACGTGATGATTCCGCCCTAGCCTTTCCAAAACGGACCCCCTCTTGATAGTACGATGATCCCTATGAAACTAGTCCACCAAACTAATCCGAAAGGACTACACCGTCTTCGCTTCAAGCTCCGAGGGGAGGGAATCGTCTCGTGCCAAAAGGATGAATCTCTGAAAAACACTCAACGCACACGAGTAGTCCGCAAAAGCATTGTCATCAATCACCAAAACATCTTAGGGATAAATATGCCCTTACAATCTCCCCCTTTTTGGTGGATTGATGACAATACGGGATTTGCACAACTGGGAAAATACAAAGGACATAAGCAAACCCCAAATCTCTAAAATATAGACGGGCTCCCCCTAGATGTGTGCCATCAAGATAAGTGCTTTGGACTGCACGACACACATACTAGGATCAACACTCCCCTGTATTTTAGAGACCAACAACCTAAGCGAGATACAAGATAGCAGGATATATAACATAATGAAGCATATAACTCATGAGATATCAAATGACTAGAGACAAAGATAAAGATATGATAAGGATAGGGTAGCATATGTCTCACACCATATGACTCGAACTAAAGTCTCACTGAACACAAAACCAAGAAAAGCACAAGGTCCAAGCAAAGTACAAGGTAGCACACAACGAAAGCACAAAGGCAAAGACACACTCGCAACACAATGATGCAAATCCCTAAACTCTCTCCCCCTTTGGCATCGAGACACCAAAAGGGGCAAAGAGCTAACCTACGGCTCCAGGTGAGAGCATGCTGAGGATCTCGAACATCAGGACTCTGTGTGATCATCTGCACTGCCATCCTCGCCCGGAAACTGCTCGGCATCTGAATCAGTCCACGGACAGTGCTGCTGGATCCACTCCTCCTCCTCAGTAATCTGACCCTCAGAGCCGCTGGTGACGGTCGCACCAATCTGACGCATAAGCTCCTTATGACGTCCCCTTGCCTTCTTCTCAGCCACATGAGTCAAGTACTGACCGTGAGACTCCATGCAGAACAGCTTCTTCATCTTGCGTTTGAGCTTCTTTGCCCAAGAGGGCTCTGCCGCAGAAGGCTCTGTCCCAGGAGGCACATAATCCTCATCATCATCACCGGCATCAGCCTCGTCCTCGGTCTCCATGGCAGCAGCAGAAGATGGAGCTCCAGATCTACCCCAATTATCCTTCTTCCTCAGACGCTTGATCTCATGAGAGACCAACTCTCCAGTTTCCAGCTGCTCCTCAGGATAGGTATGTCTCCAGGCCCTCTCAATAAGCAACATAATGAACGAACCATAAATTGGGCACTTGCGCTCAGAAACAGCCGCCAGAAGCTCAGACCACATGACAAGAGAGATGTCCAGGGACTCGCCGGTGTTTGCTTGCTTCTCACGCTGGCAGAAGAGAAGCATGTCCACAAGATAAGAGTGTACCATGTCCAGATTCCCAATACGAGGGAAGAGAGTCTCGCGGAAGATACGGTGAAGGATGTCCAGATAGGTAGACAACTCATAGGTTTCCTTCCTGGTCTCAGGGTTGACCTTCCGAGTACAGTAGGGCCAGAGGGCTTGCTTGTGAGTGGAGGTAACATTTTGGTGAGGACGAAAACCGACTGGAGTCTCGAGCCCTTGATCTTCCACCTCAAGCAGCCCCATGAAGGCCTGCCACTTGACAGCTAGCACCTTTCCATTTGTCATCCAAGTCAGAGTCCTGTCTGCATCAGTTCCTAGGTGAACAGTGGCAAAGAACTGTGCCAGGAAATCTGCATCAAAGTCCTTGTTGAACTGCATGATCCTGAGAATGTTCAACTAAGAGCACATCTGAAGGGCATCACCAAAGTACTCAAGGTCCTTCTCCATAGCATCCGTGTTGATGGAATGAACATTGACAAAGAGGTTCTTCTTAGCCTTGATCACATCAAAGTATGTGGCATACTGAAACCGGTTCCAGAACGGGCGATTGACAAGATTGGGTTCTTGGTCTTCCTCATAGGGGTTGCGCCGACGCCTGTCCTAGAATTCCTTGCTAGACATCTCAGTCACTTTCTTGACACTTGGCTTCGGTCGGCTGGCAATCTTCTTCTTGCGAGGAGGATTAGCACTTGAGGAAGCACCCCCTGCCGGCTGTGGAGCACTGGAAGAACCACCTGCAGTCTCAGATGAGCGGTACCGCTTCGACGTTGAACGCCCGGGGTTGACACGACGGACTTGCTGCTCAGGATGTTCATCACCTGGAACCAAACACACGGACACAAGAAACAACTAGAAGGAACGATCAAAACCAAATAAACAAAACAAATATGGATCAACATGTGGTAGGAAACAATGGAACTGGGCATCCAGCGGTAGTACCATGCCTGCTCAGCAATAGTACCGCCCAAGACGGGGCACGGCGGATCCCTACTGCCGTGGTCAGATCCGGCACTACCGGGGATGCCAAATTCAAAAATAAACCTACCAAACATCAATCCAAAGAGTCTAGTTGCCTTCTCCAACCTACTCAAGCCTAGATTTGGCCAAAAATCTAGAGATGCAACCACTATTGCCCCTAAAACGCGAGATCTGAAAACTAGACAAGAAGAGAAGAGGAACGGGGGCAATACCGGCATCCATGGCAAGAGGACGAGGTGGGGATCGACTCCACCAAAGGAAATGGAGAGGAACGGTCCGGAGACGGAGGGCCGCCGGAGCCTTCCCGCGGCGAGATGGCGCTGGAGAGAGAGGAAGAGGAACCAGGGGACGAAGCAAATGGGTATGGGGTGGAGGAAACCACCCCTGCCCACGACTTAACCCCCTGGCCCCGCCCCTCAGCGGTAGTACCGTGGTGATGGGCGGTAGTACCGCTTAGCCACATAAGCGGTAGTACCGCTCCGTGGAGCGGTAGTACCACTCCAGCGGTAGTACCGCGCCTTCACAACGGTAGTACCACCCAGCGCAACTCAAACCAGACTCAACACATATGGTGCAAAACGAAAGGCGGGAAACAATGGCAAGAAGACCAACAAGAGCACTAGCAAGAGAACAAGAATCACACGCCTCTATACGAGAGGGCGGTGGCCGAGGCCACCTATGTTTGAGTCACTTGGTATGGCACCGCGAAGAATTATCCTTGGGCCCATGACCAAAGCTCGTCTTTGAAGCACAAGTACCATCAAAAATGGCTAATGTGAAAGAGTGAGATCAGTTTATGCATTGTGGGGGGAAGGAAAGTTCATTGAGAGAACAACACTCCCCCTACGTCCATGCCTACACCTAGACAAGAATGCACAATGAATGTGAGGGGTGTGCAAAGGTTCAAACCACATTGCTCGAATCAATGATATTTAGCTCATGCCTTAACTCGCGAAATCTTGCTTCATCCAATGGCTTCGTGAAAATATCTGCAAGGTTATCATGAGTGTTGACATAGTTGAGCTCGATCTCCCCTCGCCTAATATGATCCCGGATGAAGTGATACCGAATCTCAATATGCTTTGTCTTGAAGTGTTGCACCGGGTTGAGAGAAATCTTGATAGCACTTTCATTGTCACACCAAAGAGGCACTTTGTCACAAATGACACCGTAATCCTTTAAAGTTTGCCTCATCCATAAGAGTTGTGCACAACAACTTCCGGCCGCCACATACTCCGCTTCGGTGGATGAGAGAGACACACAACTTTGCTTTTTAGAAGACCAACTTACCAAAGAGCAACCAAGAAATTGGCACCCTCCAGAAGTGGACTTCCTATCCACTTTGTCTCCCGCCCAATCGGAGTCCGAATAACCTACAAGCTTGAAGTTTGCTCCTCTTGGGTACCAAAGGCCAAAGTTTGGGGTATGAGCCAAATATCGAAAGATTCGCTTGACCGCCACAAAGTGGCTTTCCTTAGGTGCGGCTTGAAACCGTGCACATATTCCCACACTCAACATGATATCCGGTCTAGATGCACAAAGGTAAAGCAAGGATCCAATCATAGAGCGATATACCTTTTGATCCACCGCTTTACCATTGGGATCAATGTCAAGTTGGCACTTGGTGGGCATTGGAGTGGAAGCCGGCTTGACATCACTTAGCTTGAATCTCTTTAGCATGTCTTGAGTGTATTTGGCTTGGTTGATGAAGGTTCCTTCTCTTCTTTGTTTGATTTCGAATCCGAGAAAGAACTTCAACTCTCCCATCATAGACATCTTAAACTTTGAGGTCATGAGAGCGGCAAATTCTTCATTGAAGGCTTTGTTAGGGGAACCAAAAATAATATCATCAACATATAGTTGGCACACAAACAACTCCCCTTTGACCTTCTTAGTAAAAAGAGTGGGGTCGATTTTCCCGATTTCGAATCCACGATCTTGTAACAACTCCGTAAGATGCTCATACCATGCACGTGGGGCTTGTTTAAGGCCATAGAGAGCCTTATGGAGTTGATACACATGATCGGGGAAATAGGGATCTTCGAACCCGGGGGGTTGTTTGACATATAGCAACTCATTTATGGGACCATTAAGAAAAGCACTTTTCACATCCATTTGTTGCAATGTGAAATTATGATGAGAAGCATAGGCAATCAACAAACAAATAGATTCAAGGCAAGCGACGGGGACAAAGGTTTCACCATAGTCGATACCCTCGACTTGGGAGTAGCCTTGTGCCACCAAACGAGCCTTGTTGCGAACAATGATTCCATGAGTGTCTTGCTTGTTCTTGAATATCCACTTGGTTCCAATGACATTATGATTTCCGGTTGGCCTTGGCACTAACTTCCACACTTGGTTATGTTCGAAGTTGTTGAGTTCTTCATGCATGGCGTTGAGCCAATCCGGGTCCTCGAGCACTTCATAAACCTTTTGGGGTTCGACACAAGAAACAAACGCATGATGTTCACAATAGTTTGCTAATTGTCTACGACTGCTTACCCCCTTTCTTAGGCTTCCAACCACATTCTCCATGAGATGACCTTTGGTGGTAAGCTTGGAAGCGATCTTAGCGGCACGACGCTCCAATTCCTCCTCGGAAGTGAAGTGAGGAGGGGTTACTTGATCATCTTGAGTGTCGTCTTGAGCTTGTTCTTGATCTTGAACTTGCTCGAGGGGAGGAACTTGACCTTGGGCATCATTTGGTGGATCCCCACCATCTTGAGGTTGATCTTGCCCTTGATCTTGTTCATGAGGTTGAGGGCCTTCACTTTGTTCTTCGGAAGCGTGTGGGTCTTGGGTTGGTGATGGCTCCACTTGAGTGGAGCATTGTCCTTCTCCTTCGGCCACAAGGGGTTCCTCAATGGGCAGGATATATCCAACACCCATTCTTCTTATGGCTTGGGGAGGAATTTCATCACCTACATCACAATTACCACTTTGCTCCACTTGGGAGCCGTTATTCTCATCAAACTCCATGTTACACGTCTCCTCAATAAGTCCCGTGGACTTATTGAGAACACGGTAAGCATGGGAGTTTGTAGCATAACCAACAAATATGCCCTCATGAGCTCTAGTCTCAAATTTAGACAAACGAACACCTTCCTTGAGAATGAAACACTCACACCCGAACACCCGAAAGTACTTGAGGTTGGGCTTGTTACCGGTGAGTATCTCATATGGAGTCTTGTTCAAGCCTTTGCGGGGATAGAGCCGATTTGAAGCATGACACGTGGTGTTGATGGCTTCGGCCCAAAAGTTGTATGGAGACTTGAACTCCGCCATCATGGTCCTTGCCGCATCCATCAACGTCCGGTTCTTCCTCTCCGCAGCACCATTTTGTTGAGGGGTGTAAGGTGCGGAATATTGATACTTGATCCCCTCATCACTAAGAAACTCATCCAGGGTGTAGTTCTTGAACTCGGTGCCGTTGTCACTTCTTATAGTCAAGATCTTTGCATTGTGTTGACGTTGGGCTTCATTTGCGAAGTCAATGACGGTTTGTTGGGTCTCACTCTTCCTCTTGAAAAAATACACCCAAGTGTATCTAGAATAGTCATCCACAATTACCAAGCAATATTTTCTACCCCCAAGACTATCAAAGGATGGAGGCCCAAAGAGATCCAAATGAAGGAGCTCCAATGGCCTCTTCAAGTAAATGAGAGTCGTGGGAGGGTGAGCCTTCTCATGAAGCTTTCCTTCGATACAAGCACTGCAAGCACGATATTTAGCAAAACTAACGTTCGTTAGTCCACGGACATGGTCCCCCTTGAGAAGACTTTGCAAAGATCTCATATTGACATGGGCTAAACGGCGATGCCAAAGCCATCCCATGTCAACTTTAGCCATTAGGCATGTCGCGGTCTTAGTGGGTCGCTCCGAAAAGTTAATCACATAGAGACCGTTCTCGACATGCCCAACAAAGGCTACTTTAAGAGTCTTGCTCCACAAGAGGGCCACGGTATCAATATCAAAGAAAGTGGCGAAGCCCATGATAGCAAGTTGACGAACGGAAAGTAAATTGTATGCAAGGGACTCAACTAGCATGACCTTCTCGATCGTGAGATCATGAGAAATGACAACTTTGCCGAGTCCCAATACCTTAGAAGACGAGGCATCACCCCACTCGACATTGGTGGGCATAGATGGAATCTTGTGCACGTCCACCACCAAGTCCTTGCTTCCGGTAATATGATTTGTAGCTCCACTATCGAGCAACCATGATCCCCCACCGGAAGCAAACACCTACAAGAGATCAATGCTTGGTTTTAGGTACCCATTTTGTAATGGGTCCTTTGATGTTAGTAACAAGGGTCTTAGGAACCCAAATGGACCATTCAATATACTCATGAGGAGAACCAACAAATTTGGCATAAACATGCCCATCACTTGCACGACATAACACATAAGAAGGATTAAAGTCGCCGGCTTTGTTGGATGGGG
Source organism: Aegilops tauschii subsp. strangulata (assembly GCF_002575655.3). NCBI lineage: Eukaryota > Viridiplantae > Streptophyta > Magnoliopsida > Poales > Poaceae > Aegilops > Aegilops tauschii. The sequence continues at coordinate 106,599,433 of NC_053038.3, read as the reverse complement.
TGGAATTGCCCTTCTTGACACCGTCACCCTTCGCATTGTTCTTCTTCTCCTTGGAAGTACCCTCTCCCTCTTTCACAAAAGTTTGCTTGAGAGGGGGAGGTCGTTTGGTCTTGTCATTCTTCTTCTTGTTCTTGGGCTTGGGAGCGAACCCAATCCCCTCCTTGGCTAGAACTTCCTTTTGGTTTCTCAAAAGGTCGTTGAGGTTCTTCTCACCTTGTATGCATGACACAAGGCCTTTCTCAAGTTGCTCCTTCAACTTAGCATTCTCCTCAACAAGATGCACATGCTCACAACAAGGGTTAGTAGCATTTGCATTATCAATTAGCACCATATGAGGAAAAGTGGCTTTCTCCTTAGTTAGCATTACTTGGAGTTGATCATGAGACTCCTTGAGGCTAGCATGAGCACCCTTCAAGACCTTGTGAGCCTTGTTGAGAATGTCAAACTCCTCTTTAAGTCTAGCAAGATCAACCCCAAGTTTTGCCTTCTCAGAGTTTAGCACACGAGACACAACAAGAGCATGATCAAGATCTTTCTTTAACTTAGCATGATCATCGTTGTATGACTCCTCAAGAGCCAAACAAAGACCACGCTCTTCGTCAAGAGCATTGGAAAGATCCGAAATCTCATCGGCATAGTCACGACTATGCCCCTCCATCTTAGAGATGGTATCTTCGTGAGCCTCGATCATGTCATTGGCTTCACCAAGTTGTTCCAAGAGAGAAACGAAGTGCTTCTTGGATTTACCCTTGAGTTTACCCATAAAGATCTCAAACTCATTTTCCTCCACATTTGTCCCCTCATGTTCATCAATGCTATCCGTCGAAGAAGGATGATTAATGATGGTAGTTTTGATGTTGGAGGTTACCTTATTGGTGGCTTTAGCCATGAGGCACTTGGCGGTGATGTTCTCATTGGGGGAGTCGAAGAGAGACACCCGTGGAGTCTTCGCAATGGCGACGGAGGCCATGGCAACCGACTCACCATCTTCATCATCGTCATCATCCTCATTGTACTCTTCTTGTACCACCAACGCCTTGGGAGGAGTATTCTTGGTGAAGTTGCTCTTGTTGGGGAATGACTTGGCCTTGTCTTTTCTAATGAGCTTGCCACCATTGTCTTCCCTCTTCTCGTAAGGGCACTCCGCAACAAAGTGGCTCACATTGCCACAATTGAAGCAAGTCCTCATCCGTTGCTTGCCCTTTGCGCCACTTGAATTGCTCTTGTTGAAGTTTGGCCTTGTGTTCTTCTTGCTCCAAAATTGCCTTGAAGCAAGAGCCATGTGTTCATGATAGGCATACTTCGTATCTTCGAGGTTGCCCTCCTCTTCTTCCTCTTCATCCTCTTCCTCCATACTAACCTTGGCCTTTAAAGCAAGGTTGGGCTTCTTTACTCTTTGAGAACGAAGAACCGCATTGTCGGCGGTCTTGTCCAAGATGCTCATAGCAACAAATTCATCCAACACTTCACTTGACGATAAGGTGTGGAAGTCCGGCCTTTGACGAATTACGGAGGACATGGCTTTGTGGTAGGGCATCATTGCCTTGAGGAATTTGCGCTTGATCCAGTTTTCATCCGTGTCCTTACTTCCATGATCTCAGAGAGAGACCGCGAGTTTGGTTACTCTCCGAAAAAGCTCACGAGGTTCTTCATCTTCTTTCATTGCAAACTCATCGGCTTCATCTTGCACCACTTCATAGTTGGAGCGTTGAATGCTAGCACTTCCCCGATAGAGGGAAACAACTTGGAGCCAAGCATCTTTGGCCACGGTGTAAGGCCGGAGATGAGGAAGATCTTCGGGTGGGATTGCTTCTTGGATGATGAAGAGAGCATTCTCATTGAATTGATGATCCACAACTTCTCTTGGAGTGAAGTTACTTCGGTCATGCGGATAAAAACCCTCTTCAATGATTCTCCAAAGGTTAGTGTTCACATGATTTAAATGACGCTTAAAACGATAGACCCAAGAATCAAAATCTACATTCTTCTCAATCTTTGGGGCCGGGCCGGCATGATTCAAATGAGTGGAAGGGAGCGGTCCACCATAGACAGGTGGAGGTTCCACATGGGCAAAGATGTCGGTCCCATTTTTATCACTAGAACAAGGAGCCTTCTCGCTAGAAGGTTCCCCCTTGTCGGAGGTAGCATCCGTCACCTTGTTAGCGGGATCACCCACTTTCAACGGTGCGGTGGTAAGTTTAAGCCCTTCTAAGAATTTATTCAACATGCTTTCGACCTTGGTCGTCATGGAGGTTTTCAATGTGTCCAACGCCACATTGAATTCCTCACGAGAGACCGCGGTTCCCCCATCTCCCGTAGACGAGACTGGTTTCTCACCGGAGTGCTCCTCCGCACTGTCTACGACGTCAACCATACTCTTTGGACGGTAAAGTCCTTAATAAAGATACGAGGCTCTGATACCAATTGAAAGGATCAATATAGTTGACTAGAGGGGGTGAATAGGCAACTAACATTTTTTAGCTTTTCTTTACCAAATTAAAGTTTGCATCAAAATAGGTTGTCTAGATATGCAACTAAGTGAGCAACCTATATGATGCAACGACAACAAGCACGCAAGCAAGTAAGAAATATAACACGAGAAAACTTGCGAAAGTAAAGGAACGAGATAACCAAGAGTGGAGCCGGAGAAGACGAGGATGTGTTACCGAAGTTCCTTCCTTTTGAGGGGAAGTACGTCTCCGTTGGAGCGGTGTGGAGGCACAATGCTCCCCAAGAAGCCACTAGGGCCACCGTATTCTCCTCACGCCCTCACACAATGCGAGATGCCGTGATTCCACTATTGGTGCCCTTGAAGGCGGCGACCGGACCTTTACAAACAAGGTTGGGGCAATCTCCACAACTTAATTGGAGGCTCCCAACGACACCACAAAGCTTCACTACAATGGACTATGGCTCCGCGGTGACCTCAACCGTCTAGGGTGCTCAAACACCCAAGAGTAACTAGATCCGCTAGGGATAAGTGGGGGGGATCAAATTTCTCTTGGTGGAAGTGTAGATCGTGGCCTTCTCAACCAATCCCGAGAAAATCAACAAGTTTGATTGGCTAGGGAGAGAGATCGGGCGAAAATGGAGCTTGGAGCAACAATGGAGCTTTTGGGGGAAGAGGTGAGTCAACTTTGGGGAAGAAGACCCCTTTATATAGTGGGGGGAACAAACCAACCGTTACCCCACTTTTGCCCCGAAGAGAGCGGTACTACCGCTGTGCCAGCGGTACTACCGCTTGCCACTATAAGCGGTACTACCGCTCCTCATCGCGGTACTACCGCTTGGCCCACAGCAGTACTACCGCGGTGGAGGGCGGTACTACCGCACAGGAGCGGTACTACGGCCCCCCACAGCCGCGGCCAGTACCGTAAAACCCGACACGAAAAAAGAGCCCTCGAATCGAGGCGGTACTAGCACGAGACCACCGCGGTACTACGGCTTGGGGTGCTCTGGAGCGGTACTACCGCTCCCAGAGCGGTACTACCGCTTGTGGCACCCAAGTAGTACTACCGCTCCGTCCCGCGGTACTAACGCTGGGACCAGAGTTAGTACACACATGGGGGCTACTAGAGGTACTACTGCTCTGGGCGGTACTACCGCTCCAGAGCGGTACTACCGCTTGTAGCACCCAAGCGGTACTACCGCTCTGGCCCGCGGTACTACCGCTGGGACCAGAGGGGGCACAATGAGAAGAGAAACAAGCCCATCATCGAAATGGAACGGCTCGGAGGGAGGGGCAAAGGAAGTGTAGGTGATGATTCCGCCCTAGCCTTTCCAAAACGGACCGCCTCTTGATAGTACGGTGATCCCTATGAAACTAGTCCACCAAACTAATCCGAAAGGACTACACCGTCTTCGCTTCAAGCTCCGAGGGGAGGGAATCGTCTCGTGCCAAAAGGATGAATCTCTGAAAAACACTCAACGCACACGATTAGTCCGCAAAAGCATTGTCATCAATCACCAAAACATCTTAGGGATAAATATGCCCTTACACCTGCGTAGATGTAGCTGGTGGGTCCCAGCAGTCAGGGGGGCGAATCGTTTTTTTTGCCCGGACGCACTTCCTTGCGTGCGAAGATGTAGCTGGTGGGTCCCAGCAGTAGGGGCAAACGTTTTTTCGCGAAATATGGTGGCCCGTCCGGTGGGTCCCCGCTGTCAGGTGGAGGAATAATTATTTTGCACGTAATAAGGAGGCACTTCCTTGCTGCGGCCGTGGACCCAGCTGTCAGCCTCTCCACATACAGTCCACGTCCGATGGAAGCCGTTCCTTGACCACGTTGACCACGCCGTGCCGAGAGCACCAGGGCAGTGGACGACGGCGAGGCCTAGGAAGGGGACGACGCGGAGCCGGGGAAGACGCGGCAGTGGATGCCCACGCGTAGAGGAGTACGAGGGTTCACTGGTTCGCTGCGGTGTGAGGCTACCGTCGCCGCAGAATAACAGGGGGTGTGGGTGAGGAGAGGGATGGCCTGGCCAGTGGTGGGAGTAGTAGGGGGCGGTGAGGCCTCCGCCACATCACAGCCGGCCACGGGAGGCAGGAGCACGAGGCACGACCGGCGCTGGTTTGGGCTGCTGGAGCAAGAAGACCATAGGTTGTAGAAGCACTACGGCCGTTGGATGGACATCGTACGGTCACTGGAGCTAGAATTGTGCATATTGACTAAGTTGACAAAGCCCTCCGTCCCCGTCAACTTAGTAGGCCCACAAGTCAGCCTGCCATTATACTGGGTCCCAGCTAACAGGGGGAGTATTCATTTTTTTGTGCGTAATAAGGAGACACTTCCTTGCGTGTGAAGATATAGCTGGTGGGTCCGAGCTGTCAGTGGCGGTAACTTTTTTTCGCGAAATACAGAGGCCCTTTCGGTGGGTCCCTGATGTCAGGTGGAGGAATCATTATTTTGCGCGTAATAAGGAGGCATTTCCTTGCGTGCGGCCGTGGACCCAGCTGTCGGCCTCTCCACGTACAGTCCATTTCAGATGCATGTCGGTCGTTGACCACGTTGACCAGGCCGCGCCGAGAGCACCAGGGCAGTGGACGACGGCGAGGCCTAGGAAGGGAATGAGACAGAGGCAGGGAAGACTCGGCTGTTGTTTCCCACGCGGAGGGGAGTACGACTGTACGAGGGTTTACTGGTTCGTCTGCCGTCGCCGGAGAATAACAGCAGGTGTGGGTGAGTAGAGGGATGGCTAGGCCAGCGATGGGAGTACGGTGGGGCGGTGAGGCCTGCGAGGCAGCAGAGCCGGCCGCGGGGAGGAGGGAGCAGGCAGTCTCGCCGGCGCTTGTTTGAGCGGCTGGAGCAGGAAGAGCAGAGATTGAAGAAGCACGACGGCCGTTGGATGGCGATCCAACAGTCACTGCTTGTGCGTCAACCTTTTTTTAGGAAAGCCTCAAATCTGTGGAAAATAGCATACAGCCCATCTGCCATTATTTCTAATAATTTACAGCCCATTTGCTAATTATTAAGGTTTTTTGGAGCCCATATTCTTTTTGTTAGCATTACAGGCCATATTGTGGCCACGGTTAAAAAATTATACGAAATTTTGCATATTTCGGTGCGGTCCGAACTGCTTTTAATCCCGAAATTTCGACTCACATTCAAACTGATTTTAAAAATAAATGTATATCAATATAAAATCCAACAAATTCTCGACGTATAAAAATTAATGTAATTTAAAATCTCGAAATGAAAAAAAAAGATATTTGAAACTAATTGTCGGTTTGATGTGTTTTAAAAATGTACAGCCCATTTCTCATTACTCATGGGCCATTTTCTCGGCCAGCCGAATGAAAGCTCTCCTCGTCTTGAAAGATTTGCAGCCCAACAGGCCTGACAAAGCGACTTACTTGGCAAATCACAAAAAAACTGGGTTGTGACCGTGGACCCAGCTGTCAGCCTCTCCACGTATAGTACTCTTCCGATGGAAGTCGTTCCTTGACCACGTTGACCACGCCGCGCGGAGAGCACCACGGGGTGGACGACGGCGAGGCCTAGGAAGGGGACGATGCGGAGCCGGGGAAGACGCGGCAGTGGAAGCCCGCGCGGAGAGGAGTACGAGGGTTCACTGGTTCGGCTGCGGTATGAGGCTGCCGTCGCTGCAGGGCCTGGCCAGCGGTGGGAATAGTAGGGGGCGGTGAGGCCTCCACGGCAGCACAGCCGGCCACGGGAGGCAGGAGCACGCGGCACGACCGGCGCTGCTTTGGGCGGCTGGAGCAAGAAGACCAGAGGTTGAAGAAGCACTACGGCCGTTGGATGGACATCATACGGTCACTGGAGCTAGAATCGTTCATATTGACTAAGTTGACAAAGCCCTTCGTCCCCGTCAACTTAGTAGGCCCACAAGTCAGCCTCCCACCAAGGTGGGTCCCAGCTAGCTAGGGGAGTATTCAATTTTTTGTGCGTAATAAGGAGGCACTTCCGGTGGGTCCGAGTTGACAGCGGGGGGAACGTTTTTTTCACAAAATACGGTGGCCCGTCAGGTGGGTCCCAGCAGTCAGGGGGCAAACGTATTTTCGCAAAATACGGTGGCCCGTCCAGTGGGTCCCTGCTGTTAGTTGGAGGAATCATTATTTTCCGCGTAGTAAGGAGGCACTTACTTGCTGCGGCCGTGGACCCAGCTGAGACTCTCCACGTACAGTATACTTCCGATGGAAGTCGTTCCTTGACCACGTTGACCTCGCCGCGTTTCGTTGCATGCATGCATCCATGGGCGTGGTGCGTCCCCACTATCAGCCTCTCACGTACAGTCATCTTCCGATGACTCTCGGTTGTTGACCACGTTGACCACACTGTGCCGAGCACACCCAGACTGGAACGACCCGGAGATGGGGAAGACGGGGCAGTGGAGTCGCAGATGGAGAGGAGTGGGAAACTTCACTGGTTCGGGTGCGCGGCAGCACAGCCGCGGTGCCGCCCATGGGAGACAGGAGCAAGAACAGAGGTTGAAGAAGGAGCACGGCTGTTGGATTAACATCCAACGGTCCAGCTGCTAGAATCATTTGTTAATTAAGTTGACAAAGCCGTGCGTACACGTCCACTTAGTAGGCCCACAAGTCAGTCACCAAATCTGACGGGTCCCAGCTGTCAACGGGATGAATTTTTTTTTGCAAAACAAGGAGGCACTTCCTTCCGTGCGAAGATACAGCCGGTGGGTCCCAGCTGTCAGGTGGAGGAAACATTTTTTTCACCTTAATAAGGAGGAACTTTCCTTGCGTGCAACCATGGACCTCGTGGGTCCCAGCCGTCAGGCTCTCCACGTACAGTCCTCTTCCGATGACTCTCGTTTGTTGACCACGCCGCACCGAACGCAGCAAGGCGGTGGACGACGGCGAGGCCCCGGACGGGAACGACTCGGAGATGGGAAAACGCGGCAGTGGAGTCGCAGATTGAGACGAGGAGAAGGGTTATAACTGGTTCTGTTGCAGCATGGAGCTGTAGTCTGTGGAGAATAACAGGAAGTGTCGAGGGGTGGAGGGATAGCCTGGCCGGCGGTGGGGTAGCGCTTTGCAGCGATGCGTGCTAAGCAGAGCCGCTAGCCGCCGGAGGCCGGACCAGGCGGTCCCGGTGACGCTGGAGGAAGAAGACGAGAGATTGAAGGTGCATGCCGGCCGTTGGATATAAATCCAATGGCTGTGGATGACACAATCATTTGTTGAGCAAGTTAACAACGCCCTGCGTAGGCTTCGACCTATTGGCCCACATGTCTGCCTGCAAAAATGTGGCATATATTTAACCCATGTTTTCTAGAATGTACAATCCATTTGCTGGGCTGGGTGAACAAATAATTTCGCGTCAATCAGACCCATTTATATTTTCTAAGAAATCCCAACCCATTTGCACTTCTTTGAAATACACGTATTAGGTGGGCTCGTTATATATATAACGTTATGTTAGAAGGAGCAATTACTATCAAAGAATAAACCGTAGAGGCACATTATATATATATATATAATTAAGAAATTAGCGAGTTATTGCTCAAAATAAAAATGAGCGCATTATTATTAAATTGGTCCTTAAAATCTTCGCAAGCTTTTGTACGCAATCACCAGGATTTTCCTTGCCTGTGAGTCAAAAACAACCAGGATTTTCGTTGCCAACTTCCGTTAAACATTTACTTTTATAAGTTAATAACACATGGGATGTTTTTATAATGTATATATAAGTCTCTATAAAATATACGATAATAGTAATAATATAAATATATATAATGTGGTTAGAAGGGAAAACATAAATTGGACACATCATTACTTTTATAAGAGACCTGCGTTTTATACCCCACAGTAGGCATACTAACAAGTTCACACACGAATACAACAGAAAAGGTAAACATTCATATCAAACTCAGGTTCACAGGACACGTTCATATTCATAGCCAACATTCACTATCAACAACTCAAAAGATTCATATATACACAAGCTCGGCATATCTATGCATCCAAATGATTGATAGATCACACGACAATATTCATACATAATTCACAAAAAGATTCAGATATACACATGTTCAGTCTATTTATGCATCCAAATGATTGAGATCACAACCAATATGATCCGTGGACGAACTTTAATTACCTAGGTTACAGACTGGTAAATGGTGTTCAATCGGAGGTACTTCTTGCTAAAATTAGTTCTTGTACGAGTAAACTTTCGAGTACATAAGAGGCAGCGCAGAAAATCTGAACTTTGCTTGTAGGTTTATCCTCAAATAGTGGCCTCGTGTCGAGGGAGGTTTGAGCAACTTGGCCACTATTTTCATCCAACTAGTTTACTCGCTCATCTTGGTCCTGTATCTCGCCAAAATTCTACATTGCAGACGAGAAAGGAGGCGGTTGAGAAAATGAACCACCCAAATTTTTTGTGCAGTTCAACTGAAATGGAGCATCCTTGGCGTGCAGACTGATTAAGTGCCAGATGAATATACGCGTCAACCAACTTGTCTGGAATCTTTAGACTCCATGCCATATAGTTCGCTACCATATGTGCGGATAACCAAAAGGCACAAGTTGGGACCAAAGACTGGACTGCGTTTTTCTGGGCTATGCACCAAGCAATATTTTTGGCGTTCACTCTCCTAATACTTGGAGTTTGACAATTGGTTGACGCCGGTTGATACTCGAATGAATATAGGCACTTCTTGTCAACATCGATGCTTGTCTGAGTGAACTTTGGAGTACATAGCAGCAGCATAAGTACCTGTCCATCTGATCATTTTGTGCAGTTCTACTGAAATCACCCGATGTAATGATTTGCCTGCGAGTTTAGGCTCCAAATTATTCCTTTATGAAATCGGCAAACAGTAGCACAATACCAAATTACCAATACATACGACAGGCACAATAATCAGGATAAAGACCAGTACCAACCTGTGTGAGGTAGCATATCAATTACTATTTCTTTTGACTGGAAGCCGAGATAAGCCAAGCGACTGATAGCAAAGGAATAAAGCAAGCGGAGATTAGCGACTGACAGGAAAGGACGGAAGCTGTCGAGGCAATGAAGCACCCAAAGTTTTTGTGCAGTTCCACCAAAATCGAGCATCCCTGTTGGCACATATATTGAGAGAGTGAGATTACTGTAATAGTGGGACTAGTTGATGAAACATACACTAACAAATAGAAGCACTCTCATTATCTTAATGGGTAAAGTTAGCAACATAGTAGTCTTGCTTATAGAGAGGTATTAGTTCATTTAATCAGTGCCAATTAGCTCAACTCAACACTCAAAGCATTGCCATTTATCATAGGTTGCAAAACTTTAACTTGCAAAGATAAAGGAGTTTCTCATGACAGTAGCACGATACAAATAGAGATGACAGGAAACTAATATGGATGAAGGCCTTAGGCCCGTACCAACCTGAGAAAAAAGCTTATTCATGTAGTCCCATAAGAGATGATAAAGCACTCACTGGAATCACACAATAGTATATATTTTTGTCCACTTCAAATGTATGGTTGAAATCACTCTTGTTTACTAGTGCTGAGATTATATCGAAAGATTATCAAGAACTTCCAGCAGAGTTAAAGCACTGGCTGGGATACAGTTCATTGTATTGTCTTGTGTAGTTCCACTAAAATGTATGATTGGCACAACATGATCCCTGTTTGCACAAGTAGGAACAAGGTGAAACCTTCATTAGCTTAGTGAGAAAGGGTAGGAAGACATTAGCATATTACTCAAACAGTAGCATCAAATTCATGATGGACAATACGCAAAACATTGCCTCATTGAACCAATGGCAATAAATTGACATGCAAAACAATAGCACTATTATGTAATGACACTAATAATATTCCCTCCTTGCTCCACCACATGATTCACCTCCATAGACAAACATACACACGTACATGATTCAGCATAGGGTCCTACTAAAGATTTGTTTAACTCCAACAGGAAAATTAGGCAGTAATAAATTAGTGGTACTTAAGTACTCCTAATTAATTAAGTGAGACAGCAGAAGTGGAAGGCCTCCCTGGAGGATCGTCTCACATGTAAGGTAGTCGTTGCCGGAGCCCTTGAATGGCCTCGACTGAGGCCTCTGGCTTCAGCAAGATCGCCTTGGCAATGTTTATTCTTCTTCTTCTTCCTCTTCATGCTCTGTTTCTCTTTCTCCTCACTAGTTGGTGAAACCAAGTACATGATTGGCCTTCTAATTCAGAATTGGTTTTGTCAGTGAGGGAGTACAAGTGTACTAGTAAAAAACAACATTATTTTCTCATGGCAGTCGGAAAATAGAGATGAACACATGCATTAAATATCATTCTTACCTAAAGGAAGGTTATGGCGCCAATATGGATGATGAGGTTTGGAACACAGATCTCCCTTTGTGCAGTTCCACCAAAATGAACCAACTGTTCCATTCTGACATTCCAGTTAAACAGCACAAAAGTCACTTCTTTTAAGAAGAGTTTTGTGCAGTGCACCAAAAGGTCACAACAGCAACCAGGTGAATTGGATATCCCTTTTTGCACAAAAAGGCACAGAGGAAACAGTTAGAGTCTCAAAAAATTACAGGCAAAAACATTTGGCTAAACTTGTCATGGCTTATAACAGTGGCATGGCTTCATTTTTACCAGGGACATTAGATTAAGAACAGCTAAGGCTGCGTTCGGTTGACAGGTTTGGTGCACAATTTTCGTAGGAACACAATTCCTACGGTATTCTTTCCCTTCCAACCGTTCGGAACACGGGAAAGGTGAATAGTGTTCCATAGGAAAGCTGGTCTGGTAGTGCTAATTCCATAGGATTAGAAACATCCACGCACTGCTCATTTTTTGGGCGGAAGCCCGAGGCAGGCGCTCGCTGCCATGCGTTAGACGGGTTGTCGTGCTGTGTTGCCGGAATAAAAAAAATCAACCTATGTGTGGTACGTGAGGTGAGGAGAAGAGTAGTCACTGTGCAGCTGAATAAACAAATAGCATCTCATACTTCCAAGCATGCTACTCTAAAAAAACAAATCTGTACATTTCGTAGTCCATCCGAACACATTCTCTTGAGAGTTTCCTCCGGTTCGCTGTTCCATAGTTTTATACCTACATTCCTTTCCTATTCCTCTATTTTCATCAAGACCTATGTTTTCTGCCCCTTTATTCCGAACGGAGCCTAAATATTTGGTATAAGGGCATGGGACAGTGGGTGCACCAGCAGTCCAACACCATGTACGTAAACAGGGGCATAAAGTGGTGATTCATAGTTTGTTGCCCCGAGAAACAAACATCCAAGAAACATATCTGGGTTGGTCCCATTTTTGTTCACTCTAGCCACCTACTCCTATGTGTGCATAGCAAATCTAGTCCTGGTCATACCACTGTGTACATTGTTACCCCTATATTTCCCTTTTCGACCAAGAGACCGGTTGGATGACCAGTCTGTACTACTTTCACCCCCTTTCCTTCCTGTTTGTACCAAGTCCGATGTACATACTAAATTCCCCCACCCCCACTCTATTTCTTGTTTGAACCAAGTACTCCATCCATCCGGAATTACTTGTCATCAAAATGGATGTGTCTAGAACTAAAATACATCTAGATACATCCATTTCAATGACAAGTATTTTCGGACGGAGGGAGTACAAGATTCGACTCCATGAAGTAGCTTTACCTCTAACAATAGAAGAAGAAAAAATATGTGACGTTGGACCATCCGATCGAGAGGGGCTGAGAGGTAGAAAATGTTGCACATGCAGCGACGTAGCGAGCTGGGGAAGTAGAGCTAAGGCGGTTTCGAACGAAGATATACCTGAAGGTCGTCGGGATGTGGATAGGTGGGCGGCGGGAGGCCGGATCCGCCCACAGGCAACGACGAAGGGATCGGAGGACCTCCCGCGCCGGCTCTCGGCCAGAGATAACGGTGCGGCCGGCAGTGGGTCTCCTCCCTCGCTGTCGATGACGGCCTAAACGCTGCCCCTCCTCCCCTTCACCGGCGGAGGGGGATACGTCCGGATCTGTAACCAGCGGTGAGGATAGAAAGCCAGTGTTTTTTGAAGGGAGAAAGACAGTGTTACTACCCCTATCTTGTTTAGATCTGGAGAGGATGAGAGTGTGTGAATAGAGCAACCCTAGCAAGCAAGCGCGGAGGCTCCGCCTATATATACGTAGTGGGGTAGTTTTCCTTTTTCACTCCATCAAAACAATCGTTTAAAATTGTGTACTACTACATGCCAGGTCGCAGTTTTTTTAGTTGTTGATTGTTTTTTTAGATAGCTACCCGCTTGTTCCAAGTGGTGTTACGGTGTGCCAGGTCGCACTTTGTATCGTTCAAGTCTGGTACTACAAGTCCGTCCATTAAATGAACAACCACCCCCTCGTAAAAATTGTGAACAAGCCCACAGCTAAAATTAGCGGAAACGTGGGTTGCCCCAACATGCATTATTATTTATATTTTCTACTCCCTCCGTTCCTAAATATAAGTCTTTTTTATTAGCCACACCTAAGACAAGATTTTTTTTATTAGCAGTGAACCCCACATGTCATAGACACAAAAATTATGGCAAGATTCCCTTAGGCAAGCCAAAGTGTGTCTAATAATTTGAGCAACTCAGGTTAGGCAAGTGTGGCAAGTGTGGGAAAAATAATGTGGCAACATAAGACAAACATAGTCACAATCCAAACAGCCCCGTAATTTTTTGTGACATGCATGAAAATTTGGTTAGTTAAATTTATAGTCAAAATTTGGCAAGGTGCATCAAATCAACACATGCAAGTATCAAAAGGAAAGTCACGGCATGCATGCATGTGTTGTACTCCCTCCGTTTCCAAATATAAGTCTTTTTAGAGATTGCAACAAGTGACTACATACGAAGCATAATATCTCTACTCCTACATACGAAGTAGCCCATTTGAAATGTGTAAAAAGATTTATATCGAGTGCAGTGCTTTGATGTGTCGTGTCAACTCGTACAAGACCGAGAAATTTGATTACTACAACACCCTCTCCCTCGCGGACTAAGCTCCGGTGCCTTAACTGCACCTGCCTTTGGCTGCATGACAGGAGGGCCAACCACCTGTTGGGCCCACCTGTCATAGACACAAAGGCAGGAGCAGTAAGTAGAAGCTTTCGCTACACGCTATCCCTCCTGCACGAGGTGGACGGACATGCAGCAGTGGATTCAATACTGTAGAAGTAGGAGTAACATCATTGTTCGTCTTCTCGAAGAGTCGAAGAGCCAAGCGCAACCCGAACGTGGCAGTTGCGAACGCTCGCGTGGTGCGGTTCCTTGGAGTACTAGACAGGCTCTTGCATGAGACAAAATTGCTATTGTTTAACAATTAAACTCCATTATCCATTGGTTGACACTCATTCTGCATAGGTCCACGCGCTTAGCACCGTTTCCTCCTGGGGTCACCAATGTTTATTTGCTAATTAGTAGCATTGCATGCAATGAACTAGCCATTGCAAGTCATTAAAAGCATGCACACCTCTCATCTCTTATTGGTTGATATGTCAAGAAACAAGAAACAAGGTAGAAGTTAATGCACCGCGCCTAAGTGTTTTGGGACTATTTAGTTTTCGTAAGATGACTTACACACCTAAACGGAGGGAGTAGTGTAGCCCTGTAAACCAGAAAAGAGTATTTGCCTTTCTAGAGATTTCAACAAGTGACTAGACTACACCGTGTGCAGTACTCCCTCCCTTCCGGTTTGTAGGGCTCAAATCTCAAATGTCATGAACCAAGGCATTTTGCGATTGGAGGAATGTATCTCGTACTTTACAAAACTACCCTAATTAAACTCATGCATTAATTACGTAGTTCTCTCGTTTTCCTCTCCGCCTTGGTCACGGTGCACAATATTGAGCACTCCTATATGACTAGCCACTCTATCTACATGCGGGACATTTCAAAGCATCCGGGCCCGCATGCCATCCACCAAATCACAGCAAGGTGCTACAGTCAAGACTCACCTGTCACCCCGGTGTGGCCGTCATGACCCGTCATATCACAAAACCCACACCTTTACCAGCAGTGGTAAGGTGGCCTCCAAGTTGGACTGGACGAAGCAACCATCATTTCACTGGAATGCTCGTTCAAGCCCTTTCTTCCCTTTCTTGAAGAAAACCTCACTCCAGGCTACTCACTTCTGCCATTTTTCTTCTGTACCGACGAAGGAAAGGTGGGCGAATCAGTTATGCTGCTATATTTTCATTCCAAGAATCTTCTTTTTGCGAAGCACCGACCGATTCTCACATCCTATTCTTTTCCCGTTTTCATTGCGATTGTGGTTTCCTTTCGATTGCTTTTTGTTTGTCAGTTCATTGATGGATCCTGGAGCACTAGGCAAAGAGTTGCCGGCGGACAACCCACTGGAGAGAGCGGTCTCCAGGAAGCGAGCACCGACCAATGAGTTGACCATGTTGGTGGGCCAACCCATGGAGATGAAGAACTCCAAGAAACAAGCACTAGCCAAAGAGTTGAGGACGTTGGCGGACGAACTCCTCAAAGAAAGTTGGAAGAACCGCAAGGGCCCCACCGTGCCTACCCCAGGAACTCTGATTGCCACCTATGTGAGGCTCAAGACCGAGTTTGAGGAGATAGTCGCCGTTGAGAAGCAGTATTCCCCTGGCAAGGTGATGGCCCCCATCGAGGACGAGGAGATGGCCCCCAGAGGGATGAGATCCCCCGGTGAGCTGCACAAGGTAAAAAATAATGGCTTATTACCATAGTTCTGGTTTTTGATTATTTGCAATGTGCTTGCTAATATGTTAGGGTTGTGCAGGTGCCAGTGGACGTCCTTGATGATTCCGATGTCGTGGCCCGTCCTGTTGGCATCGCCCCAGAGATCGATACCGATGTCGCTGTCCATCCTGTGGACATCGCCCCAGAGATCGATTCCGATGTCGCGGTCAGTCATGTGGACATCGCCCCAGAAATCGATTCCCATGCCGATGTCCGTGCTGTGGTGATTGCCCGAGAGATCGATGACAAGAAATAGTTAGTCGCGCTAATCCTTCAGGGTAGTTTCTATTGCCCTGTGTTTAATTACCAGAACGATGTGTGTTATCAAACCATCTTAGGGCTAGTGCACTGTCTTGTGTGGGCGGATCTTGCTACTTTTGTTTGATAGTGAATCATGCGATGAATCATGCGAACCCTCTCCGAGTTATGGAAACAGATGTATCCTCACCAGCTTTTGATGTAATATATGGCATGCTTAGATGTAAGTTTGAACTGTTTATCATATCAGCAGGGCTTGTTTGATGATTCTTGGTGTTAGTAGGCTAGCTACTGTGCGAGCTATAGTACTTGCAAAACACTCACCGAAGAGAAATGTTGGGGCTGATGAGCTCGTGGTACGCTTATACTTATCCCTCATCGATCGACCAATAGCCCTAGCTCCTAAAATTGTAGGCTTAGCGATCGATCAGACAATAGTCGACATACATTCAGGCCTCATTTGGTTCATAGGGTAGGAAAATCGTAGCAAAAGTACAGAGAACGTGCAACACAAAATCATAGCAGTGCAGAGACGTACTCCCTCCGTTCCAAAATAGATGACCTAGGCGGGCTAGTTTGGCCTAGTGGGTTTTAGTGATATGACGTGGTACAGTGCCGTCCAGTCTTCGCGTGTGGTAGCAGTATTGCGGGTACAGTAAGTTTTCTTGAAGAAGCGGAATTCAACGAAGTCATGATGGTTCCTTCGTCCGAACAACTTACAGTGGGAAAGGTTGGGCCTGCGATACGACCGGGGTAGACCAGGATAATTTTGTGCATGGCAGGTGGACCAGGATGGTCGGCGAATGAAGGTATTCTTTCCGATATAGAGGACGAGCAACGAGTATTCATTATTTATTTTTGATGAAAGCTATTGTCTCCACTGTTACGACGGAGGAGTGTGAAACACGGCAGCCCAGTGAACTTGGCATGTGCACCACTCCCTCCTTCCTCATGTAATGCCCAGGTTACAGCTTTTTCTCACTTTTTCTCTATCTATTTCCTCTCAAATGTTTTTTACCTTTCTTTTTTTAAGACACAATTGTTTTTATGCCTTTTTTTAGAATTATTTTTTTATACCTAGGAGCATGTGTAGAGACGGGCTCTTGCAGAGCCCACTCCTTGACTTTGTCAATGCCTCTCTCTCCTCCACATAAGGAGTACTACTCCCTCTGTTCCCAAATATAAGTCTTTCTAGAGATTTCAATAGGTGACTACATACCGAGCAAAATGAGTGAATCTACACACTAAAATATGTCTACATGCATCCGTATATTGTATTTCATTTGAAATGTCTACAAAGACTTATATTTAACGGAGGGAGTACTTGCTATGCATGCATGCGGCGGGCAGCTGGCGTCTTGAGGGGCCAGGGTGGTGAGAGCGGGCTCCGGAAGCGGTCCGGACTCCAGCATGGCCCACCTCACATTATCACCATATATTTCTTGGAGTCCGTGCGCGGCGGGCGGGTGATCTCTTCTCCCTCCCCCGTTTCTCTCTTCTCAGCCGACGCCCGCCGAGCGATTAGATTTCGGCTATCGACGATTTATTCAATTATGGTCCCACATGTCAATGAAATTGCAAGACAACGCGTGTCCCCTCTGGTGAGTGGCGTGCGAGCCGGACTATCGGGGTTGCGACGCGTACGAGTCATAAGTGTGCCGCCTTTTCCTTTAGAACTTGCGAAGCGTAACATTTTTGCGTGATCGATCGATAGAAATCCAGAACAAAATGACGAGGATGGTGCTTTCCCGCTCGTTAGGCGGGCTAGTTCAAGTGATATGACATGCTACAGTGCCGTCCACTTGCTCCATTTTTACGTAAGCAAGAGTTTACACTCTTACGCGGGAGGAGTGCGAAACACCGCGGATCTGATTTTGATCGAGGGATAACTGTTCCCTGCCAAATAATGGAGGATTGTTAGCGATTATAGCATGATAGTTAGGGCATCTCCAGCGCTGGCCCACAAATTTACACCGGCATCTGTCCGAGGACACTGATGGATGCCATCCGATGCTGCCCGCATACCTTTCGACAACTATATGAACTAACCGGATGAAATTTGTGCAAACAAAGCAAATTTCAAATTAACCGGATGAAATTCATTACATTTCGAAAACTTTTCCTACAAACTGGACGAAATTCATTACATATTTCGCACAAATAGTACTAAAACCTACTGTAAACCTAATCTAAACGATCGCCGGCGCCCGACCACCATGTCCGGCCATGAACCCGAGAAAGCCGGCCATTGCCTTTGCCTCCTCCTCATCCGCCTCGATAACCTCCTCCTCCAGAGCGGCGGCGACCTACCGTGTACTACTCTTCCTCGCTGCCGGCTGCGCCCGCGCACGTGCGCCGGCTTCATGGTCGTGGCGGCGGAGGGCGGCCGGGGGGTGCCGGCGATCTTCTTCGTTTGCTCCTGCGACAGTACGTCGAAGAGAGCTTTGGAGCGCGCCCAAAGCGGAGCCGCCGATGTCCCTCGTCTGCTCCTGCGTCAGTACGTCCAAGAGAGCTTCGGAGCGCCAGGAGGCCATGGTTGAAGTGGTGCCGACAGAAGGAAGGGACCGGAGGAGAATAAGTGTGGGTCTTTGGCTATGGCTGGGAGCTGGGGCTCAAGTTAATATAGCGGGCGAATGGCAATGAGCCGCGGTAGACGGATGGACAACTGGCGCCGGAGTAGGTTCCTCGGGCGTGAATGCGGACGCTGCTTCAGTGACTTAACTGCAGATGCGTTTGGGTTAGTGACATGTGGGCCCAACGGGCATCTGGCCCGCATGTCAGTGACACACCAATTGCACCTGCAGTTAAGTCCGGTGAATGCGGCATTGACATTCTGTAGAGACGGTGACCGTTTCAGGCGGGAAGCGCGCGCTAGCGATGGAAGGGGTTTCGGTGTGCAGTGGCACTAAGATCGGTCGCTCACGATAGTACATACTCCGTACCATGCTACCATAGTACCCTCTCTAGCTTAGGTTGTTTTATAGATTGTCGTTGTGATGGACGATATACATGAGCAAGGCAGTCCGAGTATGACCGTTGGTGTTGAGCCAGGTGAATACATGCTCGGCGTTCGCGTAGGCCTCCATCAAACATCTAAACAGTAATGTCAGGCACCGCCGGGGCGCGCAGGTGATGGGCTCGCCGTTTGCGTTGCGCCATGAGCAGGCCTTTGATTTAGAGGGCGACGTGCATGCATTAGCATGCTTTGACAGCGTGAGCGTGAGTGTCTGACGCGAAGTATTTCATTTTCATTTGGCTGACGAGGGTGCGTTGCAGCGACGAGTTCGTGGTTTGATTCCCCACATACGCATAATTTTGGTTTTTACAGTATTTCTTTCTCCATTGACAGGTAGGCCCGCGTAGATAGATAAAGAACACGAGCTGATGAGGCACATGCGGACTGTTTGACTGGTCAACCAGACAAATACGGAGCTATACGCTAAGCCAGTGACCGTATAATCACCATATCTCGTATACAATGATCAAAGTGAGCTATCAAGACAAGTTCGATGACCGCCAATGCATTTTACTCGGTAATAAATGACCAGGATTGAAGGGGAATCCAAATTTGCTTTGTCTTCTGTCCTTGAGCTCTTGACAAACCAATGCACTATACGGTTGTCCGGCCACTCCACCCCAGAGCTCTCACCAAGTGTCGTTCATGCCACTGCGCCGCACACTAACCGGTAAGGCAGCGATGGCATCCCGCCGCGCCGAGTTCCTCGCCGCCCACGACCGCACACAAAATGGTAGGGAAGCGATGGCATCCCACCGTGCCGAGTTCATCGCCGCTCGCGACCTCACAACTATGTGGGAGGAATTTGAAGATGCCAAGGCCGAATGGGCGGTAGAGCAAGAGGCGGCCAAAGCCGCACAGAGGGAGCGGAAAAGTCAGAAAGCACTCAAGAAAAGAGAGGCCCGCCGCCGCAAGAAAGAAAAGGACGCACGCGCTGCTGCAGAGAGGTCGGGGGAGATCCAAGCACGGTGGGGTGTCGCCGACAAAGCCAGGAAGGAGAACGACGGCGTCTGGCCAGCATGTGAGACGTAGTAGTACTAGTAGTTAGTGTGTGTGTCCGTGTCTGAGTACGAGCATGTACCAATACTACTAGTTACTACTGTAGTTTTTAGAGCAAATTACCAGTACATTAGCCTAGACTAAATGGAAAAGTTCCTATCCTAAGCATCAAATGGCATCTCTTTCTCTATAGGAATTGAGATGCATGTCATCTCACTTCCTATGATTTTCATATTCCTATCCTATGAACGAAAGGAGGCCTCTGTTGGAGTAACTACTTTAGCTAGCAGTACTGCTGGTACAGTAGTTTTCTTCAAGAAGCGGAATTCAACGAAGTCATGATGGTTCCTTCGTCCGAGCAACTTCAAAGTGGGAAGTGGGCCTGTGATTTGACGGCTCATTAGTCATTGTTACTGCGGCGCGACGACCTGGGTGACTCTCCCTTGGAGTTCTGCGTGCATGGCAAGTGGACCAGGATGGTCGACGTCCCACATGTTGGCGAAGGGAAGTATTCTTTCCGATATCGAGGAGCAAGGAAACCGCGTGGTATAGTATCACTTCTGATTGGTTCGCAAAAAAAATAGTATCACTGCCGATTTATAATTATTTTTTATTTTTGATGAATGCTAGCGTTTCAACTCTTACGATGAAGGGTGCCAAACACGGCACGTGCTGGATGTCCCACACGTCAGCGAAAGGAGTGGGACATGAACAGCGTGGTAGAGCCCAGCGTAAAAAAACAGCGTGGTAGAGCGTCTCCACTTCTTCCACTTCTGGGTCGGAGACCACACGTAGTAGTACTTAGTGGTATGAACGATACAAAGTGCGACCTGGAGAGAAAGACACGTCTAGTTGGAAGGTCTCGGGGCATACACGTAAACAAATATAAAAGTTAATATGTGCCTCCAACTAATGTAGTAGTAGTAGAGTACTTAGGCACGTACTCCATAACATCACCGTGCATTGCACGTACAACATTTAGTGGTAGTACGTAGTAAGAGACAAATGCCGCCCAAGAGTTCCCTTCTCGACCTACTTTTGGGTGTTTGGTAGAGTGTATGGAGGGTGCATGAGTCCACACTAGTTTAGCACAAATACACTAGAAGCATGCATGAAGAGAGCATGCATGAAGAGGGGTGTTGAGTTGAGCATGCATGAAGAGGGAACAACCATGCTGAGACGAGAACGCAACCAAACACACCCTATATGCCATGCATGTTCATACCATTTGTGCCTTTCTACTTCACTTACTACGCTACATTACTCAGGTTCGTACGTCCACTCCTGGGTACATGTCCATCTCGTAGTTCCAGTCCCACGTGTTCTTCATATAGATGGAAGGATCCTTGCATAACACGTGCACCTTGATGCTAGATGTCTCGCGTGTTGGCAAAAGGATGAACAAAGCTCACGTAAAAAAAATAGAGTGGAAGAACATAGATTCCGGACGACCAAGAAGGAGCAAGGAACCTCGTGGTGGAGCGTCTGCACTCATAATATTTAATATTATTCAGCGATATAAAATTAACCAATCATCTCCACAGTGGACTGGAAGAGTACGAAACACGGCAGCCCAGTGTAGTTACATCATACTAGTACATGGCTAACCCACGCTATCACCATATTTCTTGGCTTCCGTGCGACACCTATCTCTAGTAATCCAGCAGCCTGTATCGCTTCTCCCTCCTCGTCTCTATCAAAGTGCGGCGGGCTGGCGTGTCTGCCGTCTATTGAGGTCGGTTAACTATCGCATGTTAGCGACATGCCAAGAGCATTCTAAAAAAAATTCCTTTCACGTTCCGTTTTCAAAAAGAAAAAAATCCTTTCACGTACGAATTTGCCTGTATGCTTTGAGCAACTTGCATGTCCTATATTGCTCCTGTTTGATACTCTAACTTAGCTAGAGGTTAGACTAACTCATGACTAACCCTGAACTAACTGTAGACAAAGAGGTGTTTGGGTGACAGGGTTAGATTGACAATAAATGCACTTCATGGAGAGAGAAAAGTGATTTTTCAGTGGTCCCAATGAGAACTATCTCCAGTTAGCACCTCTTGGGTGGGATAGTTTTTTTTGGTGGGTTCGGTGCAACTTGCTCCAATTTAAACCCTCATGCTTGGATACTTTAGGGCTATTTGAGCCCCAACTAGCTCAAACTAACTCTAACCCATGGATCCAAACAGGGCCTATGGCCAGTCTTGACGCGGAGCAGTCGCGTGCACCGGGAAGCGGCGCTCTCTCGGCCCTCACGCCACTTCAAAGCCGGAGCCAGTGAGAGGTCGCCTCCACTCTGGCCGGGCATTAATGCGGCACTGACGCTCCAGGGTGACGCTGACCGTTTCACGCGGGAAGCGCGCGCTGGCAAGGGAGTATAGGTTTTGAACCATTTCAGGTGTAGTACTGGTAGTTTGCAAAACTACTCAATTATTGCACTCAGTTTCCTAAGAAATTGTGGTAAAAAACGTTACTCCACAGCCCGCTTCCCTTCTCCTTCCTCTTCCACCGCTCGCGCACGTCCGCGGGAAGCGACCGGTCAACCCTTATATAGGAGTGCTAGCACAAAAAGATGCATGCATGACCACTAAAATTTCCATATTAAAGCGCCGCTCCGGCGGGAGTATGGCGTATGTTGTTACCTTCGGCCGGCCCATGGCTACCGAGCGACGGCGACCAGAGAAGAGGCGGCGGGAGGGGAATGAATGCAGCTACTATTTGCATTCGCCTTCCGGCTTAAATAAATGCGCAGCATCACGTGTACCCGCGGGTGCACAAATTGTAACATACGTGTCTGCTTAAGTGGGCGTCACGTAACTGGTGTGTGTGTGAGAGAGATTCTGAGAGACAGAGTGCGTGTGTGCGACTCTACTCTTCGGACATGTAGTCAACCTTTTGCATCGGGATATAAGTATAATGGTATTTACTTTAGCTAGTGATTTACGTGGCCATGTTAACGTGGTTGTGTCAAAAAAATGTCACTTCCTGCTCGTGATTTGCGTTATATAATTACAAGCAAGATTCTCGTGCATTGCACGGAACATCAATATGCATTTTTTTACAGAACACCTGATGTGATTGACCCATGCAGGAGTAATCCCATGTGTAAAAACTAATGATATCTAGAGAATTTTATCGGAAAACTGGTATCTCGAGAATGTCATCGAAAAAATGAAAGATGAGAGATAAGGCGAGGAGGAGTGGAGCGTGGTGGTGACTGGTGGTCGGAATGGGCGGAGGCATGGGGATGGACGGCGCCGGCAGACGGCAACGGCCACCATGCATGCTAGATTGTTCCAGAAACTTATTCCTTTTTTAGTTGCTGAGCAATGAGGTTGCGGGAGATAATGATGTGGAGAGAGGTGCGGGTATCTTTTGTATAATTATCATAGTTTGCTTTCTATCCTCAGATATAGATCATACGGTCTGTATTACAAGATGGCAGGCACACCATCACTACCAACTCGTTTTTTTATAAGGGTACAGATGATAAGTTTGTTGACTACTAAAGTAAAGTGGAATTTGTCCATGTTATGCAAGTAAATAAAGGTGATTGTTTATCATACGGGTAAGGTTGGATGAAGGGTGGTAGGAACAAATGCTCCGCCTAGAGCATGTGTGTGTGAGATGGAGTCTTAGTGTGTGTGTGGGGTGTGTGTGTGTGAGAGAGAGAGAGGAGAGAGAGAGATGGAGTCTTAGTTTCTGTGTGTGTGTGTGAGAGAGAGAGAGAGATGGAGTCTTAGTGTGTGTGGGGGGGTGTGCGTGTGTGCGTGTGTGTGTGTGTTTGTGTGTGTGTGAGAGAGAGAGAGATGGAGTCTTAGTGTGTGTGGGGGGGTGCTTGCGTGTGTGTGTGTGCGTGTGTGTGTCTGTGTGTCGTGGGGTCCTCTGTGGCGGATGTAATTTAAGTGTGCATGGCTTCATCATAGAGAGGTGATGTGTATGGAAGAGGCCACCAACGATGGGGTGCGAGAGAGAAAATGCCCATAGAGAGGGAAGAGAAGGTGTGTGCGCGTGAGAGGAGTCGACATCGAGAGAACGTGTTTGTTCGAGAGACACCGAGGAAGACTACTATATATCGATGGTGCATGTAGGCGGGAATTAAACAAAGGGATGGTCTTATTGGTTTCGGGGATATAG
Source organism: Aegilops tauschii subsp. strangulata (assembly GCF_002575655.3). Taxonomy (NCBI): domain Eukaryota; kingdom Viridiplantae; phylum Streptophyta; class Magnoliopsida; order Poales; family Poaceae; genus Aegilops; species Aegilops tauschii. Next base: position 106,575,855 of record NC_053038.3, on the reverse strand, counting down.
GGGAAGAGTGAGAGGCGGGGGGGCTAGAAGGAGATTGTTAAGTGTGAGTGTGTGTTTTACCCATCCAGGCGGAAGTTATGTGCACAAAAGAGGAGAACGATTCGATGTGGCGTTTGGATTTAGGGTAATTAACTACGTATGGAGACATAGAGACCTTGAACATGCATGTGTGAGAGGTATACATGTATACGTGGGATGTGTGTGTGCGCGCGCGTGCATGATCGAGATAAAAGAAAGAAGACATAAGTCATAAGATCAACGACATGGGAGAGACGGATCAGTATGACAATATGCATGCATGTGAGAATGCAGGGAAGAAGGCCCGACAATTGAGCATGTGTTTTTGTCTTTAAGAGATAGTGGCGTGGGCTGGAGCATGCATCTATGGCGAGCAGAGGGAGTGAGGCGCAACAATTGTGCAAAAGAGACCAACCTATAAATGCATATGTATGGAGAGACATATATAGTGTGGGTGATAGGAAGCAAGACTCCGTGCGAGAAAGAAATGTTGACGGAGAAACTACAGATAGATACAGAGATGGAGATGCTAGCTAGAGGGACATCCGCTAGTTTGGGTGTTGGAGATGACCGTCGGGTGGTTCAAAGGGTGAAGTTATATATGTGTGTGAGAGGGCACTTGACTGCATGTAGAGAGAAACATATGTAGTGTGCATGATAGGAATCAAGAGTGAGGGCGAGAAAGAAGGTTGATGGAGAAACAGATAAATAGAAAGATAAAGATGCTAGCTAGTGTGCGTTAGAGATAGGAGTCGAGTGGATCAGAAGACTGGGTTATATGTGTGGGTGTGAGAGAGATAGAGAGAGGGTGCATGTGAGTCACATACAAACAGATATCAGAGAGAAATGAGATCCAGAGAGACAGAGTTTTGTGTCTGCGAGAGAGAAAGATATTTCACAACGAGAGTGATAGCTAGAGAGACATACGAGGGAATGCAAGATATCTCTAGGGAGAGAGGGTGTGTGTGAGTGACATACAAGAGAACAATGGAGAAATATGAGACCCTGGGAGACAGAGTTTGTGTTTGTGTGTGAGAAAGAGATATTGAAGAGGAAGAGTCATAGGTTCTCATATCTAAGGAGCGAAAGACATCTCTGTATGAGGGGTGTGCGAGTGGCACACATGGGAATAGTAGAGAGAAACGAGATCCCGGGAGACAAAGTTTTGTGTTTGTGTGAGAGAAACAGATTCCACATGGAGAATCATAGTTAGAGACACATAGCAGGGAGCGAGATATACTTAGAGAGAGATAGAGTGATGAAGGTCGAGGGAGAGAGTACCATCAGTGTGTTACGAAGATAAAAGATCATTGTCGACATACAGGTAGCACGAGAGATATCTGAGAGACGATGAACGCGTATAGGTCCGGAGAGATAGTCCTATATAAGCATGAGTGATAGCTATATGAGACGAATATCTGGATTAAAGGGGATTCAAATATTTAAACTGGAGATTACGACATCGATAATATCATAACGCAAATTGGTGTATCAAACATGCATATTCATTTGAATTTGGGCACACGTGTAATGTTATATAGTTTATCAATATTGGTGATCCATAGATTCTTCAATTACAAACAATGCATGGTTTATATGCAATTAATGTCTAAACGGGATTACACTATATGTTGCATGTGTGAAACACATTATACATGTTTGAGAAGTAAAAAAAACCCGCATGAAACACACATTAATTGGAGACAGTTGGCAAGGAATGCATACATTGGATTTCAACATAAAGTGGTTTCAAATATTGAAAATCCAAATTGATGGATACAACCTTATGAATCTGAGATCATGCCATTTGTAAACCATATTTATGTATAAATGGTGTTGTGCTTTTGAAAGTATATATAAAAAAATGATGTATATAGAATGTAATTCCAATTGAAAATGGATCCCGCCCGAAAAAAAATAGAATACAAACGGGATTCGAATTGAGTTGGCACGGTAAACGTACACTCTCCAAAATTTGAACGAAGCGGGGAAAGTCGCAGTAACCGCCCGAAACCAAAATCTGCGAGATGGAAATCACTACTGCCTATCCCTGCCACGCAAAGCCTATCTGCTGGATTTCTATAGGTTTCGATAGGGGTAGGATTGTAATTTCACCCAAACATGACATAACCGCCTCTCACCTGGATTCATACACGGTGGGTGCCAAAACACAGTGTGTCCTCGGCCGAAATCGACTCCCTCCCCGGTTCATATTCATACACGGTGGGCGCCAAAAACAAACTCTCGTCGGCAAATATTCGGTGTATGCGAGATTACCGTCCTATCCCCAACTGACTAATGTTGCTGTGATGTAGTAGAAATTTGAAACGGGGGCTAAGTTCGTAAATTTCCTCGCATTTGAGACAAGCGCGCCCTGGATACATGGTTCCCCCCTTCCTCTCTAGCTCCCTTTTCCCCATTCGTACTCCGTGGGCGCCAAAACACCCTCTCCACCCCACCCTCCTCCGTCCGCCGCCGTCCGCCACCCCATCCACCACCGTCCTCCTCCACCATGCCGGAGCTGATACCCCGACGCCGCCGTCCATTACAAGAGATCGACCTCTCTCATCCACGACTTCGGACCGGGATCCTTGCATCCTGTCCTCTCGCTTCATCCCCGCCGTCGTCCACCTTGCCGGCACCGCTCCTACGACCGTCTCGTCCACCGCGCCCCGCCGCCATCGTCTACCCTCCTAGATCTGCTTCCACGCCGCCGACAGCCATCGCTACCGCAGCACCGTCAAATTCTCAGTAGATGCGTACACGGCGCCGCACCAGAGGCGGTACTCTTTCGTATCTGCTCAACTTATTTATCGCAGCAAGAAAATAGATCGCCACTGCTTTACTCTGATTTCTTGTCTTGGTTGTGAAGTTGCCTTTGTCCGGTTTGCACCTTCAGATCCGCCATGGCACGCTCAACACTATACTTCCAATGCTTATGGTTTTCCCCTTTTATATTCCACACTAGTTAAATCACAGTAGACTAAATTTCAAAATTGGGTCAGTCAATTTTTCAGAGCTCGCCGGAGTTTGCCGGTGCGATCGAAGGGGCTCGGGTGGTTGTGGGGCCTCGCGGAACGAAGAAAACTCAACGTGGGTGGGGGTTGGGGCGGGGGTGGGGGTGGGGGTGGCGGAGGAACACAGGCGGTGGGGGCCGGTGGTCCGGCCGGCGGCCCGTGCGGTGTTTTGTATGGGAAGAATCAGAGACGAGGAAGAAGAAGGGTTAGGAGACGTAGGATCTTCATCCAACCTCCTGAAATGGTCGAGAGACAGCTGGGAGTCGTATTCTTAATGCGCTCTGGTTCATCATGTGTGGGCACTGCGCAACCAACATTTTATTATCCAAAATCTGCTTGCTCTTCTTTACCATGTTCCTCCTCCGTTCTTCTTTAATATGTACTCTCTCCGTTCCTAAATACCAGTCTTTGTATAGATTCCACCATGGACTACATATGGAGCAAAATGAGTGAATCTACACTCTAAAATGTATCTAGATACATCTGTATGTGATCCATAGTGGAAATCTCTACCAAGACTTATAGTAGTATAGTATGTTCCTTGTACTGAAGATGAGCAGGGACATTTGCAGTTTAGAGGTCTATACGGTCGGTTGTGATGGACACTTTGAGCCTCTTTGATTCGTAGGATCTTGTAAACATAGGAATAGGATTTGTAGTGGCCTGCCCACTTGAATCCTATAAGAATAGCAAGGAAATGCGGGGAGCTGTGTCGCCTTTGAGAGTTACACTGATATTAACAGTACCGCACCTTCACTTGAAGAGAGCTGGTATCCGAAGCCTTTCTAGCCATACCGGCAATACTAGCACATATATTCCAGCAGGTTCCACTTTGCTGATTTTACTCTGATGCTTAAGGTTTTCCCGTTATATCTACACTATGATCTGTGTAGCTGCTTTGTGTCGCACTAGCAGCAGTCCACTCTTGAAGCTAAACACTGCAATGACTTACAAAATTGGCACCAAGGCATTGAGTGCCATTCTGGATGCAATGAATACGCTCCCCACCTGTTGATTCTTGTTCAGAATATGATCCTAATGACTATTCTAACCTCACGGAGTCAAAGGCAGATGGCCTGTCCTGTTCACCCATCAAGGTGCATGTTCTAATTTGGCAATGTTTTATTGATTGCGGGTATCTTGCATATGTTGTCTTGCATTTCTTCTACTTTGTTGCACCGCCATCTGCTTAGTTTACTCATCATATATGTCGAGATGCCATGCCCATCCATTATCAATACATATTCCATCTGTCATCATACCATGTTTTTTCACTCAAATGATGTTCTTGTGCATCAGACATCAAAAAGGAAGAGGGTGATTGCCGAACCTGAAGGAGCACCAGCAAAGTCCTTGAAAAACGTGGTGGTGCCGGAGAAATCAAACAGCACCCCACTTATATTGGATGTACAACCAGTGACACAAAACGTAGGACCGACTCCAGCAGACTGTACCCATACTTCACTGGCCACACCACTAACCCCACCACACAGGACCTGCATTCCAGCAAAAGGTATACCGATTTCATTTTCCATAGCACCAGCTGTACCACAGAAAAATCCCACTCCAGCAAAAAGTGCAGCAAGTCCACCGGCCGAAGACCTATCCCAACTGCAGAGACGGCCAATTCCTGCAGATTGGAACCCCATTCCATTTATTCCCAGTTTAAAAGACAATGCTTTCAATGTTGTTAGGGACTACGTGCATATATTCCCATCATGGGAAGATTATTGTGAAGACAAACACCATTTTCACATCTTCCTGTCCAACTTACGTGTAAGTGCTATTATTCATGGTTATTATTTTCCTGTTTTCTGCTGATTGAACACATCAATGATTTACATTACATTGTTGTAACTAGGCGAGGGTCAATCTGGATACTCATGACGAGCAAAGCTTGCTTGTGCTTTTCAAGGAAGCATTGCAGCAGTATCGGTGTTACCTGAGGAAATCACACTTTGATGGCAAGTCTATAAACGAATTTCCGATGAAGTCTCATGTGCTAAATTTAGAAGACATTGAATGGAAAAACCTTGTTATGCACTGGTCTTGTTCCCAGGATGTGGTACTGTCTATGAAATCACATGACAATTTGAACTTCTACTTTTCCGCATGTGCCTTACGGATCTTTTTTGCAGGAAATCTGCTCGAAGAAGAATTCCGGTTTGACAAGAACGACAGGATATCGCAAATATGTTGCCCGCTGCTTTGCTCTTGTTAGTACCTGTTGTCCTGTATCACTGTACTTGCATACATACCTGGTTCATTATGTGACAGCAGTATGCATGATAGCTTGCTTATCAATTGTTCGCTCCAAATTATCTGATCTGTATGAATGGTTACATTAGTGTAGAATATATCCAATGCCAATGTTTTTTTAGCTCTGCATTGTTCTTGTAAGTACATGCTGTCCTTTATCAGTGTACTTATAATGACAGGTAGTTGTTCATGTACCATCACTCTGCAGCTTATTTTCCTTTGCCCTCCATTTTCTACACATCAGATCTATATTTACTCTTACCATAAGGTTGGTACTGAAGAAGTTTAGCTGTGCATTGCTCTTGGCTGTACCTTTTGCCTGTATCGCTGCACTTACATTTATAGCTACTTGGTTGGTAGCATCACTCTTCATCTTATCTTAAATATTCTCCATTTTTTCGTATATTATCACATCTTATTTACTCTTAACAAAATGTAGAATAAAGGCAATGCTTTTGAAGAAGATTATGTGGTAAACTTCTTGAGTCCCCCCCATCAGCATGGACAAGGCCTTTATAGAGCATATCTTCACCAATAATGTAAGTTTGTCGATCTCAAGCCTTCAAACTTTGTTGTATATATTTGGTTAGGCATGACTACAACAGCTGTTTATTTTTGGTGTTTGCATCAAATTGCTTGTTTAAAGTTTATTATGTAGTTCATAAACAAAAGTTTGTCCTTTCTCAATTTAAGTTTTCAGTTGTACAACCAAGTTCCTTCTTCATACCATGTAAATTAAACTATACAGAGCAAGTGATCTTCTTTTGCACTGCATGTATGCTTCTGTTCTTCATCCGTAATCCAGTGGTGTGGTGAACCTACCCACTACAGCACAATGTCATATTCTGCAATGTCTTAACTATGAACAATGTCATATCATTCTACTATTATTTAAACCGTCTCTTTATTTGCCAATCTGAAATGGTATAAATTGACAGCACACTAACCATTGATACTTATGAGTTCTTGATTTGTAATCCAGTGGTGTCGTGAAGCTGCCAACTCCTTCACAATGTCATTTCCTGCCATGTCTTGACCTGAACAATACCATATTGTGTTAATGAAATTTTAAACTATGTCACTTTATTCGTCAGTAAGAAATGTGATGAATTGTCAGCACTGATAGTTTTATGTGCAAAACCTGTCATCTGTCTGCTTGTTTATCTTTCAGAGTGAGGAAGATATAAGTGTTGAACAAGCGCAGTCTCATCATCTTGCTCAGCTGCTTGCGCTGCAGCTCCCCAGCAGGGCTAACCTTTCTTGAACTCTATTGAAGTGCGGTCGGTTTTGTATATTATTTTGTCAGTGTGTTTATTTGCACTGGTGGCGATCTTTGATGCCCAGTATATGTAATCTGCTGTCTGCTTGTGCTTTATTATCATAGTGGCGAACTTTGATGCCCAGTGGATGTAATATGCCGTAATTTCTTTATTGTATAGTCTAGGTTTTTTCTTATTCACGATGCTGCAGTTATTTTACTGTATATATATATATATATATATCCTGTCTTCGCAGTAATCCGGCCAAACCGTAAAATTACGGTACATAATCGGGCCGTCATGCAATCACGATGTAGGTTGGGCCTAAAACGTGCCGAACAGCTCATGGGCCGGCAGCAGCCCAAAATGAACCCCGGCCCATGATTGTGCGAATCAAATCACGGGCTTTTACCAAGCCAAAATTGTCTCGGTCCTTGTTTGGCCCAATCAGATATCGGCTGCGTGCAGGCCGGATGCAAACCGGGCCGTAGTTAGGCCCAACTATATGACGGGCTTTTAACAGGCCAAAATTGATATAGGGCCAAAATGTTAAACGGGCCCTTAACAGGCCAAAACTAATATCAGGCCGAATTACTAAGTGGGCCTTTAGCAAGTGGGCCCAAAAGCATAGTGTCCAGTTGACGGGCCGAATCTGATATGGGCCATAATTGAGCCCAAAGCCTCTTAAAGGGTCGGACCTGATATGGGCCGTAATTTGGCCTAGAACGTGGTAGGCTTTTAACGGGCCGGATCTCATATGGGCCACTATTAGGCCCAGAGCATGGCAGGCCATTAATGGACCGGATCAAATATGGGCCGGCATTTGGCCCAAAACATGGCAGCCAGTTAATGGGCCGGCCTACTAGGGTCCTCAAAATCTTGTGGGCCTACAGCTGGGCCAGCCCATTAATGTCGGCGAAATCTCGTGGGCCTTTAGCTGGGTCGGCCCATTATGATCTGCAAGAATCTTGTGGGCCTTTACCTGGGCCAGCCCATTATGGCACACAAAGATCTTGTGGGCCTTTACCTGGGCCGGCCCATTATGGCCCGCAAAATCTTGTGGGCCTTTACCTGGGCCAGCCCATTATGGTCCGCAAAATCTTTTGGGCCTTTAGCTGGGCCGGCCCATTATGGTCCGCAAAATCTTGTGGGCCTTCAGTTGGGCCGGCCCATTTAAACTTGATGGGCCGGTCCACGTGTCAACATATCATAGGCGTGTCTCGCCCATTGGATGAGTGACACCTGTGCCAACGCGGACCTGACACGTGTCTCCTCCAGCCAATGATGATTTTACACGTGGAAAATCCCCATTGGTCGGGGCTGTTAACGGGTTATCAGATCCAAAACCCGACCCGATAGCTTAACGGCGTTCCGTTACGGTGGATGCCACGTGTCGGTCACCCTTGATGAAAGCACTTCTGTGACGCGCGATTTATCGTCATGGAAGTGGACACTTCCGTGATGATAATTTTGGTAATGTCATGGAACACTTCTACGACAGCACAGGTATGACTATCTTGATTCTGTCATAAATTTGTCATGGATGTACATGCATGACAAAAAACACGACCTACTGTGACAAACACGTATCATCACGGAAGTGTATTTTTTTGTAGTGTAGGGGGATAGATTGGTAGGAAAAGACCATCGCTCGTCCCCGACCGCCATTCATAAGGAAGACACTCAAAGAACACCTCATGTTTCAAATTTGTTACATAACGTTTACCATACGTGCATGCAAAGGGACTTGCAAGCTTCAACACAAGTATTTCTCAAATTCACAACTACTCAACTAGCACAACTTTGATATCACTACCTCCATGTCTCAAAACAATCATCAAGCATCAAACTTCTCTTAGTATTCAATGCACTCATAAGAAAGTTTTTACTTGTCTTGAATACCTAGCATATTAGGATTATTTAAGCAAATTACCATGCTGTTTAAGGCTCTCAAAATAATCTAAGTGAAGCATGAGAGATCAATAGTTTCTATAAAACAAATCCACCACCGTTCTCTAAAAGATATAAGTGAAGTACTAGAGCAAAAACTATATTACTCAAAAGATATAAGTGAAGCACATAGAGTATTCTAATAATTTCCGAATCATGTGTGTCTCTCTCAAATGGTGTGTACAGAAAACATGATTGTGGTAAACTAAAAAATAAAGACTCAAATCATACAAGATGCTCCAAGCAAAACACATATCATGTGGTGAATAAAAATATAGCTCCAAGTAAAGTTACCGATGGAAGTAGACGAAAGAGGGGATGCCTTCCGAGGCATCCCCAAGCTTTGGCTTTTAGGTGTCCTTAGATTATCTTGGGGGTGCCATGGGCATCCCCAAGCTTAGGCTCTTGCCACTCCTTGTTCCATAATCCATCAAATCTTTTACCCAAAACTTAAAAACTTCACAACACAAAACTCAGCAGAAAATCTTGTGAGCTCCGTTAGCGAAAGAAAACAAAAGACCACTTCAAGGTACTGTAATGAACTCATTATTTATTTATATTGGTGTTAAACCTACTGTATTACAACTTCTGTATGGTTTATAAACTATTTTACTAGCCATAGATTCATCAAAATAAGCAAACAACACACGAAAAACAGAATCTGTCAAAAACAGAACAGTCTGTAGTAATCTGTAACTAACGCAAACTTCTGGAACTCCAAAAATTCAGCCAAAATAGGAAGACCTAGACAATTTGTTTTTTGATCAGAAGAAATTGGAATCAATATTTTATCACGTTCTGGTTATTTTTAACAATTGTTTTCGTGAACAGAAAGTTTCTGGAATTTTCTGCAAGATCAAATAACTATCATCCAAGAAGATCCTATAGGTTTAACTTGGCACAAACACTAATTAAAACATAAAAACATATCTAACCAGAGGCTAGAACAAATATTTATTCCTAAAAGGAAGAAAAAAGCAAAAAAACTAAAAATAAAATTGGGTTGCCTCCCAACAAGCGCTATCGTTTAACGCCCCTAGCTAGGCATAATAGCAAGGATAGATCTAGGTATTGCCATAATAATAAGATAGATCATTAAAGCTCATTTCATACCCTCTACATTCGGCAGCAAGCTTTATTTGTGGCAAGCAAAAGTAATCAAAAGGGCTAAATTTAATGGGACAAAAATCCCCAAGATCAACCTTAGGAGGTATAGGTTCCTCCTTCGGCCCTTCATATTGCACAACCAATTCATCATTATAGGCATTCTTTTGATAGAACTTGGTGAGCCTATATTCGAGAGAATATCCTAGCTCATTATTTCGAATAGCAAAATCATCATTAAGTTTAGAAATTCTATCAACTAGAATATTGGTAGGAACCTTTTTTCTAAGGTTTTCATTAAAAGCAACATAATCTAGAGATTGGAAACGCATTATTTCCTCTTGATCAAATAAGATAGTTTCTATGGGAGGACGTCCAGCGTCCACCCTATAATGCGCAAAGATTTCTTTGGCCTCTTTTATAATAAATCTGAACTCATGAGCCAAAAAGATAGTAGCGGCACGCTTAACAGAAGAATGCTCAATGTTAGAAAATTCTAGGAAAATCCTCTGTATGCAAGGATGCATGTGCATAAATTTGCATTCAATTTCAACTACAAGCATGGTGATAGCGTCCGCAAAACTACTAGTTCTATGAAGAATAGAACTACCCATAGAAGGCAAAGCACCGGCACAAGTAAAGAAATCTTGGATAACTCCTTTTCCAATAATGTTACCACTACCAATTCGGAATTTTTTTTATGTAAGGTAGGGGATTCTTTAGCAGGAGCATCAGAATTTTCCATGATATTATTATTATCCTTATCGACAATAATTTCTCCAGTTTCAGACATAACGGCAGAAAGTGCACAGAGCAAAAAGAAAGAGGTAGGCAAAAGGGGAAAGAGAGAGAGCGAATAAAACGGCAAGGGTGAAGTGGGGGTGAGGAAAACGAGAGGCAAATGGAAAATAATGTAATGCGGGAGATAAGGGTTTGTGATGGGTACTTGGTATGTTGACTTTTGCGTAGACTCCCCGGCAACGGCGCCAGAAATCCTTCTTGCTACCTCTTGAGCACTGCGTTGGTTTCCCCTTGAAGAGGAAAGGGTGATGCAGCAAAGTAGCGTAAGTATTTCCCTCAGTTTTTGAGAACCAAGGTATCAATCCAGTAGGAGGCCACGCACGAGTCCCTCGCACCTACACAAACAAATAAATCCTCGCAACCAACGCGATAAGGGGTTGTCAATCCCTACACGGTCACTTACGAGAGTGAGATATGATAAGATAATATTTTTGGTATTTTTATGATAAAGATGCAAAGTAAAATAGGAAGCAATAAAAATAACTAAGTGTTGGAAGATTAATATGATGGAAAATAGACCCGGGGGCCATAGGTTTCACTAGTGGCTTCTCTCAAGAGCATAAGTATTTACGGTGGGTGAACAAATTACTGTTGAGCAATTGACAGAACTGAGCATAGTTATGAGAATATCTAGGTATGATCATGTATATAGGCATCACGTCCGAGACAAGTAGACCGACTCCTGCCTGCATCTACTACTATTACTCCACACATCGACCGCTATCCAGCATGCATCTAGAGTATTAAGTTCATAAGAACAGAGTAACGCTTTAATCAAGATGACATGATGTAGAGGGATAAACTCATGCAATATGATATAAACCCCATCTTGTTATCCTCGATGGCAACAATACAATATGTGCCTTGCTGCCCCTACTGTCACTGGGAAAGGACACCGCAAGATTGAACCCAAAGCTAAGCACTTCTCCCATTGCAAGAAAGATCAATCTAGTAGGCCAAACCAAACTGATAATTCAAAGAGACTTGCAAAGATAACCAATCATACATAAAAGAATTCAGAGAAGATTCAAATATTGTTCATGGATAAACTTGATCATAAACCCACAATTCATCGGTCTCAACAAACACACCGCAAAAGAAGATTACATCGAATAGATCTCCACAAAAGAGGGGGGAACACTGTATTGAGATCCAAAAAGAGAGAAGAAGCCATCTAGCTAATAACTATGGACCCGAAGGTCTGAGGTAAACTACTCACACATCATCAGAGAGGCTATGGTGTTGATGTAGAAGCCCTCCGTGATCGATGCCCCCTCCGGCGGAGCTCCGGAACAGGCCCCAAGATGGGATCTCACGGGTACAGAAGGTTGCGGTGGTGGAATTAGGTTTTTGGCTCCGTATCTGGTAGTTTGGGGGTACGTAGGTATATATAGGAGGAAGGAGTACGTCGGTGGAGCAACAGGGGGGCCACGAGGGTGGAGGGCGCACCCAGGGGGTAGGCGCGCCCCCCTACCTCGTGCCTTCCTGGTTGATGTCTTGACATAGGGTCCAAGTCCTCTGGATCACGTTCGTTCCGAAAATCACGTTCCCGAAGGTTTCATTCCGTTTGGACTCCGTTTGATATTCTTTTTCTGCGAAACTCTGAAATAGGAAAAAACAGCAATTCTGGGCTAGGCCTCCGGTTAATAGGTAGGTCCCAAAAATAATATAAAAGTGTATAATAAAGCCCAATAATGTTCAAAACAGAATATAATATAGCATGGAACAATCAAAAATTATAGATACGTTGGAGACGTATCATGTGTCATCGACAAACTGATACATACTGGCCCTCCGGGCTACTCTTTCAGCTTCTTCTTGCTCTTCGGGAAGTTCTCCGGTTTGGAGGAAGTGGACTATGTGCCTTGCCCAAGTTGGAGCCTGGGGCTCGGCAACGAGGACTAGCGGCACCTCCTCATTCATGGGAGCGCGTTCCTTGACTAGGGGGACCAGCCCGGCAATCAGAGGGGAGTTGTTTCCGGCAGGGCCCTGCCAGGAGCCCCGAGAGGCTCTACCGGGAGAGGCTTACCGGAGTCCAGTTTCCTCCTTTTTCGGGCCATTATTGCCGGTGATACGGAGGGCTGAGTAAGATGGAGAACAAAAGTTCCTGGTTCCATAGGAAGCTTTTGCGCAGCACACTTTGACAGATGATCAGCAATGTTGTTTTCCGCATGGGGTACGTGCTCTGTTCGCAATCTGTCAAAGCGCTCCTCCAGTCTCCTCACTTCCTCAACGTATGCCTCCATCAATGGGCTTTGGTAATCCTTGTTGACTTGTCTCACCATAAGTTGTGAATCTCCTCGAATGATCAGCTTCTTAATTCCCAATTCAGTGGCAATCCCGAGCCCGACAAGGAGCCCTTCATACTCTGCTATATTGTTGGTCGCCTCCTCCCGGGGAAAATGCATCTGGACGACATACTTCAGGTGCTCTCCAGTGGGAGCAACGAGAAGCACGCCAGCCCCTGCACCTTGCAGGGAGAAGGCACCATCGAAATACATGATCCATTCTTGGGGTGCTTCCTTGTCGGGAATAACTGTTTCCAGCACTTCTTCATCAGGGGTTGGCGTCCATTCTGAAATAAACTCTGCCAATGCCCTGCTCTGAATCATTGATGTGCTTTCAAATTTTAGGCCAAAGTTGGATAACTCCAATGCCCACTCCACTATTCTTCCGGTAGCCTCAGGGTTTTGGAGTATCCTTTGCAAAGGAAAGCGGGTGACAACCGTGATCTCATGGGCTTGGAAGTAGTGGTGCAGTTTCCTTGAGGCCAAGACAAGGCCAAAAATCAACTTTTGCACACCAGAGTACCTGGATCTAGCCACCTGCAATAGGGAGCTGACGAAGTACACTGGGCATTGCACCACTTTCTTCCTTTCCGCGTCCTTGGGGTTGTTTCTGCCATTGCGCTCTTCTTTGTCCTGATCCATATCTGACCTTACCGGGTTGTTCTCACTCACCCCCCTGGAAGGGACACTAGCTGAGGCTGCTACTTCCTCCACTTCCCGTTGCGCCACTAGTGCTGCACTAACCACTTGATTAGTTGTCGCCAGGTATAGCAGCAACGGTTCTTGTGGTTTGGGAGCAAACAAAGTGGGTACAGAAGACAAGTAGGCCTTCAAATCTTGCAGTGATGTATCTGCTTCCGGGGTCCACTTCATGGGTCCTACCTTCTTCAAGATCTTGAAGAACGGCAAGGCGCGCTCGACAGACTTGGAGATGAATCTGCTAAGCGCGGCAACGCACCCTGTCAAACGCCTTACATCCTTAATTGTCTTAGGTGCCTGAATCTGCTCGATAGCCTTGATCTTATCGAGGTTGGCCTCTATCCCGTGATGGGACACAAAGGAACCAAGTAGCTTTCCGGAGGGAACGCCAAACATGCACTTCTACGGGTTCAGCTTCAAGTTGATCTTGCGCAGATTAGCAAACGTATCTTCTAAATCCTGGACGAGGGTTGATCTATCCTTGGTCTTGACCACAATATCGTCCATATAAGCTTCAATGTTCCTATGCAACTGTGATTCAAAACCAATCTGGACTACTCTTGCAAAAGTGGACCCGGCACTCTTCAACCCGAAAGGCATGCGTACGAAGCAGTATGTGCCACATGGGGTGATGAATGATATCTTCTCTTCGTCTTCCTTGGAGATAAAAATCTGATGATATCCAGAGTATGCATCCAGAAAAGAGAGCAAATCACATCCTGAAGTGGAATCCACAATCTGGTCAATGCGCAGCAAGGGAAATGGGTCCTTCGGGCAGGCCTTGTTGAGATCTGTGAAATCTATGCAAAGCATCCATTTTCCATTAGCTTTGCGTACGACCACTGGGTTTTCTAACCACGTTGGATGCAGTACTCCTCTGACCAAACCAGCTGCCTCAAGTTGCTTGATTTCTTCTGCAATGAATTGCTGCTAGTCCAAAGCTTGCTTTCGGACCTTCTGCTTGACGGGTCGGGCATATGGGCAGACAGCAAGGTGGTGCTCGATTACCTTCCTTGGAACACCGGGGATACCGGACGGTTGCCAAGCAAACCCATCGACATTCGCCCGCAGGAAGGCAACAAGCGCGCTTTCCTATTTGTCATCAAGGGTGGCACTGACAGTAAAGGTACCATCAGCGCCAGCCAGCCCTGTCGGGACCTTTTTCACATGAGGTACAACAGCCTTGGATCTCTTGCTGTTGGAACTCTCCAGCAAGTCATCAACAGGCGCAACATACTCCGAAGAGGTACGCTTCCTGGATTCCTTGCTGGTGTCCCTGCTAGCCTTTTTCTTTCCGTTGATTTCCTTGGCGGGAACATCTTATCCACGCAAATAATTGCATCCTTCTCGTCTGACGGAATGGAAATGACTCCCACCGGCCCTGGCATCTTCAAGGTGTTGTAGGCACAGTGGGATGCCGCCATGAATTTTGCCAGAGTTGGGCGTCCAAAGATTCCATTGTATGGCAGGGGGAGGTCGACCACATCAAACACAACCTTCTCAGTCTGGTAGTTCAACTCTCTTCCGAATGTCACTGGCAACGTGATCTTTCCCTTAGGATGACCCCTACCGGGGTTGACTCCTTGAAACGTGCCTGTGATTTTGAGTTCTTCCACTTCTATCTGAAGTTTGCTGATAACCTTTGGGGAAATCAGATTCAACCCGGCCCCGCTGTCAACCAACATCTTTGTGACTTTGAGGTTGCGGATCATTGGTGAAACCAACAACGGCAAGCATCCTACCATGGTGGTGTGGTCAGGATGGTCCTCTTCGTCAAAGATGATGGGCGTGCGTGACCACTTGAGCGGCTTCCGAGATTCTGCCGCTGGCTCCACGGCATTGACTTCACGCGCCCACCATTTAAGTTGGCGGTGAGAGGAGTGCAAAGATGCACCTCCGTCAATGCACAGGGCGTCAGTGGCCTTCTGGAATTCCTGCTCACTGGTTTCCTCTTCATCCCCTCCATCACTTTCATCATTGCAATCTTCCTTCTCTTGGCCCCTGGCGGGTTTTCCTTGGTTCCAAAGAGCCTTGCCAGGGTGATTTGCCTCACCGCCTCGGCCCTTCCCGCCAGCGCCATTCTGACCTTTTTCCTTATCATGCTTCTCATATTTAGCCCTCTGCTTCTTGATGAGCTGCTCAACCTAATGACATTCCTAGAGATCGTGGCCCTTGGTCTGATGAATCTTGCAATACGGCCCATCACCTTTTCCAGCCTTCTCGGCAGTCGTAGCCTCTCGGCAGTCAGTGCACACGGCAACTTCCTTGCCGGGGGCTTCGGCCTTAGCCTTCTTGCCGGTACTAGGCATGCCCGATCCCTCAACGGTCAGTACTGCTTTATCCTTGCGCTTTTTGTTGCGCTTCTTGTTCTTCTTCTTCTAACTGGTGGCCTCGTCGTCATCTTTTGAGTCGACGTCGACGCCATCCTCTTCTCCAGGGAGTTTCCTCCCCTCCTCCACCCGAGGACACTTGTCCACCAAGGTGTAAAGTTCCTTCACAGTCTTGGGCAATCGAACGTTCATCTTGGAACATATCCGACGGTTGTGCACGTTGGACTGGAATGCAGCTGTGATAGCTGCCGGGTGGATATCTGGAATATTCCTGTGGACTCGGCTGAACCTCTGCATGTACTTTCGTAGAGTCTCTCCTTCCTTCTGCGGGAGAAGCTGCAATCGCTGGGCCGTCCTGGTTCTTGGTGGCTGCCCGTGAAGGCGCCAACGAACTCATGGCACACGTCAGCCCAGGTCGAGACAGAGTTCTCCGGCAGATGCATCAGCCAAGACCTCACGTTTGGCTTGACCGCCAAAGGGAAGTAATTGGCAAAAACCTTCTCATCTCTTCCCCGGCAGCTTGAACAACGATGGTGTAGATGCTCAAGAACTCTGCCGGGTTCAATCTCCCATCATACTTCTCTGAATCTTTGGCTTGAGCGTGCGAGCGGACGGCCAACGGACTTGCTGCAGCTCACGGGTGAAGGCAGGGCACCCAGCCTCGAAAGGCAGGTACCGGCTCTGCCGAGCGCAGGCTCATCGGCGTTGGGGCCATCGCGCCCATTGGACTAGTGGTGGCCATCCCGGCGTCGCTCGATGGTGACGTGCGCTCCCTCTATCTGCCTGTTCTCCGGGACTCGCCATCGGCCTTGACGTCCTTGAGGATCGGACGAAGCCATCGAGATGTCATCAAGCTCTTGGTCCCGTGGCCCTTGCGTTGGTTGCCACGGAGGGGATTGTACCGTGGGTGTGGCCCATTCTGCATGGCCAGCAGTGTGGGCCGCCATCCTCGTCTAGGGAGGCTGTGGCGGGCCAGCTTGCTATGAGCTTCCAGCCTCGGCAAAGCCAATCAGACTCTGAATGGTGGCTCTCTACTCATCCATCTGATCAGCTGTCGGTGGAAACCTTAGCAGTAGCTGGGCCCGCGCCATAGCCTTCGAAGCGGTGCTTGGCATTAGTGATGATGATGTAGACCGCAGCTTCACCTGGCTCCTGACAGTGCCGACGGTGGCTGCGCCGGGCTCCCGTCATCGGGGGCCAGTCGCTGGGATGGCGTGGTGACGAGGTGATGGCGCGCGCGGGCCAATGACTCCGTTCAGAGGATTGGCTGGGCCAGTTTGCTCTGGGGGTGGTGCATGTCCTGCGACCGCGCCCACAGAGGGGGCGGCCGTAGGATTGCAATTCACCTCGAGATGAACGTCACCGCCGTGGCTATGCCCCTCGGCCAGGCCGGGAGGGACACAAGGAATAATCTCTCTACCTGTACCTCACGGAGCGTGGTCATCGGGATGTTGTTGGTGTTGTCCATCTCCGGTGCCTCCCGCTCCTGCTTCGATCGCGAGAAAGGTGGTGACAACGCCGCCTGCGCCGACCACGTCTCCCGCAGTACCCATATCCTCATGTGCCTCCGTATTCCCCGCGGCATCGGCGGTCGCGGGCGGCTGGGCCTTCGAGGTGGACGAGTGAGCTGCGGCACCAGACTTCTTCTTGGGCACCATAGTCGATGGAACCATCGATGATGAAAATGGCGATGAAGATGACGCGCTGCTTATGCTCTCGGGTTCACGCAAGTGATCCGCCTACCTGGCGTGCCAACGATGTCGTGGGAAACCACAGCCACGTTCGGCGGGGGGATGGGAACGTTGCATAAAGAGCGGAGAAGCATAACACAGCACTACAGAAATCACACGGGCAATTTTACCTTGGTTCGGGCCGCCGCGAGGCGTAAAACCCTACTGCTTTTGTGGATTGATGGTGGAGAATGGTGGAAAAGCGCGGCGCTCTTGCCCGGCAAGGTTGCCTCGAGGCGAGAGTGGCTACGTGCGTATGAATGTGCGAGGGTCCGAATCCCTTCTACGGTTGCCATGGGCCTCCTTTTATAGATCAAGAGGTCGCCACAGTGGTAAATCAGTCTTTACATACTGATTAGATAGCAAACAGTGCTATCATACCTAACTTTGCAGGCTGACAGAGCGCATTAAATGCGCTGCTTAGTGCCACATCACACCTTGCCCGGCAGGCCCTGCCAGGCTGTTTTGCCAGCTTCGCGCCTGCTTGCTTGACACGTCTCAGGACGGGTGTCGCTTGGAGGTATTTTCCCTAGGAAGTGGCTGCCATGTGGCAGGTGATACGTCTCCAATGTACATATAATTTTTTATTGTTCCATGCTGCTATATTATCAATCTTGGATGTTTTATAATCATTTTATAGTCATTTTATATCATTTTTTGGTACTAACCTATTGACATAGTGCCAAGTGCTAGTTGTTGTTTTCTGCATGTTTTTTACATCACAGGAAATCAATATGAGATGGAGTCCAAACGCAACGAAACTCCACGGAGATTTTTTTTGGACCAGAAGAACGTAATGGGCCCTGGCTGTGCCTGGGGGGTGCCTCGAGGAGGGCACAACCCACCAGGGCGCGCCAGGAGGCCCAGGTGCGCCCTGGTGGGTTGTGCCCACCTCGGGTGCCCCCGGACCGCCTCTTTGCTCTATAAATACCCCCAATATTCCAGAAACCCTAGGGGAGTCGAGAAAATATCCATCCAGCCGCCGCAGAGTCTAGAACTATCGGGGAAAATGACATCTATGGCATCACGGGGAATCCCTACTACGGTTGACAGGGCGCAGGGCTGTGGAAAGAGCGGGTTTAGGAGATCAACACGGGGGACTTTTATCCAGGTTCGGGCCGCAAGCGATGCGTAATACCCTACTCCCGCTGGTCTGTGTTTATCTGGTGTCCTTGGACTAGCTACAAAGCGTGCGGGGTCCAAAAAGTCTGAATCCTTCCTCAGTACGCCGCAGGCCTCCTTTTATAGTCAAAGGGGTCGCCAAAGTGGCACACAGGAGGTGGAAAGTATGTACTGTACACAAGTCTATCCCTGGCACTGTAGGACAAAACGCATTTAATGCGCTGCCGACGTGCCCTCTCACTTTATCGGAGACGGCAAGGAAGCTCGTCCCATCCGTCGCCGCTTCGCCTTGCTCTGATGCGCGTCCAGGCTGACGAGGTGTGCAGCACCACGCTGGCTGGCTGGCTGCTGAGTTGCTGTGGTGGCAGAGTCTTCACGAAGATCTGCATGCCGCCACACAGGTGCTTGCTGAGTTGGCCTGGAAGCTGCACGTTGCCACGCAGGTGCCTGCCTTGTTGGCGGGCTGACTGCTGTGTTGGAACGGCGGTGGAGCCTTGGTAGGTGTGGGCCTGGCTGCGGCCGCAGATGTCCCCGGCAAGGGTCTTTCCGGGGTCTCGCAGGTGTCCCCGGCAAGGATCTTGCCGGGGGTCTTGTGAGCGTCCCTGCCAAGGATCTTGCCGGGGGTTTCTGTCTTCTGGTTCTCATCTACCCTTGTATGTTCTTGGTCTTCACAAAGATCTGCATGCCACCATGCAAGCGCCTCCCGAGCCTTGGTTCCAATGTCGTTGATGGTGTTGGAACTCTTAGGCTCAAGGGTGGTGGCCTCGCTGGTGTTGGGCAAGTTGCCCCAGCAAGGCTCTCGCTGGGGCTACGTAAGCTGCCCCGGCAAGGCTCTTGCCGGGGAAAGCCCACCTTGTCCCTTTGCTCCTCGCGCCTCTGGCTTGGCGCTGCTCTGGTTATCTTGTGTCTTCGCTTCCTCTGCCCCGCCAAGCGTGGCCGCAGGCGTGGCTACAACTCCCCGTGCACAAGTAAAGGGGTACAGAAAGCCCCTACTTTTGTATACCGACAGGAGCCCCCGGGCCTGGGCCACACATAAGCGCAGAGCATTGTTGGGCCAGGCCCAGAACGGTGCGCGGGCATGTGTGGCAGAGTCTTTACTGTGGTAATTCCTTCGCCAGTTGCCCTTCCCCATGACCTGCATTGAATGCATGACGTGGGGGGCGTGCGTGGAGCGGTTGCAGCACGCTTGCGTCACATCGTGGCGGATAGTAAAGAGGCGGCTCGCGCCTTCCCCATAAAAGGAGGAAAACACAGGGGCGCGGCTCATTTACTGAGTGGACTCGGGTCGTGGCCTTCAAGGCACCCGCGCCCCACGATCACGGGGTGGAAAACAGTCACTTCACTTGTCTTCTTGATTCTGGCTCGCTCGCCACGTGTCCTTCATGCCCCAAGGAGGGTAGGTGGTGGACGCGGAGGGCACGGGCTTTAATGCCGAGGCGGGAAACCGGGTCGTCGCTGATTGGAGCAGCGGGTCGGTCCCGATTCCCTGCGCCCCGGCGGCCGGATTGGTCAAGTGGGGCGGCCGTCCTTAGATCGGGGAGGCCGAGCCCCGGCCCTGCCCTTTTATAAGAAGGGGAGCGGGATGGCATCTTTCAATCCTTCAACAGTCATCTCCTTCCATCTTGACTCCCCCTCCCCTCGCTATGGCGAGAGGGCGCGCCGGCGCTTCAATGGCAGCTACGAGGGTCTCCGCTCGACAGCGCGCCCCTCCTCCCCAGGAGCTCGTGGTGGAGGAGACCTCCGCGGGAGGAAGAGGAAGGGTGCGAGGCCGAGGCCACCGTGGCGCTCGGGGAGAGGAGGACGGGGCGGCGCACCGGCCGCGCCTCCGCCAGCGGCTCTTCCCCCAATGGAGGGCCATGTCGGAGACCAGCCCCGTGAATTCTTCATCAGGCTATACAAGCCAGTGCGTGGTCGCCTCCGTCTCCCCACTCTGTTCGCTTGGGAGATGGAGCTTGACCCGCCACAGGCCTTGAGGCTACATATGAGGGGTTGCGGGAATGGCAGCATGCAGGTCGACGTCGACTTCCCCGCCCCTCATGTCATGTATCTCCTCCGCGGGTGGAAGACCTTCGCCTGTGCCCATAGCCTGTCGGAGGGGCTCATCCTCCACTTTGCGTTGACGGAGAGTGGCCTGCTTTCCGTCAAGGTCTTTGGGTGCTCGGGAAATCGCCTAAGGTGTTGCGTGGAGAGCTCCACTGACGACGAAACCTCCTCCTCGAGCAAGAGTGACGAGGAGGACAACGACAACGACGACGAGGGCATCAAGTGGGAGGACGCCGACTCCGACTCCGACTGACCGCGTCCTGCCGAGGGTCTTCCTCGTCAAGCTCTCCATCGGTGCGTTCCCCGTTGCTCCCTTTTTGCCTTCACCTGCTGCACCTGGGAGGAAAGGGGCAAGAACGGAGATCACGGGGCACTTATCTTTCTTTTAAATTGTAGGCACTTGGCAAATCTTAATTTCTAGAAAATGTAACCTCCCGAGCCCATGCTTGTGTCCTGTAACCTCTGTTCTTGCATCAGCATGTTAATGAAAAAGTCTAGCCTTGCCGGGAACCCGTGCACGTGTATGTTCGTGCATAGGCGAAATGCCTCCTTAATGTAAATAAACGAGTCCTCCCGGCAAGCTGCCCTGCCGGCGCCCTTTGCGCCTGCAGGAGAATCATATCTGTCGGGTTACACACAAAGGGTCCAGCCCCCCGTCCACCTCATTTTAGCAAGGGCTACTACAACCACTCCGACCGAAGCAGCGTTCGGGCCGGAAATGGGAGCACCCGAGTTTTTAAAGAAGAGTGGCAAGGTTTTCTAATGCACAAGTCATAGGTTACAAACACGAATGGGCAAGAGGTAAACTTTATCTCTTTGGTTTGCCGGGGATCGCCGTGCCGGCGGTCTTCTCAACTTCTTGCCGGAGCCGGGTCCTTGGCGGGATCGCGCGTCCTTGCCGTGGCTGGAAAGAAGAGAGGGCAAGAGCATGGAACCTCGGTGGTCCACTAACATTTATTGGAATCAAAAAGCAGTACAGTACCTTGGACAAGCATGCATATACGTATACACATAAACATGGAAATCGACAGGAAACTATACATACTAAGGGATTCCTTTCCCTGACTGCGCATAGGGTCTGCGCTTGGCTCTGTACATAGGGTTACATGCCTTGCCGGCAAGGCTAGTACAAAATGGGGGTCGCCGGGTGATACGTCTCCAACATATCTATAATTTTTTATTGTTCCATGCTATTATATTATCTGTTTGGTATGTTTAATGGGCTTTATTATACACTTTAATATTATTTTTTAGACTAACCTACTAACCGGAGGCCCAGTGCAAATTGCTGTTTTTTTTGCCTATTTCAGTGTTTTGCAGAAAAGAATATCAAACGGAGTCCAAACGGAATGAAACCTTCGCGAGGATCGTTTTTGGAACAAACGCAATCCAGGAGACTTGGAGTGGACGTCAAGGAAGCAACGAGGCGGCCACAAGGTAGGGAGGCACGCCCAGGGGGAGTAGGCGCGCCCCCCACCCTCGTGGGCCCCTCGTGGCTCCACCGACCTATTTCCTTCGCATATATATACTCTTATACCCTGAAAACATCGAGGAGCACCACGAAACACTTTTTCCACCACCGCAACCTTCTGTACCCATGAGATCCCATCTTGGGGCCTTTTCCGGCGCTCTGCCAGAGGGGGAATCGATCACAGAGGGCTTCTACATCAAAACCATAGCCTCTCCAATGATGTGTGAGTAGTTTACCATAGACCTTCGGGTCCATAGTTATTAGCTAGATGGCTTCTTCTCTCTCTTTGGATCTCAATACAAAGTTCTCCTCGATTCTCTTGGAGATCTATTCGATGTAATACTTTTTGCGGTGTGTTTGTCGAGATCCGATGAATTGTGGGTTTATGATAAAGATTATCTATGAACAATATTTGATTCTTCTCTGAATTCTTATATGTATGATTTGATATCTTTTCAAGTCTCTTCGAATTATCAGTTTGGTTTGGCCTACTAGATTGATCTTTCTTGCAATGGGAGAAGTGCTTAGCTTTGGGTTCAATCTTGCGGTCTCCTTTCCCAGTGACAGCAGGGGCAGCAAGGCACGTATTGAATTGTTGCCATCGAGGATAAAAAGATGGGGTTTATATCATATTGCTTGAGTTTATCCCTCTACATCATGTCATCTTGCCTAATGCGTTACTCTGTTCTTATGAACTTAATACTCGAGATGCATGATGGATAGCGGTTGATGTGTGGAGTAATAGTAGTAGATGTAGAATCATTTTGGTCTACTTGTCGCGGACGTGATGCCTATATACATGATCATGCCTAGATATTCTCATAACTATGCACTTTTCTATCAATTGCTCGACAGTAATTCATTCACCCACCGTAGAATTTGCTATCTTGAGAGAAGCCACTAGTGAAACCTATGGCCCCGGGATCTATCTTCCATCATATAAGTTTCTGATCTATTTTATTCTGCAATCTTTACTTTTAATCTATACCATAAAAATACCAAAAATATTTATCTTATTATCTCTATTAGATCTCACTTTTGCAAGTGGCCGTGAAGGGATTGACAACCGCTTTATCGCATTGGTTGCAAGGTTCTTATTTGTTTGTGCAGGTATGAGGGATTTGTGTGTAGTCTCCTACTAGATTGATACCTTGGTTCTCAAAAACTGAGGGAAATACTTACACTACTTTGCTGCATCACCCTTTCCTCTTCAAGGGAAAACCAACGCATGCTCAAGAGGTAGCAAGAAGGATTTCTGGCGCTGTTGCCGGGGAGATTTGCGCCAAGTCAAGTCAAGATTTGATCTCCCGTCAACTAGCCATTTCTGGCGCCGTTGCCGGGGAGATCTACGCTCAAGACAAGACATACCAAGTACCCATCATAAACTCTTATCCCTCGCATTACATTATTTGCCATTTGCCTCTGGTTTTCCTCTCCCCCACTTCACCCTTGCCGTTTTATTCGCCCTTTTCCGTTCTTCTCTTTTTGCTTGCTTTTTGTGTGCTTGTGTGTTGGATTGTTTGTCACGATGGCTCAAGACAATACTAAATTGTGTGACTTTCCCAATACCAACAACAATGATTTTCTTAGCACCCCGATTGCTCCTATTACCGATGCTGAATCTTGTGAAATTAACGCTGCTTTGTTGAATCTTGTCATGAAAGATCAATTCTCTGGCCTTCCTAGTGAAGATGCCGCTACTCATCTAAACAACTTTGTTGATTTGTGCAATATGCAAAAGAAGAAAGATGTGGATAATGATATTGTTAAATTGAAGCTATTTCCGTTTTCGCTTAGAGATCGTGCTAAAACTTGGTTCTCTTCTTTGCCTAAAAATAGTATTGATTCATGGAATAAGTGCAAAGATGCTTTTATCTCTAAGTATTTTCCTCGCGCTAAGATCATCTCTCTTAGAAACGAGATTATGAATTTTAAGCAACTTGATCATGAGCATGTTGCACAAGCTTGGGAGAGGATGAAATTAATGATACGTAATTGCCCTACACATGATTTGACTTTATGGATGATTATACAAAAAAATTATGCTGGATTGAATTTTGCTTCTAGAAATCTTTTAGATTCGGCCGCGGGAGGCACTTTTATGGAAATCACTTTAGGAGAAGCTACTAAACTCCTAGATAATATTATGGTTAATTATTCTCAGTGGCACACCGAAAGATCTACTTGTAAAAAGCTTCATGCAATTGAAGAGATTAATGTTTTGAGTGGAAAGATGGATGAACTTATGAAATTGTTTGCTAATAAGAGTGTTCTTCTGATCCTAATGATATGCCTTTGTCCACTTTGATTGAGAATAATAATGAATCTATGGATGTGAATTTTGTTGGTAGGAACAATTTTGGTAACAATGCTATAGAGGAAACTTTAATTCTAGGCCGTTCCCTAGTAATTCCTCTAATAACTATGGTAATTCCTACAACAACTCTTATGGAAATTTTAATAAGATGCCCTCTGATTTTGAGACTAGTTTTAAAGAATTTATGATTTCGCAAAAGAATTTCAATGCTTTGCTTGATGGAAAATTGCTTAAGGTTGATGAATTGGCTAGGAATGTGGATAGAATTTCTCTTGATGTTGATTCTTTGAAACTTAGATCTATTCCACCTAAGCATGATATCAATTAGTCTCTCAAAGCCATGAGAATTTCCATTGATGAGTGCAAAGAAAGAACCTCTAGGATGCGTACTAAAAAAGATTGCTTTGTGAAAGCGCGTTCTTCTAGTTTTCATGATACTAAGGATGAAGATCTAAAAGTGATTGATGTGTCCCCTATTGAATCTTTGTTTTCCAATATGAATCTTCATAAAGATGGGACTGGAGATGAGTCAACTTTAGTTAAAAGGCGTCCCAATGATTTGGAGTTTTTAGATCTTGATGCAAAAATTGGTAAAAGTGGGATTGAAGAGGTCAAAACTTTACATAGCAAAGAACCCACTATTTTGGATTTCAAGGAATTTAATTATGATAATTGCTCTTTGATAGATTCTATTTCCTTGTTGCAATCCGTGTTAAATTATCCTCATGCTTATAGTCAAAATAAAGCTTTTACCAAACATATCGTTGATGCTCTAATGCAATCCTATGAAGAAAAACTTGAATTAGAAGTCTCTATCCCTAGGAAACTTTACGATGAGTGGGAACCTACTATTAAAATTAAGATTAAAGATCATGAATGCTATGCTTTGTGCGATTTGGGTGCTAGTGTTTCCACGATTCCAAAAACTTTGTGTGATATGTGATACGTCCATTTTGCATCATGCTTTTATATTGATATTTATTGCATTATGGGCTGTTATTACACATTATGTCACAATACTTATGCCTATTATCTCTTATTTTACAAGGTTTACATAAGGAGGGAGAATACCGGCAGCTGGAAAAGGAGCAAATATTAGAGAGCTATTCTGCACAACTCCAAAAGTCCTGAAACTCCACGAAAGTTATTTTTGGAAATAATAAAAAATATTGAGCGGAAGAAATACCAGAGGGGGCCCACACCCTGGCCACGAGGGTGGGGGGCGCGCCCTACCCCCTGGGCGCGCCCCCTGCCTCGTGGGCCCCCTGTTGGCCCTCCGATGCCCATCTTCTGCTATATGAAGTCCTTCGTCCGAAGAAAAATCATAAGCAAGCTTTCGGGATGAGACTCCGCCGCCACGAGGCGGAAACTTGGCGGAACCAATCTAGGGCTCCGGCAGAGCTGTTCTCTGGGGGACACTTCCCTCCGGGAGGGGGAAATCATCGCAATCGTCATCACCAACGCTCCTCTCATCGGGAGAGGGCAATCTCCATCAACATCTTCACTAGCACCATCTCCTCTCAAACCTAGTTCATCTCTTGTATCCAATTCTTGTCTCTAAGTCTGGGATTGGTACCTGTAGGTTGCTAGTAGTGTTGATTACTCCTTGTAGTTGATGCTAGTTGGTTTATTTGGTGGAAGATCATATGTTCAGATCCTTTATGCATATCAATACTCCTCTTATTATGAACATGAATATGCTTTGTGAGTAGTTACGTTTGTTCCTGAGGACATGGGAGAAGTCTTGCTATTAGTAGTCATGTGAATTTGGTATTCGTTCGATATTTTGATGAGATGTATGTTGTCTATCCTCTAGTGGTGTTATGTGAACGTCGACTACATGACACTTCACCATTATATGGGCCTAGAGGAAGGCATTGGGAAGTAATAAGTAGATGCTGTGTTGCTAGAGTGACAGAAGCTTAAACCCTAGTTTATGCGTTGCTTCGTAAGGGGCTGATTTGGATCCATATGTTTCATGCTATGGTTAGGTTTACCTCAATACTTCTTTTGTAGTTGCGGATGCTTGCAATAGGGGTTAATCATAAGTGGGATGCTTTTCCAAGTAAGGACAGCACCCAAGCACCGGTCCACCCACATATCAAATTATCAAAGTACCGAACGCGAATCATATGAACGTGATGAAAACTAGCTTGACGATAATTCCCACGTGTCCTCGGGAGCGCTTTTCTCTATATAAGAGTTTGTCCAGGCTTGTCCTTTGCTACAAAAAGGATTGGTCCAACTTGCTGCACTTTATTTACTTTTGTTACTTGTTGCTCGTTACCAATTATCCTATCACAAAACTATTTGTTACCTATAATTTCAGTGTTTGCAGAGAATACCATGCTAAAAACCGCTTATCATTTCCTTCTGCTCCTCGTTGGGTTCGACACTCTTACTTATCGAAAGGACTACGATAGATCCCCTATACTTGTGGGTCATCAAGACTCTTTTCTGGCGCCGTTGCCGGGGAGTGAAGCGCCTTTGGTAGGTGGAATTTGGTAAGGAAAATTTTATATAGTGTGCTGAAATTTACTGTCACTTGTTACTATGGAAAGTAATCCTCTGAGGGGCTTGTTCGGGGTATCTTCACCCCGACCAGTAGAGCAAAGAGTTGCTCCTCAACCTACTGAACCTACTGAAAATGAAAATGTCTACTTTGAAATTCCTTCGGGTATGTTAGAAAAACTGCTAGCTAATCCATTTACAGGAGATGGAACAATGCATCCTGATGAGCACCTAATATATGTGGATGAAGTTTGTGGATTATTTAGGCTTGCAGGTGTGCCCAATGATGTTATTAAGAAGAAGGTCTTCCCTTTATCCTTGAAGGGAGATGCATTGACATGGTATAGGCTATGTGATGATATGGGATCATGGAACTACAAATGATTGAAATTGGAATTTCATCAGAAGTTTTATCCTATGCATCTTGTTCATTGTGATCGCAATTATATATATAATTTTTGGCCTCGCGAAGGAGAAAGCATCGCTCAAGCTTGGGGGAGGCTTAAATCAATGTTATATTCATGCCCCAATCATGAGCTCCCAAGAGAAATAATTATTCAAAGTTTTTATGCTCGGCTTTCTGATAACAATCGCACCATGCTCGATACTTCTTGTGCTGGCTCTTTTATGATGAAGACTATTGAATTCAAGTGGGATTTATTGGAAAGAATTAAATGCAACTCTGAAGATAAGGAGTCAGGTATGACACCTAAGTTTGATTGTGTTAAATCTTTTATGGATACTGATGTTTTCCGTAAATTTAGCACTAAATATGGACTTGACTCTGAGATAGTAGCTTCTCTCTGTGAATCTTTTGCTGCTCATGTTGATCTCCCTAAGGAGAAGTGGTTTAAATATCATCCTCCCATAGAAGTAAAAGTAGCTGCGCCTATTAAAGTTGAAGAAAAGATTATCACTTATAATGATCCTATTGTTCCTACTGCTTATGTTGAGAAACCACCTTTCCCTGTTAGGATAAAAGATCGTGCTAAATCTTCAACTGTGGTTCGTAAAAGCAATATTAGAACCTATACACCTCCTGAGCAAGTTAAAGTTGAACCTAATATTGCTGTTGTTAAAGATCTTTTGTCTGATAATATTGATGGGCATGTTATTCATTTCCGTGATGAAACTGCTAGAATTGCCAAACCTAGTGCTAAAGATAAACATAGACCTGTGGTAGGCATGCCTGTTATTTCTGTTAAAATAGGAGATCATTGTTATCATGGCTTATGTGATATGGGTGCTAGTGCTAGTGCTATACCTCATGACTTATACAAAGAAATTATGCATGATATTGCACCTGCTGAGATAGAAGATATTGATGTCACAATTAAACTTGCCAATAGAGATACCATATCACCCATTGGAATTGTTAGAGATGTTGAAGTCTTGTGTGGGAAAACTAAATATCCTGCTGATTTTCTTGTTCTTGGTTCCCCACAAGATAGCTTTTGTCCCATTATATTTGGTAGACCCTTCTTGAACACTATTAATGCTAAGATAGACTGCAAAAAGGATGTCGTTACTATTGGTTTGGGTGATATGTCTCATGAGTTTAATTTCTCTAAATTTCGTAGACAACACCGTGAAGAGGAATTGCCTAGTATGGATGAAATTATTGGTCTTGCTTCTATTGCCGTACCTCCTAGTGATCCTTTAGAATAATATTTGCTAGACCATGAAAATGATATGTTTATGAATGAAAGAAGGGAAATAGATGAAGTATTCTTTAAACAGGAACCCATCCTGAAACACAATTTGCCTGTTGAAATCCTAGGGGATCCTCCTCCACCCAAGGGTGCGTGTTTGAGCTTAAACCGTTACCTGACACTCTTAAATATGCTTATCTTGATGAGAAAAAGATATATCCTGTTATTATTAGTGCTAACCTTTCAGAGCATGAAGAAGAGAGATTATTGAAAACTCTGAAGAAGCACCGTGCTGCTATTGGATATACTCTTGATGATCTTAAGGGCATTAGTCCCACTCTATGTCAACATAAAATAAATTTGGAGAAAGATGGCAAACTAGTTCGTGATCATCAACGACGGCTGAATCCTAAGATGAAAGAAGTGGTAAGAAAGGAAATACTAAAGCTCCTTGAGGCAGGTATAATTTATCTCGTTGCTGATAGTCAGTGGGTAAGTCCTGTCCATTGTGTCCCTAAGAAGGAAGGTATTACTGTCGTTCCTAATGATAAAGATGAATTGATTCCGCAAATAATTATTACAGGTTATAGGATGGTAATTGATTTCCGCAAAGTAAATAATGCTACTAAAAAAGATCATTACCCCTTACCTTTTATTGACCAAATGCTAGAAAGATTATCCAAACATACACATTTTTGCTTTCTAGATGGTTATTCTGGTTTCTCTCAAATACATGTGTCGGCCGATGATCAATCAAAGACCACTTTTACTTGCCCTTTCGGTACTTTTTATTATAGACGTATGCCTTTTGGTTTATGTAACGCACCTGCTACCTTTCAAAGATGCATGATGGCTATATTCTCTGACTTTTGTGAAAAGATTTGTGAGGTTTTCATGGACGACTTCTCCGTCTATGGATCCTCTTTTGATGATTGCTTGAGCAATCTAGATTGAGTTTTGCAGAGATGTGAAGAAACTAATCTTGTCTTGAATTGGGAAAAGTGCCACTTTATGGTTAATGAAGGTATTTTCTTGGGCATAAAGTTTCTGAAAGAGGTATTGAAGTTGATAAAGCCAAGGTTGATGCTATTGAAAAGATGCCATGTCCCAAGGACATCAAAGGTATAAGAAGTTTCCTTGGTCACGCCGGTTTTTATAGGAGGTTCATTAAGGACTTCTCAAAAATTTCTCGGCCTCTGACTAATTTATTACAAAAAGATATACCATTTGTCTTTGATGATGATTGTGTAGAAGCATTTGAAATACTTAAGAAAGCATTGATTTCTGCACCCATTGTTCAACCACCTAATTGGAATTTACCTTTTGAAATTATGTGTGATGCTAGTGATTATGTTGTAGGTGCTGTTCTAGGGCAAAGAGTTGATAAGAAATTAAATGTTATTCAATATGCTAGTAAAACTCTAGACAATGCCCAGAGAAATTATGCTACTACTGAAAAAGAATTCTTAGCAGTTGTATTTGCCTGTGATAAGTTCAGACCTTATATTGTTGATTCTAAAGTAACTATTCACACTGATCATGCTGCTATTAAATATCTTATGGAAAAGAAAGATGCTAAACCTAGACTTATTAGATGGGTTCTCTTGATACAAGAATTTGATTTGCATATTATTGATAGAAAGGGAGCTGAGAACCCCGTTGCAGACAACTTGTCTAGGTTAGAGAATGTTCTTGATGACCCACTACCTATTGATGATAGCTTTCCTGATGAACAATTAAATGTCATAAATGCTTCTCGTACTGCTCCATGGTATGCTGATTATGCTAATTACATCGTTGCTAAATTTATACCACCTAGTTTCACATACCAGCAAAAGAAAAAGTTTTTCTATGATTTGAGACATTACTTTTGGGATGACCCACATCTTTATAAATAAGGAGTAGATGGTGTTATTAGAGGTTGTGTACCTGAGCATGAACAGGAATAGATCCTACGCAAGTGTCACTCCGAGGCTTATGGAGGACACCACGCTGGAGACAGAACTGCACATAAGGTATTGCTATCCGGTTTTTATTGGCCTACTCTCTTCAAGGATGCCCGTAAGTTTGTCTTATCTTGTGATGAATGCCAAAGAATTGGTAATATTAGTAGACGTCAAGAAATACCTATGAATTATTCACTTGTTATTGAACCATTTGATGTTTGGGGCTTTGACTATATGGGACCTTTTCCTGCCTCTAATGGATACACACATTTTTTAGTTGTTGTTGATTATGTTACTAGTAGTGCTTATCATAATACTTCTATTAAAATGCTTAAAGAAGTCATTTTTCCGAGGTTCGGAGTCCCTAGATATTTAATGACTGATGGTGGTTCACATTTTATTCATGGTGCTTTCCGTAAAATGCTTGCTAAATATGATGTTAATCATAGAATTGCATCTCCTTATCACCCGCAGTCTAGTGGTCAAGTAGAATTGAGCAACAGAGAGCTCAAATTAATTTTGCAAAAGACTGTTACTAGATCTAGAAAGAATTGGTCCAAGAAACTTGATGATGCATTATGGGCCTATAGAACTGCATACAAAAATCCTATGGGTATGTCTCCATATAAAATGGTTTATGGAAAAGCATGTCACTTACCTCTCGAACTAGAACATAAGGCTTATTAGGCTATTAAAGAGCTTAATTATGATTTCAAACTTGCCGGTGAGAAGAGGTTATTTGACATTAGCTCACTTGATGAATGGAGAACCCAGGCTTATGAGAATGCCAAATTGTTTAAAGAAAAGGTTAAAAGATGGCATGACAAAAGAATACAAAAGCGTGAGTTTAATATAGGTGATTATGTATTGCTATACAACTCTCGTTTAAGATTTTTTGCAGGAAAACTTCTCTCTAAATGGGAAGGCCCTTACGTTATCGAGGAGGTCTATCGTTCCGGTGCCATAAAAATCAACAACTTCGAAGGCACAAATCCGAAGGTGGTGAATTGTCAAAGAATTAAACATTATATCTCAGGTAATCCCATAAATGTTGAAACTAATGTTATCGAAACCATAACCCCGGAGGAATACATAAGGGACACTTTCCGGAACGTTTCAGACTCCGAAAAGGAATAGGTATGTGGTACAGTAAGTAAACCGACTCCAAAACAGTTCTAATGGCAATTTTTCTTCGTTTTGGAATATTTAGAAAAATAAAAAAATAAGAAGCAGTCCGGGAAGGACACGAGGCCTCCACGAGGGTGGAGGGCCCGCCCTACCCTATTGGGCGCGCCCCCCTGCCTCGTGGACACCTCGTGTGCTCTCCGGACTCTGTTTTCTTGCACGATACGTATTTTGGTCGATAAAAATTCATTATATAATCTCCCGAAGGTTTTGACTCCTGTATCACGCAAATATCCTCTGTTTTCGTTTCGAGCTGTTGCTGCTGCAGATTAGAGCAAGATGTCTTCTCAAGAGTTAGTGGGGGAGAGCCGGGTGTTGATACGTCTCCAATGTATCTATAATTTATGAAGTATTCATGCTATTATATTATCCATTTTGGATGTTTTATGGGCTTTACTATGCACTTTTATATTATTTTTTGGGACTAACCTATTAACCCAGAGCCCAGTACCAGTTCATGTTTTTTCCCTTGTTTCAGTGTTTCGAAGAAAAGGAATATCAAACGGAGTCGAAACGGAATGAAACCTTCTGGAGAAGTTATTTTTGGAAAGAAAGCAACTCGGGAGACTTGGAGTGCACATCAGGAAAGCAACAAGGGAGGCACGAGGCAGGGGGCGCGCCCACCCTCGTGGGCCCCTCGTGGCTCCTCTGACGTATTTCTTCCTCCTATATATACCCATATACCCTAAAACCTTCGAGGAACAGAATAGATCGGGAGTTCCGCCGCCGCAAGCCTCTGTAGCCACCAAAAACCAATTGGGACCCTGTTCCGGCACCCTGCCGGAGGGGGGATCCCTCACCGGTGGCCATCTTCATCATCCCGGCGCTCTCCATGACGAGGAGGGAGTAGTTCACCCTCGGGGCTGAGGGTATGTACCAGTAGCTATGTGTTTGATCTCTCTCTCTCTCTCTCTCTCGTGTTCTTGAGATGATACGATCTTGATGTATCGCGATCTTTGCTATTATAGTTGGATCTTATGATGTTTCTCCCCCTCTACTCTCTTGTAATGGATTGAGTTTTCCCTCTGAAGTAATCTTATCGGATTGAGTCTTTAATGATTTGAGAACACTTGATGTATGTCTTGCCGTGCGTATCTGTGGTGACAATGGGATATCACGTGATTCACTTGATGTATGTTTTGGTGATCAACTTGTGGGTTCCGCCCATGAACTTATTCATAGGGGTTGGCACACGTTTTCGTCTTGATTCTCCGGTAGAAACTTTGGGGCACTCTCTGAGGTTCTATGTGTTGGTTGAATAGATAAATTTGAGATTGTGTGATGCATATCGTATAATCATACCCACGGATACTTGAGGTGACATTGGAGTATCTAGGTGACATTAGGGTTTTGGTTGATGTGTGTCTTAAGGTGTTATTTTACTACGAACTCTAGGGCTGTTTGTGACACTTATAGGAATAGCCCAATGGATTGATCGGAAAGAATAACTTTGAGGTGGTTTCGTACCCTACCATAATCTCTTCGTTTGTTCTCCACTATTAGTGACTTTGGAGTGACTCTTTGTTGCATGTTGAGGGATAGTTATATGATCCAATTATGTTATTATTGTTGAGAGAACTTGCACTAGTGAAAGTATGAACCCTAGGCCTTGTTTCCTAGCATTGCAATACCGTTTACGCTCACTTTTACCACTTGTTACCTTGCTGTTTTTATATTTTCAGATTACAAAAACCTATATCTACCATCCATATTGCACCTGTATCACCATCTCTTCGCCGAACTAGTGCACCTATACAATTTACCATTGTATTGGGTGTGTTGGGGACACAAGAGACTCTTTGTTATTTGGTTGCAGGGTTGCTTGAGAGAGACCATCTTCATCCTACGCCTCCCACGGATTGATAAACCTTAGGTCATCCACTTGAGGGAAATTTGCTACTGTCCTACAAACCTCTGCACTTGGAGGCCCAACAACGTCTACAAGAAGAAGGTTGCGTAGTAGACATCAGGTGTCTCATCCTGCACCGAGATCAAGGACAAATAGCGATGTTGACCACTTCGGGCCAGCAACGGAGGAAGAGATGGAGGCTGATTTAAAAAGGATAGACGCCATGGAGGAGGATCAAGAAGTCACTTCTCGATTTAGGGTTGGATTCACAATGGGAGAACTACAGAGCTCGGCTATTCCAAACTCGGTTACCCCTTCCAATGTTAGATTTCTTTCTTATGAAAATATGAAGAAGAGTGTCACTTGTTCTCCCGCAGCTATGCAACACCCTTGGGTGCAAGGAGCTTTGGCCGTTGCAGGAAAGCTTTGTAAGGAGATAATGGATCTCAAGCAGCAACTCAATAAGCTCGAAGAAGAGAATCATATCCTGAGGAGTATCATCGCCAAGAATATCACACCAACACTTCCGAAGAAGGAGATATAATCATATGGGTATGGGCACTCCCGTTGGCAACTGCCAAGCTTGAGGGAGGTGCCCTGGTATCGTATCACCATCACATCTCTATCTTTACCGTTTTTCTTAGTTCGATCCTATTAGCAGTATCTTGATCTAGTAGAATAAAGTTTTGGTATGATCTTGTTTTGAGTTTTGCTTTATGATCCCTCTATGTAATCGAGTCCATGAGCTATATATAATAAAGATTAGTGTTGAGTCAAGGGCTTGATTATTTTGCTATGATCTTGAGTGAATAAATATAGAAAGAGAAAAGAATAAAAAGAAATAAAGAGATCATATTGATCTTATTGAGAGTAATGGCTTCACATAGAAAGAGTATGATGATTGAAAGTTGTTGAGAGTTGACAAACATAGCCTTGGTCATCGTTGCAATTAATAGGAAGTAATAAAGAAAGAGAGGTTTCACATATAAATATACTATCTTGGACATCTTTTATGATTGGGAGCACTCATTAAAATATGACATGCTAAAGAGTTGATGTTGGACAAGGAAGACAACGTAATGGGTTATGTTTTCTTATATCTGAGATAAAGTATATTGTCATGGATCATCCAACATGTTGAGCTTGCCTTTCCCCCTCATGCTAGCCAAATTCTTTGCACCAAGTAGAGATACTACTTGTGCTTCCAAAAACCCTTAAACCCAGTTTTTCCATGAGAGTCCACCATACCTACCTATGGATTGAGTAAGATCCTTCAAGTAAGTTGTCATCGGTGCAAGCAATAAAAATTGCTCTCTAAATATGTATGATTGATTGGTGTGGAGGAAATAAGCTTTATACGATCTTGTGATGTGGAAGAAATAAAAGCAACGGACTGCATAATAAAGGTTCATATCACAAGTGGCAATATAAAGTGACGTTCTTTCGCACTAAGATTTTGTGCATCCAACCCTGAAAGCGCATGGCAACCTCTGCTTCCCTCTACGAAGGGCCTATCTTTGATTATTACCTTCTACCTTATGCAAGAGTCATGGTGATCTTCACCTTTCCTTTTTACATTTTATCCTTTGGCAAGCACAGTGTGTTGGAAAGATCCAGATATATATATCTAATTGGATGTAAGTTAGCATGAGTTATTATTGTTGACATTACCCTTGAGGTAAAAGGTTGGGAGGCAAAACTATAAGCCCCTATCTTTCTCTCTGTCCGATTAAAATTCCGTAACCATAAGTATTGCGTGAGTGTTAGCAATTGTGAAAGACTAAATGATAGTTGAGTATGTGGACTTGCTAAAAAGCTCTGACATAGACTCTTTCTGATGTTATGATAAATTGCAATTGCTTCAATGACTGAGATTATAGTTTGTTAGTTCTCAATAAAGTTTCTGATTCATACTTTGCATCGTGAATAGATTATTACTTGAGCATAAGAAATCATATGACATTATCCATATATGTTGTTGTTATGAAAATAATCATGATGCCCTCATGTCCGTATTTTATTTTATCGACACCTCTACCTCTAAACATGTGGACATATTTATCGTTATCGGCTTTTGCTTGAGGACAAGCGAGGTCTAAGCTTGGGGGAGTTGATACGTCCATTTTGCATCATGCTTTTATATTGATATTTATTGCATTATGGGCTGTTATTACACATTATGTCACAATACTTATGCATATTCTCTCTTATTTTACAAGGTTTACATAAGGAGGGAGAATGCCGGCAGCTGGAATTCTGGGCTTGAAAAGGAGCAAATATTAGAGACCTATTCTGCACAACTCCAAAAGTCCTGAAACTCCACGAAAGTTATTTTTGGAAATAATAAAAAATACTGAGCGGAAGAAATACCAGAGGGGGCCCACACCCTGGCCACGAGGGTGGGGGCGCGCCCTACCCCCTGGGTGCGCCCCCTGCCTCGTGGGCCCCCTGTTGGCCCTCCGGTGCCCATCTTCTGCTATATGAAGTCTTTGGTCTGAAGAAAAATCATAAGCAAGCTTTGGGGATGAGACTCCGCCGCCACGAGGCGG
This sequence comes from Aegilops tauschii subsp. strangulata, assembly GCF_002575655.3. Lineage (NCBI taxonomy): Eukaryota > Viridiplantae > Streptophyta > Magnoliopsida > Poales > Poaceae > Aegilops > Aegilops tauschii. The sequence goes on along the minus strand of NC_053038.3, from coordinate 106,539,755 downwards.
AACCTTGGCGGAACCAATATAGGGCTCCGGCAGAGCTGTTCTGCTGGGGACACTTCCCTCCGGGAGGGGGAAATCATCGCCATCGTCATCACCAACGCTCCTCTCATCGGGAGAGGGCAATCTCATCAACATCTTCACCAGCACCATCTCCTCTCAAACCCTAGTTCATCTCTTGTCTCTAAGCCTGGGATTGGTACCTGTAGGTTGCTAGTAGTGTTGATTACTCCTTGTAGTTGATGCTAGTTGGTTTATTTGGTGGAAGATCATATGTTCAGATCCTTTATGCATATCAATACTCCTCTGATTATGAACATGAATATGCTTTGTGAGTAGTTACGTTTGTTCCTGAGGACATGGGAGAAGTCTTGCTATTAGTAGTCATGTGAATTTGGTATCCGTTCGATATTTTGATGAGATGTATGTTGTCTATTCTCTAGAGGTGTTATGTGAACGTCGACTACATGACACTTCACCATTATATGGGCCTAGAGGAAGGCATTGGGAAGTAATAAGTAGACGATGGGTTGCTAGAGTGACAGAAGCTTAAACCCTAGTTTATGTGTTGCTTCGTAAGGGGCTGATTTGGATCCATATGTTTCATGCTATGGTTAGTTTTACCTTAATACTTCTTTTGTAGTTGCGGATGCTTGCAATAGGGGTTAATCATAAGTGGGATGCTTGTCCAAGTAAGGACAACACCCAAGCACCGGTCCACCCACATATCAAATTATCAAAGTACCGAACGCGAATCATATGAACGTGATGAAAACTAGCTTGACGATAATTCCCATGTGTCCTCGGGAGCGCTTTTCTCTATATAAGAGTTTGTCCAGGCTTGTCCTTTGCTACAAAAAGGATTGGGCCACCTTGCTGCACTTTATTTACTTTTGTTACTTGTTGCTCGTTACCAATTATCCTATCACAAAACTATCTGTTACCTATAATTTCAGTGTTTGCAGAGAATACCTTGCTGAAAACCGCTTATCATTTCCTTCTGCTCCTCGTTGGGTTCGACACTCTTACTTATTGGAAGGACTACAATAAACCCCTATACTTGTGGGTCATCAATATGCTAGGTTTCCATGAATTTGATGATTGTTCTTTAAATTTGCATCTTGCGGATTCCACCATTAAGAAACCTATGGGAAGGATTAATGATGTTCTTATTGTTGCAAATAGGAATTATGTGCCCGTAGATCTCATTGTTCTTGATATAGATTGGTAGACCTTTCCTTAGAACGATTGGTGCAATTATTGATATGAAAGAAGGAAATATTAGATTCCAATTTCCGTTAAGGAAAGGCATGGAACACTTTCCTAGGAAGAAAATTAAATTGACTTGTGAATCTATTATGAGGGCCACTTATGATTTGCATACCAAAGATGGCAATACCTAGATCTATCCTTGTTTTTATGCCTAGCTAGGGGCGTTAAACGATACCGCTTGTTGGGAGGCGACCCAATTTTATTTTGTTCCTTGCTTTTTGTTCCTGTTTAGTAATAAATATGTCATCTAGCCTCTGGTTAGATGTGGTTTTATGTTTTAATTAGTGTTTGTGCCAAGTAAAACCTATAGGATCTTCTTGGGTGATAATTATTTGATCTTGCTGGAAAAGTCAGAAACTTTCTGCCCACAAAAACAATTGTTAACAATCACCAGAAAGTGATAAAATACTTATTCCAATTGCAGTAGATCAATAATAAAATTATCTAGGTTTCCTATTTTGGTAGATTTTTCTGAGTTACAGAAGTTTGCGTTTGATATAGATTACTACAGACTGTTCTGTTTTTGACAGATTCTGTTTTTCGTATGTTGTTTGCTTATTTTGATGAATCTATGGCTAGTATCGGGGGGTATGAACCATAGAGAAGTTGGAATACAGTAGGTTTAACACCAATATAAATAAATAATGAGTTCATTACAGTACCTTAAAGTGGTGGTTTGTTTTATTTCGCTAACGGAGCTCATGAGATTTTCTGTTGAGTTTTGTGTTGTGAAGTTTTCAAGTTTTTGGGTAAAGATTTGATGGATTATGGAACAAGCAGTGGCAAGAGCCTAAGCTTGGGGATGACCAAGGCACCCCAAGGTAAAATTCAAGGACAACCAAAAGCGTAAGCTTGGGGATGCCCCGGAAGGTATCCCCTCTTTCGTCTTCGTCTATCGGTAACTTTACTTGATGCTATATTTTTATTCACCACATGATATGTGTTTTGCTTGGAGCGTCTTGTATGATTTGAGTCTTTGCTTTTTAGTTTACCACAATCATCCTTGCTGTACACACCTTTTGGAGAGACACACATGAATCAGAATTTAATAGAATACTCTATGTGCTTCACTTATATCTTTTGAGCTAGATAATTTTGCTCTAGTGCTTCGCTTATATCTTTTTAGAAGACGGTGGTGGTTTATTTTATATAAAATTATTGATCTCTCATACTTCACTTATATTATTTTGAGAGTCTTTTAGAACAGCATGGTAATTTGCTTTGGTTAAGATTTTAGTCCTAAAGTGATGAGCATCCAAGATAGGTATAATAAAAACTATCATATAAAGTGCATTGAATACGATGAGAAGTTTGATTCCTTATGATTGTTTTGAGATATGAAGATGGTGATATTAGAGTCATGCTAGTTGAGTAGTTGTGAATTTGAGAAATACTTGTGTTAAAGTTTGTGATTCCCGTAGCATGCACGTATGGTGAACCGTTATGTGATGAAGTCGGAGCATGATTTATTTATTGATTGTCTTCCTTATGAGTGGCGGTCGGGGACGAGCGATGGTCTTTTCCTACCAATCTATCCCCCTAGGAGCATGCACGTAGTACTTCATTTCGATAACTAATATATTTTTACAATAAGTATGTGAGTTCTTTATGACTAATGTTGAGTCCATGGATTATACACACTCTCACCCTCCCACCATTGCTAGCCTCTCTAATACCGCGCAACTTTCGCCGATATCATACACCCACCATATACCTTCCTCAAAACAGCCACCATACCTACCTATTATGGCATTTCCATAGCCATTCCGAGATATATTGCCATGCAACTTTCCACCGTTCTGTTTATTATGACACGCTCCATCATTGTCATATTGCTTTGCATGATCATGTAGTTGACATCGTATTTGTGGCAAAGCCACCGTTCATGATTTTCATACATGTCACTCTTGATTCATTGCATATCCCGGTACACCACCGGAGGCATTCAAATAGAGTCATATTTTGTTCTAATTTTTGAGTTGTAAGTAAATAAAAGTGTGATGATCATCATTATTAGAGCATTGTCCCAAGTAAAGGATGATGGAGACTATGATTCCCCCACAAGTCGGATGAGACTCCGGACTGAAAATAAAAAAAAGAGAAAGAAAAGAGGCCATAAAAAAAGAGAAAGGCCCAAACAAAAAAAAATGAATGAGAGAAAAGAGAGGAGGGACAATGTTACTATCCTTTTACCACACTTGTGCTTCAAAGTAGCACCATGATCTTCATGATAGAGAGTCTCCTATGTTTTCACTTTCATATACTAGTGGGAATTTTACATTATAGAACTTGGCTTGTATATTCCAATGATGGGCTTCCTCAAAATGCCTAGGTCTTCGTGAGCAAGCGAGTTGGATGCACACCCACTTAGTTTCTTTTGTTGAGCTTTCATACACTTATAGCTCTAGTGCATCTGTTGCATGGCAATCCCTACTCACTCACATTGATATCTATTGATGGGCATCTCCATAGCCCGTTGATACGCCTAGTTGATGTGATACAATCTTCTCCTTTTTTGTCTTCTCCACAACCACCATTCTATTCCACATATAGTGTTATGTCCATGGCTTACGCTCATGTATTGCGTGAAGATTGAAAAAGTTTGAGAACATCAAAAGTATGAAACAATTGCTTGGCTTGTCATCGGGGTTGTGCATGATTTAAATATTTTGTGTGATGAAGATAGAGCATAGCCATACTATATGATTTTGTAGGGATAACTTTCTTTGGCCATGTTATTTTGAAAAGACATGATTGCTATATTAGTATGCTTGAAGTATTATTATTTTTATGTCAATATTAAACTTTTGTCTTGAATCTTTCGAATCTGAACATTCATGCCACAATAAAGAAAATTACATTGATAATTATGCTAGGTAGCATTCCACATCAAAAATTCTGTTTTTATCATTTACCTACTCGAGGACGAGCAGGAATTAAGCTTGGGGATGCTTGATACGTCTCCAAGGTATCTATAATTTTTGATTGTTCCATGCTATTATATTATCTGTTTTGGATGTTTAATGGGCTTTATTATACACTTTTTATTTTTGGGACTAACCTACTAACCGGAGGCCCAGTGCAAATTGCTGTTTTTTTTTGCTTATTTCAGTGTTTCGCAGAAAAGGAATATCAAACGGAATGAAACCTTCGCGAGGATCGTTTTTGGAACAAACACAATCCAGGAGACTTGGAGTGGACATCAAGGAAGCAACGAGGCGGCCGCGAGGTAGGGAGGCGCGCCCAGGGGGTAGGCGTGCCCCCCACCCTCATGGGCCCCTCGTGGGTGCACCGACCTACTTCCTTCGCCAATATATACTCTTATACCCTGAAAATATCGAGGAGCACCACGAAACACTTTTTCCACCGCCGCAACCTTCTGTATCCATGAGATCCCATCTTGGGGCCTTTTCCGGCACTCCGACGGAGGGGCAATCGATCACGGAGGGCTTCTACATCAACACCATAGCCTCTCCGATGATGTGTGACTAGTTTACCACAGACCTTCGGGTCCATAGTTATTAGCTAGATGGCTTCTTCTCTCTCTTTGGATCTCAATACAACGTTCTCCTTGATTCTCTTGGAGATCTATTCGATGTAACTCTTTTTGCGGTGTGTTTGTCGAGATCCGATGAATTGTGGGTTTATGATCAAGATTATCTATGAACAATATTTGAATCTTCTCTGAATTCTTTTATGTATGATTGGTTATCTCTGCAAGTCTCTTCGAATTATTAGTTTGGTTTGGCCTACTAGATTGATCTTTCTTGCAATGGGAGAAGTGCTTAGCTTTGGGTTCAATCTTGCGGTGTCCTTTCACAGTGACAGGAGGGCAGCAAGGCACGTATTGAATTGTTGCCACCGAGGATAAAAAGATGGGGTTTATATCATATTTCTTGAGTTTATCCCTCTACATCATGTCATCTTGCCTAATGTGTTACTCTGTTCTTATAAACTTAATACTCTAGATGCATGCTAGATAGCAGTCGATGTGTGGAGTAATAGTAGTAGATGCAGAATCGTTTCGGTCTACTTGCCGCGGACGTGATGCCTATATACATGATCTGAAGGAAATATGCCCTAGAGGCAATAATAAAGTTATTATATATTTCCTTGTATCATGATAAATGTTTATTATTCATGCTAGAATTGTATTAACCGGAAACATAATACATGTGTGAATATATAGACAAACAGAGTGTCACTAGTATGCCTCTACTTGACTAGCTCGTTAATCAAAGATGGTTATGTTTCCTAGCCATAGACATAAGTTGTCATTTGATTAACGAGATCACCTCATTAGGAGAATGACGTGATTGACTTGACCCATTCCGTTAGCTTAGCACTCGATCGTTTAGTATGTTGCTATTGCTTTCTTCATGACTTATACATGTTCCTATGACTATGAGATTATGCAACTCCCGTATACCGGAGGAACACTTTGTGTGCTACCAAATGTCACAACGTAACTGGGTGATTATAAAGGTGCTCTACAGGTGTCTCCAAAGGTACTTGTTGGGTTGGCGTATTTCGAGATTAGGATTTGTCACTCCGATTGTCGGAGAGGTATCTCTGGGCCCACTCAGTAATGCACATCACTATAAGCCTTGCAAGCATTGTGACTAATGAGTTAGTTGCGGGATGATGTATTACGGAACGAGTAAAGAGACTTGCCGGTAACGAGATTGAACTAGGTATTGAGATACCGACGATCAAATCTCGGGCAAGTAACATACCGGTGACAAAGGGAACAACGTATGTTGTTATGCGGTCTGACCGATAAAGATCTTCGTAGAATATGTGGGAGCCAATATGGGCATCCAGGTCCCGCTATTGGTTATTGACCGGAGACGTGTCTCGGTCATGTCTACATAGTTCTCGAACCCGTAGGGTCCGCACGCTTAACGTTACGATGACAGTTTTATTGAGTTTTGATGTACCGAAGGAGTTCGGAGTCCCGGATGAGATCGGGGATATGACGAGGAGTCTCGAAATGGTCGAGACGTAAAAATCGATATATTGGACGACTATATTCGGACTTCGGAAAGGTTCCGAGTGATTCGGGTATTTTTCAGAGTACCGGAGAGTTACGGGAATTCGTATTGGGCCTTAATGGGCCATACGGGAAAGGAGAGAAAGGCCTCAAAAGGTGGCCGCACCCCTCCCCATGATCTGGTCCGAATTGGACTAGGGAAGGGGGGGCACCCTTCCTTCTTTCTCCTTCCCCCTTCCCTTCTCCTACTCCCACAAGGAAAGGAGGAGTCCTACTCCCGCCCCCCTATGGCGCGCCTCTCCCCTTGGCCGGCTGCCTCCCCCTTGCTCCTTTATATACGGGGGCAGGGGGGCACCCCAGAGACACACAAATTGATCCTTGAGATCTCTTAGCCGTGTGCGGTGCCCCCCTCCACCATATTACACCTCGATAATACCGTTGAGGAGCTTAGGCGAAGCCCTGCGTCGGTTGAACATCATCATCGTCACCACGCCGTCGTGCTGACGAAACTCTCCCTCAACACTCGGCTGGATCGGAGTTCGAGGGACGTCATCGAGCTGAACGTGTGTATAACTCGGAGGTGCCGTACGTTCGGTGCTTGATCGGTCGGATCGTGAAGACGTACGACTACATCAACCGCGTTGTGATAACGCTTCCGCTGTCGGTCTACGAGGGTACGTGGACAACACTCTCCCCTCTCGTTGCTATGCATCACCATGATCTTGCGTGTGCGTAGGAATTTTTTTTAAATTACTATGTTCCCCAACATGATCATGCCTAGATATTCTCATAACTATGCACTTTTCTATCAATTGCTCGACAGTAATTCGTTCACCCACCGTAGAATTTGCTATCTTGAGAGAAGCCACTAGTGAAACCTATGGCCCCGGGGTCTATCTTCCATCATATAAGTTTCCGATCTATTTTATTCTGCAATCTTTACTTTTCAATCTATACCATAAAAATACCAAAAATATTTATCTTATTATATCTATCAGATCTCACTTTTGCAAGTGGCCGTGAAGGGATTGACAACCCCTTTATCGCGTTGGTTCGAAGGTTCTTATTTGTTTGTGCAGGTACGAGGGATTTGCGTGTAGTCTCCTACTGGATTGATACCTTGGTTCTAAAAAACTGAGGGAAATACTTACGCTACTTTGCTGCATCACCCTTTCCTCTTCAAGGGAAAACCAACGCATGCTCAAGAGGTAGCACCGGGGCTCTCGACAACCGCGCCTTAGGGGTAAAACTTGCAAAGATTTTCGATATTCTAGGAATTGCTCACCGAAATGCCATCTTCGGTCTCCAGGCAGACTGCGCCGGGCCTGGTGACTCGTATTACCCGATAAGGGCCTTCCCACTTCGGCGTCAACTTGTTTGAATTCATGGCGAATTGAATCCGCCGAAGAACAAGGTCGCCTTCCTCAAGGCTTCGGGCGTGAACCTTGCGGCTATGATAGCGGCGCAAGGCTTGCTGGTAGCGAGCGGCTCGCACAGCAGCCTGAAGACGATCTTCCTCAAGGAGCTTCGCATCCTCTTGGCGCAACTGCTCTTGCTCAAGCTCATCATAAGCGAGCACTCGAGGTGACCCGTATATGAGTTCCGTGGGGAGAACTGCTTCTGCCCCGTATACCAGGGCAAAGGGTGTCTGGCCAGTGGCTCGATTTGGCATCGTTCTGATCGACCAAAGAACCGTTGGCAACTCATCAATCCAGCGCCCTCCGCATTTGTGCAGCTTGTCAAAAGTTTTGGTCTTGAGGCCCCGCAACACTTCTGCATTCGCCCTCTCAGCCTGGCCATTACTTCTGGGATGAGCAACAGAAGCAAAACAGACCTTGCTGCAGAGGTCTTGAATGTACTATATGAAGGTGCGGCTTGTGAACTGTTTGCCGTTGTCAGTGATGACCCTGTTGGGCACACCAGAACGGTAGACTGGCCCCTTAAAGAACTTCACGGCTGATTGTGTCGTCACCTTTCTCACCGGTTCCACTTCCGGTCACTTTGTGAACTTGTCGATTGCGACGTACAAGTACTCAAAGCCCCCGACGGCACGGGGAAAAGGGCCCAGTATATCAAGCCCCCAGACCGAAAATGGCCAGGAAAGAGGGATGGTCTGAAGAGCTTGAGCCGGTTGATGAAGCTTCTTTGAATGGAACTGGCACGCTTCACACTTGGTTACTAGTGCAGTCGCATCCTGGAGAGCGGTGGGCCAGAAGAAACCTTGCCGGAATGCTTTCCCGGCAAGGGCTCTCGACCCTATGTGGGAGCCACACATGCCTCCATGTATCTCTGCCAACAGCCTCAGTCCGTCTTGCCGAGGAATGCACTTCAACTTCATGTCGTTCGGTCTCCTTCTATATAGGGCATCATCCACAAACTGGTACATACTGGATTGACGGGCTACTTTCTCTGCTTCTTCCTGCTCCTCGGGGAGCTCTCCTGTTTGGAGGAAACAGATGGTGGGTTGCGCCCATGCCAGAGCCTGGGGCTCGACGGCAAGGACTAAAGGCACATCTTCGGCCGTAAGGGCAGCTGCCTCTACGGCCAGGGCTTGAGGCCCTTCCGGGGGTTGCTGCTCTCCGGCAAGCTTGGGGCACCCGACAACGTCCTTGCCGGCGGCTCCTGAGAGCCCAGCAGGAAAGTACTTGCCGGGGCCCGCCTTCCTTCGTTTGCTTTGTCCTACTGATGGTTCAACGGATGGCCAAGTTAAATGAAGCACAAAGGTACCCAGTTCCACAGGCAACTTGAGGGTAGCACGTTTTGACAGGTCGTCAGCAATGTCTTTCTCCGCTCGGGGAACATGCTCTGCTTGCAATCCGTCAAAGCGCTCTTCCAACTTCCTCACTTCATCCACATAGGCCTCCATCAACGGGCTCTGGTAATCCTTGTTGACTTGCTTAACGATGAGCTGCGAATCACCTTTGATGATGAGCTTCCTGATTCCGAGGTCTGCCGCGATCCTGAGACCGGCAAGCAATCCCTATACTCTGCCGTGTTGTTCGTTGATTTTTCCTGGGGAAAGTGCATCTGGATTACGTACTTGAGGTGCTCTCTAGTGGGCGCGACGAGTAGCACGCCGACACCAGCACCTTGTAGCGAGAAAGCACCATCAAAGTACATAACCCAATCGCGGCAGGTCTCCTTGCCGGGAAGGGTGGTCTCTTGAATCTCTTCGTCGGTGTTGCGGTCCGTTCGCTATGAATTCTGCCAAGGCTCGGCTCTTGATCGTTGAAGTACTTTCAAACTTGAGGCCAAAGCTCGACAGCTCCAATGCCCACTCCACAATCCTCGCCATCGCATCCGGGTTGTGCAAAATCCGTTGCAAAGGGAGACGGGTGACAACGGTGATCTCATGCGCTTGGAAATAGTGACGCAGCTTTCTCGAGGCCATAAGGAGGCCGAAAAGTAGCTTCTGCATACCAGAATATCTTGATCTAGCCCCTGCAGGAGGGAACTGACAAAATAAACCGGGTGCTGCACCACCTTCTTCTTTTGTTCCACTTCGCCCATCTGCGCAGACTATGCGTTGCTAGGGCCGGGCCTTGCCGGGGACGACTCCGGCCCACCATCCGACGGCTCCGCTGCTACTGCTGCTTCTTCCTCAAGTTCCCTCTGCGCCACCAGCGCAGCACTAACCACTTGATTCATTGCTACTAAGTATAGCAGCAACGTCACTTGTGGTTTAGGCGCGACTAGTATTGGCGTGGAGGAGAGGTACCTCTTCAAATCTTGCAGCGCTGCCTCTGCCTCCGGAGTCCACTTTACTGGACCCGCCTTTTTCAAAACTTTGAAAAAGGGGAGGGCGCGCTCAGCAGATTTGGAGATGAACCTACTCAGGGCAGCAACGCAGCCGGCGAGCCTACGGACGTCTTTGACCCGTTTTGGCGCCTCAATCTGCTCAATTGCCTTGATCTTGTCGGGGTTTGTTTCGATTCCGCGTTGAGACACAAAGAACCCAAGAAGTTTGCCGGAGGGGACACCAAACACGCACTTCTCTGGGTTGAGCTTGAGGTTGATCTTGCCTAGATTTGCAAATGTTTCTTCTAGATCTTGCACGAGCGTGGCCCTGTCCTTGGTTTTGACCACTATGTCGTCCATATAAGCTTCCATATTTCTATGTAGCTCGGGCTCAAAACCAATTTGGACCGCTCGGGCAAACGTCGAACCAGCACTCTTGAACCCGGAAGGCATTCGTACAAAACAGTACGTACCACATGGGGTGATGAACGCGGTCTTTTCTTTGTATTCCTTCACCATGAAGATCTGGTGGTATCCTGAATAGGTGTCGAGGAATGATAGAAGGTCACACCCGGCAGTGGGTCCACAATCTGGTCGATGCGTGGCAGAGGGAAAGGATCCTTTGGACAGGCTTTATTGATATATGTGTAGAAAAAAGACAACCTCCATTTCCCATTTACCTTACACACCACCACTGGATTGGCCAACCACGTTGGGTGGAGCACTCCTCTAACCAGGCCTGCCGCCTCCAACTTTCTGATCTCCTCGATGATGAACTCTTGTCGCTCCAAAGCTTGCTTCCTGACCTTCTGCTTGACGGGCCGTGCATGAGGGCAGACAGCAAGATGGTGCTCAATCACCTCCCTGGGAACGTCGGGGATGTTGGATGCTTGCCATGCAAACACATTAACATTCGCCCGTAGGAAAGCGACGAGCGCGCTTTCCTATTTGCTGTCGAGGGTGGAGCTTATAGTGAAAGCCCCACCCGTGCCGTCCTCCTTGACGGACACCTTCTTGGTTTCCGGTGGTGCAGCCTTGGACTTCTTGCTCTTGCCGGTGGAACTCTCTAGCATGACATCAACGGGAGCGCAGCACTCCGAAGAGGCGCGCTTGCCGGAGTGGGTGCAAGAGGTCTTGCCGGAAGAGGTCACGCCGGAAGGGGTCTTGCTGGCAGAGGTCTTACCGGCCTTCTTCCTTCCCGGGGCTTCAGCGGCAGGAGCAAGTGCCTTGGCGGCAGTTGCTGCAACTGCCTCTCGGTAGAGTTGGTCAGCGCAGATGAGCGCGTCTTTCTTGTCAGAGGGGATGGTGATGATGGTCAGCGGCCCGGCATCTACAATGTGTTGTAGGCGTAGTGTGACGCCGCCATGAACTTGGCCAGCGCTGGGCGTCCAAGGATCCCGTTGTATGGCAAGGGGATCTTGATCTTCTCTGTCCTATAGTTCAGTTCGCCCCCAAACGTAACGGGCAGCGTGATTTTACCTTTTGGCTGGCTCCTTCCCGGGTTGACCCCTTGAAACGTGCCCGTCTCCTCGAGATCTCCATCAGGAATCTGCAACCTCTTGATCACATCGGGCGAGATCAAATTCAGAATGGCCCCACCGTCAACCAGCACTTTTGTCACCTTGAGGTTGCGTATTGTCGGTGAAACCAACAATGGCAAACACCCGACCGTAGTTGTGCGATCAGGGTGATCCTCGGTGTCAAAAATGATGGGCATGCGGGACCACTTCAGTGGCTTCTGGGAATCGAACGATGGCTCCGCCGCAGTGACCTCACGCGCCCACTGCTTCAGTTGGCGGTGTGAGTTGTGCAACGAGGCGCCACCGTTGACGCACATGGTCTCTGTAGCTTTCTGGAACTCGTGCTCGCTGGACTCGTCGTCCTCGTCATGATCATCATCTTCCTCCTTCTTATCGCGGCCCCAAGCGGGCCTCTCTTGTTGATTATCTTTGCTGCGGCGACCTCCTTGGCCGCCACGCTTCTTGCCGTACCCCTCAGCACCATCCTGAACTCTTCTCCTTGTCCCGCCTTTCATATTCAGCTTTCTGCTTTTCTGCAAGCAGCTCAACCTGTCGACAGTTCTGGAGGTCATGGCCCTTGGTGCGGTGGATCTTGCAGTACTGCTTGTCGGAGCCTCCTAGCTTGTCGGCGGCCGCCAAGGCCTGGCAGGCGGCGCACCCAGCAACCTCCTTGCCGGGGTCGTCAGCCTTGGCCTTCTTGGCGGCGCCGGGGTCGCCGGATCCCTCAACGGCAAGCACAGTCTTGCCCTTACGCTTCTTGTTGCGGCGCCGGCCCTTCTTTGTCGGGGCGGCGGTGTCTCCGTCAGTGGAGTCGGTTTCTGTGCCGGCATCCTCGCCGGGGTACTTCCTTCCTTCCTCAGCCCGAGCACATCTATCAGCCAGAACATAAAGTTCGGCTACATCCTTGACCTTGTTCATCGCTAGCTCTTCACGCATCTTGCGGTTGCGTACATTCTGATGGAACGCACTGATGACAGCGGTGGGATGAACATCTGGGATGGTGTACTGCACACGGCTGAATATTTGTATGTACTTACGCAGGGACTCGCCATCCTTCGGGGGGATGACATGCAAGTCACTTGCCTGGCCAGGAGCTTGGTGGCCTCCGGTGAAGGCGCCAACAAACTCGTTGCACAGATCTGACCAGGAAGAGATGGAATCCACTGGCAGGTGCATCAACCACGACATGACGTTGGGCTTAAGCGCCAACGAAAAGTAGTTGGAGAGCACCTTGTCGTCGCGAGCCCCGGCGGCTTGCATCGCGATGGTGTAGATGCTGAGGAACTTCGACGGGTGAGTCTTGCCGTTGTACTTTTCCCCCAACATCAGGCTTGAACGTGCGGTGGGAGGGCCACTGGAACTGCCGGAGCTCTCGGGTAAAGGCCGGACAACCCACCTCATAAGGCAGGCCGCCGGGGCCCCCTGGCGCCGGGTGGTCCATAGTAGACCCCGCACGCCGATCTGACAGATGGCGCGTCTCCCGCCGGCGCTCGATGGTGGTTCGAGCGTCTTCCTGAGCTTGCTCCCGAAGGACTCGGCGTTGGTCGTGGCGGGCTTGCGGGTCGGACGACGCCGTAGAAACGTTGTCGCGGGCGTCGGCCCGGTGAGCCAGCGGCTGCTGTCACGACCGCGGGGGAGGAGAGTGCACCGTGGTCGCAGCATCCCTAGTCCTCCCACCGCCGGCACGCGTCAGCTCGACAGAACGCCGGCACGAGGGTCCCGCTGGTAGTGGCTCATCTTTGTTGGCGAACCTGACGGGGCTTTGAATGGTGGCTCTCCCCTCATCGAGCTTCTCCGCAGCGGGCGGGAAGTCGAGGAGCAATTGTACGCGCGCCAACGCTTCTGCTGGCGTGGGTGGCGGCGAAAGCTGCGTGGACCGTGACACGCTCTGACTTCTAACCACGTTAGAAGGAGCTCTATCACGGTCTCACGGTCGCGCACCGCTTCCGCCAGCGTCCCGGTGCGCACACTGGCCCAATGCGTCCTGAGAGTGACGCAAAGGGCTCTTCCCGCGATGGCACCCGGGGGCACCGACGTCGCGGTGTTGCTCGTCGCGTGCGGCCTGGGAAGGCTACAGCGTGGGCGCCGGCGGGGGCGTCAGGGAGGTCGCTGTGCCGCCCGTGGGCAGCACAGCCCCGTCCCCGGGCCCAGCGGCGTGTGGCTCGTCGTCTTGGACCCGGACAGCGCCGCTCCCCTGGCTTCGATCGCCAGAGTGTCGTGGATGCTCGCGGGCGGCGCCTCCAGCGCCATCCGTGGCCACCCCGTCGCCCGCCTGTGCTGGTACGGACTGGCCGGCCCCGGACGACCCGATGGCAGTGATCCCCTTCTTCTTGGGGCCATGGTGATGATGAAGTCGATATGCTAACTTCCAAACTAGATTTTCACAGCTTGCGCCCCCTACCTGGCGCGCCAAAGATGTCGGGGAAAACGACACCTATGGGATCACGGGGAATCCCTACAATGGTTGACAGGGCACGGGGCTGTGGAAAGAGTGGGTTTAGGATATCAACACGGGGGAATTTTATCCAGGTACGGGCCGCAAGCGATGCGTAATACCCTACTCCTGCTGGTCTATGTTTATCTGGTGTTCTTGGACTAGCTACAAAGTGTGCGGGGTCCAAAAAGTCTGAATCCTTCCTCAGTACGCCGCGGGCCTCCTTTTATAGTCAAAGGGGTCGCCAAAGTGGCACACAGGAGGTCGAAAGTATGTACTGTACACAAGTCTATCCCTGGCACCGTAGGACAAAATTCATTTAATGCGCTACCGACGTGCCCTCTCACTTTATCGGGGACGGCAAGGAAGCTCATCCCGTCCGTCGCAGCTTCACCTCACTCCGATGCGCGTCCAGGTTGACGAGGCGTGCAGCGCCACGCTGGCTGGCTGGCTGCTAAGTTGGTGCGGTGGCAGAGTCTTCATGAAGATCTGCATGCCACCACGCAAGTGCTTGCTGAGTTGGCCTGGAAGCTGCACGTCGCCATGCAGGTGCCTGCCTTGTTGGCGGGCTGACTACTATGTTGGAACGGCGGTGGAGCCTTGGCAGGTGTGGGCCTGGCTGCGGCCCCGCAGATGTCCTCGGCAAGGGTCTTGCCGGGGCCCCAGCAAGGGTCTTGCCGGGGTCTCGCAGGTGTCCCCGGCAAGGGTCTTGCCGGGGGTCTTGTGAGCGTCCCCGGCAAGGATCTTGCAGGGAGTTTCCGTCTTCTGGTTCTCATCTAGCCTTGTATGTTCTTGGTCTTCACAAAGATCTGCATGCCACCATGCAGACGCCTCCTGAGCCTTGGTTCCAATGTCGTTGATGGTGTTGGAACTCTTAGGCTCAAGGGTGGAGGCCTCGCTGGTGTTGGGCAAGTTGCCCCAGCAAGGCTCTCGCCAGGGCTACAAAAGCTGCCCTGGCAAGGCTCTTGCCGGGGAAAGCCCACCTTGTCCCTTTGCTCCTTGCGCCTCTGGCTTGGCGCTGCTCTGGTTATCTTGTGTCTTCACTTCATCTGCCCCCGCCAAGCGTGGCCGCGGGCGTGGCTACAACTGCCCGTGCACAAGTAAAGGGGTACAGAAGGCCCCTACTTTTGTACACCGACAAGAACCACCAGATTCAATCTAGACACCATCTCGGATGGGGTTCACCACCTCCATTGGTGCCTCTCCGATGATGCGTGAGTAGTTCTTTGTAGACCTTCGGGTCCGTAGTTAGTAGCTAGATGGCTTCATCTCTCTCTCTGAATTCTCAATACAATGGTCTCTTGGAGATCCATATGATGTAACTCTTTTGTGGTGTGTTTGTTGGGATCGATGAACTTTCAGTTTATGATCAGATCTATCTTTTTATATCCATGAAAGTATTTGAGTTTCTTTGATCTATTTTATGCATGATCTCTTATAGCCTCGTATTTCTTCTCTGAAATTAGGGTTCTGTTTGGCCAACTTGATCTATTTATCTTGCAATCAGAAGAGGTGCTTTGTAGTGGGTTCGATCTTACGGTGCTTGATCCCAGTGACAGAAAGGGAAATGACACGTATGTATCGTTGCTACTAAGGATAAAACGATGGGGTCTATCCCTACATAGATAGATCTTGTCTACATCATGTCATCGTTCTTATTGCATTACTCCGTTTTTCCATGAACTTAATACACTAGATGCATGCTGGATAGCGGTCGATGTGTGGAGTAGTAGTAGTAGATGCAGGCAGGAGTCGGTCTACTAATCTTGGACGTGATACCTATATAATGATCATTGCCTGGATATCGTCATGAGTATTTTAAGTTCTATCAATTGCCCAACAGTAATTTGTTCACCCACCATTTGCTATTTTTCTCGAGAGAAGCCACTAGTGAAACCTACGGCCCCTGGGTCTCTTTCTCATATATTTGCCTTTGCGGTCTAATTTTTCCTTGCATTTATTTTCAGATCTATTGAACCAAAAATACAAAAATACTTTGCTGCACTTTATTTTATTTGTGATCTATTTATTCAATCAATTACAACTTTCTCCCGTCCATGCACCATTTCTGGCGCCGTTACCCGAAAGGGATTGACAATCCCTTTAATACGTCGGGTTGCGAGTGATTGTTATTTGTGTGCAGGGGCTGTTTACGTTGTGTTGCTTAGTTCTCCTACTCGTTCGATAACCTTGGTTTCATATCTGAGTGAAATACCTACCGTCGTTGTGCTGCATCATCCCTTCCTCTTTGGGGAAATACCGATGTAGCTTCAAGCGACATCGAAAGGAATTTCTGGCGCCGTTGCCGGGGACGATCTTCAACATATACCAGGTTCCTAATCACAAATCTCATCTCCTCGCAATTTACATTATTTGCCATTTGCCTCTCGTTTCCTCTCCCCCACTTCACAAAATTTTGTCGTTTTATTCTCCTTCTTTTCCATTCGTCGTTTTCTCGCCAGATCTCATGTTTGCTTGTGTTGCCATGTGCCATCTATATGCTTGCATCTTCGATTGCTAAAAATCTATTGATATGGATCCCCATCCACTTGCTAATCTTTTTAAAAGATCCTATCATGATGAACCAAGTGCTAGTGAGTTGAGTGCACTAGATTATCTTTATGAAGTTTTGCTTGAGACTCATAAATCTGAAAATTGTGATGAAGAAATTTATGAGCTGATTCATGATAGCTCCTTGAATGAAAAGCATGATTGCAATAATTTTACTATAAATTATATTAATGTCAACTGTGCTAATAATATGCAAAACCCCAAGCTTGGGGATGCTTGTTTTGTCATGTCCGCTACTTATTGCAATGATCATGATTGGGGTGATAATGTTTCTTATGATCTTGATAATTTATTTAAGCCTCATGATGATATGTTTGTGATAATATTGAAAGTGGGTTTGGAGAGGTCATGACTTTATTCGTTGATAATCCCACTATTTTGGAAGAGTGTCAACTTTGCATGCATGTGGATCATAATGAGAAAATTTTATATGTAGTTATATTATTGAATTTGATTATGATCCTTCATATAATTATTATGAGAGAGGAAAATATGGTTGTAGAAATTTTCATGTTATTAAATTTCCTCTCATTGTTTTGAGATTGTCAATGTTTTATTCCTCTCCTTTGCATATGCTACATATTTCTTGTCTTGATAATTTGTTTTCCTATAAAATTCCTATGCATAGGAAGTATGTTAAAATTAAATGTGTTTGTCACATGTTTGATGGTGCTCTCTTCGTGTTCAACTACTATCTTTCTTGTGAGCATCATTGAAATATTATGCCTAGCTAAGGGCGTAAAACTATAGCGCTTGTTGGGAGGCAACCCAATGAATAAAATTTATTTTTGCTTTTTGCTTTCTGTTCTTGAGTGTTTACACAATTATGCTACTGTTATGATTGTGTTTTTTTGTGTTTTAATTAGTGTTTGTGCCAAGTAGAACCAATAGGATCTTCTTGGGTGATAGTTGTTTGATCTTGCTGAAAAAAACAGAAACTTTGCGCTCACGAAAACAATTCTCATTTTTTATCAGAAAGAGATTTTTCCCTGATTCTTTTTGCAGAAGATTAATGTACAAATTACCCAGGTCTTCCTAGTTTTTCAAAAAAATTAGAGGTCCAAAAGTTTTCGAAATAGTCAGATTGCTACAGACTGTTCTATTTTGACAGATTCTGTTTTCTTTGCGTTGTGTGCTTATTTTGATGGCTCTATGGTTTTCTTTGATGAGTTTTTGCCATAGAAAAGTTGGAATACAGTAGATATAATGCAAAAACAAAATATGAATTGGTTTGGTACAGTACTTATAATAGTGATTTGCTTTCTTTTACTAATGGATCTCACGAAGGTTTTGTTGAGTTTTGTGTGATTGAAGTTTTCAAGTTTTGGGTTATCTTACGATGGATGAAGGAATAAAGGATAGAAGAGCCTAAGCTTGGGGATGCTCCGGCATCCCAAGCTATTATCCAAAAATGAGCAACCAACTAAGCTTGGGGATGCCCCCGAGTGGCATCCCCTCTTTCTTCTAACGACCATCGGTATTTTACTCGAAGCTATATTTTTATTCGTCACATAATATGTGTTTTGCTTGGAGCGTCTTGTATGATATGAGTCTTTGCTTGTTTTATTTTGTGTTTTAAGTCTTGATCCCTTGCTGGACACACCTATTTGGGAGAGCCAAAATTATTTCATGACTTGTTAGAATTGCTCTCTATGCTTCACTTAATTTTTTTTATGAGCTATGGACTTGCTCTAGTGCTTCACTTATATCTTTCTGAGAACAGTGTGCTTAGTATTTTTGAAGAAATGATCTCTTGCTTCACTTAAATTTATTTGAGAGTTAGTAAAATTTTGAAGAAATTCTCTCTTGCATCACTTAAATTATTTTGAGAGAAAGAAAGAAAAATTATGCTCATGATCTTCACTTATATTTGTTTGAGCTTATGAAAAGCAACACATTAAAATTAGTCCCAAAGTGATAGATATCCAAGAAGGATATAATAAAAACTTCCATGAAGATCATTGGACAAAATAAACTTGATTCTTAGTAATAGTTTTGAGATATGATGATGTGATATGTGAGTTATGTTGATGAGTAATTATGCTTTAGTAAGAATATTGGTGTAAAGGTTTGTGATTCCCTATGCAAGTACAAAAGTCAATAGTCATGCAATGAAATTATGTCCTACTTGTGGTGCATTATTCGGTGTTAATTATGCTTAATGCTTTCTTATGAGATTATTCATTTCTTCGTTGGTCGCTTCTCAATCTTTTGCTAGCCTCCATTTTGCACTAAGTATGATCTCTACTTGTGTATCCAAAATCCTTTAAACCAGTTTTGCCACATGAGTCCACTATATCTACCTATATGAGGTATTCTTTTGCCGTTCTAAGCAAATTTGCATGTGCCATCTCTAATTTTCAAAATAAACTTCTCTTTTGTGTGTTCGTACTGCTCGCGGAGCGGTGAGGGGTGGCTAATATTTTCCATGCTGGATGTGTTATTCTCACGATGAGTGTTTATTCACTTGTCATTGCACGAGAGTAAGGCAAACGTATTAGGGATGCCCACTCCTGATATGAAAAATGAATTTACTTTATGTTGTCAAATAATAAATTCCTTGGAAAGTGAAAGTATGGTGGAAAAAGAATAAACTTTATTTTCTGTTTGGGAACCGCCTATGATAGATATAGCATGGAAAGTGTTGGGAACTCTAAGTCGTTTTCGTTGGTGGGATGGATACACCTCCTAAAATGTTATTATCTCTAAGTTTTTCGCTTTGAGCTCTGGCACCTCTACAAATCCCTACTTCCCTCTGCGAAGGGCCTTTATTTTACTTTATGCAATTTTTATTTTGAATTTGAGTCTCCATCTTCTCTTACAAAAGCAACAACTAGGAGGCAATATGATCATACTTAAGTATTGGGTGTAGCTAATATGCGAGTGTGTTTCAGGAGTGGATCAATGGTTGAGCATGATGGGCTAGGGATAACTTATTTTAGCATTGATATTTTGAAAGACATGGTTGCTTGTTGATATGCTTGAGTATCTAAATTATCATGTCAAAACTAGATTATTGCTTTGAATCACATAAAAGTCCAAATGTCCATGCTATAAAGAAAAGAATATGATATGACATGTTAGGCAGCATTCCACATCAAAAAATTTGTTTTTATCACTTACCTACTCGAGGACGAGTAGGAGTTAAGCTTGGGGATGTTGATACGTCTCCAACATATCTATAATTTTTTATTGTTCCATGCTGTTATATTATCAATCTTGGATGTTTTATAACCATTTTATAGTCATTTTATATCATTTTTTGGTACTAACCTATTGACATAGTGCCAAGTGCCAGTTGCTATTTTCTGCATGTTTTTTACATCGCAGGAAATCAATCTTAGACGGAGTGCAAATGCAACGAAAAACCACGGAGATTTTTTTTGGACCAGAAGGAATGTAATGGGCATTGGTTGCGCCTGGGGGTGCCTCGAGGAGGGCACAACCCACCAGGGCGCGCTAGGAGGCCCAGGCACGCCCTGATGGGTTGTGCCCACCTCGGGTGCCCCCCAGACCGCCTATTTGCTCTATAAATACCCCAATATTCCATAAACCCTAGGGGAGTCGACAAAATATTCATCCAGCCGCCGCAGAGTCCAGAACCACCAGATCCAATCTAGACACCATCTCGGATGGGGTTCACCACCTCCATTGGTGCCTCTGCGATGATGCGCGAGTAGTTCTTTGTAGACATTCGGGTCCATAGTTAGTAGCTAGATGGCTTCATCTCTCTCTCTGAATTCTCAATAAACTGGTCTCTTGGAGATCCATATGATGTAACTCTTTTGCGGTGTGTTTGTTGGGATCGATGAACTTTGAGTTTATGATCAGATCTATCTTTTTATATCCATGAAAGTATTTGAGTTTCTTTGATCTTTTTTATGCATGATCTCTTATAGCCTCGTATTTCTTCTCCGATATTTGGGTTCTATTTGGCCAACTTGATCTATTTATCTTGCAATGGGAAGAGGTGCTTTGTAGTGAGTTCGATCTTACGGTGCTTGATCCCAGTGACAGAAAGGGAAATGACACGTATGTATTGTTGCTACCAAGGATAAAATGATGGGGTCTATCTCTACATAGATAGATCTTGTCTACATCATGTCATCGTTCTTATTGCATTACTCCGTTTTTCCATGAACTTAATACACTAGATGCATGCTGGGTAGCGGTCGATGTGTGGAGTAATAGTAGTAGATGCAGGCAGGAGTCGGCTTACTAATCTTGGACGTGATGCCTATATAATGATCATTACCTGGATATCATCATGAGTATTTGAAGTTCTATCAATTGCCGAACAGTAATTTGTTCACCCACCGTTTGCTATTTTTCTCGAGAGAAACCACTAGTGAAACCTACGGCCCCCGGGTCTCTTTCTCATATATTTGCCTTTGCGATCTACTTTTTCCTTGCATTTATTTTCAGATCTATTAAACCAAAAATACAAAAATACTTTGCTGCACTTTATTTTATTTGTGATCTATTTATTCAATCTAGTACAACTTTCTCCCGTCCACGCACCGTTTTTGGCGCCGTTACCCGAAAGGGATTGACAACCCCTTTAACACGTTGGGTTGCGAGTGGTTGCTATTTGTGTGCAGGGGCTGTTTACGTTGTGTTTATTGGTTCTCCTACTGGTTCGATAACCTTGGTTTCATATCTGAGGTAAATACCTACCGCCGTTGTGCTGCATCATCCCTTCCTCTTTGGGGAAATACCGACGTAGCTTCAAGCGACATCAGCAGGGAGCAGCCACCTAGTCATTTAGGAGCTTGACACCGCACTGATGGATGACGTGCGTCGCTGGAGGTGGTGTGGTGGAGTGGTTTGCCTCCGTGAGCCCCGGCAGACCTGCCGAGGCGATCTTGTAGGCTTGCTTCCGGGGCAACCCCAACCTCACCAGGCTCGCCTGCCCGGCAAGGGAGGTTCTTCTTGTAGTGGTATCTTGTCCCTCTGGCTAGTCTTGGTCTTCTTCATCTGCACTTTGATCCTTCAAAGAACTGATCCCTCGCGCTCTGATCTGATCTTGGTGCTGTAATCTTGGGCATGTGCATAGTCTGGGCAACGGACTCAGGTTTCCTGCACCGACACTAGTGCAACATTAATTATGAATTAATGTCTAAATGAATTTTGTGTCTATTGTTGTATATCAATGGCTTGCAATATGTTCACCTTAGCCCCTATGTTAGAGAAAGAAAAGTTGGTTGCTAATGGTGGAAACTATGCGGATTAGATCCGGAACATCAGATTTGTTCTCAGGAGTGCTAAGAAGGAGTACATGCCGGATCAGCCCCTGGGTGATGCTCCCGGAAAGGATGCGACACTAGAAGAAGTTGTTGCTTACTCTGCCCGTAGTGATGACTATGATTCAGTGCAGTGCCTCATGTTAACTTGCATGGATTCTGAACTACAGAAGCATCTTGAATGATCTACTACTCAAATTATAATTGGGTCACTAGAAGTTCTGTACAAGAAAAGCAGGCAAGGACCGAACATTTTGAATTAACCAAGGCCTTGATTGAATGCAAGATGAAAGAGGGTTCCTTAATGAGTGGTCATAGAGTAAAGCTTGTTGGCAATGTTGATACACTGGATTCTTTGGAATTTGGAATTCCGCTAACACTCGGTACAGATACTTTGCTTGCTTCACTCCCCCATCTTACGATGGCTTTATCATGGATTACAACATGAATGGGATGGAGAAAAGTGCAAAGAGTTGTTTGATATGGTCAAAACTGCAGAACATGGAATGCAGAAGAACAAAACAGTGTTGATGGTTAACAAGAACACCGGCTTCAAGAAGAAGGGCAAGTCCAAGAAGAAGAAATCTACTGAAGCTGGTAAGACCGTGTCTCAGAAGAAAAACAAGGGCGGAGCCTCTAAAGAGACTGAATGTTTCTACTGCAAGCAGAAGGGACACTAGAAGCGTAACTACAAGAAGTATTTGGCAGATAAGAAGAACGGTTCTTTCAGTAAGGGTATAATTGTTATACAAAGTTAATGTTATTCTACTTGTAAATTTCTGTATGTCATGATTTTTTTATACTGATTGGTTTCTCTTATTTTGCAAACCGATGCAGGGACTACAAAGAGCTCACAAGGAGAGAAGAAGTAAAGTCGTGATACAAGTCAGGAATGGTGATGTGATCGCTGCTCGAAGACCGTCAAAGTCATGTCTTTAGTTCATCCTCAAGATTTATCTTAGAAATAAAATACTAGCTATTTTTCTTTGGAGTTATGTAACGCGTTATCCTATGGATTATGCAATGGATATTCTTATAAGTTTTAAACAATAGTTGTTCGGATTATTATGAGAATATGTTTTTTTATTAAACCTCTATTTTCTGATGGTTTATTCATGATGAATCTTGAAGTCTATGATCTATAACATTAAAGTTAAACGTCTTGAGAAGACTGATGAAACCACTTGTGTGTGACACTACTTAGTTATATCAGATAATTGATCTTCGTAGAGATGAAGCATAAAAGTCTTTTATTTGAATTGACTAAATACTTTATGATGTATAATCTCTGATGGATATAACAGGGCGTGGTGGAAAATTATACTTCATCGAAGTTATTAATAAATATGATTTATACTTGATAAAACATAAGGATTGAAATACTTGAAATAGTTCAAATAAACTCAGGATGAAGATATAATATCATTATGACGAAAGATGAAATGATTCTTCTTTCACAAAGAAATATATCTAAGTCATAAGTTTAGCAAGCAATTGAACAATTGAAGAATTATTATTTACCGATATGCTATTCTTAAAATTTTGGGGATTTATAAATGAGATAACATTACATTCACTAAACAGATGCACCATCTAAAAGTCTGATAAAGCTATAAAGAGTTATAGAAATATTATTAGACTAATGCCTGATTGTAGGTTTTGCGTTCCTCTTACAAAATTCAAAGGACAAAATGTTTGTCAGAATAAATGTTTATCAAGAAAAGTTTTCTCGTGAAAGGATTAAGTGATACAGCTTAAGATTATTGGATCTTCGGCTTAAGTTAAATCAAAACTAAATCAGAAAGGTTTTGGAACATTTTTTCTGCAAAACTAATCAAGCAAAGAATCTGTTACATTAGATGTAGAAGATTCAGTTAAGACTAACAAAATACAAAGGTCAGGAAAGATTATCAAATCTACTAAAGATTTCATATTTGAAGAAGATGAAACCTATGCACTACGAGGAAGCAGTGATGGCGCCCAACTAAGATAGGTATTACTCAAACCATTTAAATCCAAAGTGAAATCCATATGCAAGGAACAAGTTTTGAAGTTGGAGAAACCTTTAGAAGGTGTATAAATGGATCTTTGATTACTCATGGATAATGATCCTGAAAGAAAAGTTTTCACAAAAAAAGTTTTGTAGGAATGGAAGAGTTGATCTTATCAAATCTTCTTGTTAGTAGTAATACTAAAAGTATAAATGGATTCCAATGATGAGTGTTGTATATTGTTCATATATAACAGATGAGTAGCAAAACTATTTTGAAAATATATTTCAAGTGGAATGTATGTAAGATACAATCAAAAGGTTTTTGTCAGGAATACCAGAATGATATAAATATTCAAGCCATGAATATGATTTGAAACAATGTGTAAAGTAGCTGGAATTTGATAAAGTAATTGGAGAATTTGGAATTTACAAGAAGCTTGTGGATACAAGAAGTTTAGTGGGAGCTCCATGACATTTCTGATCTTACATATGTATGACATATCACTTGATCATAAATAATATATAGTATATTAGCACAAAAGATTAAAATCATGTTTCTAAAAAGGACTTAGAATTATTGGATGAAAATCTATATAGATAGATTGAAACATCTAATTATGCCAAGACATGTACTGTGACAAAGTTTTAAAGAAGTTTAAAAGGAGAAAATGTTTCTCAAACTGTTACATAGCATAACACTATGCAGAAATCAATAGTTGATGGGCATGTGTGGATGAATGGAGTTCAATATATTCCAGAGATTGAATTCATCATATATGCTATCAAATGTACAAAGCCATATGTTTCGTATGAACAAATCGTTAATAGTAAATACCATGGTGACTCTAGAGAGGTTCACTAGGGTAATTACTTAAAGATTAAGTACCTCAAATGGACGAAGGTTTTGCTTCTTGTCCTTGGAGGAGATGAAAAGATTGTTGTAAAGAGTTACACAAAATATTTGTTGTAAAGGTTACACAAGACAACTTCATGACTGATATGAATTAGTTATCGGGCTATAATAGTTCTCAGAAACGAACATAAATTATGGATCTAAATGATATAGATTGAGGCTTGAGAGTTTTTTGATAGAATATAACCTGGATCAATAAAAGTTTATTGATAGACCATGGTATAGTCCCAAATGAATATTGACTATATGGAGATATAGCAAATGGACTATATGGAGATATAGTGTCACTATAAAATGGACTATATAGAGATATATTGTTACCATTAAAGTGACATAAAGTATTACACAAAAGACCAGATATTACCGACACAAATAACATTGGGATTTGAGAAATATCAGATCCAGTGACGAAGGCTCTACCACTAGCAAAGCATGAGCAACACAAGATAGCCGTCTGTGTTCGAAAAAACATGCAACTAGATTATTAACTCTAGTGCAAGTGGGAGACTGTTGGAAATATGCCCTAGGGGCAATAACATTTTATTATTATATTTCCATATTCATAATTCTAGAGTTTATATTCTATGCTATAACTACTATGATCCTGAAATATGCGATTCAGTGGAAAACTCATATGCATGTGTGAAATGATAAACAGTTAAATAAAAGGTTCCTAGTCTTGCCTCTAGGACTAGCTCAAGTGTTGTTAGTGATCACGCTTTCCGGATCTTAGGATATCATTAAGTGTAACGATAGTCCTAAAATAACATTGAGATTATGACATTGGAAGAACGATCATACTGAATCGACCCAATCTTGTATGTTATGAATTGAGTTAATATCATCTATAGTCAATTGTAATAACATAGTAACATGTGAAGTCACTTCTTGTTGTATGGTGGGCTTTGGGGTTGCTCAATCATCACCTATAACACGGTGATCATAACGACAACTTACAGGTTCATCGGAAAGTTTGATAAGGGACTAGATAGCTTGAGAGTGGGATTTGCTCCTCTGACGATTCTTAGGGACCTCTGGGTGTGACGACATCAATCATCGCCTGGCCAGACACAGGTGACTTCGTCACGGGGATGCCGGAACACAATAACGAGAAAGAAGAACAAAAATGGTAACGAGGATTTCGGTATAGTGAGCATGGTGATGACTCAGGAGGATACCGACACATCCCGGGTTTTGTGAAGTATCGTGAAGCAAAGGGAACATCACATAATAATCAAAGGTTCACTCTAATATCATTTGTGTGCTCATGGGGGTCGATATGGACGTCCACGGTTCCGTTGTCGGTCATTGAACGAACGGTTTCGTTCATGTCTATGAGTTACCGAACCTACGGGGTCACAAGATTAAGGCAATCACGATTTTTTGAGTGTTAGTAGGACGTGATTGATGATAATATATTTATGGAATTGTTTCATTAATATTTAGAATAGTTCTTAGAGGATCCGGAAGCGTTTCGGGGTCACCGGGAAGGTTTCGGTGAATACCGGGTAATACCGATAAATAATATAGTTGGACAATGTTTCCGAGGATTCCTCGTCCCCTCCTTAGGCCGGTGCACCAAGAGGGGCTCTTTCCCCCTTGGTGGCAGCCCATCCTCTCCTCTCTATCATATATATACATGAGGATTTGTGCACTTTTGATACAAAAGTTTTGGAGCCTCCTATAGTTCTTCTAGCTCTAGTTCTAGTTGGTCCTAGTTGACTAATTAGAGCTAGACTGATCCTCATAATTAGAAGCCCCATGGTTCTGATCTCCTCCCTCTAATTCTCCGGCAACGATTAGCTCTGGACGGTGAAGTGTTGTCGGATCGTGAAGGCTGCACGCTTGTAACCAAGTAGAGAGGCCGTGCTTTCGGTCCTCAGTTCATGGGCGGTTCGCGGGATCATTCATCGACGTTTCAAGGGACTTCAAGTACGATCTACACCGACACGTTCTTCTTCCACTTCAACTCAGTGACGGTAACGATCATGATCACAACCCCTTATGCAACTTCATATTGATCTTGGGTGTGCGTAGGCGCGAAATTTTGTTTTCTACTACGTTTCCCAATACCAACTTTGTTCTCATTACTCGTATCCGTGTTCCAGTATTCTGTGATCATAATCACAAGTGTGTGACCAGACAAAAAAAAAGAGATCCATGGGCACTAGCACCCAAGAGATATTTAAGTGTGTGACCAGACGATAATTAAACCGTACCACCAAGTGGGCCCATAGAGTATCTCTCTATCGTGAGAGGAGCAAATCCCAGCTTTGAACTATTGATACCAAGACAACGTTTTCGATGTACCCATAAGTCACCTTTATTCATATCCAGTTACGACATGACATTCTGTAAGCCCAAAGTAACCATTCGGTATGTTGCTATAAAATAATCTCATGGTTTAAGGACTAGGTAACCGTGAACATGTTATATGAAAATATCGATAACATAACAAACAAAGCATCTCTTAGAAATTCCTAAGTTGGCTATATCCAACTCAATTGTTCTGATAACAATGGTGTTCTCATTATTGATAGCATTCTAACAGTGCTCATGATCAGGAAAACAAGATCATCATCAATACATGAGCTAGTTTTAGAGGCGTGACTAGGGATCAATTGGTGTTTATGTTTCGGGGTTTCCATTGAAACTCATATTTAAGAACCCATACAATTATAGCATAGAAATTTTAACTTAATAATACATTTATTATTGCCTCTAGGGCATATTTCCATCAGGTAGCACCACCATTGCATGGTTCCAGCATCGTGACGCACGATCAAAACATTGGTCGTCGCTGGTTGCAACTTTTTTCACCCAACCGTCGACGGTTGCAGCTTTCGTCACTGCCGGTTGTAGCTCCCCAGTTGCACAGTTGCAGCTCGCCGTCGTCAGTCGCCAATGGATTCAACTCCATCGACATGCGGTTGTAGCTAAGCAAACCGTGGTTGCTACACCCACAACCACCACGTTCGTAGCATGAACTATGGGCAACGTCGCAGCTCACGATCGTCTTTAGCTGAGACCATAACCACCGCGAATCGGATCGCCATGGAGCGCTCTTTCCTTGGGATAGCAGCGCCCCAGATGGGACGAGGGAAAATGTTGTATCGACGGCCAATCCTCATCGAGGTGAGATGCGGTATGGATGTAAACGCGACGCTCGGCCAAAATGACTCGTGAATTCATGAATGAGAGGAAAATGGAGGACGAAGGCGACGAAGAGGATAAGGAAGAGAGAAGGCGGAAGTGGAGCATATGTGGCCCAGATTCATGTGTCGTGTCTTGGGTGTCACATGTGTGCGCAAGAGGGTGGCGACCGGCCGAGCGCCTTTGGACGCTTGGCTGATTCAAATCGTTTCCCTTTGCTGTACAGTACTTGATGTGGCGCACCTAGACTCAATAGAAATTTCATGGGTGGCGAACTGGCGACCGGCCTAAGGCCTCCTTTGGTTTAGAGGAATCTTGTAGAAATTTCATAGGATATGATTTCTATAGGAAAAATTCCTTTAGAGTCCTTTGTTTTGTAGGAATGGAATCCTATTTCTATGGAGGAATTCTTCCCATCCTCCACATTTCATAGGAAAATAAATATTAGCCTAGACTCAATGGAAAAAAATTCTATGATGTGAATCAAAGGGCATCTTTTTTTCTATTCCTACTAATAAGATTTGAGATACATGTCATCTCATTTCCCATGACTTTCCTATTCCTATGATTTTCCTACACTGTGAACCAAAGAAGGCCTATATTTTTTTCTAGTATAGTCGGTGGGTTCACTTGGGGGATGCCCCTGTCTTCTTGAGTCACTGTAGGCCCGTGGGCCTTGGCCTGACATTTATGCTTTCCAGATCCGACGCTACCTTCTCATACAGTCTTACCATCTTTCTCATTCTTGAGTGCTCACCAATATCCCCCTCTCTCGTAGTACACACAAAGGGCATTACTCTACGGTGAGTCGACTTAAGCCATGGACTGGCGGCGGTCAGGGAGCCCGGTGCTCGCCGGCGGGGATGTACTCTGCCCCGGCGTCCCCGGGGATGTGGGCCCAGCCACGTCGTCACCGGTACACCCTCTGGCGGCGCGGTCCAAGGCGCGCGCCGCGGCGGCGCTGGCGCATGTCATGA